>NC_092333.1:137880000-139080000 GCF_046630445.1 Rutidosis leptorrhynchoides
TTTTTTTTTCTTTTTTTCTTTTTTTTTTTGAAAAAAGGTAAAGATGTTTTTTTATTCTTCTAAATATTACGTGTATCTACTGGTTTTTGTCGGATCACTCACCTAATAATTTCCTATCTCTAATAGAAAAATAATATATATACTCCTCCATCCCGCTATAAGTGTCCACATTTGACTTCCAAAGTCTTTCTTCGTCAACTTTGATTGTAAACATTTTTTATTTGTGTTATATAATATTTGATGAAAATTATATAAATAAATTGCGTTAAAACCCAATCTATACATATAAATTTTATGAAATATCATATAACACAAATAAAGATATAAACGGCCAAAATTTATAAAGAAAGACTTTGAAAGTCAAATGTGAATATTTATAGGGGAGGATGGAGTATTATGTTAGACCATTTATGATAGTGGATATGGTGAAGTTCTGAAAAAATTGTAAAAATAATATATATATATATATATATATATATATATATATATATATATATATATATATATATATACATATATATATATATACATATATATATATATACATATATATATATATATATATATATATATATATATATATATATATATATATATAGTGGTAGGATCAAGAGGGAAGTAACCAATCGGGGGGAAACGGGGGGAAGCAAATTTTTTTATTTTTTTCGTTTTTTGAAAAAACGTTGTTCACGAACATTATAGATGAGATGAAAATATGAACATCTAGTAGAGACACTTTGTGATAAATGTTTTTATTTTGGCGGAAAAACGCTCGAAGAAGTAATATATAACAATTATCGTATTTTTCAAGCGTATTTTGAGGTTTTAGCTATTGGGGTATAGATATTAGGGTTTAGATATTAGGGTTTATAGGGTTTAGATATTAGGGTTCAGAAAGTTAGGGTTTAGGGTTTAGATTTAGGGTTTAGATTTAGGATTTAGATTGAGTTTTTAACACGAACGGTTTAGAGTTTAGGGTTTAGGGTTTAGGGTTTAGGGTTTGGTGTTTTGGGTTTATGGAATAAACCCAAAACACCAAACCCTAAACCCTAAACCCTAAACTCTAAATCGGGCTAAATTTTACTTCACAAAACATGAAAAAAAAACGTTCATATTCTTCACGAACAATATTATCTTGAATGTTATTTTTGTCGATCGTTTTCCCGCCTAAATAATAACATTCATCACGAAGTGTCTCTTCTAAATGTTCATATTTTCGTGTAATCTTGATTCCGGAAGAAAAAAAATTTCAAAAAAAACGGAATTTTTTTTTTTTTTGCTTCCCCCCGCTTCCCCCCGATTGGTTACTTCCCCATTGATCCTATATATATATATATATATATATATATATATATATATATATATATATATATATATATATATATATATATATATATATATATATATATATATATATATATAGTAGCAGGATCAATGGGGAAGTAACCAATCAGGGGGAAGTAACCAATCGGGGGGAGGTAATTTTTTTTTTTTTCATTTTTTTTGGATTTTTTTTCAGGCATCAAGATCACACGAAAATATGAACATTTAGAAAAGACACTTCGTGATTAATGTTATTATTTAGGCGGGAAAACGATCGACAAAAATAACATTCAAGATAATATTGTTCGTGAAGAATGATAACGTTTTTTTTTTCTTCATGTTTTGTGAAGTAAAATTTAGCCCGATTTAGAGTTTAGGGTTTAGGGATTAGGGTTTAGGATAAACCCAAAACACCAAACCCAAACTCTAAACCCTAAACCCTAAGCTCTAAACCGTTCGTGTTAAAAACTCAATCTAAATCCTAAATCTAAACCCTAAACCCTAAATTTCTAAACCCTAATATCTAAACCCTATAAACCCTAATATCTAAACCCTAATATCTAAAACCTCAACATACGCTCGAAAAACACGATAATTGTTATATATTAGTTCTTCGAGCGTTTTTTCGCCAAAATAAAAACATTTATCACAAAGTGTCTTTATTAAATGTTCTTATTTTCATCCAATCTATAATGTTCGTGAGCAAAGTTTTTTAAAAAACGAAAAAAAAAAAATTTTGCTTCCCCTGCTTTCCCCTGATTGATTACTTCCCTCTTGATCCTACCACTATATATATATATATATATATATATATATATATATATATATATATATATATATATATATATATATATATATATATATATTATAAAAGATGAAAAAGGAGCATCATTATCAGTATTATAAAGGGTCTAACATAATATATACGGCGTATTATTGTTATAGAGTGAGTGAAAAAAAATGAGAGTGAAAAAAAGAGAGTTGAAAGCAATTTTTTGACCGATTGCTATTATTTGAGAAAAATGAGAGTGAAAGAAAAGAGAGTTGAAAGCTAAACTTAAAGCTGTAGTCTCTGAGATTTGGAAAATTAGATCTTATGGGGTGCCTGATCACCTAGCCACCTAAAACCTTTTTCCGATTTGGGATTGGTTGTCGAAAGTTCGCTACATGAATCAAGGAAGTTATTGTCATAAGAGTGAAGTGATCATATAAAGAATATGCCAAATATGTGAAACGATTGTGCACTTATAGCCCCTATCATAGGGTATAATGAGCATGGACCCACTGAAGGCATAAGAATGAGTAGCATAAAGTATTAGTAAGATATATTCACCTGGCTTGTGATGTGTAAGGTATTTGAGGTTCATTAGTAAATCTTAACCTAATCCTTATGCGCTTAATATTAATGCAGACATGAGTATGAGTTTTGCTAGTTAAGAAGTTAAAATGGACAAAAACACAAACATATGTACAATTCTACTTATGTTTGATATTTCGATTTAAATTCTATTTATCTACTTATGAAAGGAGCCACGTTAAGAATTCTAAACATTATAAAGTATTGATTAATTTGATCAATGTAATCATGACTAACCAATGCATGTTTTGAGTTTTGACTTAACTTTTAACTTTTTAATGCTAACCTTTTTCTTTAAACGTTTTATTAGACACTTACACCAGAAATCAAATTTTTCTTCAAAAATTACACAAGTTTGAATTAAAATTTTTACTTAAGAATGAATTGATAGATTTCCATTCCCTTAAGAAGGATAGAAGTTCTTTTTGAACTTGATTTACCATTACGTTTTAAGAATGCTTGGTTTAATCTGTTGACCACTATCTCTTAATTTATTTAAAATTTTCATAAATATAAGTTTTAGTTTACTTGAGGGCAAGTAAAGTTTAAGTGTGGGGAATTTGATAACGCCTAAATTATACATAATTTTATAATCATTAAAAGACGTTATCTTGGAATTTAATTATCATTTTACATAGTTTCTTATTTAAATGTTATTAATTTTAGTGAAAATATTTTTTTTTAATGTTTTGGCTTAGAAAATGTGATAAAACATGATAAAAACATGCTAAAGCAGAAAAAAGGTACATCCGTCGGCTGTGAAGAGGTGAAACTGCCGATTATGGAGTAGAAGTTGCAGAAAGAATCAACCAGAAAAGGAAGTGACTTGAAGATCAAGTAAATTAAGAAGATCCGACGGCTATTCTATATATAGCCACCAGTTGTGGTGACTAATTCCGTGTACTTAAAGCCAAAGTCATCATGAATAAGGAAATAGAATTTGAGTCGGATACAAATAGAGGAAAGCCACTGGCTATGGTCAATAAAGCCGACGACTGTGATGCTAATTACGGAATTACTTTCGCTTCATGAAACTTGGTGATCAACAAAAATTTCCGGTTGGGGATAAGTTTCGACAGCCACCGGCTATGGTGTCGGTTTTCAAAAATTATAAATAGAGGCCGAATTTTCCAGTTTTCAATGTACAATTTTGAAATCAGTTTTATAGGGTTAAGTTTCGAATTTAGTATGATTTTTTTACCACTTAGGGTTGAGATTTCAATTGTAATTTGCTTTTGGAATCAAGTTTTGCTCAAGTTAATTCAAGTTTTTACTTTCTTTATTGTTTAAGGTACGTTTCTTGTTTAAATTACTTGCATTCTTTTTAATTATGTCTTTCTTTATCTGCAATTGTTTAAATTCGTCTCCAACTATGAGCTAAACGTTCATAGTGGTTATTTGGACGAAAACGATGAATCTGAGATTATTGCATGATAGCCCCCAACTATGGTCTCACAGCTGCAGGCAGTGGTCCATAAAACCGACGACTTAAGTATTGTTACTGTTTTCTGTGATTTTGTTTATTTTGTTTATTACTGATTTAATCTGAAACATTATTGGCATGCTTAATGTATAAGTGGATAGTTATGTAGTGACCCGAACTTTTCCATGTTTATATATATTATTTGAGATTGATATTTACATGATTAAATGTTTCCAACATGTTAAGCAATCAAACTTGTTAAGACTTGATTAATTGAAATATGTTTCATATAGACAATTGACCACCCAAGTTGACCGGCGATTCACGAACGTTAAAACTTGTAAAAACGACATGACGATATATATATGGATATACATATGGTTAACATGAGATTATGATAAGTAAGTATCTCCATAAGTATATTAACAATGAGTTACATACATATAAATAAGACTACTAACTTAAGGATTTCGAAACGAGACATATATGTAACGATTATCGTTGTAACGACATTTAAATGAATATATATCATATTAAGATATATTAATATATCATAATATCATGATAATATAATAATTTAAAATCTCATTTGATATTATAAACATTGGGTTAACAACATTTAACAAGATCGTTAACCTAAAGGTTTCAAAACAACACTTACATGTAACGACTAACGATGACTTAACGACTCAGTTAAAATGTATATACATGTAGTGTTTTAATATGTATTTATACACTTTTGAAAGACTTCAATACACTTATCAAAATACTTCTACTTAACAAAAATGCTTACAATTACATCCTCGTTCAGTTTCATCAACAATTCTACTCGTATGCACCCGTATTCGTACTCGTACAATACACAGCTTTTAGATGTATGTACTATTGGTATATACACTCCAATGATCAGCTCTTAGCAGCCCATGTGAGTCACCTAACACATGTGGGAACCATCATTTAGCAACTAGCATGAAATATCTCATAAAATTACAAAAATATGAGTAATCATTCATGACTTATTTACATGAAAACAAAATTACATATCCTTTATATCTAATCCATACACCAACGACCAAAAACACCTACAAACACTTTCATTCTTCAATTTTCTTCATCTAATTGATCTCTCTCAAGTTCTATCTTCAAGTTCTAAGTGTTCTTCATAAAATCCAAAAGTTCTAGTTTCATAAAATCAAGAATACTTTCAAGTTTGCTAGCTCACTTCCAATCTTGTAAGGTGATCATCCAACCTCAAGAAATCTTTGTTTCTTACAGTAGGTTATCATTCTAATACAAGGTAATAATCATATTCAAACTTTGGTTCAATTTCTATAACTATAACAATCTTATTTCAAGTGATGATCTTACTTGAACTTGTTTTCGTGTCATGATTCTGCTTCAAGAACTTCGAGCCATCCAAGGATCCATTGAAGCTAGATCCATTTTTCTCTTTTCCAGTAGGTTTATCCAAGGAACTTAAGGTAGTAATGATGTTCATAACATCATTCAATTCATACATATAAAGCTATCTTATTCGAAGGTTTAAACTTGTAATCACTAGAACATAGTTTAGTTAATTCTAAACTTGTTCGCAAACAAAAATTAATCCTTCTAACTTGACTTTTAAAATCAACTAAACACATGTTCTATATCTATATGATATTCTAACTTAATGATTTAAAACCTGGAAACACGAAAAACACCGTAAAACCGGATTTACGCCGTCGTAGTAACACCGCGGGCTGTTTTGGGTTAGTTAATTAAAAACTATGATAAACTTTGATTTAAAAGTTGTTATTCTGAGAAAATTATTTTTATTATGAACATGAAACTATATCCAAAAATTATGGTTAAACTCAAAGTGGAAGTATGTTTTCTAAAATGGTCATCTAGACGTCGTTCTTTCGACTGAAATGACTACCTTTACAAAAACGACTTGTAACTTATTTTTCCGACTATAAACCTATACTTTTTCTGTTTAGATTCATAAAATAGAGTTCAATATGAAATCATAGCAATTTGATTCACTCAAAACGGATTTAAAATGAAGAAGTTATGGGTAAAACAAGATTGGATAATTTTTCTCATTTTAGCTACGTGAAAATTGGTAACAAATCTATTCCAACCATAACTTAATCAACTTGTATTGTATATTATGTAATATTGAGATACCATAGACACGTATACAATGTTTCGACCTATCATGTCGACACATCTATATATATTTCGGAACAACCATAGACACTCTATATGTGAATGTTGGAGTTAGCTATACAGGGTTGAGGTTGATTCCAAAATATATATAGTTTGAGTTGTGATCAATACTGAGATACGTATACACTGGGTCTTGGATTGATTCAAGATAATATTTATCAATTTATTTCTGTACATCTAACTGTGGACAACTAGTTGTAGGTTACTAACGAGGACAGCTGACTTAATAAACTTAAAACATCAAAATATATTAAAAGTCTTGTAAATATATTTTGAACATACTTTGATATATATGTATATATTGTTATAGGTTCGTGAATCAACCAGTGGCCAAGTCTTACTTCCCGACGAAGTAAAAATCTGTGAAAGTGAGTTATAGTCCCACTTTTAAAATCTAATATTTTTGGGATGAGAATACATGCAGGTTTTATAAATGATTTACAAAATAGACACAAGTACGTGAAACTACATTCTATGGTTGAATTATCGAAATCGAATATGCCCCTTTTTATTAAGTCTGGTAATCTATGAATTAGGGAACAGACACCCTAATTGACGCGAATCCTAAAGATAGATCTATTGGGCCTAACAAACCCCATCCAAAGTACCGGATGCTTTAGTACTTCGAAATTTATATCATATCCGAAGGGTGTCCCGGAATGATGGGGATATTCTTATATATGCATCTTGTTAATGTCGGTTACCAGGTGTTCACCATATGAATGATTTTTATCTCTATGTATGGGATGTGTATTGAAATATGAAATCTTGTGGTCTATTGTTACGATTTGATATATATAGGTTAAACCTATAACTCACCAACATTTTTGTTGACGTTTAAAGCATGTTTATTCTCAGGTGAATATTAAGAGCTTCCGCTGTTGCATACTAAAATAAGGACAAGATTTGGAGTCCATGTTTGTATGATATTGTGTAAAAACTGCATTCAAGAAACTAATTTCGATGTAACATATTTGTATTGTAAACCATTATGTAATGGTCGTGTGTAAACAGGATATTTTAGATTATCATTATTTGATAATCTACGTAAAGCTTTTTAAACCTTTATTTATGAAATAAAGGTTATGGTTTGTTTTAAAAATGAATGCAGTCTTTGAAAAACGTCTCATATAGAGGTCAAAACCTCGCAACGAAATCAATTAATATGGAACGTTTTTAATCAATAAGAACGGGACATTTCAGTTGGTATCAGAGCTGGTATAACGCCGTCCATGTGTGGCGGGTTAGTCGTAAAGGAGGTTCTCACAGTGTTACCTGTGACGAAGCATTGGCTCTTACTCCTTGCGATCCCTTATGAGGGTTGGCAGTAGCCGAGAGGCAGGCCCTAAAATCAGTATCTGAGGTACACTCAGTGGTCACCAGGCGGTTAGCTGGGAAGGCACTGGGTGGGACGGTGGTTGTCCCCAACTGTATTTAAGTTGGTATCCGAGCGTTGGTCTTAGAGAACCAGAATTTTTCGTTAGTGTGTCTTATCGAGTTTGTTAGGATGCATTAGTGAGTCTGGACTTCGACCGTGTTTACTTGAAAAATGATTGCTTAACAAATTTTGTTGGAAACTATATATTTTTAACATGTGAATATTATGTGATATATTAATCTCTTAACGCGTTTGATATTATGTGATAGATGCCTACCTCTAGAACAAGTCCCATTGACTCACCTAATAATAATGAAGAGTCAAATGTAAATTGGAATGATTCGTGGACTGATTCACAAGTTCCCGAAGAGGAACCGGAAGAAGAGTCGGAACCGGAAGAAGAATCGGAACCGGAAGAAGAATCGGAACCGGATGAAGAAATAGAACCGGTGGGGGAAATAATAAAACGGTTAAGTAAAAGAAAATCCTCAACCAACCGACCAAGGTTAATTATGGTCAATGGTGTTTCCGCCAAGGAAGCAAAATATTGGGAGGATTACCAATTCTCCGATGAATCGGATTCCGACGAGAATTCCGATGATGTTATAGAAATTACCCCAACTGAATTTAAAAAGGCAAAAGAAAATAATAAGGGAAAGGGCATAAAAATAGAGAAATCTAATTCCAACCCCGATGAACTTTATATGTATCGTCAACGCCCGAAGTCCTTAAGTTGTAACAATGACCCGGGAACCTCTAAACCACCAGGTTTTTCTAAACCAATGTGGACAACGACGGCTCGTATTAGGGGAACATCATATATCCCTAGAAATTTGGCAAAACGAACCAAAACTGAAGAAGAAGAAACGAGCGAGTCGGAATAAGATAGTTGTATTTGTGTGGTGTAATATATGTAATATAGTGTTCTTATGCTTTATGATATATGTAAAAATTGCTTGTATTAATAAGTATTTTTTTATGAATCTAACTCTTGTCTATTTTACAGTTTAAAAACACAAAATGGATAGACAACCCAATATTTTAAGAGACCTACCCGGAGACATGATTGATGAAATCTTGTCTAGAGTCGGCCAGAATTCCTCGGCACAACTATTTAAGGCGAGATCAGTTTGTAAGACATTCGAAGAACGTTCCAAGAATGTCTTGGTTTATAAGAGACTTTCGTTTGAAAGATGGGGGATATCACATTGGGAAACCCATAAGTTACGATGTGTTTACTTTGACGCATATATTGCGGGGAACCCAAATGCTATTTTACGCAACGGGTTAAGAAATTATTTTGACTCAATATATCCGAATATTGGACTTCGTGATTTAGAAAAAGCGGCTAACATGCAACATAAAGAAGCATGTTATGCTTACGGATTAGTAATGTTCGCTTCTCACCAAAGTGAGAACAAGAACATCGGGCTACAACTATTAAACAAAACGTTTCCACAAGTGACGGAGTCGGTAATTGGGGTAAGAAATGAGGTTTTTAGATTATTACGGGACTGTTGGACATTACGTAACCCTCGTCCCTTTGATGACGTTACAACACGCTGTCTTATCAACGACCATAACGGTTATGTTGCACAAGACCAAGGATGGGAAGTAGTCCTAGTAAAACCAGAATGCATGACTTGTTTCTGGACGTATGAATTACGTGTCTTTATTGCCTTTGCTGAACGACTTGTGTACTAGCTAGAATTGTCTTCACAACTATCTTGTATCAAAGTTATTGTGTGCTATATTTCATGCTTTATGTAAAATAAGCGGTATTGTAAGTTTGTAAAATATTGTATAAAAGTTTGAACGCGAAATATTATTACAATCAGTTTTTCATATAGAATTGTAGTAGTTGAATTGTATATTAGCTACTAAGTATGAACTTAACGGGTAGGTACTACCCGAATTTAAACTTATAAAACGCTAATATGAAGAAAAAGCTTTTATAAATGAGTTCATATTATGCTACGAAATACTATTAACTACTCTTAATATTCTGTATGATTAACTTGTTCCATTTAACTATTTTGAAGGAAATGGCACCGACTACTCGACACACCGTGAATATGAATGAAGAGGAATTCCGTACTTTTCTAGCTTCAAACATAGCCGCAGTACAGGCTGCGCTACATACCAACAATAACCTTGGATCTAGCAGTACAGGAAATCGTGTAGGATGCACCTACAAAGAATTCACTGCCTGCAAACCTTTGGAATTTGATGGAACCGAAGGACCGATCGGATTGAAACGGTGGACCGAGAAGGTTGAATCGGTGTTTGCCATAAGTAAGTGTACTGAAGAGGACAAAGTGAAGTACGCTACGCATACCTTCACAGGTTCTGCGTTAACATGGTGGAATACCTATCTAGAGCAAGTGGGACAAGACGATGCGTACGCACTACCGTGGTCAGCATTCAAGCACTTGACGAACGAGAAGTACCGTCCCAGAACCGAGGTCAATAAGCTCAAGACAGAACTTAGAGGGTTACGAACCCAAGGATTTGATATTACCACGTACGAAAGACGATTCACAGAATTGTGCCTATTGTGTCCGGGAGCATTCGAAGATGAGGAAGAGAAGATCGACGCGTTTGTGAAAGGATTACCGGAAAGAATCCAAGAAGATATAAGTTCACACGAGCCCGCCTCCATACAACAGGCATGTAGAATGGCTCACAAACTAGTGAACCAGATTGAAGAAAGAATTAAAGAACAGACTGCTGAAGAGGCCAATGTGAAGCAAGTCAAAAGAAAGTGGGAGGAAAACGGTGATAAGAATCACCAATACAACAACAACAGCAATTACAACAATAATCGCAACAATTATCCCAACAATCGCAACATCAATCGCAACTACAACAAACGGCCCAACAACAACAACAACAACAACAACAGCAACTACAACAATCATCCCAACAACAATAATAACCGCAACAACAACAACAATCAGAAGCAGCTATGCCAAAGGTGTGAAAAGAATCACTCGGGGTTCTGCACCAAATTTTGCAACAAGTGTAAAAGAAATGGTCATAGCGCGGCGAAGTGTGAGGTCTACGGACCAGGGGTTAATAGAACGAAAGGAACAAATGGTGTCGGAACGAGTAATGGCGGAGCAAGTAGTGTCGGAGCAAGTTATGCCAATGTAGTTTGTTATAAATGTGGAAAACCAGGCCACATTATTAGAAATTGCCCGAACCAGGAGAACACGAATGGACAAGGCCGTGGAAGAGTTTTCAATATTAATGCGGTAGAGGCACAGGAAGACCCGGAGCTTGTTACGGGTACGTTTCTTATTGACAATAAATCTGCTTACGTTTTATTTGATTCGGGTGCGGATAGAAGCTATATGAGTAGAGATTTTTGTGCTAAATTAAGTTGTCCATTGACGCCTTTGGATAGTAAATTTTTACTCGAATTAGCAAATGGTAAATTAATTTCAGCAGATAATATATGTCGGAATCGAGAAATTAAACTGGTTAGCGAAACATTTAAGATTGATTTGATACCAGTAGAGTTAGGGAGTTTTGATGTGATAATCGGTATGGACTGGTTGAAAGAAGTGAAAGCGGAGATCGTTTGTTACAAAAATGCAATTCGCATTATACGAGAAAAAGGAAAACCCTTAATGGTGTACGGAGAAAAGGGCAACACGAAGCTACATCTTATTAGTAATTTGAAGGCACAAAAACTAATAAGAAAAGGTTGCTATGCTGTTCTAGCACACGTCGAGAAAGTACAAACTGAAGAAAAGAGCATCAATGATGTTCCCATTGCAAAAGAATTTCCCGATGTATTTCCGAAAGAATTACCGGGATTACCCCCACATCGATCCGTTGAATTTCAAATAGATCTTGTACCAGGAGCTGCACCAATAGCTCGTGCTCCTTACAGACTCGCACCCAGCGAGATGAAAGAACTGCAAAGCCAATTACAAGAACTTTTAGAGCGTGGTTTCATTCGACCAAGCACATCACCGTGGGGAGCTCCTGTTTTGTTTGTCAAGAAGAAAGATGGTACATTCAGGTTGTGTATCGACTACCGAGAGTTGAACAAACTTACCATCAAGAACCGCTACCCACTACAGAGAATCGACGACTTATTTGATCAACTACAAGGCTCGTCTGTTTATTCAAAGATTGACTTACGTTCCGGGTATCATCAAATGCGGGTGAAAGAAGATGATATTCCAAAGACTGCTTTCAGAACACGTTACGGTCATTACGAGTTTATGGTCATGCCGTTTGGTTTAACTAATGCACCAGCTGTGTTCATGGACCTTATGAACCGAGTGTGTGGACCATACCTTGACAAGTTTGTCATTGTTTTCATTGATGACATACTTATTTACTCAAAGAATGACCAAGAACACGGTGAACATTTGAGAAAGGTGTTAGAAGTATTGAGGAAGGAAGAATTGTACGCTAAGTTTTCAAAGTGTGCATTTTGGTTGGAAGAAGTTCAATTCCTCGGTCACATAGTGAACAAAGAAGGTATTAAGGTGGATCCGGCAAAGATAGAAACTGTTGAAAAGTGGGAAACCCCGAAAACTCCGAAACACATACGCCAGTTTTTAGGACTAGCTGGTTACTACAGAAGGTTCATCCAAGACTTTTCCAGAATAGCAAAACCCTTGACTGCATTAACGCATAAAGGGAAGAAATTTGAATGGAATGATGAACAAGAGAAAGCGTTTCAGTTATTGAAGAAAAAGCTAACTACGGCACCTATATTGTCATTGCCTGAAGGGAATGATGATTTTGTGATTTATTGTGATGCATCAAAGCAAGGTCTCGGTTGTGTATTAATACAACGAACGAAGGTGATTGCTTATGCGTCTAGACAATTGAAGATTCACGAACAAAATTATACGACGCATGATTTGGAATTAGGCGCGGTTGTTTTTGCATTAAAGACTTGGAGGCACTACTTATATGGGGTCAAAAGTATTATATATACCGACCACAAAAGTCTTCAACACATATTTAATCAGAAACAACTGAATATGAGGCAGCGTAGGTGGATTGAATTGTTGAATGATTACGACTTTGAGATTCGTTACCACCCGGGGAAGGCAAATGTGGTAGCCGATGCCTTGAGCAGGAAGGACAGAGAACCCATTCGAGTAAAATCTATGAATATAATGATTCATAATAACCTTACTACTCAAATAAAGGAGGCGCAACAAGGAATTTTAAAAGAGGGAAATTTAAAGGATGAAATACCCAAAGGATCGGAGAAGCATCTTAATATTCGGGAAGATGGAACCCGGTATAGGGCTGAAAGGATTTGGGTACCAAAATTTGGAGATATGAGAGAAATGGTACTTAGAGAAGCTCATAAAACCAGATACTCAATACATCCTGGAACGGGGAAGATGTACAAGGATCTCAAGAAACATTTTTGGTGGCCGGGTATGAAAGCCGATGTTGCTAAATACGTAGGAGAATGTTTGACGTGTTCTAAGGTCAAAGCTGAGCATCAGAAACCATCAGGTCTACTTCAACAACCCGAAATCCCGGAATGGAAATGGGAAAACATTACCATGGATTTCATCACTAAATTACCAAGGACTGCAAGTGGTTTTGATACTATTTGGGTAATAGTTGATCGTCTCACCAAATCAGCACACTTCCTACCAATAAGAGAAGATGACAAGATGGAGAAGTTAGCACGACTGTATTTGAAGGAAGTCGTCTCCAGACATGGAATACCAATCTCTATTATCTCTGATAGGGATGGCAGATTTATTTCAAGATTCTGGCAGACATTACAGCAAGCATTAGGAACTCGTCTAGACATGAGTACTGCCTATCATCCACAAACTGATGGGCAGAGCGAAAGGACGATACAAACGCTTGAAGACATGCTACGAGCATGTGTTATTGATTTCGGAAACAGTTGGGATCGACATCTACCGTTAGCAGAATTTTCCTACAACAACAGCTACCATTCAAGCATTGAGATGGCGCCGTTTGAAGCACTTTATGGTAGAAAGTGCATGTCTCCGATTTGTTGGAGTGAAGTGGGGGATAGACAGATTACGGGTCCGGAGATTATACAAGAAACTACCGAGAAGATCATCCAAATTCAACAACGGTTGAAAACCGCCCAAAGTCGACAAAAGAGCTACGCTGACATTAAAAGAAAAGATATAGAATTTGAAATTGGAGAGATGGTCATGCTTAAAGTTGCACCTTGGAAAGGCGTTGTTCGATTTGGTAAACGAGGGAAATTAAATCCAAGGTATATTGGACCATTCAAGATTATTGATCGTGTCGGACCAGTAGCTTACCGACTAGAGTTACCTCAACAACTCGCGGCTGTACATAACACTTTCCACGTCTCGAATTTAAAGAAATGTTTTGCTAAAGAAGATCTCACTATTCCGTTAGATGAAATCCAAATCAACGAAAAACTTCAATTCTTCGAAGAACCCGTCGAAATAATGGATCGTGAGGTTAAAAGACTTAAGAAAAACAAGATACCAATTGTTAAGGTTCGATGGAATGCTCGTAGAGGACCCGAGTTCACCTGGGAGCGTGAAGATCAGATGAAGAAGAAATACCCGCATCTATTTCCAGAAGATTCGTCAACACCTTCAACAGCTTAAAATTTCGGGACGAAATTTATTTAACGGGTAGGTACTGTAGTGACCCGAACTTTTCCATGTTTATATATATTATTTGAGATTGATATTTACATGATTAAATGTTTCCAACATGTTAAGCAATCAAACTTATTAAGACTTGATTAATTGAAATATGTTTCATATAGACAATTGACCACCCAAGTTGACCGGCGATTCACGAACGTTAAAACTTGTAAAAACGACATGACGATATATATATATGGATATACATATGGTTAACATGAGATTATGATAAGTAAGTATCTCCATAAGTATATTAACAATGAGTTACATACATATAAATAAGACTACTAACTTAAGGATTTCGAAACGAGACATATATGTAACGATTATCGTTGTAACGACATTTAAATGAATATATATCATATTAAGATATATTAATATATCATAATATCATGATAATATAATAATTTAAAATCTCATTTGATATTATAAACATTGGGTTAACAACATTTAACAAGATCGTTAACCTAAAGGTTTCAAAACAACATTTACATGTAACGACACTCAGTTAAAATGTATATACATGTAGTGTTTTAATATGTATTTATACACTTTTGAAAGACTTCAATACACTTATCAAAATACTTCTACTTAACAAAAATGCTTACAATTACATCCTCGTTCAGTTTCATCAACAATTCTACTCGTATGCACCCGTATTCGTACTCGTACAATACACAGCTTTTAGATGTATGTACTATTGGTATATACACTCCAATGATCAGCTCTTAGCAGCCCATGTGAGTCACCTAACACATGTGGGAACCATCATTTAGCAACTAGCATGAAATATCTCATAAAATTACAAAAATATAAGTAATCATTCATGACTTATTTACATGAAAACAAAATTACATATCCTTTATATCTAATCCATACACCAACGACCAAAAACACCTACAAACACTTTCATTCTTCAATTTTCTTCATCTAATTGATCTCTCTCAAGTTCTATCTTCAAGTTCTAAGTGTTCTTCATAAAATCCAAAAGTTCTAGTTTCATAAAATCAAGAATACTTTCAAGTTTGCTAGCTCACTTCCAATCTTGTAAGGTGATCATCCAACCTCAAGAAATCTTTGTTTCTTACAGTAGGTTATCATTCTAATACAAGGTAATAATCATATTCAAACTTTGGTTCAATTTCTATAACTATAACAATCTTATTTCAAGTGATGATCTTACTTGAACTTGTTTTCGTGTCATGATTCTGCTTCAAGAACTTCGAGCCATCCAAGGATCCATTGAAGCTAGATCCATTTTTCTCTTTTCCAGTAGGTTTATCCAAGGAACTTAAGGTAGTAATGATGTTCATAACATCATTCAATTCATACATATAAAGCTATCTTATTCGAAGGTTTAAACTTGTAATCACTAGAACATAGTTTAGTTAATTCTAAACTTGTTCGCAAACAAAAATTAATCCTTCTAACTTGACTTTTAAAATCAACTAAACACATGTTCTATATCTATATGATATGCTAACTTAATGATTTAAAACTTGGAAACACGAAAAACACCGTAAAACCGGATTTACGCCGTCGTAGTAACACCGCGCGCTGTTTTGGGTTAGTTAATTAAAAACTATGATAAACTTTGATTTAAAAGTTGTTATTCTGAGAAAATTATTTTTATTATGAACATGAAACTATATCCAAAAATTATGGTTAAACTCAAAGTGGAAGTATGTTTTCTAAAATGGTCATCTAGACGTCGTTCTTTCGACTGAAATGACTACCTTTACAAAAACGACTTGTAACTTATTTTTCCGACTATAAACCTATACTTTTTCTGTTTAGATTCATAAAATAGAGTTCAATATGAAATCATAGCAATTTGATTCACTCAAAACGGATTTAAAATGAAGAAGTTATGGGTAAAACAAGATTGGATAATTTTTCTCATTTTTGCTACGTGAAAATTGGTAACAAATCTATTCCAACCATAACTTAATCAACTTGTATTGTATATTATGTAATCTTGAGATACCATAGACACGTATACAATGTTTCGACCTATCATGTCGACACATCTATATATATTTCGGAACAACCATAGACACTCTATATGTGAATGTTGGAGTTAGCTATACAGGGTTGAGGTTGATTCCAAAATATATATAGTTTGAGTTGTGATCAATACTGAGATACGTATACACTGGGTCGTGGATTGATTCAAGATAATATTTATCGATTTATTTCTGTACATCTAACTGTGGACAACTAGTTGTAGGTTACTAACGAGGACAGCTGACTTAATAAACTTAAAACATCAAAATATATTAAAAGTGTTGTAAATATATTTTGAACATACTTTGATATATATGTATATATTGTTATAGGTTCATGAATCAACCAGTGGCCAAGTCTTACTTCCCGACGAAGTAAAAATCTGTGAAAGTGAGTTATAGTCCCACTTTTAAAATCTAATATTTTTGGGATGAGAATACATGCAGGTTTTATAAATGATTTACAAAATAGACACAAGTACGTGAAACTACATTCTATGGTTGAATTATCGAAATCGAATATGCCCCTTTTTATTAAGTCTGGTAATCTATGAATTAGGGAACAGACACCCTAATTGACGCGAATCCTAAAGATAGATCTATTGGGCCTAACAAACCCCATCCAAAGTACCGGATGCTTTAGTACTTCGAAATTTATATCATATCCGAAGGGTGTCCCGGAATGATGGGGATATTCTTATATATGCATCTTGTTAATGTCGGTTACCAGGTGTTCACCATATGAATGATTTTTATCTCTATGTATGGGATGTGTATTGAAATATGAAATCTTGTGGTCTATTGTTACGATTTGATATATATAGGTTAAACCTATAACTCACCAACATTTTTGTTGACGTTTAAAGCATGTTTATTCTCAGGTGAATATTAAGAGCTTCCGCTGTTGCATACTAAAATAAGGACAAGATTTGGAGTCCATATTTGTATGATATTGTGTAAAAACTGCATTCAAGAAACTGATTTCGATGTAACATATTTGTATTGTAAACCATTATGTAATGGTCGTGTGTAAACAGGATATTTTAGATTATCATTATTTGATAATCTACGTAAAGCTTTTTAAACCTTTATTTATGAAATAAAGGTTATGGTTTGTTTTAAAAATGAATGCAGTCTTTGAAAAACGTCTCATATAGAGGTCAAAACCTCGCAACGAAATCAATTAATATGGAACGTTTTTAATCAATAAGAACGGGACATTTCAAGTTACTTAGGTTAACACATTATTAATCCTAAGTTGATTATTTGCTTGATATAAATTACTTAGAAGATTAGCCACATTGTAATAGGTATTTAAATTGCATGAAATCTAGTTAACGATCATTAGAAGTAATTAAGGGGTAAATAATAGTCATGCTTACATAGTGAGAATTGATTTATTAGGTTTAATCAAAGAACCCTTATTTCTGTGAGCTTGTATGAACAAATGCATGAGAATCTGGTTAGGTTGAATATTAGCACATCACTAAATTTGATCTGATAAGATTTATTAGCTTATTATTTGTCAGTCTGATTGAAATGTTATCCGAGTTCTCATCACAAAACCTATTTATTATGCAATTATATGAATTCTATGAAATCAAGATATTAACTTTGTATGCCCACTTAGTTGATAGTTGATGTGCGTAGAGGTGTATACGAAATAATTATATTTTTATTGCGAAATACTATTAAATACGATACAATTTTACACAAGTTATTTATTTATTTATAGAGTGGATATACCTAAACCTTGCTACAACACTTATAGGCAGTGTACCTAATCGTACAGTAGTGTAGTTTTTAGTAAGTTCGGTTCGTCCACAGGGAAGTAGCCAAGTTTAACGCTATATTTTTAAAACTAAATTTGTATATAAATATATATATATAAATATAAGAAGTATTATTATTATTATAAAAGGGGATTTTTACCGTTTAATGACCGGTTTGTCGATTTTATGTCTTAAGTCGCAGTTAAAACCTAATGTAAAAAATATATATATATAACTTGATTTAAAGCATAAAGTAAATGACAATAATTAAAGTGCAATAAATTAAAATGCGATAAATAAAATGACAATAAATAAAATTGCGATAATTAAAAAGTACGATAATTAAAAGTGCAATTAAATAAAATGACAGTAAATAAAAATGCGATGAAATATGAAATAAAGAAATTATGCTTATTTAAACTTCCATAATCATGATGTTTGACGTGTTGATTTTAGTTTATTACCATGGGTTAATTTTCCTTTGTCCTGGATTATTCGATATGTCCATACGGTTTTGTCCATAATAGTCCATCAGTCATAAATATAAAGTGCGAGAGTCTTCGTCAAATTATCCTTACACCCGAAGTCAAATATTCCAACTAATTGGGGATTCGAATTTTAACAAGGTCTTAATACTTTGTTTACTGAATACACCAGGTTATCGACTGCGTGTAATCCAAGGTTTTATTACTTTGTTAACAATTACACCAATTACCCTTGAATGTAATCCACCCCTGTTTCAACTAGTCCATTAACTATTAATCCAGTTCCGTGTCCGGTAAAATGAACAATTATTGGTATTTATAGATATCCCGCCCACCGTACCCGATTAAGCGTATGTGGTTATTTATAGATACGTCAAATTATAACCTTTATATTAAATTAACGAGGTATCGTTAAGTTAATATAAAACCCATTAATAGCCCATAGTCTAATTTCCACAAGTGTCGTTCTTTTATCCAAACCTCAATTATGGTCCAAAGCCCAATTACCCAATTTTAATATTTAGCCCAACATCACGATTACTTCGGCATTAAATAAGCATAATAATAACTTAGCTATGAGACATTAATTTAAAAAGGTTAAACATAACTTACAATGATTAATAATAGCGTAGCGTTACACGGACAGAATTTCGACTTACACACTTACAACATTCACTAACATACCCTTATTATTATTAAATTAAAATTAAAATTAAAATTATAAATTTTATATATATATATATATATATATATATATATATATATATATATATATATATATATATATATATATATTACGTAGAGAGTGAGAGATAGATTAGAAAAAGATGTGTTTTTTCGTGCAGAATTCGATGGCTTTTATAGGCCCACATTTTACTGTGCAGCTCCGCGAGTGCAGGGCTTTTGTTCTTCTTAACTCCGCGAGTGCAGAGGTCTTAAATACAGCTCACATTATGATCCAAAACGTGGGCGGCTTTTAATTAATATATATAATAATATATAATTAATTATATATTATATTATATTCTTGTGCACAGTTGACTTGTAATTTTTGGTCCGTTGCGTCGCGCGTTGAGAGTTGACTTTGGTCCCGGTTCCGGATTTTCGAACGTCCTTGCGTATAATTTAATATCTTGTATTTTGCGTTTTGCAGCTCGTACTCTTGTAATTTTTAGACGTTCCTCATCAATAATTTGAACCACTTTGATTGTACTTTGTACTTTTTAGCTTTTTGGTCGTTTGCGTCTTCAATTCGTCGAATCTTCCTTTTGTCTTCACTTTTTATTATTTAAACGAATATTATTTGTAAATAGGACAATTGCAACTAAAAGCTTGTCTTTTTTGAGGGATAATGCTATGAAATATATGTTCGTTTTTAGCATTATCAAATATTCCCACACTTGAACGTTGCTTGTCCTCAAGCAATATAGTACTTGAATAAAAACATACTTTAATCACTTCTTTATTCTTCACACTTTGTACATCAGTGATTTCAATACGGCGGTATGAACAATGATAGTAACGATGTGGTTTACAGTCCCACATGACTATGAAAATTTAGATCCTTAAGGAAATTGGATCTTTATGAAAACATTTGATCTTTTGAAAATTTAATCTAGCTTTTACCCTAGATAAGTTTTCCGGAATAACCCTTCACCGGTGTTTGAAATTTTTTTTTTGTGGGTTTTGTGGGTTTTAGATTTGAAAATTTTAGCTCAAAACTTGCGGTTTTGTGTCACCCACTTGCTAACCTTGTATTGGGAAAGCAACACGTCCAGTATACTTGCTCCGTATATTACCTTTCGGTAAACTACCGTTCGGTTGTAAAGGAAAGCGTTGAACAAGCAACTGTTAAGGCAATGTCCCGTGACATGCTTTTGATTATGGTCTATAACGTGTCGGATGCAATTACTATCCTTTGTAGGAGAAATAGTAAAGATCACCCTATAATTTTTCAATCTGGCACAAGGTCCTGTCTTCGACCATACTATGCAACCACCGTTCTTACGGTTGACACCCGATTTGGTTCAGGTGACCTAATGAATTTCGGTGAATTCTTAGGATTTTACGTTCAATGGTAATGAACGCATTGAAAATGGGTTTTCAGAAAACAAATCGGTTTTAATTTGATCAAAATATTTTCTCGTTCAAGCTCGAGTTTAGATATCATCGAATTTCATGAGTTTGTAATTCTCAATCTTTAAGGTCAATCTCAAGGATTGAGTAATATCAGGCTTAAAAGCTGATTTTTAATCTTTAAGGAGATTATCCTTTCTGGGGGTCCGATTCATTAGTCTTATCAAGTTAATTTGCATGACGCCCTCCCCATTGTACGAGACAGATCCTCTCATGGTTAGGATAAGTCTGACCACTTGGCGACCCTGTTTGATGCTGAGGTCCGTGGATTTCCTGCTGATTTTAGAGATGACTTTTCTAGATTTTTCGTCAACCTACAGCTGGTCTGGACGACAACTTCCTGACCTAAATGAAGAAGTGCGTGTCTTTTTCTCTCGGAAGACTTTACTTCCTTTTAAATTACAATAAACTGGGTAAAACTGATTAATATCGTCCAAAAGAAAAGTATTTTCAATTATTTGTACAAAAATATGTGATATATGTTCTAAATAACTTGGTAAATTTTTCCCACACTTGGCTTTTATTTTCCTTTCTTTGCCTTTTTATTGTCCTCTATTCCATTTTAAAAGAATTCTAACATTTTGGGTTGTTTCTCAATTTATGTCCTTTCCGAGGTAACAATAATTTCGATGTTAACACCTAGTTTTATCGTTCATAAATATGTATAAACATGATTTTGAATTCATTTATTTGAAAATTTTGAAAATTTTTACTAGAATTGGTAGTCAGTATATAAGACTAGGGCTGTTCTTTATTATCAGAGAGCACTAGATTCTAATACAACTACTGCATTACTAGTATTTTTAATGGTAACCAAGTGTTTAAGTCAAAAAATTTTAAAAATCCGAAAGAATTTAACCCCTTCCCACACTTAAGATCTTGCAATGCCCTTATTTGCAAGAAATCAGTGACAATTTAAATTATTGAGGGTGATTAGCGTAGAAAAATGATTAAATTTTACCAAAGTTTTCAAACATATTGGCGTTTGTTTGTGAATGATAAATGGTGCACATCATTTGTTCATTCCGTCTTGTTGTTACCTCACATTTGTTTTTCGTTTTGTCGTCAAAATTAGTAGTTTTTGCTAAACTTAATGTCAGTTTTTGAAAGTGCGCTGTTTTACCCTGTTTTGTACATAAGATAAACTACAAACATACATAATATTTTTATTATTCTTATTATTATATTTTTTTTATAAAATCTTTATTTATTAAAACAATTTAAATGAATAATTTTTTAAAGTTTTGTTTCCTTTTACTTTAGGTAGTTTCGGTATGTTTACCTAGTCCGTCCCTAGACAAAATTTAAAATTTGTCGTTTTTAAAGCGATTGTTTTTGGGTTTTTTTTAATGTTTTTGGCATACTTTAATTCAATAAGATTAAAAATAATGATAATAAAAATTCTCGTGCCTCCCTCGGGTAAAGCAATTTCGTATAAAGTAAATTTTTTGTTTTTAAATTCACACCAAACTTAAATTTAAAATGCATAAAATTAAAAATTCATATAAATATTATTATACATACAAACTTATATTAAAAATATTAATTTTTCAAATATTTACAAACTTAAATATATTGATTTTAAAAAGTTTACAATATTAGTTTAATATTTATATATTAAATTTAAAAATATGGTAAAAATTAAAATTAAAAATCTTTTTGGTCTTTTATCCCACTTTAATCAATCAAATATTATCAAAAATATACGCCCCTCTTTTCGGTAAAGTAATTTCGGTTCCATAACCTAGTTTTACTCCTGACGAATTTCTGAAATATTTTGGGTTGATTGATTAAAGATATTTATACCTTTAGAATAAACGGTAAATTTCTCAGTGATGTAATAAATTTTTGTATGATATCAATAATTTCGGTTACGCATACCTAATTTTATTGAATACCAATTTAATAATTTATAGCGAATGATTCAGCACTTATTATCAAAAGGTTAAAAGCAATAAAAATAAAAATAAAAACTGTACATACTTACATGTGAGAAAGAATTCTCAGAGACCTGCTTTAGCTGACTCATAGGAGAGTCGTGTGATTTGATTTTCCATAGCTACGTAAGCGTAACCTCGATTCTTCAATAACTTTTCTTCTAAACATATGAACGGTCCTTCTCTGCATAGAGTAACAAATTCGGTATTTGAATATGTTTGATTATTCGAACATTTACCTTCGTGTGACCATTTTCCGCATTTATAACATCTTTCAAGGTGTCGTGCTCTTCTTTTTGTTGTGGATTTTGATTTTCCTTTACCAAAATGTGTCTTATGATGATCTTTCCTTAGTTCTTTCCTAACTTCGTCACATCTGCCTCTTATTACTGACACCAGGTCACTCGGGAGTGTGTCATTATTATGTTTAGTAATCAAAGCGTGTAGCATTAGACCATGGTTCAAATCAAAGGAATTCTTCATCTCTTAAAACCTAAAAAAAATAAAAATTCAGAATGGGGGGAGAAGACTAGTTCTTTAGGGTCTGCTAGGGAAAGACCATTCGGATTCCATTCTCGGAAACTACACGAAAATAGAATATCTAACTCTAATAGAAATATATATTATCCTTAAAAGACTTGATTCTCCCCACACTTAGTTAGATGTGGTGTTGAAATTGTGATTAACGTTATTTTCAATTGGATCATCAACAACTTGTATATCTCTGAATTTTGCTTCAATCCATTTGTTGATTTCCTCCGTAACTTTCACAAATTCAACTAACATCGCCTTTTATTTTGGCGATAAATTGGATACTAATCGGTTACATAACTTAAAGTTCCCTTAATCCTAGCATCGAATCCGTTTATAAAGTTTCTTCGTTGAACTGTTAAAAACGGGTTCATCTAATTTCGTATCATCAATAGGGTTCTTTGTTATCGGATCATCATTAATTGTTTCTTCATCTTCCCCACAATTAGGCATTTTTATTGGTTTAATAGTTTTGGTTGGTGGAGATCTAGACTTTTGGTTCACAAAGGTGACCGATTTATCACCATCCCTAAGTGTCATTCTACCTTCTCTTACATCAATGAATGCCTCGGTGGTTGCTAAAAATGGGTGACCTAAAATTAGAGGAATATCAAGATTTTCCTCCATATCAATAACTATAAAATTTACAACAAAGCTCAAACTTCCCACTTTAACAAGTAAAATATTGGCTATTCTAACCGTGTGTTTAATGGTTAGGTCAAATGATTGAACACCTATTTTGGTTGGTTTTAATTTAGCCACACATAATCTTTTGTATAAGGAAAGAGGCATAATATTTGCACTTGCTCCTAAATCTGCGAGTCCATTATATATAGCACCATCATTAAGCAAGCAAGAAATAATAAATTCACCCGGGTCTCCTACTTTAGTAAGTCAAGTTGGTTTGTTAACCTTTTTCGGGTGTTCTTTTCTTGGTTCTTTCACTTCTATTTGAACTTCTTTTTCTTCATTTCTTGGAATGGGAGGTTTGTATAGAAATTCTTCTTCATCACTCCAATTTGAATCCTCTCCATTTTTCAATTTTGATTTTTCATATGTTGTTGATAACATATTTATGTTTTCATTTTGAAGGTTTTCTTGGGTGGTGAAATTATGATTGACTTCATTGTCAACTTCCATCGGACCATGTATGTAATGTTTAACTCTATGACCATTAACTTTAAATTCAATCCCATTTGAATTTATTAACTCTATTGTTCTGTATGGGAAAACTCTTTTGACTATAAATGGTCCAGACCATCTTGATTTCAATTTTCCAGAAAATAGCTTGAATCGTGAATTGAAAAGAAGAACTTTATCTCCTTCCTTAAATTCTTTTGAACTTCTGATTCTTTTATCATGCCATTTCTTCGTTCTTTCTTTATAGATTAACGAATTTTCATACGCCTCAAGTCTTAATTCTTCTAATTTGTTTAGTTGACTTAACCGTAGACGTCCGGCTTCATGTAAATCAAGATTACATATCTTAAAAGCCCAAAATGCTTTGTGTTCAATTTCTATTGGAAGATGACATGCTTTTCCGTAAACGAGTTTAAAAGGTGTGGTTCCAATTGGAGTTTTGTAGGCTGTTCTAAAAGCTCAGAGTGCATCCTCCAATTTCATAGACCATTCCTTCAGATTTGATCCTACGGTTTTCTCTAGAATACGTTTTAATGCTCGGTTGGTATTTTCAACTTGTCCACTTGTTTGTGGATGATAAGCGGTTGAGATTTTATGAGTTACTCCATATCTTTTGAGAACTTTCTCAAGTTGATTATTACAAAAATGAGTACCCCGATCACTTATTAAAGCTTTCGGTGTTCCGAACCTTGCAAAAAGACGTTTTAAAAAGTTGACTATAACTCGTGCATCGTTAGTTGGGAGAGCTTGTGCTTCCGCCCATTTAGATACATAATTAATGGCAACGAGAATGTAGAGATTATTATGAGATTTTGGAAATGGACCCATAAAGTCAATACCCCAAACGTCAAATACTTCACATACTTGAATGACATTTTGTGGCATTTCATCACGTTGACTTATTTTTCCGGCCCTTTGACAAGCATCACAGGATTTACAAAGAAGGTGTGCGTCTTTGAAAATTGTAGGCCAATAGAATCCAGCGTCGTAAACTTTTCTTGCTATGAGTTGAGGCCCATAATGCCCTTCTGTTGGTCCTGTATGACAATGGTTTAAGATTTGACTAGCTTCATCTCCGAATACACATCGGCGTATTATTCCATCGGGACAACTTTTAAATAAATGTGGATCTTCCTAGAAATAGTGTTTTATATCACTAAAGAATTTCTTTCGTTTTTGGTACGATAATCCTTTTTCAAGGAATCCACATACTAAGTAATTTGCATAGTCTGCAAACCATAGAATTTCACTATAATCTATCTTCAATAGATATTAATCAGGAAAGTTATCTTGTATGGCCGATTCATTTAGAACTTCTAATTCAGGATTTTCAAGACGAGAAAGATGATCAGCGGCGAGATTTTCTGCTCCCTTTTTGTCTCGGATTTCAATATCGAACTCTTGTAAGAGTAAGATCTAGCGGATTAATCGTGGTTTAGCATCTTGTTTCGAGAATAGGTATATAAGAGCAGAATGGTCGGTATAGACCACCGTTTTAGCTAGAACGAGATATGAACGAAATTTGTCAAAAACAAAGACAATGGCAAGGAGTTCTTTTTCAGTAGTTGTGTAATTTGTTTGTGCTCCTTGTAACATCTTACTAGCATAATATATAGGTTGAAATCGTTTTTCAATCCTTTGACCTAAAACGGCTCCCATTGCAAAATCACTTGCATCGCACATGAGTTCAAATGGTAGATTCCCATTTGGAGTTATCATAATCGGTGCATTAGTGAGTTTCTCTTTAAGAATATTAAAAGATTTGATACATTCATCTAAAAAGATGAATGGAGCATCCTTTTCTAGGAGTTTATTCATAGGAGTGGCAATTTTAGAAAAATCTTTTATGAAACGTCGGTAAAAACCGGCATGCCCTAGAAAACTCCTAACTCCTCTAACATTGGTGGGATGTAGAAGTTTAGCAATTACATCTACTTTAGCTCTATCCACTTCAATTTCTTCTTTTGAAATTTTATGAACGAGAACGATGCCTTCTTTAACCATGAAATGGCATTTCTCCCAATTTAGTACTAGATTTGATTGTTCGCATCTAATAAGCATTCATTCAAGATTAACTAGACATGATTCAAATGTATCACCGAAGACTAAAAAGTCATCCATGAAAACTTCCATGCATTCTTCTATCATGTCGTGAAAAATCGCCATCATGCACCTTTGAAAGGTCGCAGGGGCGTTGCAAAGTCCAAATGGCATGCGTTTGTAAGTAAAAGTAACATAAGGGCACGTGAAAGTGGTTTTCTCTTGGTCCTCGGGTGCTATTGGAATTTGAAAATATCCGAAAAAACCATCAAGAAAACAATAGTAACTGTTTCCGGCTAATCTTTCTAACATTTGATCAATGAAAGGTAAGGGAAAGTGATCTTTTCTGGTGGCGTCATTTAATTTTATATAATCAATACAAACACGCCATCCTGTTACAGTCCTAGTAGGAATAAGCTCATTTTTTTCATTTGTGATGACAGTCATGCCACCCTTCTTAGGTACACATTGAACTGGGCTTACCCATGGACTATCAGAGATTGGATAAATTAAACCTGCATCACAAAGTTTAATAATTTCTTTCTTAACAACATCTTGCATATTAAGATTTAGTCTTCGTTGGCATTGCACACACGTTTTATGACCTTCTTCCATAAGGATTTTATGTGTGCAATACGAAGGACTTATTCCTTTAATATCAAGAATTTTCCATGCAATTGCTGGTTTATGAGCTTTTAGCACATAAATGAGTTGAGATTTTTTATTTTCAGTAAGAGAAGACGATATTATTACAGGTAATTCAGATTCACCTTGTAAATAAGCATATTCCAAATGGTTTGGAAGTGGCTTTAACTCTAATGTCGGTGGTTCTTCTATCGATGATTTATATCGATATCTGTCTTCTTCTTTTAGCATTTGAATTTCTTCTGTTGTTGGTTCATATCCATTAGCCATAAGTGTAGCTAACATTTCAGTTTCATCAATTGGTTCAGTTCCTTCTCCTAAAGAACATTCTCCTGTTCCTTGTAATTCTGGAAATTCTTCTAATAATTCTGCACGTGAATCTATAGTTTGAATATAATAACATGTATCATCTGCAGATTACGGTTGTTGCATTGCTCTATCAACTAAAAAGGTAACACTCTCGTCCTCTATACTTAGGGTCAGTTTCTTACCGAACACGTCTATTATTGCTTTAGCCGTGTTTAAGAATGGTCTTCCTAATATGAGAGGAACTCGAGAATCTTCTTCCATGTATAGAATAACAAAATCTACTGGAAATACTAAAGTATCAACTTTAACTAGCATGTTCTCCATTATCCCTCTAGGATATTTTACTGATCGATCGGCTAGTTGTATACTTATTCTTGTTGGTTTCAA
Source organism: Rutidosis leptorrhynchoides (assembly GCF_046630445.1). Taxonomy (NCBI): domain Eukaryota; kingdom Viridiplantae; phylum Streptophyta; class Magnoliopsida; order Asterales; family Asteraceae; genus Rutidosis; species Rutidosis leptorrhynchoides. Next base: position 137,907,746 of record NC_092333.1, read on the forward strand.
TTCTCCAAGGTCTAGTTTAGTGTATAATGAATATGGCATTAAATTTATACTAGCAGCTAAATCTGCCAATGCTTCTATTGAACTAAGACTACCCAGAAAATATAGAATTGTGAAACTTCCTGGATCAGAGAGTTTTTCTGGTATCTTATTCAACAGCACTGCAGAACAATTAGCATTCATAGTAACAGCCGAGAGTTCTTCCATTTTCTTTCTATTTGTGATTAGATCTTTCAAGAATTTAGCATATCTTGGCATTCCTGAAATTACATCAATGAAAGGAAGATTTACATTTATCAGTTTAAACATATCCAAGAATTTGGATTGCTCGGCTTCAAGTTTTTCTTTTCTCATTTTACTTGGGTAACGAAACGGTGGTTGGTATGGTTTATGAAAGGACCCGTCCTAATCCATCTGGACAAAGTCACCAACATCTGGTTTCATTGCGATGATCGACTCCAAATAATGTCTTTAAAATGAGCAAATGCACAGCGGAATGTTTCTTTTGTACCTGAGAATAAACATGCTTTAAAGTGTCAACCAAAAAGTTGGTGAGTTCATAGGTTTATCATAAAACAATAAAATTCATCATTTTGATAGACCACAAGGTTTAAATGCTGCATGGTACAAATGGGCCCGAATCCTATACCCACCTGTAATGTACGTGCGATATCTTTTAAATACAGTACACCTTTCTCGTGTACGCAATCCATTTTCATAAATCTTAATAACCGTACAAATGTCTCGTGCACAAAAATATCATACACATAACCTGTGTATAAAATCATTCTCTCGATACATAACATTCACATCAATTGGTGGCAATTATCCTGTCCACATAATTCAATGGTGGCAATTATCATGTCCACATAATTCAATGGTGGTAATTATCATGTCCACATAATTCAATGATAATCCGCAGAACTTCTGTCTGCATAATAATTTTTCTAGGAATGTTTTGCTTGTGTCTATCTCGTCAAACATTTATAAAAACATTTCACGTATTCGCAGTTCAAAATATATTTCAAAAGCATTTAATAAAGCAGTTGTAAAAATAGCGCATGTATTCTCAGTCCCAAAAATGTAAAGAGTAAAAGGGAGCAAATGAACTCACCATACTGTATTTTGTAGTAAAAATACATATGACGACATTGAATAAGTGTAAGTTTGGCCTCGGATTCACGAACCTATATCATTTATATATATTAAATCATATAATAATAATCAAATAAGTTTATATATTAATATTAGTAATATACTTGTGATTTTAGTATGTTATATGTATTAATTATAGTTTTACGTAACTAATTGTTATTTGGTACAATAATATTAATAATAATAAATAAAAAGTTGTGTTATCTTATAATAATAATAATAATAATAATAATAATAATAATAATAATAATAATAATAATAATAATAATAATAATAATAATAATAATAATAATAATAATAATAATAATAGTAATAATAATAATGTTAAAAATAATAATAATGATAATAAAAATATTGCTAATAAAAATGGTAATGATAATAAAAATAATGATAATTATAATAATAGTAGTAGTTTTTAAATAAAGTGATAAGTTTAATAATAACGATAATGGAAATAATAATTTTTATAAATATACTTAATACTTAATAATAATGATAATAGTAATAATAATAAATAGGGTAATGATAATAATAATAAGATAATAATAATAAAAATAATACTAATAATAACAATAACAAAAAGAAATTTGATAAGTAAACTACCTCTCCAAAGCTTTTCTAAAAACAAATGCCCCAAACCAGGCTCGAACCCGAGACCTCTCGATAACCCAACACACTTAACCATCCAAGCACCTTCTGTTTTTCTGATCTAGTATCCAACTATATCTATATATCTAATATATCTTTCAGTTTTCCCCCATCATATCTCGACCCAAGAATCCAATAACGGCCCATATTAGTAAAACATGAAATGGTAGCCCAAATAAAAACAGTCCACTAATATTTAAAAGGAAGCCCAACTATTGAATCGTTTTCTTTTTCTGGATATTAGATTGAAACAGAACACGATAACCTTGTCATCTCCTCACCATGCCGTCATCATCATACCAATCGTGATTCATCATCATAATCTTCTATTCATCATCTTCTCAATATCATCATCATCATCATTGTTAGGTCAATCAAACGGAAATCACTGCTGGATAATAAGTTAATTGATTTATCAATCGATCGAGCAGGAGTAGATCGATTAAGGTACCAACACCATCAATCGATCTAACGGATGTTGTTAATTGAAACAGAAGAATCGACATAGTAGGTAATCGGTTCTTTATATCTTCTAAATTCTTCATTTCTATATATATATATATATATATATATATATATATATATATATATATATATATATATATATATATATATATATATATATATATATATATATATATATATTATGTATTATTAATTAGATTAAATACGAGAAGTAATTAGTGGTGTTCTTGAAGGGTTTTAGCGATAATCGACTAAAGTAAATGACTTGTTTGTGGTTTCGTTTACTAATTGTAGCAATAGCAAGTGTACTTGTTTTAGTTTGCAGCTGTACATAAACACAATTAGTAAGCGATTTAGGGTTAGGTTTTGATTTGAGGCTCGATTGAAAGAAACAAGTAGTAGCAACACATACATGATTTGGGTTGGTTTCGTTCTCGGTTAATCAACAGAAATAGAAACAGTTTAAATGGGATGTTTAGTTTTTGTGATTGGGAAATGAAACATAGTAGCAGTGACTAGTATTGTGAGGGTGATGGTCATATTACAGAAATATAAATCAAATAGCAAGCAGTGATTTTTGGTTATTGAGTTCGTTTGAAATAGGAATGTGTAACAGTTTCAAGAGGATTTTATACCGAAAGGATAAACAGGAAAATAGCAGCTGTAAAAGATGGGTTTCATCATAAACAGACAAGTCGAGTAGCACAATCATAAAGATAGAGGATTTATTTATCGGTGGTGGTTTTAATGGTTGCAACAGCAGTGGTAATGTAGCAGCAACAATTTGGGTGTCAGCCAAGCAGTTGGAAATAACGAAAAATAGCAGCAGTTAAAGCACGATGGATTGTTATGATGACGGGTTTCATGATGGTTTAGTGGCTGGAACAAATCAATATCGTTGGAAGCAGCCATTAAAGATGGTTCGATGATGAGTGTCTGAGCTTCAACAAAAAGGAAGAGACAAGAAAAGGAAAACGTTGATGGTGGTGTTGGTTTGTTTATGGTGATAAACAAGGAGAGTGGTAGGGGTTATACATGAGTGATTTATTCACGAACTCAAAACTGAAATAAACTGAAATATGCAGTAGCTTCAACGTTGGTTTGATTGTAGTTTGCAATTGGTGGATTAGGGTAATCACAGAAGTGGTAGCTGTTGGGAAATAGAAGTGAAGGTGAGATTATCAATGGTGGTAGCTTGGGTTGTAGCGGAAATGGGGTCAAGATGGTAAGAGAAGTGGAACAAGGCAGTTATGGTAGTGATTGAAGGAATAAGCAATTTTCAAGTTAATGCACGTACATGTATATATTTTATAAATTAAGTTGCTTATGTGATATTAGATGAAAATGATGTGAATCAGAAAGTAGAATATTGAAATAGGATACTCAATTTGTAATTCAATTTCACGGACGAATTATTGTTTGGTGGGGTTGTAAAGTTGTTGTTACTTTCAAAATAGAATAGACAACATGATAGATTTGTTAGTGGTGGGTGTTTGTTCATTCGTATGGTGCAGAGAAACCGATAGATCACTAGTTCTCATTGAATTACTTTATATTAAGTAATATGATGTAATTATAAAGAACTACGTACAATGATTTGATCAAAAGCAATAATAGTGATGGTTAGTGGGTTGTGTTCAACGAGTAGGAAACAGGAGGCAAAAGCAAATTGTTTTTATTTCATTGGATATTAATACACTTGTATGATTAAGTATATATATATAATATCATTCATTAATTTGATAATATCAAACGCAGTACTCGGATATTGGTAATGTTAAGTTAGTGTGTGGGGTAGCTCCATGTGATTATGTTAGGAAGAAAACAATGTAATTGTATCTAAAGAGATATGAGAAGGCCAGTATCTAATATAATGATTTTTGAAACAAAAATCTAATATAATGATAAAATACGAATTGTAAACATATATATTTTTAATATATGCATGATGTATGTGTAAAGTAAGATGGGACCAAACAAACAGAGTAACACTCTTTGCATAATTGAATTCTCAAAATATGCATAAAGAAAACGATTAAATAAGTCTAGTTGTATCTTTTTGTAGTTTATCTACTGACAGTTTTCATGGAGTAATAAATATCGTGCTCCATTGTTTTAGTTACAGATAAAAGTCTACGCAACAAATCAAATCTGTAATTCTAATTTAAGTGCATATATATTCATTTATTAACAACTTAATTATATCGTTTATTATTTTACAATTTAATTCTTACAATTAAATCATATATTATTTTTGTTTATATTTCATATTATAATATATATTTCATATTAATATATTTAAACATATATGTATCTATTTACAATTAGTGGTTCGTGAATCGTCGGAAGTAGTCGAAGGGTAATTGAATTCATGAACACAATTCAAAATTTTGAGACTCAACATTACAGACTTTGCTTATCGTGTCGAAATAATATAAAGGTCAAGTTTAAATTTGGTTGAAAATTTCTGGGTTATCACAGTAACTACCCGTTAAAGAAATTTCGTCCCGAAATTTGAGTGAGGTGGTCATGGCTAACAATAAAAATATTTTCATGACGAATACGAGCTGATAAATAGAGTTTTATTACTGTTAAGTAATATGGATAAGATAATTTGATTACTCAAAGAGTACGAGTGAAGCTATCATTAAAGATTGAGATAGAGATTTAACTTTTGACGTAGTCACGGTGGATTTCTGGAATTTTAAGGAATTTTAAAAGAAAAATCTTTGGAAATCTATAAGATCTGATTCTTCGACGAATAAGGAAATTAAGATCTCTATACGGTGATCTGCCTCGATTACTCTGTCTGATATTTCCATTATAACTTAAACTCTTCCGTTTCATTATTCTCACCATTCCTATACTTTCTTTCTTAGTTCATACATCCAAAAGATTGTGAAATTACTTAATCACATTCTAATCCTTAATATTTTTTTTTCTTCCTAATTATCACTTCTGTCATCCTTCTTTTCAATCTTCTACCAGAAAGATCTGTTTACTTTTACTTTTACTTTGGGATGATACTATTCTTAATTCTACCGTGTCTTTATATTGCTCTTCGTATTAATATCAATGTTTTGTAATTTCTGCGTTGTTGTTGAGTTTTATATCTTCCCTTATGTTTCGATGTCCCTGCTTCTGTCTCCTATAATCATTGTTATCCACAGTTAATGCACTCTCTTATTTGCTGCGATTTATACCCCCTTTCTATTTCGGAGCTTCATGCTTTTGTTTACTTTTCGCAAGTAATGGTCCAGAATTCGTAGGTATGGAGTTTCGAATTATCATAATATACCAAATAGAAAGGAAAGGTAGTAGCACGATTTGATTTGTCAAATTATCAGAAGTTACAGAAAAATTGAGATATCAAGAAAATATGTTTCTCGATATGTTTAGAGGTTTAAATAGGATAAAAGAGTTATGTAACATGGCACATGATGACGTTATGATCTGTGAATCATCATGTCCCATTAGAAACTCAGCATGACTTACTGTAATATAATCACGTTGATCAAGTGTCATTATATTATACTAATTCATGCATCAATCTCTTTACATTTCTCCAGAATTCATTCATAATTTAAACTTAGATTTTTACAGAAGTTTCCAATATAATGAAACACAGGAAGCACGAAGAGGTATATAATTTCGGACGATAATATTTATGAAAATATCTTCAGAAATATCGAAGATATTTATGATGATATTTTGGGATTTCTAAGTTCGATTGTTGATGAGGAAGATTTTTCGCAAGATTTTAACATGAGTACGGAGTAAGATATCCGTTGAAGGTTTCATCGGATCCAGAATTACCTGGATTCTTTGAATATATGGTATGGTCCTTGTATTTGACCTTGGTCTCCTTCGTGGTTAGCTCAATCCGTTTTCCAGTTCCAACTTTTCTGAGCTTTTCCAACATACTATTCTTTATCATCAAACTTCCGATGATTAAGGTCGTTTACGGTTGTCTATGGTTTCTGCTGCTTCATTCAGCTTTTTCAACATTCAGAGTATTGATTTATGACTGAGTGCTTTTCAGAATTTCAGAATGAGAGATCATAATTCTAAGAGATAAATGTCATACATATAACTGTTGATGTAGATATGCTGTGAGTTTTCAAAGTACTGATTGCTGATTCCCGGTAATTGGTATGGCAGTTCTCGTTACAAGATGCGGATGAGTATATGATAGGGTTTCAATGAATAAATATAATGATTTGTCAAAGAAATTTAAGCCAAGAAGCAACGAGGTTGCTGGTACGTCTGCTGGTAATATGGTGGAATGTAAAAGAATTCTCCGGTATCAAAAGGGTAATCGTATATATCAGGATTATAGTAAGGCTACTTCGAATGAAAAGTCGAAGTTGACTTACTGGAGCTGTGACAAAATTGGCTACTTTGAAAAGAAATTGCGTTGTTATTTTCGAAAAATAACAATGCCAAAGAAGCTAGCACGGATACGTGTTTAAACATTTATACAGGTTTCGAGAATTTTTCAGGTGCATAACTATATGCGCAAATCTTTTCTTCTGTAGAGGAAGTGCGGTTGGTTCATCCTCTCGATCGAGGTGTTTTCAAGAATCATGAAAGGTTTGAACGTTGATTGTAATCATCAAGATACAAATGAGGTTTAAGATGAAATCAAGTGGCAAACTTGAAGCTTTGTTTAGTTTCATATGTTATAATCAATATTTTAATTCATTTTAATTATCCAATGTTATTAGTCCACAGTCGATAGTCCACAATTAACAGTCCAATAATTCATATATAGTTTAATATATAATATTCGAATTAATTATTATGTATCGTAACCTGTGTACATGTCTCAGACTCGATCACAACTCAAACTATATATATTATTGTAGAATCAACCTCAACCCTGTATAGCTAACTCCAATATTACTGCATATAGAGTGTCTATGGTGATTCCAAATAATATATATAGATGCGTCGATATGATATGTCAAAACCTTGTATACGTGTCCCGATATTTAAAGTGCGTAAAATAAATAACAGAAATTAAATGACGATAAATAAAATTGCTATAATTAAATTGCGATAAATAAAATGCGATAAATAAATTGCGATAAATAAATTGCGATAAATAAAAGGTAATACGGAATTAACAGTTAGCTAGGAACAGTTAGCGTGGATTCTTAACAAAATTTCTCATAATTAATTTGTTTGTTTCTAACAAATTTTATTTTGTCCAATGTTTTCTTCATTATGCCACTTGTTGGATTCTGATAAATCAAAATCCAAATAGGAAATTGAATGAAAATGGTTATTCTGCGGTGAACGGATTCGTATCTTTATAGATGTAAGTAAGATAGTAAATGAATGTTGAATCAGATTTGAAAAAAATGTATAGTGTAACTTATTAATGTGAAATTTAAATATTGCTCGGGTATTACCTACCCGTTAAAATATTTTCACCATTAACAGTTTGTACCAAAGAATTTTTAATTACAATCCTTATGAAAATATATATACATATATATTTTATTCAGATGTAATCATGGATTTAATGAGTTAATATAATATTAATCTCATTTGATTTACCGTTAGAACAAGAGTATGTAATCTCTAAAATATTAGAGATTACATAATCGCCATGTCGAATGAAGATAAATGATGTAGAACATCATATAGAACGAAGATAACCAATGTAGAATAAGATGTAAAACGAAGATTATGATCGAGGCATATATTGCAATGTTAAGGCGTGTGTTGTTGCTGAAGCTAGTAAGTTTTGCACCATATTTTCCAAATTGATTACTCGAGCGTGAAGTTCGTTGACTTCTTCTATTATTCCGGGATGATTGTCGGTCGGAACGAGCGGATGAATAAGGTTTAAAATTATGGATAGAATATAATCATGACGAGATACTCTGGAAATGAGCGAGAAAATGGTATTACAGACAGGTTCGCCGGTAAGTGCCTTAGGTTCATCGTCAAGAGGTAAATTCGGTTGGTGGAAGGGATCGCCTTCTTCGCGTCTCCATTGATTAAGTCGACTACAAACCCATCAGATGAATTGGAGATGGCTGATTGATTGATTCATTCTGGTGACACCGCTTTCGGAGCTTAGGTGAATATCCATGTCAGAATAGCTGTCGGAATAACTATCAGAATAGCTATTGGAATCTGAGGACTCGAACTGGTTGAGGGATTCATCTCGTACGATCAGATGAAGAATTTTCGATAAGAAATAGATTATAGGATGTAGATTAGTACCCTGCAATACATAATTTACATATGCATATATAATACTAAAATCCCATAAGTTACGGAGGAATCTACGGAAGCTGTCAGGCAAAGGTAACAATAACAGATACGCTAAAATATGAATTTATCTATACACAGTCTATGCAGTAGAGGTAGTAAGACGTGTCTAGACTTTAAGGATGATAAGCAAATAAATTTTCGACACTAAATGATAAGCAAAACTTTTGACATGCAGACATGGTCGAAGTCCAGACTCACTAATGCATCTAAACAACTATCAGTTAGACACACTAATGCAAGACCTGGTTTGCTAAGACCACCGCTCTGATACCAACTGAAAGGACCCGTCCTAATCCATCTGGATGAAGTCACCAACATCTGGTTTCATTGCGATGATCGACTCCAAATAATGTCTTTAAAATGAGCAAATGCACAGCGAAATGTTTCTTTCGTACCTGAGAATAAACATGCTTTAAAGTGTCAACCAAAAGGTTGGTGAGTTCATAGGTTTATCATAAAGTAATAAAATTCATCATTTGGATAGACCACAAGGTTTAAATGCTGCATGGTACAAATGGGCCCGAATCCTATACCCACCTGTAATGTACATGCGATATCTTTTAAATACAGTACACCTTTCTCGTGTACGCAATCCATTTTCATAAATCTTAATAACCGTACACATGTCTCGTGCACAAAAATATCATACACATAACCTGTGTATAAAATCATTCTCTCGATACATAACATTAACATCAATTGGTGGCAATTATCCTGTCCACATAATTCAATGGTGGCAATTATCATGTCCACATAATTCAATGGTGGCAATTATCATGTCCACATAATTCAATAATAATCCGCAGAACTTCTGTCTGCATAATAATTCATTCGAAGAATGTTTTGCTTGTGTCTATCTCGTCAAACATTTATAAAAACATTTCACGTATTCGCAGTTCAAAATATATTTCAAAAGCATTTAATAAAGCAGTTGTAAAAACAGCGCATGTATTCTCAGTCCCAAAAATGTAAAGAGTAAAAGGGAGCAAATGAACTCACCATACTGTATTTTGTAGTAAAAATACATATGACGACATTGAATAAGTGTAAGGTTGGCCTCGGATTCACGAACCTATATCATTTATATATATTAAATCATATAATAATAATCAAATAAGTTTATATATTAATATTAGTAATATACTTGTGATTTTAGTATGTTATATGTATTAATTATAGTTTTACGTAACTAATTGTTATTTGGTACAATAATATTAATAATAATAAATAAAAAGTTGTGTTATCTTATAATAATAATAATAATAATAATAATAATAATAATAATAATAATAATAATAATAATAATAATAGTAATAATAATAATAGTAATAATAGTAATAATAATAATGTTAAAAATAATAATAATGATAATAAAAATATTGCTAATAAAAATGGTAATGATAATAAAAATAATGATAATTATAATAATAATAGTAGTTTTTAAATAAAGTGATAAGTTTAATAATAACGATAATGGAAATAATAATTTTTATAAATATACTTAATACTTAAAAAATATACTTAATACTTAATAATAATAATGATAATAGTAATAATAATAAATAGGGTAATGATAATAATAATAAGATAATAATAATAAAAATAATACTAATAATAACAATAACAAAAAGAAATTTGATAAGTAAACTACCTCTCCAAAGCTTTTCTAAAAACAAATGCCCCAAACCAGGCTCGAACCCGAGACCTCTCGATAACCCAACACACTTAACCATCCAAGCACCTTCTATTTTTCTGATCTAGTATCCAACTATATCTATATATCTAATATATCTTTCAGTTTTCCCCCATCATATCTCGACTCAAGAATCCAATAACGGCCCATATTAGTAAAACATGAAATGGTAGCCCAAATAAAAACAGTCCACTAATATTTAAAAGGAAGCCCAACTATTGAATCGTTTTCTTTTTCTGGATATTAGATTGAAACAGAACACGATAACCTTGTCATCTCCTCACCATGCCGTCATCATCATACCAATTGTGATTCATCATCATAATCTTCTGTTCATCATCTTCTCAATATCATCATCATCATCATCGTTAGGTCAATCAAATGGAAATCACCGCTGTATAATAAGTTAATTGATTTATCAATCGATCGAGCAGGAGTAGATCGATTAATGTACCAACACCATCAATCGATCTAACGGATGTTGTTAATTGAAACAGAAGAATCGACATAGTAGGTAATCGGTTCTTTATATCTTCTAAATTCTTCATTTCTATATATATATTATGTATTATTAATTAGATTGAATACGAGAAGTAGTTAGTGGTGTTCTTGAAGGGTTTTAGCGATAATCGACTAAAGTAAATGACTTGTTTGTGGTTTCGTTTACTAATTGTAGCAATAGCAAGTGTACTTGTTTTGGTTTGCAGCTGTACACAAACACAATTAGTAAGCAATTTAGGGTTGGGTTTTGATTTGAGGCTCGATTGAAAGAAACGAGTAGTAGCAACACATACATGATTTGGGTTGGTTTCGTTCTCGGTTAATCAACAGAAACAGAAATAGTTTAAATGGGATGTTTGGTTTTTGTGATTAGGAAATGAAACATAGTAGCAGTGACTAGTATTGTGAGGGTGATGGTCATATTACAGAAATATAAATCAAATAGCAAGTAGTGATTTTTGGTTATTGAGTTCGTTTGAAATAGGAATGTGTAACAGTTTCAAGAGGATTTTGTACCGAAAGGATAAACAGGAAAATATCAGTTGTAAAAGCTGGGTTTCATCATAAATAGAAAGTCGAGTAGCACAATCATAAAGATAGAGGAATTAGTTATCGGTGGTGGTTTTAATGGTTGCAACAGCAGTGGTAATGCAGCAGCAACAATTTGGGTGTCAGTCGAGCAGTTGGAAATAACGAAAAATAGCAGCAGTTAAAGCACGATGGATTGTTATGATGACGGGTTTCATGATGGTTTAGTGGCTGGAACAAATCAATATCGTTGGAAGCAGCCATTAAAGATGGTTCGATGATGAGTGTCTGAGCTTCAACAAAAAGGAAGAGATAAGAAAAGGAAAACGTTGATGGTGGTGTTGGTTTGTTTATGGTGATAAACAAGGAGAGTGGTAGGGGTTATACATGAGTGATTTATTCACGGACTCAAAACTGAAATAAACTGAAATATGCAGTAGCTTCAACGTTGGTTTGATTGTAGTTTGCAATTGGTGGATTAGGGTGATCACAGAAGTGGTAGCTGTTGGGAAATAGAAGTGAAGGTGAGATTATCAATGGTGGTAGCTTGGGTTGTAGCGGAAATGGGGTCAAGATGGTAAGAGAAGTGGAATAAGGCAGTTATGGTAGTGATTGAAGGAATAAGCTATTTTCAAGTTAATGCACGTACATGTATATATTTTATAAATTAAGTTGCTTATGTGATATTAGATGAAAATGATGTGAATCAGAAAGTAGAATATTGAAATAGGGTACTCAATTTGTAATTCGATTTCACGGACGAATTATTGTTTGGTGGGGTTGTAAAGTTGTTGTTACTTTCAAAATAGAATAGACAACATGATAGATTTGTTAGTGGTGGGTGTTTGTTCATTCGTATGGTGCAGAGAAACCGATAGATCACTAGTTCTCATTGAATTACTTTATATTAAGTAATATGATGTAATTATAAAGAACTACGTACAATGATTTGATCAAAAGCAATAATAGTGATGGTTAAACAGGAGGCAAAAGCAAATTGTTTTTATTTCATTGGATATTAATACACTTGTATGATTAAGTATATATATATATAATATCATTCATTAATTTGATAATATCAAACGTAGTACTCGGATATTGGTAATGTTAAGTTAGTGTGTGGGGTAGCTCCATGTGATTATGTTAGGAAGAAAACAATGCAATTGTATCTAAAGAGATATGAGAAGGCCAGTATCTAATATAATGATTTTTGAAACAAAAATCTAATATAATGATAAAATACGAATTGTAAACATATATATTTTTAATATATGCATGATGTATGTGTAAAGTAAGATGGGACCAAACAAACAGAGTAACACTCTTTGCATAATTGAATTCTCAAAATATGCATAAAGAAAACGATTAAATAAGTCCAGTTGTATCTTTTTGTAGTTTATCTACTGACAGTTTTCATGGAGTAATATATATCGTGCTCCATTGTTTTAGTTACAGATAAAAGTCTACGCAACAAATCAAATATGTAATTCTAATTTAAGTGCATATATATTCATTTATTAACAACTTAATTATATCGTTTATTATTTTACAATTTAATTCTTACAATTAAATCATATATTATTTTAGTTTATATTTCATATTATAATATATATTTCATATTAATATATTTAAACATATATGTATCTATTTACAATTAGTGGTTCGTGAATCGTCGGAAGTAGTCGAAGGGTAATTGAATTCATGAACACAATTCAAAATTTTGAGACTCAACATTACAGACTTTGCTTATCGTGTCGAAATAATATAAAGATCAAGTTTAAATTTGGTTAGAAATTTCCGGGTCATCACAGTTTAACATAAGGTTTAGCCTTAACTGTGTTATCTTCATTAACCTTTTCAACTACCGGTTCTGTTTTCTTATCTTGTTCAGGTTGTGGTTCTTGTGGAGTAGGAATAGCATCATCAGAAATTACAGGTATTTCAGGTGGTTTAAGTGTAATACCACTTCTTGTGGTAATGGCTTTAGCTGTTTCATTCCGGAGGTTAGCATTTGTATCACTTGATAAACTTCCCGGTTTTCTTTCACCTATCAACCTTGCTAGGTTACTTACTTCTTGTTCCAAATTTTGAATAGAAGCTTGTTGATTTCTAAATGCTTGAGCATTTTGTTCATTGGTTTGTTTCTGAGATGTGAAAAACTGCGTTTGAGATTCAACTAGTTTCGACATCATATCTTCTAAGTTTGGCTTTTTATCATCGGTTTGTGGTGGTTTGTTTTGAAAAATAGGTCTTTGCTGATTGTAAGTATTATTAGATACTTGTTGATTGCTAGGACCTTGTTGGTTGTTGTATGGAACATTTCGGTTATAATTCTGGTTTTGATTGTAGATTGGTCTTGGCGGTTGATAATTATTCTGATAATTATTTCCAGGCCTTTGGTTCATGTATGAAACATTCTCTCTTTGTTCCATTGTTTGTTCAATACTGAGACAATCTTTTGTTAAATGTGGTCCTCCACACTGCTCACAACTAATTCGTATTGAGTGAATATCCTTAGTCATCTTTTCCATTCGTCTCTCGACAGCATCTATCATTGCAGAAATGGAATCAAAGTCATGGCTAGAATCGGCTCTAGCTGCTTTAGATGATCTAATGATATCTTTTTCTTGATGCCACTCATGTGAGTAGGAAACAGTGTTATCAATAATTTTGTAAGCTTCAGTTGCTGTTTTCTTCATAATGGAACCACCAGCTGCTATATCGATGTCTTTTCTTGTAGTGATGTCGCATCCTTGGTAGAATATTTGTACTATTTGATAAGTGTCTAAACCATGTTGCGGACATCCTCTTAACAACTTTCCAAATCTTGTCCACGCTTCATATAGAGTTTCATTTGGCTTTTGTGTGAATGTAACAATTTCTCCTTGAAGTCTCACGGCTTTAGATGCCGAAAAGAATTGTTTAAGAAATTTTTCAACTAAAACGTCCCATGTATCAATCGCCCCTTCAGGTAACGATTCTAACCAATCTTTGGCTTCTCCCTTTAAAGTCCAGGGAAATAACATGAGATATATCTGTTCATCCTCCACTTCTCGGATTTTAAATCGAGTACAGATCCTATTAAAGGTACGAAGATGTTCGTTTGGATTTTCCTTCGGCACACCACTGAATTGGCATTGATTAGTTACCATGTGTAGGATTTGTCCTTTGATTTCATAATCTGGCGCATTAATGTCTGGTTGAGTAATTGCGTGACCTTGGCCAGTGCGTTTAGCTCTCATTCGATCTTCCATACTTAGAGGTTCTTGATTTTCCATTATTGAATTTGTTGAATCTGAATCAATAGAGGATTCTGATTTAATGGTTTGTTCCTCGACAATCTCTGTTTGAATGATTGGTGGTTCCGGAGGAAAGATTAATGGTTCAGGATCTCTGAATTGTCCCTGAATATCCTCCAGATTCTCAATTGTGAGGTCGGGTTCAAAAAATGGATTATCGGAAATTTGAATTGGAGTACTTGGTCAACTTGATGACGATTCTAAAGAAAAATCAACGGCGGCAATATTGGCTAGATGTCTTGATCGAGTTACAGGTGGTGAACGTATAAAAGGTGGTGAACGTTTTGCTCGGTGCATTCACAGAATATCCTATTAGTTATAAAAAGAAAGAAAAATTATATAAGTTATCCAATTAATAGACTTTTCTGCTTTTGCCCACGTTTCGAATAGCCAAAAGATGTAGCAGGGAGCCAGAACCCTTTAAATCGGAAGCTCACAACTCAGCCACTAACAAATCCAACTATTACTACGAATTTTGATGTCTATCAATTTAACCGCTTAAAATAATTTTTCGTTGAAATTTAAAGAAATTTTAGAGAAGTAATAGAGA
Source organism: Rutidosis leptorrhynchoides (assembly GCF_046630445.1). Classification (NCBI taxonomy): domain Eukaryota; kingdom Viridiplantae; phylum Streptophyta; class Magnoliopsida; order Asterales; family Asteraceae; genus Rutidosis; species Rutidosis leptorrhynchoides. The sequence continues at coordinate 137,922,873 of NC_092333.1, forward strand.
AAATTCTAAGTCCTAAAAACTAGAGCGGCGAGAAATAAGAAAGAAAAAGATTGCGTCGAAAAAACGTCGAAAAATAAATGGTCGAAAAAAATAAAAATAAGAAAGTAGCGCGTCGAAAATTAAAAAAGAATTAAAATTTATAAACAGCGTCGCAAAATTCTAAAGCACCTAAATCCTAGTCTAAAGAAAAAGCACTTAAGGGATTTTACGGCAAGGTCTAAAAAAATTTAAAAATCAAAATAACTACGGCAAAAACTATGACTTAAAACTAAATACGAGCGAAAAATACAAATATTACGATTAAACGACTAAAAAGTTACAAAAAAATAAGCTTAAAGTTATAAAAATAAAATTTTTATATTTTATTTTATAAAAGTATTAATTTTATATATTAATAAAACTAATTTAAACTAAAATACACAAATTTAATTAACTAAAACTAATTAATATTTTAATTAAACCCTAATTAATAATAATAATAATTAATTAAATAACCCTAATTTCGTAATTAATGCTGCAATGTTTGACCTGTCAGGGTAGCTCCGCGAGTGCGGATATCCTCAGTTCAAAAACTCCGCGAGTGCGAAGGATGCAGGTTCAGTTGAAGTGCAGGTCGAAAAATTACAGGTTCAGTTATATATATATATATATATATATATATATATATATATATATATATATATATATATATATATATATATATATATATATATATATATATATATATATATATATATATATTTTTATACTTTTTTTACCTTTTTTGTTTTGTTTTTAATTTTCTGTTTTTATTTTATAGAAAATGTTTTATAATATAACTAAAACTTATATTTTAAATGAAAATCACTTATTAGTATTTTATAACTAAAAATATTTTTTTTAAATACTTAAAGATATATATTTTTTATGTTTTTATATTTTTTGATATTTAAAACTTATGAAAAAAAATAACTTAAAAACTAATTTTTTTTTTAATAGCATCTCGCTTCGGCGTTAAGTGTTGTTCCCCGGCAGCGGCGCCAAAAATACTTGATGTGCGTAGAGGTGTATACGAAATAGTTATATTTTTATTGCGAAATACTATTAAATATGATACAATTTTACACAAGTTATTTATTTATTTATAGAGTAGATATGCCTAAACCTTGCTACAACACTTATAGGTAGTGTACCTAATTGTACAGTAGTGTAGTTTTTAGTAAGTCTGGTTCGTCCACAGGGAACTAGCCAAGTTTAACGCTATATTTTTAAAACTAAATTTGTATATAAATATATATATAAATATAAGAAGTATTATTATTATTATAAAAGGGGTTTTTTACCGTTTAATGACCGGTTTGTCGATTCTATGTTTTAAGTCGTAGTTAAAACCTAATGTAAAAAAATATATATATAACTTAATTTAAAGCATAAAGTAAATGACAATAATTAAAGTGCGATAAATTAAAATGCGATAAATAAAATGACAATAAATAAAATTGCGATAATTAAAAAGTACGATAATTAAAAGTGCAATTAAATAAAATGACAGTAAATAAAAATGCGATGAAATATGAAATAAAGAAATTATGCTTATTTAAACTTCCATAATCATGATGTTTGACGTGTTGATTTTAGTTTATTACCATGGGTTAATTGTCCTTTGTCCTGGATTATTCGATATGTCCATACGGTTTTGTCCATAATAGTCCATCAGTCATAAATATAAAGTGCGAGAGTCTTCGTCAAATTATCCTTACACCCGAAGTCAAATATTCCAACTAATTGGGGATTCGAATTGTAACAAGGTCTTAATACTTTGTTTAATGAATACACCAGGTTATCAACTACGTGTAATCCAAGGTTTTATTACTTTGTTAACAATTACATCAATTACCCTTGAATGTAATCCACCCCTGTTTCAACTAGTCCATTAACTATTAATCTAGTTTCGTGTCTGGTAAAATGAACAATTATTGGTATTTATAGATATCCCGCCCACCGTACCCGATTAAGCGTATGTGGTTATTTATAGATACGTCAAATTATAACCTTTATATTAAATTAACGAGGTATCGTTAAGTTAATATAAAACCCATTAATAGCCCATAGTCTAATTTCCACAAGTGTCGTTCTTTTATCCAAACCCCAATTATGGTCCAAAGCCCAATTACCCAATTTTAATATTTCGCCCAACATCACGATTACTTCGGCATTAAATAAGCATAATAATAACTTAGCTATGTGACATTAATTTAAAAAGGTTGAACATAACTTACAATGATTAATAATAGCGTAGCGTTACACGGACAGAATTTCGAATTACACACTTACAACATTCGCTAACATACCCTTATTATTATTAAATTAAAATTAAAATTAAAATTATAAATTATAAATTTTATATATATATATATATGTATATATATATATGTGTGTGTGTATATATATATATATATATATATATATATATATATATATATATATATATATATATATTACGTAGAGAGTGAGAGATAGATTAGAAAAAGATGTGTTTTTTCGTGCAGAATTCAATGGCTTTTATAGGCCCACATTTTATTGTGCAGCTCCGCACTTTTGTTCTTCTTAACTCCGCGAGTGCGGAGGTCTTAAATACAACTCACATTATGATCAAAAACGTGGGCGACTTTTAATTAATATATATAATAATATATATAATTAATTATATATTATATTATATTCTTGTGCACAGTTGACTTGTAATTTTTGGTCCGTTGCGTCGCGCGTTGAGAGTTGACTTTGGTCCCGGTTCCGGATTTTCGAACGTCCTTGCGTATAGTTTAATATCTTGTACTTTGCGTTTTTCGGCTCGTACTCTTGTAATTTTTAGATGTTCCTCATCAATAATTTGAACCTCTTTGATTGTACTTTGTACTTTTTAGCTTTTTGGTCGTTTGCGTCTTCAATTCGTTGAATCTGCCTTTTGTCTTCACCTTTTATTATTTAAACGAATATTACTTGTAAATAGGACAATTGCAACTAAAAGCTTGTCTTTCTTGAGGGATAATGCTATGAAATATATGTTCGTTTTTAGCATTATCAATAGTTTTGCCTCATCACAAGTAATCCAAGATTAAATCCTAATGTTTGATTCTTACGTGATAATTAGTTAACAATCGGTCTTAACTTGTTATTCTTAACTTGTTATTTCTTATCAATATAAGTTATGAAACTTAAATAATCTATAATGACTCATATGTCCGGAAAACCACTTCTTTTAATTATATTTTCATCTAAATCAATCTAAATTCTATCTTTCATGAGATAGTCTTATCAGAAGCTCTCAATAAATCTACTCTTTATTATCTCTTTCCTAAAGTTGAAACAAAGTAATCCATAAGCACACACTTTGACACACATCAACGCCGCTTATGTGAAATCTTGTAATACAGTTATGGATACCAGCCCACGTCCCAGTAGAATTAGGAAGGCAAAGGCTGTGTCCATAAAACTCGTGCCATGAACTGCTGAAATCACCTTAGCCCAACTGGATTTTACATTGGTAGCAAACCTCCATTTCCACTTATAAATGAGAGAGAATTTAAAATTTTGAGGCATGAAACCGAGAGACCTCCATGATCATAATGATTTTGAATAAGACACCAATACACCCAATGAATCTTGCGTCCATTAAGAATTTCTCCCTAAAAGAAAGAAGATTGAAGTACTTCTAGTATTTTTATCACCTTACAAGGGGTTTTAAAGAGGGTAAAATAATACGTTCCGATAGCTCGTAAAGCTGACTTTACTAAAGTAAGTATACCAACAAAAAAGAGAAGATTAGTCTTCCAATATGAAAGTTGTTTTTTAACCTTTTTAATGATATTCTCCCATCCAACTTCACGGTGCATGTTTTGGCCTACCGACTAGACAAGAAAAGTGAAAGACATCAAACCAGGAGAAAAACACAAGACTGAAGCCAAGAAAGAATTTTCCTGAGCATTCACCCCCACACCAAAAATCGAAGATTTATTGATGTTAATCTTCATCCCAGAAACAACAAAAAAGCATCCTAGAATAGCTAAAAGGTTGCAAGCATTATTATCATATACTCGCCCACAAATATTACTAAGGCTACTACTATTGCGCAAATGCAAATAAAGCAATGAATTAAAAGCATCACTAATCACCAATTGAAGACGTTTTGTTCCAAGAACGAACATGAAAGGAGATAAAGGGTGTCCTTGACGAAGACCCCGACCAATATGAAATTTAGAAGAGGGACTCCCATTGATAAGAAGCGAAGCATTAGCAGATAAGAGGCACACCTTGATCCAACTAATCTATTTCAAATCAAAACCCATTAAGCCCATCATAGAAAAGATATAATCCTAATGGATCGAGTCAAAAGATTTGTCAAAATCGACCTTGAAAAGCATGCCTTTTTTTTTCTTTTGCACCAATCCACCACTTCATTAATGATTAAAGGACCATTTAAATTTTCCTTCCTTTAACAAATGTGGTTTGTTCCGGATGGATAACAAAGTCAATAACCGAGGCCACTTAATTGGCCAGGAGCTTAGCGATGATTTTGTATTGAATACCAATGAGGCGAATCGGTCAATGATCTTAAATATGAATAGGGATTTTTTTACTTAGGAATCAATGGGAAGAAAGATGATATTGCATATTTTATACATGTTTTACATATACATTTTGATGCAATATCATGGTTGTTTTGTGTATATTTGAATCAATTATACGAACTTTTGGTACTTAATGATTTATAGTTGATTTCACGAAAAACGAGAATTTTGATGAAGTATGTAAAAATGGATGAGAGGAAGTCGGGTAAGAAGATGAAAGGAATCTGAGCTGCTGAAAAATGAAAAATGAAAGGAAGCGCCGCTTTCGTTATAAAAGCACCACTTGTAATTTGAAGCATAAGAAAAAGTATCAGATAAGAGGCTCCCCTTTGGGATAAAGCACCTCTTGGTAGTACGTACTGGAATTGGATGAAGGCGCCGCTTGAAGACAAAAGTGCTGCTTAGATTGTTGTTAGAAAGTTTGAAGATGAAGAATAAAGCGCCACATGGGTTTGATCGAAATTCTGTCGCGAAAGCGCCGCTTGGGCTTCTAAAGCTGTGCTTGCTCCTGTCGGTTTTGGAAAACTATAAATACGAACCTTAGGTTTTTGGAGCTGCATGCATATTTTGAGAGAGGTTCCGTACCAGATCAGTTCCCATGTGTTTTTGGAGGTTTTAGAACAATCTGGAGCATTTTAACGCGTTGAAATCATCAAGAGAGGCCATTATCACCGGTTGATTTCATAAACACTTAATTTTTAGTTTAATTATTATTATTATCTTTATTATGGATTCTAATTTGAATATATGTTTTATTGATTTTATCATGGTTGTTGGCAAAATCTATTATGTTTACTTAGGCTAAATACTGATTATGCCGCTTAAAGCCTAAATTGAATGTGCGAGATTTAAAACCTATGGAAATTTGATTCTACCATTTTCATGGCGTCTCATGTTTTATTTTTTATATTTTATTTTAATTTTTTTTAATAATTTTTTTCCTACTTATTGGCTCGAAGTACATTCGAAAGCAATCTCTTTATCCGTCAAAGACAGAGGGGGACTCTATTTCTTGAAGTGTATCACTCTGGGTGAAGAAATGACTTCTCTTTATTTAAAGATAGGGGAAGTGTAGGATCGTGTAAACAGAATTAAATGATCTTAGATTCAATAACGAGTGCGGAAAATCTCGTTATTGGGTTTTATACTCAAAACTCAATGAAAACCTTTGATCTTAATGATAAAATCGACTTAGATATGTTAAAGTTCGACTATATTGAATGCTAGAACATCAGGGAATCGGATTGTACGTGTAGTATAGGCTAGGATCCGTAACCCTAACAATGAACTCGAAATCCCCTTTAAATACACACAACACGTTGCAATTGTGCGGTTGCACCTTGCAACCGTGCGGTTGCCTGTCTAACCGTACGGTTGCATTATGAAACCGTGCGGTTGCATATGAACAGAGAAAGTTAAACAATTTAGCACTTTAACTTGATCATAATGAACTCGGGGACTAATTATGCGCCAACAAACTCCCCCTAGGACCCAGTTCATTATCTAAAATTACAATATACACTTTCCCTACAATACAACTAAACACACAGTCAACACATTCAATAATATGAAAATTAAGACGTTAAATCAAGTTATTACAACTAAATCCAAAAGAAAACATTCACGTTCACAGTTCATGAAATTTAAAACCGTCAGACAAACATTAAGCATGGATATCATAAGCATAACAAGTACGAACATCATGGTTAAACTGAATCGCATGCTCGGTATTAGGCAACTCATGAAAGATTAGATGTTTTCTCAACACCTTGATATCAGTCTTACTCAAATTCCGAATCCACCTCAGATCAATAATCCTGATCTGGTCCAAACTACCATTAAGATTATCCAACACAATCACCGCTTCTTCTGTTCTCCCATCATAATACCACCAATGAAACCGATCACCAAAATTCTGTGACATTTTACGAACTGGTGCAAACTTCATAGTCTTTGCTCGTTTATACCTAACCACTCGAACTATATTCCAAGTTGATTGATCAGTACGATAAGAAACTTTTGGGAACTGCGGCTCTAACACGGACCAGCAGTACTTAACTCTTTTCGAATCTTAAACTGCATCCACTGCCCCCAACCGTCAGTATCATGATAAAGCAGTGTTAATCTTGCCAGCTCCATCATCTAAAAATATGGAAGTGTTTTAATATCAACATCATGTTTAAAATAATCTACTCCATTCTCCCTACGTACAACAAAGCAATTCAAATCTTTTAAATATGCCCAATTGAGAATCTTTCCTCCTGTAACCTTTCCCGTTCGATCGTAATATAACTTGTATTTTGGTTCCAATGGTACTTTCTTAAACCACACTTTGGTGCAGGATATTTGATACTCCCTCCATTCTTTGTTTTTCTGTTTATTTATGGTATCAAGATTCTCACCCTCTTTGTTCACACCAGACGACTCACCTTCCTCAACCGTTCACTTCTCATCCACTTTTCGGTTCAGAACATCATCATTTTGTTGATTAAAAAGATCAGCAAACTCAGGAAAGTCATCTTCCTTAGCACTTTCATCAACGTTCTCATCATCCGAAGCATCCTCAACTATAACTTCTTCAGCACTATCATCGCTTGAATGCCTCTTCTCACGTGTACCAGCAGTATTTGGAGCTTTTTCAGCAGCAATCAACTTATCTACCTCAATACCAAACATTCTAGCTACCTCTTCATCTGACATAGTATGTACAATTTTCCCCTCCTCCACATCATAGTCTAGCGAGCTAATCACTGTACCTTGATGGTCCAAAAAAATATGTTAACTTATGAATATCAACAGATAGAGGTTTAGGAAAATGTACCTCCTGTATCTGACTTACATTCTCAGTCCCCTCAGATGAAGAGTCTGAAGAGAATTCGCTTTCTGTAGAAAAGAGATCGTCATCAATGTGCTCCATCTTTAACCTAATTGACCCATCTTGAGGATCAGCTTCAATCTTTCTTCTAAACTTTCGATCACGACGATCCAACCGCCTGATCCTCTTAGCCTGTTTTTCTGTTAACTATTTTAGATCAGCAGCTACCTTCTGAGATTTCTCAAGTTCAGAAGTCAATGAGTCCACTTTAGCTTGTAACTCATTCACCCTTTTCTTTTTCTCTTTTTCCTTCTTTGTCATCTCATCAACCTTATTAACCAAGTTCAGCACAGTAGCCCGAAGAGTAACAAATGCCGAATTAGCATTTTCAAGAGCCAGTGAGCTACCCTCCTGCATAGAAGCAACTTGAGAAGTTGGAACTTGTTGAGTAGGTTGAGAAGGTGGTACCGGAGGTGCCTGAACGCGTTGAGTAGACAGTGCCTCATTTCTTTGAGTAGCCGAACTCCCACCTGAAGGATCAACAACCCTTCTCACATGACCTCTCTTTCTTTTTGGTCTTCTCAGAGGTTCATCCACCTGAACTTCCTTCCTTTTTAACGACATCAACAACTCACCACCTTCGGTAACCTCATCTTCCAAGCTGTAATTCTCGAGATCATCAGCTGTTCGACCTGAGTGAGAACCAACCTCAACCACCTCATCTTCATCCTCTGTTTCTGCAAAATCAGGAATAATATCTTCCTTTTCAGAATCACTATCCTCATTTCTCCACATTCTAGGGTTCCTAGCAACATAATCAGCCTTTTTCAGATGACCAAATAAAGGACGGTTTGGTGGTGCTACTTTACCCTTGTAGTAAATCATACGCCTCACTAACTCATTGGTCATAACATTTAGCTTAATGAGATCCTTATCCTCCCTGATAAGCTCGGTATGCTGAGAATTAATAACTAGCTGAAGAAATCAAGGATAAAGCAGATAAGGATCAGACTTAAACTTGCTGTTCTCGATCAAAATCAAAAATAACTCCAGAGAAGTTATACGGAAGATTGAGAATTAAAGCCACCATCATTGATTGCATCACAAAGTTTAAGTCATCATGACCTTCCCTTCTTGAACTCAAACAGTGAACAATAACATGAGCCAAATATTTGAAAGTAGGATAGAAACCCGACTTCAACACTTTTGACTTAGTCAAATCCCCAGAATACTTACATCTCTGGAAACAACCTTTGACAAGTCCCAAATTCAACCTTGTTTTCATATTTGCCTTATCATGGAAGTTTAACAGCCTCCTGATATGTCCCTCAGTAACTACAATCGGCTTACCCTGAACCATACTGTTCAGCACATCAATCCTTCGTTTACCATCTATAGCTTTGGACAAAGTAACATTCTTCCAAAATTCACGTTGATGAGACACATAAGCTGGCACATCAATAGTGATAGCTGTGTAAATCTGAGAACGCTCAAGAAACTCCATAATCCCATGATAATCAGCTAAAGTATCAATATTATTCAAGTTTGCAATCATGTTGTTGTTAGGTCCAACCTGCAACTCATTGTTATACTCAGCATCCTTCTTAGATCGAGACTTTGTCACCTTTCTTGGTTTAGTCTTCTTTTCAGCACGCGTCTGACCAGAACCTGAACCAGTAGCCCTGACAGTAGGAACACCTGAAACGGGAGTCCCAGACATATCTGAAATACACAGCCATAATATCTCAAACACAAAAATTATCAGCTAAAAATAAAATTAGGGTTTCTGACATGTATCCGTACGGTTGCAATGAAAACAGATACGGTTGCAAGTCTAACCGTACGGGTATGTCCTAATTTATACAGATGCACCAATGCCTGTTTAGATTTTGAATCTGCTGTGAAACCATGCGGATGCACAGAATAGTACTCGGTTGCACGCATAACCGTGCGGTTGCAAGATGCAACCGTACGGTTGCATTCATCCGAAATGTTAGGGTTTTCTAAACCCAAATCCACCAAAACGAGTATTGATCATCAAATAAATCATTGTTATAGCATCTAATACCTCTGATTAGCTTGTTTAAAACAACAATTTTAGTTAAAACACATCAACACTCTCAATATTGATCTTAACTTGAAAAAAATAAAACCTAATTAAAACAAGAGATTTAATGGATGAAATAGAACCTGTAGTAGATGAAATTGATGAGAAACACAAGTAGATTCAGAAAAACGAGATCAAAAGCTCCCCTTAACACTTTGCAATTTTAGATGAATTTAACACTTAATCAAATGAGAGCACAAGCAACCCTCGGTTCTGAGTCTGGGTATTTATACCCGTCCTGCAACCGTGCGGTTGCAGGGTTGTATCCGACCCAAAAATATGTAATTGTGCGGTTGCAATATGTAACCGTGCGGTTAGATTTTAAGTCCAAAAACCCTTAAATATCTCTTATCCGGGCGATTACATTGTGTAACCGTGCAGTTGCATTGTGTAACCGTCCGGTTGCAATTAAAACATTAAAACTAAATTTTCATTCTCGTTTCTTCTAATGCTAATTCTCAACCAATTCAACTCACTTATGTAAACCACTCCATAAAATCTCAACTTTACACATCTTTTCCAGATCCCAAAAGCATTTTAACCTAAGTCAAATAAGTGAATACCCGACTTAATAAACTTTCCATTTTATGGATCTCTCCCACTAACACTCACACACTTGCTTACTCCCCCTGGTCCACACATACAGAGTTTATGAAGTAACTACCAAATGATATGCAACAATATACAGTATGAAACATGCAAAAATATTAAAATCACACTAAATCTTTTTGTCTTTTTCATTTTATAAAGTAAACAATAGAAAATAAATGCAGGCATATACATATGATGAATTAAATCAATAAACTAGCATGGTGTATATCACAAGTATGAAAACAGATTAAACTGTCAAGAACAAACTATACAACTAACATAGTAGACTACCATATTTTTGTGAGAAGATGAAATAATCAACATTTTTCTTGGGATCAGAACTGAACTATGATTTGCAATTAATAACCTTGTTCAATTTATTCATTCAGAACTTTATGTTCCATTTAGATTTTCAAGTATTTACACTTTTAGTCTTTGAAAATCAATAAGTTTATCAGACTTTCCTCCCAAACCTTTTAAAAATCACTTGCGCACATGGGTAAATAATCTTAAACTCAGCCCTCACTTTAGATCGCAAAAATTTTTTAGGTAGTCAATTGAGCACAATATATTGACGCTGTCCGCTATCACCTCGATGTACTTTCGATTAGATTGAACAGGAACATCTCACGATGTTTCTAGCAACTCTGTCAGCCATGAGCTTCTACCTTAAACTTATACCTTTCGATTCAGAAAGCTTTGCTTATCTGAATTTCATTGCATACTCCATAAGAACACAGTTACCAGTTGCTATAAACCTCATGCTTGAGCGGAAAGCTAATAATGATGGAATGAAATGATGATTTTAGGGGTGAAGGAAATTCTAAGTCATAATACCCTCCAGAAGATATCCCCAGCTATCTAGATCAATCGGCACAACCCATATCACAGACAATAAATGTACAGAATGATTTGAGTTTTCTAGATCTGAAACTCTGGCACTTCTCCCCCTCGGATATAGATAACTTAAATTGTTCTGATCAGCATAGCGTTTGATCATCCGTCACAATAAATTTCTGATATACACGAAGTTTGTACCATTGAATAGCACGAATTCTTTGACATTGATGTGGTGCACCATCTTTATTTCTTCTAAACCATACATATAAAAATAAATAACCAATAACAGTTTTTTTTTTTTTTTTTTTTTTTTGAATTTTCTGATGTTGCTCTTTTGCCTTTGCAAACTGAAACATAAATAAAAACAACTTGAAATAAAGGAATAAATGTAACTTGGACGATGTTGCACCCCACTTAGAGATGAACCACACTGCAACATTAATCTTTGGCGTTGAAGCAGTCTCCTTCAATAACTTTCTCAAACTGATGAAATGTCTGTGATACAGAATTGCACTTTTCAACCCGTTCATAGTGAGAACAACCCCTTTTGGATACCTGACTAACCTAACGCGTTTCGGCCCAAACAATAAAGGTAAATAGAAACTGGTATAGGTTCGAACAGAGTAAACTCACCTTGTGGACTTACTTGGCAATCCTTCACTAGAGTATAAATCGTTGTAGGGGAGACCTCAACCGTCTGTTGAGTTCCTGAACAATCATTTCTCAATACATTCTCAGTGATAGATAGGTGACTACCATTAACCGCTGTAAACCTTTCCGCGATTTCCTTGCCAAGATTATTTACTTAATGCGCAAGTGATCCTCTCATTCCAAAATTTAGTCCTCAAAACTTATCAACATTCATTAACTAATCATGTACTACTATCATTTTACACAGAACGCTTAACATGCAAGTTCAGTAATACAATCATTTCCCATTTTCTCATAACAACTTCTCATTTTCTGATTTTTCTGATTTTTATGGCTTTTACATTTTTCAATGTTTTTGTATTTTCTGATGAAGCAATTTTATCAACTATTCTACTCTACAGAAAGCAAATAAACACAATCTTTTTGGTTTTTCCATTTAAAAATGCATAACAGAAAATAAAATGATCATGCAAAACAGAAAAATAAACTAAGTATCATGCAAAAATGACGTAAAATGCAAAATATACAAATGATACAGATTGGATGGTTACTTCAATAACTCCTTGTCGAACACAACCTCCGCCCTATCTTTCACACCTAACACATTTAATAGGAATAGGAAACGGGGTCTATCAAACGCTTTCGTAAACAAGTCAGCCCTTTGGGTCATTGTACCTATTTGTAGGACATCTATTAGTTTCTTTTCATAACAGTCCCTAATGAAATGGTACTTGATCCCTATGTGTTTGGTCTTAGAATGATTAACAGGATTCTTAGTAACAGAAATAGAAGCAGTATTATCAACATATATAGAAGTGTTAGAAATTTACAAACCGTAGTCCCGAAGTTATTGTTGAATCCAGATAACTTGAGAAGTACAACTTGCCGCTGCAATATATTCAGCCTCACACGTCGATTGTGCGACTGCAGTTTGTTTCTTACACTGCCAACTTATCAACCTGCTACCTAGAAACTGACAACCTCTCGAGGTTGATTTGAAATCTCTCTTACAACCCCCATAATCAGAATCACTAAAAGTCGTTAGATCGAACCCATCCTTTCTACGATACCATAAGCCCAAACTTGGAGTTCCCTTTAGATAACGCATGATCTTCTTTGCTGCTAACATATGATTCACATTCGGTTGTGCCTGATACCGAGCACACAAACAAGTAGCGAACATGATATCTGAGCGAGACGCTGTAAGATACATTAAGGAACCAATAATAGCCCTGTAAAGAGTCGGATTGACTTTCGGCCCTTTATTTTCTGGTGTAATCCCGTGATTCACCGACAAAGGATTCTTGGCAATTCGTTCATCTTCCATCTTGAACTTGCTCAAGATGTCAGCTACATACTTTGATTGATGTAGAAAAATGCCCTTTTCAGTTTGATCAACCTACAACCCTAAGAAGAAATTAATGGCCCCTAGTGAACTCATCTTAAACCGTTTTTGTATTACGTCCTGAAACTCGTCAACCATTTTCTGATCGGTTGACCCAAAGATGATATCGTCCACATATACTTGTACCAACATAATGTCGTCCCCCCTTTCCTTAATAAAAAGAGTCTGATCGATGACCCCTCGTCGAAAACCATTCTCTATCATATAGTTTGACAGAGTAGCATACCAAGCTCTCGGGGCTTGGTGAAGACCATAAAGTGCCTTTTCTAAGAGATACATGATAATGCTAAAAACGAACATATATTTCATAGCATTATTCCTCAAGAAAGACAAGCTTTTAGTTGCAATTGTTCTATTTACAAGTGATATTCGTTTAAACAATAAAATGTGAAGACAAAAGACAGATTCGACGAATTGAAGACGCAAAGGTCCAAAAAGCTCAAAAGTACAAAATACAATCAAAGTGGTTCCAATTATTGATAAGAAACGTCTCAAAATTACAAGAGTACAAGATTCAAAACGCAAAGTACAAGATATTAAATTGTACGCAAGGACGTTCGAAAATCCGGAACCGGGACATGAGTCAACTCTCAACGCTCGACGCAATGGACTAAAAATTACAAGTTAACTATGTATATAAATATAATATAATATATAATTAATTATATTAATTATATATATATTATATTTATAAAATAAACCGTCGGCAAAGAAAGAAGCCAAAGTTGTGAGCTGGAATTTCGCGGAGTTTGAAGGAGGAAATGGCCGCGACTCGCGGAGTTTCCCTGGACTCAATTCCCTATAAAAGCCAACGCAGTTCGACGAATTTTAATATCAATAATTCAATCTCTCTCTATATATGTATACGTAAATATATTTATATTTATATTTTAATTTTAATTTTAATTATAATTCTAATAATAAGGGTATGTTAGCGAATGTTGTAAGGGTGTAAGTCGAAATTCTGTCCGTGTAACGCTACGCTATTTTTAATCATTGTAAGTTATGTTCAACCTTTTTACATTAATGTCTCGTAGCTAAGTAATTATTATGCTTATTTAATCCGAAGTAATCATGATGTTGGGCTAAAAATATTAAAATTGGGTAATTGGGCTTTGTACCATAATTGAGGTTTGGACAAAAGAACGACACTTGTGGAAATTAGACTATGGGCTATTAATGAGCTTTATATTTGTTTAACTAAATGATAGTTTGTTAATGTTAATATAAAGATTTACAATTGGGCGTCCCTATAAATTACCATATACACTCGATCGGACACGATGGGCAGGGTATTTATATGTACGAATAATCGTTCATTTAACCAGACACGGGAATGGATTAATAGCCACTAGAATAATTAAAACAGGGGTGAAATTATGTACAAAGACACTTGGTATAATTGATAACAAAGTATTAAAACCTTGGGTTACACTCAGTCGACATCCTGGTGTAATTATTAAACAAAGTATTAAAATCTTGTTACAGTTTAAGTCCCCAATTAGTTAGAATATTTAACTTCGGGTATAAGAATAATTTGATGAGGACACTCGCACTTTATATTTATGACTGATGGACTGTTATGGACAAAAACCAGACGGACATATTAAATAATCCAGGACAAAGGACAATTAACCCATGGGCATAAAACTAAAATCAACACGTCAAACATCATGATTACGGAAGTTTAAATAAGCATAATTATTTTATTTCATATTTAATTTCCTTTATTTTATATTTAATTGCACTTCTAATTATCCAATTTTATTTTATTGTTATTGTGTTTAATTGCACTTTTAATTATCGTACTTTTAATTATCGCAAGTTTATTTTATCGCACTTTTATTTATCGCAATTTCATTATCGTTATTTACTTTACGCTTTAAATTAAGTCTTGTATATTTTTTTTTTTTTTACATTTGGTTTTAACTGCGACTAAAGTTTTAAAATCGACAAACCGGTCATTAAACGGTAAAAACCCCCTTTATAATAATAATAATATTACTTATATATATATTTGTATTTTTTTAAAAGTAAACTAATATAGCGTTAAGCTTTGTTTAAAGATTTTCCCTGTGGAACGAACCGGACTTACTAAAAACTACACTACTGTACGATTAGGTACACTGCCTATAAGTGTTGTATCAAGGTTTAAGTATATCCATTCTATAAATAAATAAATATCTTGTGTAAAATTGTATAATATTTAATAGTATTTCCTTGTAAAATTTAATAGTATTTTATACCCTTAGCTTCACACATCAAGTTATTTTTGGCGCCGCTGCCGGAGACAATCTAGCTTAAAAGCCGGAAGCGTAACGCTAAATTTAAAAAAAAAAAAATTTATTTTTAGTTTACTTTTATTAAAATACGCTTTTGTAAAAATACGTTTTTAATTATTCGAAAACATAAAAAGAAAAAGAAAAATATAAATATTTTTAAGATTTCGTTAAATATTTAAGTTTTATAAAGTATCTTTATTTTTATTTTATAGAAATATAATTTTTATTTAAATATTTTGTGTTTATTTAAAATATAAAATCAAAAACCGAAAAAAAAAATTATATATATATAAATCTAGTTTTAAGATTTTTATTTATAAAATTATTAAGTAGTTCTATTTTTATTTTAGTTTTTAAATATAAGTTTTTATTATATAAATATTTTTATTTAAAACAGAAAATATAAAGCATAATACAGAAAATATAAAAAAAAGAGAAAAAAAACAAAAACACGTCGAATTAAATCCTGTACCTGAGTTGAATTTTAGAACCCCGCGACTCGCGGAGTTTTCCTGCTTCGGGCACCGCAACTCGCGGAGCCACTCTGACACGCCGACAGAAACCCTAAACAGTATTAACTCTAATTACTTATTATTATTATTATTATTATTATTATTAGTTTTAAGTTTCATTTTATTTAATTTATATTTTAGTTAAATTAGTTTAATTAATTTGTAAAATTAATAGTTTTATAAAATAAATATTATAAAAATAATATTTTTATAAAAATTGTACTTTTTACAACTTTTTGTATATTTTTATATTTTATCCCTTTTTAATTGTTTTAGCGTAATATTTGTGTTTTTCGCTAGTTTTTAGTGTTAAACTTAGTTTTTGCCATAGTTATATTTTTATTTCTAGATTTTTAGGCTTTGCCGTAAAATCCCTTAAGTGCTTTTTCTTTAGACTAAGATTTAGGTGCTTTAGAATTTTGCGACACCTTTTTAAGTTTTAGTTTTTTTTTTTAAGTTATTGCCATTTGGGATATAGTTTTACTTGTAAGCTTTAATATTTTTAGACGCCTTTTACCTATGTATCAATTATCATTCCAATTAAAAATCTCAATTTGCGATTATAATTTTAAGTTAGTGATAGTAATAAGGTTGGGTTAGTCGAGTGTTTTTAAGTTCTATAAGTCACTCTTTTTCTTTCTTATTTTTATTTTTTCGATCTTTTTTCGACACGCTCTTTTTCTTTCTTATTTCTCGCTATTCTAGTTTTAGGATATAGATTTTTATTCTACTTCTTATCTAAATTTCTTAAAATTACGAAAATTTATTTTAAGTGGTTAAATTGATAGACATCAAAATTTTCTGGTTCGTAGTAATAGTTGGATTTGTACGTGGACCGGGTTATTGGAGCCAAACAGTTCTCAATTATATTGAGACCAAACGAATCCTGCCCCTCTGCTGCATCTTTTGGCTATTAGAAACGTGGGTAAAATCAGAAAAGTCTATTAATTGGATAACTTATATAATTTTTCTTTCCTTTTAAAAAGTAATAGGATATTCAGTGAATGCACCGAGCAAGACGTTCACCACCTTTTGTACGTTCACCACCTGTAACTAGATCAAGACATTTAGCAAATATTACCGCCATTGATTTTTCTTTAGAATTGTCATCCAGTCGACCAAGTACTCCAATTCAAATTTCCGATAATCCATTTTTTGAACCCGACCTCACAATTGAGAATCCGGAGAATATTCAGGGACAATTCATAGATCCTGAACCACTAAACTTTCCTCCGGAACCACCAATCATTGAAACAGAGATTGTTGAGGAACGAACCATTAAATCAGAATCCTCTAGTGATTCCGATTCAACAAATTCAATTATGGAAGTAACAGAACCTTTAAGTATGGAAGACTGAATGAGAGCTAAACGTACTGGCCAAGGTCACGCAATTACTCATCCAGACATTAATGTGCCAGATTATGAAATCAAAGGACAAATTCTACACATGGTGACTAATCAATGCCAATTTAGTGGTGCGCCGAAGGAAGATCCAAATGAGCATCTTCGTACCTTTAATAGGATCTGCACTCTATTTAAAATCCGAGAAGTAGAAGATGAACAAATATATCTCATGTTATTTCCCTGGACTCTAAAGGGAGAAGCCAAAGATTGGTTGGAATCGTTACCTGAAGGGGCGATTGATACATGGGATGTTTTAGTTGAAAATTTTCTTAAACAATTCTTTCCTACATCTAAAGCCGTAAGACTTCAAGGAGAAATTGTTACGTTCACACAGAAACCGAATGAAACTCTATATGAGGCATGGACCAGATTTGGATAATTATTAAGAGGATGTCCGCAACATGGTTTAGACACCTGTCAAATAGTACAAATATTCTACCAAGGATGCGACATCACTACAAGGAAGGACATAGATATAGCAGCCGGTGGTTCCATTATGAAGAAAACCGAAAATGATGCTTACAAAATTATTGATAACACTGCTTCCCACTCACATGAGTGGCACCAAGAAAAAGATATCGTTAGATCATCTAAAGCAGCTAGAGCCGATTCTAGCCATGACTTAGATTCCATTTCAGCAAAGATAGATGCTGTCGAGAGACGAATGGAAAAGATGACAAAAGATATACACTCAATACGAATTAGTTGTGAGCAGTGTGGAGGACCACATTTGACAAAAGATTGTCTCAGTATTGAATTAACAATGGAACAAAGAGAGAATGTTTCATACATAAACCAAAGGCCTGGAAATAATTATCAGAATAATTATCAACCGCCAAGACCGATTTACAATCAAAACCAGAACTATAACCGAAATATTCCATACAACAACCAACAAGGTCCTAGCAATCAACAAGTATCCAACAATACGTACAATTAGCAAAGACCTAATTTTCAAAACAAACCACAACAACCCGATGATAAAAAGCCGAATTTAGAAGATATGATGACGAAGCTAGTTGAAACTCAAACGCAGTTTTTCACATCTCAGAAACAAACTAATGAACAAAATGCTCAAGCATTTAGAAATCAACAAGCTTCAATTCAAAACTTGGAACAAGAAGTAAGTAACCTAGCAAGGTTAATAGGTGAAAGAAAACCGGGAAGTTTACCTAGTGATACAAATGCAAACCCCCGGAATGAAACAGCTAAAGCCATTACCACAAGAAGTGGTACAACACTTAAACCACCTGAAATACCTGTAACTTCTGATGAAGCTATTCCTACTCCACAAGAACCACAACCTGATCAAGATAAGGAAAAAGAACCGGTAGTTGAAAAGGTTAATGAAGATAACACAGTTAAGGCTAAACCTTATGTTAAACCATACCAACCACCACTTCCTTACCCGAGTAAAATGAAGAAAGAGAAACTTGAAGCCGAGCAATCCAAATTCTTGGATATGTTTAAACAGATAAATGTAAATCTTCCTTTCATTGATGTGATTTCAGGAATGCCTAGATATGCTAAATTCTTGAAAGATCTAATCTCAAATAGAAAGAAAATGGAAGAACTCTCGGCCGTTACTATGAATGCTAATTGTTCAGCAGTGCTGTTGAATAAGATACCAGAAAAACTATCTGATCCAGGAAGTTTCACAATTCCATGTTTTCTGGGTAGTCTTAGTTCAATAGAAGCATTGGCAGACTTAGGTGCTAGTATAAATTTAATGCCGTTGTCACTATACGCTAAACTAGACCTTGGAGAATTGAAACCAACAAGAATAAGCATACAACTAGCCGATAGATCAATAAAATATCCTAGAGGGATAATGGAGAATATGCTAGTTAAAGTTGGTACTTTAGTATTTCCAGTAGATTTTGTTGTTCTGGACATGGAAGAAGATTCTCAAGTTCCTCTCATATTAGGAAGACCATTCTTAAACACGGCTAAAGCAATGATAGACGTGTTTGGTAAAAAACTGACCCTAAGTATAGAGGATGAGAGTGTTACCTTTTCAGTTGATAGAACAATGCAACAACCGCAATCTGCAGATGATACATGTTATTATATTCAAACTATAGACTCACATGCAGAATTGTTAGAAGAATTTCCAGAATTACAAGGAACAGGAGAATGTTCTTTAGGAGAAAGTAATGAACCAATTGATGAAGCTGAAATGTTAGCTACACTTATAGCTAATGGATATGAACCAACAACAGAAGAAATTCAAATGCTAAAAGAAGAAGACAGATATCGATATAAATCATCGATAGAAGAACCTCCGAAATTAGAGTTAAAGCCACTTCCAAACCATTTGGAATACGCTTATTTACATGGTGAATCTGAATTACCTGTAATAATATCGTCTTCTCTTACTGAAAATGAGAAATTACAACTCATTTCTGTGTTGAAAGCTCATAAACCAGCCATTGCATGGAAGATTCATGATATTAAAGGAATAAGTCCTTCGTATTGCACACATAAAATCCTTATGGAAGAAGGTCATAAAACGTATGTGCAACGCCAACGAAGACTAAATCCTAATATGCAAGATGTAGTTAAGAAAGAAATTATTAAACTGCTAGATGCAGGTTTAATATATCCAATTTCTGATAGTCCATGGGTAAGCCCAGTTCAATGCGTGCCTAAGAAGGGTGGCATGACTGTCATTACAAATGAGAAAAATGAGCTTATTCCTACTAGGACTGTAACAGGATGGCGTGTGTGTATTGATTATAGAAAATTAAATGACGCCACCAGAAAAGATCACTTTCCCTTACCTTTCATTGATCAAATGTTGGAAAGATTAGCCGGAAATAGTTACTATTGTTTTCTAGATGGATTTTTCGGATATTTTCAAATTCCAATTGCACCCGAGGACCAAGAGAAAACCACGTTCACGTGCCCTTATGGTACTTTTGCTTACAAACGCATGCCATTTGGACTTTGCAACGCCCCTGCAACCTTTCAAAGGTGTATGATGGCGATTTTTCATGACATGATAGAAGAATGCATGGAAGTTTTCATGGATGACTTTTCAGTCTTCGGTGATACATTTGAAACATGTCTAGCTAATCTTGAACGAATGCTTATTAGATGCGAACAATCAAATCTAGTTCTTAATTGGGAGAAATGCCATTTCATGGTTAAAGAAGGCATCGTTCTTGGACATAAAATTTCGAAGGAAGGAATTGAAGTGGATAGAGCTAAAGTAGATGTAATTGCTAAACTTCCACATCCCACCAATGTTAGAGGAGTTAGGAGTTTTCTAGGGCATGCCGGTTTTTACCGACGTTTCATAAAAGATTTTTCTAAAATTGCCACTCCTATGAATAAACTCCTAGAAAAGGATGCTCCATTCATCTTTTCAGATGAATGTATCAAATCTTTTAATATTCTTAAAGAGAAACTCACTAATGCGCCGATCATGATAACACCAAATTGGAATCTACCGTTTGAACTAATGTGCGATGCAAGTGATTTTGCAATGGGAGCCGTTTTAGGACAAAGGATTGAAAAACGATTTCAACCTATATATTATGCTAGTAAGACGTTACAAGGAGCACAAACAAATTATACAACTACTGAAAAAGAACTCCTTGCTATTGTGTTTGCTTTTGACAAATTTCGTTCATATCTCGTTCTAGCAAAAACGGTGGTCTATACCGACCATTCTGCTCTTAGATACCTATTTTCGAAACAAGATGCTAAACCAAGATTAATTCGTTGGATCTTACTCTTACAAGAGTTCGATATTGAAATCCGAGATAAAAAGGAGCAGAAAATCTCGCCGCTGATCATCTTTCTCGTCTTGAAAATCCCGAATTAGAAGTTCTAAATGAATCGGCCATACAAGACAACTTTCCTGATGAATATCTATTGAAGATAGATTATAATGAAATCCCATGGTTTGCAGACTATGCAAACTACTTAGTTTGTGGATACCTTGAAAAAGGATTATCATACCAAAAACGAAAGAAATTCTTCAGTGATATAAAGCACTATTTCTGGGAAGATCCACATTTGTTTAAAAGTTGTCATGGAATAATACGCCGATGTGTATTTGGAAATGAAGCTAGTAAAATCTTAAACCATTGTCACACAGGACCAACAGGAGGGCATTATGGGCCTCAATTAACAGCAAGAAAAGTTTATGAAGCTGGATTCTATTGGCCTACAATTTACAAAGACGCACACCTTCTTTGCAAATCCTGTGATGCTTGTCAAAGGGCTGGAAAAATAAATCAACGTGATGAAATGCCACAAAATGTCATTCAAGTATGTGAAGTATTAGACATTTGGGGTATTGACTTTATGGGTCCATTTCCAAAATCTCATAATAATCTCTACATTCTCGTTGCCATTGATTATGTATCTAAATGGGCGGAAGCACAAGCTCTCCCAACTAATGATGCACGAGTTGTAGTCAACTTTTTAAAATGTCTTTTTGCAAGGTTTGGAACACCGAAAGCTTTAATAAGTGATCGGGGTACTCATTTCTGTAATAATCAACTTGAGAAAGTTCTCAAAAGATATGGAGTAACTCATAAAATCTCCACTGCTTATCATCCACAAACTAGTGGACAAGTTGAAAATACTAACCGAGCTTTAAAACGTATTCTAGAGAAAACCGTAGGATCAAATTCGAAGGAATGGTCCATTAAATTAGAGGATGCACTCTGGGCTTTTAGAACAGCCTACAAAACTCCAATTGGAACTACACCTTTTAAACTCGTTTACGGAAAAGCATGTCATCTTCCAGTAGAAATTGAACACAAAGCATTTTGGGCTTTGAAGACATGTAATCTTGATTTACATGAAGCCGGACGTCTACGATTAAGTCAACTAAACGAATTAGAAGAATTAAGACATGAAGCATACGAAAATTCGTTAATCTATAAGGAAAGAACAAAGAAATGGCATGATAAAAGAATCAGAAGTTTAAAAGAATTTAAAGAAGGAGACAGAGTTCTTCTTTTCAATTCACGATTCAAGCTATTTCCTGGAAAATTGAAATCAAGATGGTCTGGACCATTCATAGTCAAAAGAGTTTTCCCATACGGAACAGTAGAGTTAATAAATTCAAATGGGATTGAATTTAAGGTTAATGGTCACAGAATTAAACATTACATAGATAGTCCGATGGAAGTTGACAACGATGTTAATCACAATTTCAACACCACAGCTAACTAAGTGTGGGGAAAATCAAGTCTTTTAAAGGATAATATGTATTTCTGTTAGAGTTAGATTTTCTGTTTTCGTATAGTTCTCGAAAATGGAACCCGAATGGTCTTTCCCTAGCAGACCCTAAAGAACTAGTCTTCTCCCCCCATTCTGAATTTTTATTTTTTTTAGGAAATGAAGACTGCCTGTGAACTAAACCATGGTCTAATGCTACACGCTTTGATCACTAAACGTAATAATGACACACTTCCGAGTGAAATAGTATCAGTAATCAGAGAAAGATTGGACGGAGTAAGAAAAGAATCCAGATGCGAAGATAATAAGTTACAATTTGGTAAAGGAAAATCAAAATCCGCAGCGAAAAGAAGAGCACGACACCTTGAAAGATGTCACAAATGCAGAAAATGGTCACATGGAGGTAAATGTTCAAATAATCAAACCTATTCAAACACCGAATTTGTTACTTTATGCAGAGACGGACCGTTCATATGTTTAGAAGAAAAAACACTGAATGCTCGAGGTTACGCCTATGTAGCGATGGAAAACCAATTAAACCGACTATCTTATGAATGGGATAGATCGTATAACTAAGAATATTATCTCACAGGTAAGTCTGTACAGTTTTTTGTTTTTATTTTTATTTTTATTTTTAACCTTTTGATAATAAACGCTAATTTGTTCGCTATAAAGTATTAAATTGATATTAAATAAAATTAGGTTTGGCGACCGAAATTATTGATACCATTCAAAAATTTATTACATCACTGCGAAATTTAACGTTTATTCTTAAGGTATAAATATCTTTCATCAATCAACCCAAAATATTTCAAAAATTCGTCATGAGTTAAATTAGGTCATGGAACCGAAATTACTTTACCGAAAAGAGGGGCGTATGTTTTTGATAATATTTGATTGATTAAAGTGGGATAAAAAGCCAAAAAGATTTTTAATTTTATTTTTACCATGTTTTAAAAAATTAATATATAAATATTAAATTAATATTGTAAACTTTTTAAAATTAATATATTTAAAATTGTAAATATTTGAAAAATTAATCTTTTCAATATAAGTTTGTATGTTTAAAAACAAAAATATAATATAAGTTTGGTGTGAATTTTTAATTTTTATTATATGAATTTTGAATTTTATGCATTTTAAATTTAAGTTTGGTGTGAATTTAAAAACAAAAATTTACTTTATTTCGCTAAGTTAAAAATATGATTTTTAAAATTCGTCGTAAGTTGAAGACTAGGTCTTTGAACCGAAATTGCTTTACCCGAGGAAGGGACGAGAACTTTTATTACCATTATTTTTAATCTTATTAAATTAAAGTATGCCAAAAACATTAAAAAAAACCCAAAAATCTAAGCTTTTAAAACAATCGCTTGAAAAAGACAAATTTTAAAATTTTGTCGAAGGACGGACTAGGACATCGATCCGAAACGACCTCGTCCTAAATAACAAAGGAAAACAAAATTTTAAATTTATTTTATATTTGTTTTATAAGTTAAGATTTTATTTAAAAAAAAAAAATCAAACCCCGCGACTCGCGGAGTTTGAAGGGTCAAACACCGCGACTCGCGGAGGGACCAAAACCCAGAAAAAAATAAAAACGTAAACTGATCAGTCCACACACCACACCACAAAAATACTGCGAAATAACACCCGAAAAAACTCGAGAAAACACTCCTAAATTCACAATTTTTAACCGTTAATCATCAAATCTTTTACTAAAATCATGTTAAGAAGGATGCTATCAAGGAATTACTCAAGAAAAACGGTAAATTTCTACACCTAAACACCATTTAATTCGAAAATTGGTGTTCTTGAGCAATTTTATACCCAATTCGATTTTGATGCTTTTTAGTGTAATTATGCTTAAATTGCTTATGTATTATGCTTGTATAACCTAGATTGATGCTATTTAACATGATTAGAAGCCTTAAACTTCAAATTTTGAGTAATCTAGGGTTTGTGTTCTTGAGCAATTTGGGGCTTTTTGATATAAACAGGTTATGGCCTATTTTTATCATGAATTGTTGCTAAATTAAGTAGTGTAACATGTTTAGGTAGTTAAATGATCCAAACTTTGAGCCTAAACATGATTTTGAGAATTAAAGTGGACTTTTTCAAGTCTAAAATTCATGAATTTGATTTTTGAAAGATAATTCCATTTGAAACTTGTTTAATTGCTAGTAATGATTATTTTGACATGTTATTTGAGTTGAATGCTTATGAACTTGGCGAACATTTTCGTATATGCTTATTTGAAAAAGTGTAGATTTGATAAAAATATGAAAATGAGCATAAGTTTGATATAAATTGGACATGTTATTGTAATTATTTTGATTGATGATTTTGCTGACACTAATGCATATCTGGATGCACAAAAATTGTGTTTGATGTGTTTTGCAGACTGAAAGGGGTGAATCTTCATCCCAAACTCGCAATGCTCCTCCTGAGAATGCGGACCAACAGGAGGTGGATAACTACTACAAGCAAGATATACCTCATCCAGTAATGACATTTTCTGATATGCACTTAGAAGATTTGCACCCGAACTTGAGATTTGACAGATGTTGGATAGATTATCGAAAATACCAAAGAGGATTGCATACTCTTCACTCTAAAGCTGTTGAGGTACCTAGGGTCATAGAATGGGGACCATTAGAAGCTGTAGAATTGGCCGGGCCAATTAGGGAATTACTTACACAGAGGTATGGTAATTCTACTTTCAACGATTGGGTACGGTTATTTAACATGCGTAGACCTGTATATAAAGTATGGTGTGAAGAATTGTTGTGTAGTATAGAATTAAATGATCGGGTAGCTAGTTTAACCGATCGATCTTTTATTAGATTTTTGTTAGGAGGTTCGATGCACCACATGTCTTTACTAGACATGGCTCAGGCTTTACGTATATATACGCCTGAGGAGTTAGCATCTGCCGATTGTAGAGGGTTGATATTGAACGGTAGGAAGATAGATGAGAATTTTGATACACATGGTGTATGGAGTCAAATGACTAGCCATCACTGATTCAAAGGGGGAAATTACTCTTATTTGGATATAGATAGAGCAGAGTTAAGAGTAATTCATAGATTTTTAGCTAATTCGATTACACAAAGAGGTAAGAATAAGGAAAAGGTAAATGAACAGGATTTGTTTTACCACATGTGTATTCGAGACGCACAAAGCGCTGTAAGTATACCATATTGTGTGGGTTATTATTTATCAGCTATGGTTAGGGGATGAGACCGCATAGCATAATAGGAGGTGGTATATTTATTACTTTGATTGCTGAATATCTCAATGTGGATATAAGTCAGGGGGGGATTATTAGTCCAAGAACCAGAACCCCAAGATACAATTGGTTTAAATTTATACCATGGTGCTAAAGTTTTGAAGAGGTGAAATAACGCCGCAGTACGATATAATGGTAGACATCCACAGGTTGAGAGAAACCAACAGCAAGGTAATGTAGGAGGGGGAAATGAAATGGCAGAAATGCAAAGGTTTATAGCTTCACAAGAGTATGAAAATGCTAGACATAGAGTATTTGAAGATTGGCAAGTTTATCAAAACCAAATCATAGCTTATTGCCAACATATAGGTAGAAACTATATTCCTACCCCAACGCCCATATTCCCTCCCTAGTCTATAGAGATGCAACCACCGTATCCTACGTATAACCCAGGAGAAGCATTTTATAGCACATATGGTTATGCATGGAACCCCTTCTGGTATCAGTATCATCCCTAGTCTACTTAGTTTTTTTTTTTTATTATTATTTGTAATGTTGATACATTTAATACTTATGTTGGATTTGTATTAGTTTTTATAATTTTCTAAATTTTATTTTTAGATTTTAATAATTTTTGAATGTGGGGTAATATACCAAACTTCAAAAATATGTATATATGTTTGCAGTTTATCTTATGTACACAACAGGGTAAAACAACACATTTTCAAAGACTGGCATTAAGTTCAGCAAAAGCAACTAATTTTGACGACAAGATGCAAAATATATGTGAAATAACAACAAGACGGAATCAACAAATGATATGCACCATTTATCATTCAGCAAGCAAACACAAATATGTTTGGAAACTTTGGTAAAATTTAATCATTTCTACGCTAATCACCCTCAATAATTTAAATTGTTACTGATTTATTGCAAATGAGGGCATTGCAAGATCTTAAGTGTGGGAAGGGGTTAAATTCTTTCGGATTTTTAATATTTTTTACTTCATACACTTGGTTACCATTAAAAATACTAGTAAAGCAGTAGTTGTATTAGAATCTAGTGCTCTCTGATAATAAAGAACAGCCCTAGTCTTATATACTGATTACCCACTTCTAGTAAAATTTTTCAAAATTTTCAACTAAATGAACTCAAAATCATGTTTATACATATTTATGAATGATAAAACTAGGTGTTAACACCGAAATTATTGTTACCTCGGAAAGGACATAAATTGAGAAACAAACTAAAATGTTAAAATTCATTTAAAATGGAATAGAGGACAATAAAAAGGAAAATAAAAGCCAAGTGTGGGAAAATTTACCAAGTTTTTCAAAACATATATCACATATTTTTGTACAAATAACTGAAAATACTTTTGCTTTGGACTAATCTAAAAAGTTTTACCCGATGAAAGAAAAGAAAGATGGATCTACACGATGAATCAATTCCATCATTAAAAGGAAGTAAAGTCTTTCGAAAAAGAAACACGCTTCTTGATTTAGGTCATGAAGTTGTCATCCAGACCAGCTGTAGGTTGACGAAAAATCTAGAAAAGTCATCTCTAAAATCAGCAGGAAATCCACGGACCTCAGCATAAAACAGGGTCGCCAAGTGGTCAGATTTATCCTAACCATGAGAAGAATTTATCTCGTACAATGGAGGGGCACCGTGTAAATTAGCTGGATAAGACTAATGAATCAGATCCCCAGAAAGGATAATCTCCTTATAGATTAAAAATCAGCTTTTATGACTGATATTACTCAATTCTAGAGATTGACCTTAAAGATTGAGAATTACAAACTCATGGAATTCAATGATATCTAAACTCGAGCTTGAACGAGAAAATATTTTGATCAAAATTACAAAACGATTTGTTTTCTGAAAACCCATTTTCAATGCGTTCATTACCATTGAACGTAAAATCCTAGGAATTAACCTGGAATTCATTAGGTCGCCTGAACCAAATCGGGTGTCAACCGTAAGAACGGTGGTTGCATAGCATGGTCGAAGACAGGACCTTGTGCCAGACCGAAAAAATTATAAGGGTGAGCTTTACTATTGCTCCTACAAAGGATAGTAATTGCGTCCGACACGTTAAAAGACCATAATTAAAAGCATGTCAGAGGACATTGCCTTAACAGTTGCTTGTTCAACGCTTTCCTTTACAACCGGACGGTAGTTTATCGAAAGGTAATATACGGAGCAAGTAAACTGGACGTGTTGCTTTCCTAATACAAGGTTAGCAAGTGGGTGACACAAAACCGCAAGTTTTGAGCTAAAATTTTCAAATCTGAAACCCACCAAACCCACAAAAAGAACTTGCAAACACCGGTGAAGGGTTATTCCGGAAAACTTATCTAGGGTAAAAGCTAGATTTAATTTTCAAAAGATCAAATGTTTTCATAAAGATCCAATTTCCTTAAAGGATCTAAATTTTTATAGTCATATGGGACTGTAAACCACAACGTTACTACTACCGCCGTAAAGAAATCACTGATGTACAAAGTGTGAAGAATAAAGAAGTGATTCTAGTATTTCAAGACTATATTGCTTGAGGACAAGCAACGCTCAAGTGTGGGAATATTTGATAATGCTAAAAACGAACATATATTTCATAGCATTATTCCTCAAGAAAGACAAGCTTTTAGTTGCAATTGTTCTATTTACAAGTGATATTCGTTTAAACAATAAAAGGTGAAGACAAAAGACAGATTCGACGAATTGAAGACGCAAAGGTCCAAAAAGCTCAAAAGTACAAAATACAATCAAAGAGGTTCCAATTATTGATAAGAAACGTCTCGAAATTACAAGAGTACAAGATTCAAAACGCAAAGTACAAGATATTAAATTGTACGCAAGGACGTTCGAAAATCCAGAACCGGGACATGAGTCAACTCTCAACGCTCGACGCAATGGACTAAAAATTACAAGGTAACTATGTATATAAATATAATATAATATATAATTAATTATATTAATTATATATATTATATTTATAAAATAAACCGTCGGCAAAGAAAGAAGCCAAAGTTGTGAGCTGGAATTTCAAACTCCGCGACTCGCGGAGTTTGAAGGAGGAAATGGCCGCGACTCGCGGAGTTCCCATGGACTCAATTCCCTATAAAAGCCAACGCAGTTTGACGAATTTTAATATCAATAATTCAATCTCTCTCTATATATGTATACGTAAATATATTTATATTTATATTTTAATTTTAATTTTAATTATAATTCTAATAATAAGGGTATGTTAGCGAATGTTGTAAGGGTGTAAGTCAAAATTCTGTCCGTGTAACGCTACGCTATTTTTAATCATTGTAAGTTATGTTCAACCTTTTTACATTAATGTCTCGTAGTTAAGTTATTATTATGCTTATTTAATCCGAAGTAATCATGATGTTGGGCTAAAAATATTAAAATTGGGTAATTGTACCATAATTGGGGTTTGGACAAAAGAACGACACTTGTGGAAATTAGACTATGGGCTATTAATGGGCTTTATATTTGTTTAACTAAATGATAGTTTGTTAATGTTAATATAAAGATTTACAATTGGGCGTCCCTATAAATTACCATATACACTCGATCGGACACGATGGGTGGGGTATTTATATGTACGAATAATCGTTCATTTAACCGGACACGGGAATGGATTAATAGCCACTAGAATAATTAAAACAGGGGTGAAATTATGTACAAGGACACTTGGTATAATTGATAACAAAGTATTAAAACCTTGGATTACACTCAGTCGACATCCTGGTGTAATTATTAAACAAAGTATTAAAATCTTGTTACAGTTTAAGTCCCCAATTAGTTGAAATATTTAACTTCGGGTATAAGAATAATTTGACGAGGACACTCGCACTTTATATTTATGACTGATGGACTGTTATGGACAAAAACCAGATGGACATATTAAATAATCCAGGACAAAGGAAAATTAACCCATGGGCATAAAACTGAAATCAACACGTCAAACATCATGATTACGGAAGTTTAAATAAGCATAATTATTTTATTTCATATTTAATTTCCTTTATTTTATATTTAATTGCACTTCTAATTATCGCATTTTATTTTATTGTTATTGTATTTAATTGCACTTTTAATTATCGTACTTTTAATTATCGCAAGTTTATTTTATCGCACTTTTATTTATCGCAATTTCATTATCGTTATTTACTTTACGCTTTAAATTAAGTCTTGTATTTTTTTTTTTTTACATTTGGTTTTAACTGCGACTAAAGTTTTAAAATCGACAAACCGGTCATTAAACGGTAAAAACTCCCCTTTATAATAATAATATTACTTATATATATATTTGTATCTTTATAAAAGTAAACTAATATAGCGTTAAGCTTTGTTTAAAGATTTTCCCTGTGGAACGAACGACTTACTAAAAACTACACTACTGTACGATTAGGTACACTGCCTATAAGTGTTGTAGCAAGGTTTAAGTATATCCATTCTATAAATAAATAAATATCTTGTGTAAAATTGTATAATATTTAATAGTATTTCCTTGTAAAATTTAATAGTATTTTATACCCTTAGCTTCACACATCAATACACCTTCTCTGGATGATGTGGATCAACAAAGCCCGGTGGCTGAGTTACATACACAGTTTCTTGGAGAGTACCATATAGAAACGCACTCTTAACATCCATCTGAAACACTTTAAAACCTTTCCACGAAGCAAATGCTAAAAACATCTGTATCGCCTCAAGTCTGGAAACTGGAGCATATACCTCGTCATAATCAACTTTTGTAATTTTTTGATAACCTCGAACAACCAATCTTACTTTGTTCCGGCTCACGATACCCTGATCATCTGTCTTATTTTTCAATACCCACTTCAGCCCATACGGCTTACAACCTGTGGGTGGTATTACCAATCTCCAAACACCCAAGTGATTAAACTGTTAAAGTTCTTCCTGCATGGCTGAAACCCACTCATCATACTGCAAAGCATCTTTGACGTCTTTCGGTTCGATTTGTGATACAAAAGCACGGTACGCATTCCTGAAGATTCTTCCGGTCTGATTCAATTTAGTATAAAAAGCAGTAACAACATTTGCAGAGGGTGTTACACGCTCATCCAAAGCAGAAGATTCACCTGTATTAGCACCTGAAACACCTGCAGGGTTGATTACATAATCATCAAAACATTTAGGGAGAGAAACCGATCTACCAGACCGTCTTAGTCCGCTGGTTTCAATGATGTCATCTGTATTAGTTAGTAAAGGATCCACAGTAACTGTTTGTATGGGTTCCTCATCTTGAAGTGGTTCTACCAACACAGCTCTATTCGGTTCCTCCTATACCAAGTCCTCGTATACTTCATCCAGATAAACTTCCTCCCCCTCAGACTGTAAGGTCGATTCCTATAATGCTAGAACTGAATCCCCTGAGTCCGAGTCATTATCATCAGTCCCTGTCACTGGTGCTATATTATCTGTTATTTTAGGCACTTGAGATTGCATACGCACATCAGACATACGTTCAGCAGAGAGACGCATGTTATACATCATTTGTGCAGCTATCTCTTCATCATCAGAGTCATCCTCTGGAAGCTTGAATGAATCAAACAACTTATCATAATCAAACTGCCACGTGTACCCTTTTCCGGATGGAATTGCTGCATGTCTTTGAACATCAATTTCGGTACATTCTTCAACACATCGTGATTCCAAATTGTACACTCGTTTGCACGCATTCCCATTACCCAAGAACCTACCTGTAACAGCTTTCGGATTGAATTTCCCACCTGAATCTCTAACCATTATAGTACAAAGAGATCCAAATGGTTCAAGATGTTTAATGTGAGGTTTTCTTTTCAGAAGCAGCTCATAACATGTCTTGCCATGACATTTCACAACAAGCACTCTATTCATCGTACAGCACGTATTCAAAAGTGCCTCACTCCAAAAGGTAACTGGTAATTCTGAGTCAGCCAGCATGGTCCTAGCAGTCTCAATTAGAGTACGATTCTTTCTTTCAGAAACACCATTCATCTGCGGAGTATAAGTTGAACTGAATTGTTGTTGAATTCCTCTTTCATTACAGTACTCTTCCATTTTCTTATTTTTAAACTCTATTTCATTATCTGTCCGGATCCTACGAACCCTCAGTTTGTACAACGTTTCAAGCCTCGTGATCAGCAACTTGATTTGTTCGAACGTATCAGCTTTACTTTTCAGCATCACAACCCACGTAAACCGTAAGTATTCATCAGTAACCACTAAGCAATAGGAGTGTCCAGTAATACTCTTCTTGTTAACTGGACAGAAGAGGTCCATTTAAAGCATCTCAAGAGGAGTATCAATGGAATGATGTTTCTTAGCCTTATGTGGTTTCTTAGCTTGCTTCCCCTTCTTACACGGCACGCAACCATCAGGAGCCTGAAACCCTTTAACATTTACCCCTTCAACTAAACAATTATGAACTAAATGGTTCATTTTCCTGAAACTCAAATGACCCATCCTCTTATGCCATAACATTGACTCTTGCTCAGAAGCTCTGGACACAAAAGCCTGATGCCCTGTAGCTGCGTTCACATAAGCCTTTGACATATCCAGAATGTGCAAGTCTTGACATCTAGGTGCCGTCATAAGAATCATATCATCTGGTACTTTATAATCTTTTCTCATGATATAACACTGTTGTTCATCAAATAAAACTTTGTGCCTCTTGTCACACACTTGAGAGACTGACATCAGGTTATTGGACATTTCTTTTACATAGCTCACTTTGTCAAAACTGACCGAAGAATTTGAAATCATCCCTTGAGCAGTTATAAACCCTCCTTGATCACCAGCAAAAGAAACAGGTCCACCCTTAACAGATCTAACATCATTCAACAGAGACATGTTTCCTGTCATGTGCCTGGACGCCCCACTATCAATAATCCAAGTGTTTTTGTTTTGACTGTAGGCAGCCTGCACCAATAAAAATAAAAATGATTAGTTTGAGGGGGATACCCATGCCTTTTTGGTAATGGGTTTCCCATTTACAATAACAGCCATTTCATTTTCCTTGAAAGTGGTGCCCGAACCACTAGCCCCATTAGAACCCTCCTTTGTCACCCACATTTGGTTCTTATATAAAGGTTTCTTAAAATAGACATTATCCTGTTTAACCCTTTTACTGTTTTCAATCGTGGATTGATTCTCGTAAATCACATGTTGACTTGACCCATGAGAGTAAGGTCTAGACGACATCTGTTTCTTAGGAGGAGAAGCCGATTGAAATACTTGAAACCTTTTAGGAGGACTCAGCTCAATCCTCCTTCTGAGTGCTACAAATCATTTAGAACAATGAACCGCCATATGACCTCCCAACCCGCAATGTAAACATGTACGCACAGTTTCAATTTTATCATCCCTAAAATAGGAATTGAAGCTAGGTCTACGAGCAGGTGGAGATGTATTTCTAAAATTTCTGGGTGGGGATCTCCTGTCTACAGGAGATCGCTCAGGAGTTCTATCAGGAGACCGTTTTGGTGGAGGAACATACTTTGATTGCAAATTTCCAGCAGGTTTCAAGAAGTCCTCCTCCTCAAAGTTAGGACCTTTAACAAATTTAATTGGCGATCGGTTCCTAATCTTTATTGGTCTCTGATTTGCTGGGTTTTTCAGAATTTTAACAGTTTTAGGGTTAGGTTTTACTACATTTTCAGTCTTTTCTACTCCTGCACTATGAGTCTCAGATGTACCTATCCCGTTACCCTTATCTTGTTCGGTCGTTTGAATGGGAACATAATCTTCCCCGAACTGTTTCTCAGGAGGTGGGAAACTATAGTCATGCTCAAATGGAGGAGGACACTGTTTTTAATCACCACTAGTTTCTTTTCCTCCTACATTCTGACAATACTCTAGGACAAACACAGATCTCTTGTAAATATAGGCCTTTTCCTTTTCAGTTTCAAAACTTATCTTAAAGGATTCTTTTTCTCTCTTAAGCTCATCTATCTCCTTAATCTGCCTCATTATGGTCTGAGTATTTAACAACACATTCGACTTCAAATCGGTTACCTGATCGTCTAATGTCTTAATTATGTCCCTAAACTCTTTTTCCCTATTCTTAAAATACAGATTATCCTCATATTGCTTCTTAAGAACTTGATAAGCCTTTTTAAGGTCATCTATTTCTCGATTTAAAGCAACACAATTATTACAGTTTAGGCAAATATCAGACAATCTTTTGACATGATCCTCTAGAGTTACACATCTATTGCATGTTTTAACGGACTCCCTAAGTTCATGAAATTGCAAGTCTAAGCTAACACAATTTTTACAAACCGGATTAGTTTCAGGCATTACCTTAGAGTTATTTGAAGAGTCTGCCATGAACGTATAGAGATGCGGAGCTTCCTTTTTGACTTCAGCAGACTCAGATTCGGATTCTGATTTCGACTCTGAGCTTGAGCTATCTGAACCAAGATCCAAATTGACCATCCCCTTCTTATTCAATGTCTTCGTCCTTACAGATGCTGAGTTGCACACCGAAGACTGACTAACATACACATAAGATTTCTTTGAGTCGTCATCTGAAGAGGATGACTCACTGTCTGTCCAAATGTCCCCATCACTGTAAATGGCCCACTTAAACTTCTCTTCCACACTCTTGTTTACATACCCTCTACGCAAGTAATTTGCCCATTTCCATGCTCTGTCAATCCTATCTTCCATTCTGCATCCTAAGCATTTGCATTGTTTATCTCTTCCAACGCAACCCATTTTTTCTCTCTCAACCTTTTCTCTTGCTTCCTCTTCCTCAGTCATCTGAATCCTAACTACATTAGCATGACGATCGTAAGCATCAGTCACATTGAAGGACCAATCATAGGACTCATCATCATAAGTAACTGCTAAAGCCTTCGATGATTCATCCATAATGGGAACATTTACAGTATTCTTCGATTCACGCTTCTGATTATGAAATGGGTTATGAAATCCTTGTTGCTTTGGTTTAGTGCAGGTTCGCTTGAAATGACCCAACTCTTGACAGTTATGACACCTTACTTTGTTCATGTCAAAACCAAACTTGGTGTTCTTACTCACACCCAAGTGTTTCTCCCCAGTCTTTTCAATGTATCTTTTCGCCCTGCGAATCACACTTCCCATAGCCCATAGAATATCCATTTTTTCCATCTCGTTCTCGTCTATCTGATCGTATTCTTCATGTTCCAAATGACTATTACCAATTCTCCCATGCAACAAATCATCGTAAGAATTTACTACCATCGAGACTAACGCCATATCCTCCTCAACTCCTTTTTATCGTACGCAAGCGAATATTCTCTGTTCTCAAAACCTCAGTACTTGGCCCCTTGGTTGAAGTTGTCTGATACAGAACACTTTGAGGTGCAGGGGTGACATAACTTGACGTTATATTCTCAGTATGTGAAGTAAAAGCTGTCTGTGGCTGGGCGTGTTTCACTTCAGATGAACCTATTTCTGGAGCTTTATATTTCACTGGATTCTGAACAGTCTCTAACCTCTTCAATCTCTCTTGAAATTCTAGCTCCTTTGCCTGAAGCTTAGTAACAAATGCACTCAACGAATTATCCATGATAGCAAAGGACTTCTCAATCTCAACAATAATTGGATCCCACTTAATTGGTAGACCCTCACGGAAGCATTGGACAAGCTTCTGGGTAGGAAAGACAATATCAACGCGTTTGAGTTCAGTTAACAAATGACGATATCTAGCAAAAGCATCTTTTAGAGATTCATCGGGTTGAACAGCAAAATTCTTCCATTCTTTCTTCAGAACCTTGCTTTTAGTTTTTCTATACTCAGCTGTCCCTTCATTACCACTCTCTAAAGCATTTCATAAAGCATAGGTTGTCAAATGCGTTTCAAATTGATGGAAAATCTCTTTAGACAATGCTTGAGTAAGATGGCTATATGCTTTACACTCAAGATTATAATCCTCGCGCTCAGTTGCAGATAATTCCATGGGTGTCTTGGTTTCCCCATGATCCTTAGTCGGAAAAACATACTCAAACTTTAAGAATTTATATAACCTAGAGTCTATGCCGTTTAGCGAAATCAAGAACCTAGGCTTCCATTCTGCAAAATCATCCAAAGATTCCAGCCTAGGTACCCTATATGAGCTACCAATCTCATTTTCTGTCTTCAACAAGTGATGGAGACCTGACGACGAAGCACCGACAAGAGCTGATTGCATTTCAGGAGATTCAAACACGTCTGACATTGTAACCGTACGGTTGCACAATACGATTGCAGAAGTTTATACGGTTGCAACGCTCGGATGCAAGTGATGTGGCACGGTTGCAATATACACGGTTGCAAAGTGTAACCGGATAAGATTATACGGGTGTAGGGTATAACTGGAAGGATGCAGAGTGTATCCGTACGGTTGTGATGTTATACGGTTGTGATTTAAGCGAATGGAGATTACACGGATACAAGACGTATCCGTACGGTTGTGGTGTGCGAATGGAGTACCCGTGCAATTACAGTGTGTAACCGTACGGTTGAGTGCTTGGTCGAATCTGTGCAGAAAAACTGCACAGAAACTAGGGTTTAAGGTTTTGATCGATCTATCACTCAATCTTGAGAAAAACCAGCGTATGTTTGACGTCCAAAATAAAGTTTTAGACCAGACAAACACGATTACTTCAACAAAAACACGAATTAACACTGAAAAGTCATGATTCAAAAGGGTTTTTGACAAAAACACTAAAAACACAATTTCTTAATAAAGTTTGACAAAAACCAATCGTTTAATCAATTACACAAGCTCTGATACCACTTGTAGGATCGTGTAAACAGAATTAAACGATGTTAGATTCAATAACGAGTGCGGAAAATCTCGTTATTGGGTTTTATACTCAAAACCCAATGAAAACTTTTGATCTTAATGATAAAATCGACTTAGATATGTTAAAGATCGACTATATTGAATGCTAGAACACCAGAGAATCGAATTGTACGTGTAGTATAGGATAGGATCCGTAACCCTAACAATGAACTCGAAATCCCCTTTAAATACACACAGCACGTTGCAACCGTGCGGTTGCACCTTGCAACCGTGCGGTTGCCTGTCTAACCGTACGGTTGCATTATGCAACCGTGCGATTGCATACGAACAGAGAAAGTTAAACAATTTAGCACTTTAACTTGATCATAATGAACTCATGGACTAATTATGCACCAACAGGAAGGATTGTCTACATCTCACCTCCCCATACACCACACATGTGGTATTGGGTTTTGTTGTTGTTGTTGTTGTTGTTGTTGTTGTTGTTGTTGTTGTTGTTGTTGTTGTTAATGTTGTTGTTAATGTTGTTGTTGTTGTTGTTGTTGTTGTTGTTGTTGTTGTTGTCTTATTTTTATAATGATGAATTTGATTGTGTGATGAATTATTGCGTAGTAAAGATCGACTCTTGTGTAGTATTATTTAATTTTGACACCTGCTTATTAATTTTATCCGATTGAATTGACAACTCATGGGATACAATTAATAATTCATTGAAAATTGAAAATAGGGTTATGCATGCTATCTGACAATTAGCTGAGATTGACCGATTAGTGAAGAGCAATTTAATGTATAGATAGTAAGATTGAGTGACACATTTACATGCTATTATTGTAATTGCGTATAGAATGCGTAATTAGATTTCTGATCACACACATGATATCAAATAGTCTATTTTATCCAAAATTCTAACATATGAAGTGAAAAGTTCCTAAGTAAATATATTCATTTGGATTTTGTTATTTGCTCTGAATTAATTGTTTGCTTTTATTTTAAAGTCTTTTTATTAAATCGTTACTTTGACATTTCGGTCATTAAACGATAAAACCCCATGAATTCACTATTTTTCTGTCTATAAATTAGTTTCGTGTTATTAATCACTAGTATTGATTGCTAGTTATTGTCTCTAGGAACGAAACCTGGATTTACTATTTCTATACTATTGCATGACTAAGTACACTTGCCTATAGTTCGTGTTAGTTTGAATCGGATTTTCTAGAGTTATTTAGATAACCTGATTTAGCACATCAAATGATGAGTTACATCACCTTGGAATCATACAAGAGTTCTGGCAATCTCACACCATATCATCATATCAACCTTAATTATCTCCCAAAAGTGCTTACCGAGTTTAAAGGAAAGCCCATCGGGTCTAGGAGATCTGTCACTACCACGGGACCATACCGCATACTTAATTTTGACCATAGAAAAGTTAGTAACCATGGAGGCAACTTACAATGATGAAAGTTGCAATAAGTTACTGCTTGGCGTGGTAATAGATACACATTCGGCCTGTTTGAATTTGTTAACGAAAAAGTCAAAGAAAATTTCTTTTACCCGAGAAGGTTGAGTGACCCAGTCCCCACTGAACACAACTTGGAGTTTTTTACGCTTCCTAATAATAGCCATGTGAACAAGGTGTTGTTTTAGTCCCCTAACAATTGAACAATTTTTAGTTTTTCTGGATCAAGTTTGTGTGATCAATTGACTGCAAACAAGCATGCCCTTTAAGTATGGTGGTCCTTTCATTTGCTAAATTAGCAATCGGCACATTTGTATCAACAGCCTGATAAATAGAGGACAAACGAGCATTCAACAACTTTTGCGAATTGGATTCGTTCAAGTATTCTTTGTGCCACTATTTCAACCAGGCTTTTACATGTTTAAACTTGTTTCTGAACCTTGTTTGAGGGTCACATAGCTGCGGTATTTGACTATTGTTCCAAGCATTAATAACAACATCTTCAAATCCTTCAAGCTTGAACCACGAATGAAAGAGTTTGAAAGGAGTCAGACCATAGTCTTGTGTTTATACTTTCAGGATGATGGGACAATGATCAAACCAAATGTTGGAAAGAATCGTTCCCGATAATGATGGAAATATATCCAAAATCCCATCCGAAGCCAGGTACCGTTCAAGTTTTGTGTGTTGAGTGAACGATTTCTTGGAACGAGTGAATTCACGGCCCCTAGAGGTATGTCAATGAGGCTGTTGACAGTGATAAACCCATCAAAATCGGCAGCTTCCAATGTATTAAAATGACGACCAAAACGCTCGTGAGGAAAGCATACGAAGTTGAAATCACCAAAAATAATGTAGTTGCCCAAAGAGATTTGAAAGATGTAGTATCGAGCGGGAATCGAAAGCAATCACCCTATTACTCGTAGTCGTAAGAAATCATACCGAGCGTCGAGACGCACCCGACGAAGCAAATTGAAACTGAAAGTTACCCCAAAGAGATTTGAAAGCAGCATGATTAGGAATCGAAAGTTTCGTTTCCTGGACACCCAAACCAGATATGGCATGTTATGTACAGTACATAATTTACAAATCCACTTTTGTTTGAACCTGAAATTCACCCCTCCGCCAAGATTAGTAGTAATAAATTCATTAAATCATTATAAATCCACCCATACTTGGAAGAACCTTTTTGAGATTGTGAGAACAATTCTTAACATCATAACCTAAAATGTCACCAAACTTCACCAATTTTCAGCTGCAGAAAAATGAGCCGAGTGAAAACTAGTACTTACATGAGGAGTGAAACCTGGAGGATTGGAGGGAGAAGAGTCGACATTAGAAGTGAGTAGTTGTTTCGGCAAGCTCTTCACCTCTTCATCATTAGTTCCATCATTTTTCTCTGTATTCGCAACAACGCTCTCCGGTATGTGAGTACTCAAAACATTTTTATCAGCTTAGGGTTGTTTTAACTCCTGTTCCACATTATCATTAAGCACTTCAAAGACGGTTTCCGAAACCTCCTATTCTTCCTCTTGTGTCTTCCACTGAAGCAATAACTTTAGCAATTTCATCATCGAATCATGTGATTCCACAGAAGATTCATAATCCTCTATGTCCAACACTGACACCATCCAGTTATTTGCTTCCTTGACCTACTAATATTGCGCAAAGTATACATATATTTATCGCAATACCCGTTCCTATTCTAAGTGGTTTTATAGGAAATTGAAGACTTTCAATGGATAAATAGTAAGAATGATTTCAAGTGAACAACGTTTCGAGGGAATATTAAAGTGAATAAAAGTGAAAATTTTTGGCTTCAAAGTGTCAAAACGAAGAAAAATGCAGAAAAGTCAAGAGATGAGGCGTATCCATTCAGGATGTGGTGCATTGCCCTTTGAAAAGCAACCCAATTGGTAACAAAAGATTTAGGATGTGGCGCATCTAAGGTGATGCGGCACATCTGAACAGGACACTGAGCAGGATGCAGTGCATCCATAAGTGATGCGACGCATTTGCTATTTCTTTTGCAGTTTTTAAAGGCGTATAAATAGGAAAGGGTTTTGGCAGATTTGGAGATACGAATTATTAACCCCAAAACATGAAATTTCAAGGTTTTTGGTGATTGGTGCTTTCTCTTTGAGGATCCATTCACCAAGTTTATTTCTTTTTTCCATTATTAATAAATGGTACTTTGTTCTTTCATTAATTTAGCTTTGTAATCATGAATTCTATTATCTTTAATTGTTTAGATAATTGCACTTTGAATACGTTAGGCTAGATCTTTAGTGTGTTTGCTTGAATGTGAAACTTGAAATATTGGATTGTTTTTATCGTATGGACTTATGTTTGATTGATTCATAATTATTGTGCTTGATTAAAGATTCTGTGTTGTGTTTGATCTACGCTTAAATTCAATTACATAAGTTGTTAATGTGTTATTGTGAACTAATTAGAGATGCAATTTATGCTTTAACACTTTGGTGATTTAGACAATTAAATAGGTGATTTCAAATGATTGTGTTATTAGTTTAATTGGTAATTGAAAAGGCCTTGGTCAATATAGTCGTGTAACTATTTCAATTTAATGGTAATTAAGGGGGTTTTGAAAACATTTATTAGCTAATCGAGACTCTCTTTTAATATATATATATATATATATATATATATATATATATATATATATATATATATATATATATATATATATATATATATATATAGTGATAGTGATAAGGAAAAGATTAAAGTGGAAAAAAATTAAGAGGGGTTAAAATCAAGGAATAAAAAATGAAAGCAACCCACGTATTCACTACTAGAAAAATGATTTTTCCGGACAGAGTATTTCCGGACGACAAAAGTCGTCCGCAAAAAGCACAATCCGACAAAATTTTCTGCTTTTTCTGCTTGCTTTTTCCTGAATGGTTTGACCCACTTTTCCCGGACGACCCAATGTCGTCCGGAAAAATAGACTTCAATTATTGTACTTGATGTGGTAGCGGAGGGGTACGTGATAGTACTATATTTTACTACGAAATACGTTACAAATTACACAAGTTTTAATTATTTATTTACAAAATGGATATACCTAAACCTTGCTACAACACTATAGGCAGTGTACCTAATCGTAGAGTAGTATAGTTTTTAGTAAGTCCGGTTCGTTCCACAGGGAGCGGACTTATTGCACACTATATTTTTAAACAACTATATTTGTACAAAATATATATAATAATATATAAAAGGGGGTTTACCGTTTAATGACCGGTTTGTCGATTTATATTTTAAGCGAAGCGTATAGTAAATGATGATATTTAAATAACAATAAAATAAATAACAATAATTAAAATGACAATAAATAAAAGTACGAGGAAATATGAAATAAAATATATTATGCTTATTTAAACTTCCGTAACCATGATGGTTGACGTGTTGATTTTAGTTTTATGCCCATGGGTTAATTGTCCTTTGTCCTGGATTATTTAATATGTCCGTCTGGTTTTTGTCCATAACAGTCCATCGGTCATAAATATAAAATGCGAGTGCCCTCGTCAAATTATCCTTATACCCGAAGTTAAATATTCCAACTAATTGGGGATTCGAACTGTAACAAGATTTTAATACTTTGTTTAATGATTACACCAGGATGTCGACTGAGTGTAACCCAAGGTTTTAATATTTTGTTATCAATTATACCAAGTGTCCTTTGTACATAATTTCACCCCTGTTTTAATTATTCTAGTGGCTATTAATCCATTCCCGTGTCCGGTTAAATGAACGATTATTCGTACATATAAATACCCCGCCCATCGTGTCCGATCGAGTGTATATGGTAATTTATAGGGACGCCCAATTGTAAATCTTTATATTAACATTAACAAACTATCATTTAGTTAAACAAATATAAAGCCCATTAATAGCTCATAGTCTAATTTCCACAAGTGTCGTTCTTTTGTCCAAACCCCAATTATGGTACAAAGTCCAATTACCCAATTTTAGTAATTAGCCCAACATCATGATTACTTCGGCTCAAATAAGCATAATAATAACTTAGTTACGAGACATTAATTTAAAAAGGAGAACATAACTTACATTGAGTATTTATCGCGTAGTGTTACACGGACAGAATTTCGACTTCAAAAACCCGTAAAATAACCTTTACATAACCCAAACTAATCTAATATAACACTAATCTATATTATATATATATATATATATATATATATATATATATATATATATATATATATATATATATATATATATATATATATATATATATATATATATATATATATATATTTATTTATATTATACTAGGGAGTATTATTATTATTATGTTTTATTATATATTTTACATGCAGAACTCGAGAGCTTTTATAGCCAGAACTGAAATTCACTGCTCCGCGAGTTGCGGCCATTTTGGCCTT
Organism: Rutidosis leptorrhynchoides; assembly: GCF_046630445.1. Classification (NCBI taxonomy): domain Eukaryota; kingdom Viridiplantae; phylum Streptophyta; class Magnoliopsida; order Asterales; family Asteraceae; genus Rutidosis; species Rutidosis leptorrhynchoides. The sequence goes on from NC_092333.1 coordinate 137,965,203, forward strand.
CCAGCTCCGCAAGTCGCGGAGGTTCCAAAACCAGCCCACAAGTTCAAGATCCAAGGCTGCCGACGGTTTTTATTTAAATATATATAATATATAAATAATTTTTATAATTATTTATATATTATATTATATTTATATACATAGTAGACTCGTAATTTTTTTCCCGTTGCGTCGAGCGTTGAGAGTTGGTTCATGTACCGGTTCCGGATTTTCGAACGTCCTTGCGTACAATTTAATATCTTGTACTTTGCGTTTTGTAACTTGTACTCTTATCTTTTTTAGACGTTCTTCATCAATAATTTGAACCACTTGGATTGTATCTTGTACATTTGAGCTTTTTGGTCATTTGCGTCTTCAAATCGTCGTTTTCGCCTTTTGTCTTCGCACTTATTTAATATAAACGATTACAACTTAAAATAGGACAATTACAACTAAATAATTTACATATTGGGAGGATATTGCTACTAAATATATGTTCATTTGGAGCACTATCAAATATCCCCACACTTGAACGTTGCTTGTCCTCAAGCAATACAGTCTTGAAATAAAACACACTAGAATCACTTCTTTATTCTTCACACTTTGTACATCAGTGATTTTGATACGGCGGTATAAACAATGATAGTAACGATAGAACCATGGTTAAAGGTGAGTGTGTCATCCACAGTTGCCTCGGGTTTAGGTCAACGACACTTGCAATCAAATAGCCGATTTACTTTCGGTTTCCAAAGCAAAGTGCACATTTGAAAGGCGGTTTACAGTCCCACATGACTATGAAAATGTAGATCCTTAAGGAAATTGGATCTTTATGAAAATATTTGATCTTTTGAAAATTCAATCTAGCTTTTACCCTAGATAAGTTTTCCGGAATAACCCTTCACCGGTGTTTGCAAAATATTTTTGTGGGTTGTGTGGGTTTCAGATTTGAAAATTTTAGCTCAACACTTGTGGTTTTGTGTTACCCACTTGCTAACCTTGTATTAGGAAAGCAACACGTCCAGTTTACTTGTCCCGTATATTACCTTTCGGCAAACTACCGTCCGGTTGTAAAGGAAAGTGATGAACAAGCAACTGTTAAGGCAATGTCCCGTGACATGCTTTTGATTATGGTCTATAAACGTGTCGGATGCTATTACTATCCTTTGTAGGAGCAATAGTAAAGATCATCCTATGATTTTTCAGTCTGGCACAAGGTCTTGTCTTTGACCATGCTATGCAACCACCGTTCTTACGGTTGACACCCGATTTGGTTCAGGTGACCTAATGAATTCCAGGTGAATTCCTAGGATTTTACGTTCAATGGTAATGAACGCATTGAAAATAGGGTTTTCAGAAAACAAATCGGTTTGTAATTTTGATCAAAATATTTTCTCGTTCAAGCTCGAGTTTAGATATCATTGAATTCCATGAGTTTGTAATTCTCAATCTTTAAGGTCAATCTCAAGGATTGAGTAATATCAGGCTTAAAAGCTGATTTTTGATCTTTAAGGAGATTATCCTTTCTGGGAGTTTGATTCATTAGTCTTATCAAGCTAATTTGCACGGCGCCCTCCCCATTTTACGAGACAGATCCTCTCATGGTTAGGATAAGTCTGACCACTTGGCGACCCTGTTTGATGCTGAGGTCCGTGGATTTCCTGCTGATTTTATAGATGACTTTTCTAGATTTTTCGTCAACCTACAGCTGGTCTGGACGACAACTTCTTGACCTAAATCAAGAAGCGCGTGTCTTTTTCGGAAGACTTTACTTCCTTTTAATGATGGAATTGATTCATCGTGTAGATCCATCTTTCATTACAGTAAATCGGGTAAAACAGTTAATTTAGTCCAAAACAAAAGCACCTGCAATAAACTTTACAGAAACATGTGATAGATAGTTTTTAATTGAATAACTTGGCACATTCTCCCCACACTTAGTTTCTTTCTTTGCCTTTTTATTCTCTTCTATTCCATTTTAAATGAATTCAAGCGTTTTAAGTTGTTTCTCAATTTATGTCCTTTTCGAGGTAACGATAATTTCGGTATTAACACCTAGTTTTCACTGTTCATAAATATGTATAAACATGATTTTGACTTCATTTAGTTGAAAATTTTTCAAATTTTCACAAAATTTGGCAAATAAACCAAGTAATAAACCCGAGAGAATTTATAACCCTTCCCCACACTTGAGATCATGCAATGCCCTCATTTACATGAAATCAGACTATAATTATAAATTCATGAGGGTGATTAGTGTAGAAAAGTAATTAAAAATACCCAGTTTGTAATTACAAAGCTCGTCGAATGATAGAAGGCGCGCCTCATCGTTCATTCCTTCTTTTGTTATTTCACACATGTTTTTCTTCAAAAACGGTTGCTTTTCTGAAATGTTTGCTAATATTTAAAAATGCGTCTTTTACCCTAATTTATTATGCATGTTTATTAACGAGTTATGCACTAACCCGAACCCCTAATTTAACGTTAAGTGGGGTTAAACTTCCCCACACTTAGCTGACGACATGTGAAGTCGGTAGAATAAGTTCCACGAATTAAAATAGTGAGCCAGTTATTCACATCTCGGGTGGTATAAAATATATTAATGGGTTTAAAGTTTAGACCCACCCGATCGTCACTACTTAATTCTTTTTTAAGTGTAGCTTTTAGTAAATGGATATGTCTCTTTTCTGGTTCTTGGTCAAATGGATCGATATACATCGACATACATATTATAGGGTGGACAATTTCTAATGTTTCCTTCCTTTTATTCTCAAGATCAAAGTTTTCACCTCTATTACCCAATTGGGTGAAATCCGAGGTGTCATTATCTATTACAGCTCGTAGTTCATTTTCGGTAGATGACTCGTCTATTGAGAATATTGGGTTGGAAGGTTGTGGAATGGTGAATTTCGGGATTGGAGTAGATTCTTCTTCATTAATGGTACTTATCAGTCCCTCCATTTTGGTCTCGGGGGTAAAATTTTCAACGTTATCGTTTTCCCAAGAGTAAAAATTTGTTACCCTTACTTCTTCTTTATCCATTGATGGATCGATGATTTCGTCGGTAGAGGCTAATGTGTCGATATGTTGTGAAATTGGTAAGACTGAATAAAAAGTATCATCGGGATAGTTGGTGATTTCGGAGCTCTCGAATTCATCAAAATTCGATGATATGAGATTTTCTTGCACACGACTCCTCAGATCAACAGGTGTGTAGTCTGATAGAGTTTCAGCTTGCCGGTTTACAAACTCTCTCATTTGTTCATTTTGAGCATTGAGTTCTTCGAGTTTGATTTTCATATTGTCTAATAAATTTTCAGACACGTAATTTTCCTCGTCTACTGGTTGTTGAGTTTGGAAATATTCTTGGGAATTGTATTCTTCATAATCATTCCATTCAGGTTCCGTGAGTGTGTAATTTTCCATAGGAACGTAATAATAACATTCTGATGTTGAGTGATAATCTCCACAGATTTCACAACCAGTTATTGTTTCGTCATTCGTGATCCAAGATTGACCGAACGAATTATCATCAACACCCGTTTGAGAGTATTGATTTAATTGATTTTGGATATCAAAAAGAGTTTCCATAGCCTTGTTTTCAAAATTTTCCATTTTATTGCGATGGCCAAATTTTAGCTACAATGTGGTGCATTTACTAATTATCCTATTAGTTATAAAAATAGAAAAACTTATATAAGTTGTCCAATTAATAGACTTTTCTGCTTTTGCCCACGTTTCAAATAGCCAAAAGATGCAGCAGGGAGCCAGAACCCTTTAAATCGGAAGTTCACAACTCAGCCACTAACAAATCCAACTATTACTACGAAGCAGAAAATTGTCAACGTCCATTAATTTAACCACTTAAATAATTTTTCTTTCCGTTTGAGATATTAGATAAGAAATAGAGAAAATTTCTAAGTCCTAAAAACTAGCGTGTCGAGAAATAAGAAAGAAAAAGAATGAGCGTCGAAAAACGTCGAAAAATAAAAATAAGAAAATAGCGCGTCGTAACTTAAAAAGGAATTAAAAACTAAGAATTAAAAGTTGCATCTAAAAATATTAAAGCTTAAAAGAAAAACTATATCCCAAATGGTAATAACTTAAAAAGGTACTAAAATATAAAAACGGCGTCGCAAAATTCTAAAGTACCTAAATCTTAGTCTAAAGAAAAAGCACTTAAGGGATTTTACGGCAAAGCCTAAAAATCTAGAAGTAAAAATAACTATGGCAAAAACTAAGTTTAAAACTAAATATGAGCTAAATATACAAATATTACGCTAAAACGATTAAAAAGGGACAAAATATAAAAATCTACAAAAAGTTGTAAAAAGTACAATTTTTATAAAAATATTATTTTTTTATAATAGTATTAATTTTTATATATAAATAAAACTAATTAAAACTTAATATTACAAATTAATTTAAACTAAATAATATTATATATAAAACCTAATTAGGTTTAATAATAATAATAATAATAAATAATTAAAACCTAAATCGTATTAATTGCTGGACCAGGTTCGTGTCAGACGACTCCGCGAGTCGCGGTTCCAGAAGCTGCAAACCCCGCGAGTCGCGGGGTTCCAGAATTCAACTCTGGTACAGTTTGAAATTCGACTTTTTTTTTTTTTTTTTTTAAAGATTTTATATTGTTTTTCTAAAAATAATATATATTTATACAAAAATGAATTAAAAATATAGAGTTTTGCCGATTCCCCGGCAGCGGCGCCAAAAACTTGATGTGGTAGCGGAGGGGTACGTGATAGTACTATATTTTACTACGAAATACGTTACAAATTACACAAGTTTTAATTATTTATTTACAAAATGGATATACCTAAACCTTGCTACAACACTATAGGCAGTGTACCTAATCGTAGAGTAGTATAGTTTTTAGTAAGTCCGGTTCGTTCCACAGGGAGCGGGCTTATTGCACACTATATTTTTAAACAACTATATTTGTACAAAATATATATAATAATATATAAAAGGGGGTTTACCGTTTAATGACCGGTTTGTCGATTTATATTTTAAGCGAAGCGTATAGTAAATGATGATATTTAAATAACAATAAAATAAATAACAATAATTAAAATGACAATAAATAAAAGTACGAGGAAATATGAAATAAAATATATTATGCTTATTTAAACTTCCGTAACCATGATGGTTGACGTGTTGATTTTAGTTTTATGCCCATGGGTTAATTGTCCTTTGTCCTGGATTATTTAATATGTCCGTCTGGTTTTTGTCCATAACAGTCCATCGGTCATAAATATAAAATGCGAGTGCCCTCGTCAAATTATCCTTATACCCGAAGTTAAATATTCCAACTAATTGGGGATTCGAACTGTAACAAGATTTTAATACTTTGTTTAATGATTACACCAGGATGTCGACTGAGTGTAACCCAAGGTTTTAATATTTTGTTATCAATTATACCAAGTGTCCTTTGTACATAATTTCACCCCTGTTTTAATTATTCTAGTGGCTATTAATCCATTCCCGTGTCCGGTTAAATGAACGATTATTCGTACATATAAATACCCCGCCCATCGTGTCCGATCGAGTGTATATGGTAATTTATAGGGACGCCCAATTGTAAATCTTTATATTAACATTAACAAACTGTCATTTAGTTAAACAAATATAAAGCCCATTAATAGCTCATAGTCTAATTTCCACAAGTGTCGTTCTTTTGTCCAAACCCCAATTATGGTACAAAGTCCAATTACCCAATTTTAGTAATTAGCCCAACATCATGATTACTTCGGCTCAAATAAGCATAATAATAACTTAGTTACGAGACATTAATTTAAAAAGGAGAACATAACTTACATTGAGTATTTATCGCGTAGTGTTACACGGACAGAATTTCGACTTCAAAAACCCGTAAAATAACCTTTACATAACCCAAACTAATCTAATATAACACTAATCTATATTATATATATATATATATATATATATATATATATATATATATATATATATATATATATATATATATTATATATATTTATTTATATTATACTAGGGAGTATTATTATTATTATGTTTTATTATATATTTTACATGCAGAACTCGAGAGCTTTTATAGCCAGAACTGAAATTCACTGCTCCGCGAGTTGCGGCCATTTTGGCCTTCCAGCTCCGCAAGTCGCGGAGGTTCCAAAACCAGCCCACAAGTTCAAGATCCAAGGCTGCCGACGGTTTTTATTTAAATATATATAATATATAAATAATTTTTATAATTATTTATATATTATATTATATTTATATACATAGTAGACTCGTAATTTTTTTTCCGTTGCGTCGAGCGTTGAGAGTTGGTTCATGTACCGGTTCCGGATTTTCGAACGTCCTTGCGTACAATTTAATATCTTGTACTTTGCGTTTTGTAACTTGTACTCTTATCTTTTTTAGACGTTCTTCATCAATAATTTGAACCACTTGGATTGTATCTTGTACATTTGAGCTTTTTGGTCATTTGCGTCTTCAAATCGTCGTTTTCGCCTTTTGTCTTCGCACTTATTTAATATAAACGATTACAACTTAAAATAGGACAATTACAACTAAATAATTTACATATTGGGAGGATATTGCTACTAAATATATGTTCATTTGGAGCACTATCAGTACTGGCGAAAATTGGCTCCAAAAAAAAAAGGAAAGTTTCGCGCGTTTTTTTCGGGACGATATGTCGTCTGGAATACTTTTAGGGACGATCTATCGTCTGGAATCCTTTTAGGGACGACAAGTTGATCTACCTACTTATACTCCATCCTCAACACATATTCAACACATATCTAACACCATATATCCACATAAACTGCATTATCACACTTTCAAACTCAAAATGGCGACTCTTTCGCCGATGATTGTCTCAATCGAAGTGTATTACGGAAGTGAATTCCGTAATGAAATGAAACTTTACGATTATACGCGTGGTTCAAAAGCTACGTTCAAAAACATTGACGTTCGCGACGTTGGTTTAGAGGAGCTTTTAACCTTTTTGAAAGAAAATGTTCCGTTCGAACACACGGACGTCTTGTTTTATGAAGATGACTGTGTTCCGGAATTGTCCGCCACATATCTTCGTACCGACGATCAGTAGAACGGTATAAAAGAAACCCTGAGTTGGCTTTCTGGTCGCATCTCTTTATTTAGTTTTGGAAGACGAAAAAACTTTTTTAACTTTCCGTTAAGTTAGTTAGTTAACTTGGGTATTATTTGTATCGTTGTATTTGTATCGTTTGTATTTGTGAATCGTTTGTATTTATATCGTTTGTATTTGTATCGTTTGTATTAGTTATGTTGAATGAAATTGTTATGTTGTTGTCATTTGTTTTGAATGAAAACTGATTTTAAGTAGATAAATCGATTATTATATATAAAGAGCAATATATAAGGAGACAAACGAATTTTTTTGAATTAAACACAACAAACGACAAACATTAAATTAATATAATACAAAGTTACCGAATTAAACACACTTCAACAATAGGTAAAGTATTTATCAGACGTCGTCCTACATATCCTTCAAGCACACGACTAAAATTAAACACACTTACTAAATTTAAACACACTAATTGAATTAAACACACTTCAAGCACACGACTACAAAGTTACTGGTATTGAAACACACTAATAACGACGACGAGGATGACTACGAGCATCCGATTTAGTGGACAAACTTTCAGAACCTGAGCTCGATGCTGCCGATGTTTCAGAAACGAAGGACCGGTCGATAGGTAACGTGGTTATCAGACGTCGTCCCACCAAACCTTCAACCACACCAATACTAGTAAATACACGGTTCAGAAATGCTCCGTACGGAAGATGAGGTCATGTTTCTGCATAACGAAGTTGATTCATTCGAGAAGCGAACAAATGAGCAATATTTACTTGGATGTTGTGAGTTATGCACCAGTGAAGACATGGTTCAGTCATTGACAATCGAGTGACGTTTGCTTCGCGGTGGTACATGTTACTCCTAATAATTGCATTTCTTATAGCAATATTTCCCGGACAAATATATTTGTCAAGGATGCCTGAACGTTCTACGGTTCTGAATGGAACCGCAGTACGACACACAAGTATGGCCATGTCATATTTTGGAATATCTGGAGGAAGATCTTCGAGGCCTTCACTGGGAAAATAGATATTTTTACCTTCAAATGGTACGCCCAATAGCATACCAAATTGTTCAAGAGTATACTCTTGTTGCCAGTCATAGATTTGAAATCTCACCAATTGTTCATTAGTGAATTCACAGTTGGAATAGAATTGATGCACGAGTGCAGGAAAAAAAACTTATCAAGCAAAAGGAAAGGAAGCCAACCCATTCTTCTGAATTCACGGTCGATCTCTGGAAAATCTTGTAGTCTGACTTGTCGACCTTCACTAATAGGTCTATTTTTTATTGGTTGATTCATAGTGTGATTGTAGAGATAGAGATAGAGAGACTTGAATGGGTAGATATGGATGAAAAGAGGGTGTATGGCTACTCTTTAAGTAGATCCACAAACTGCCACCAAGAATTCCCGCACAAATGTTTCCCGCCCAAATATTTCCCCTCTAATGTAACGGTGTTTATGTGTCGGTGCACGTAATGGTGTTTATGTGTCGATGTACGTAACGGTGTTATGTAACGTTGTTATGTAACGGTGTATTGTAACGGTGTTATGTGTCGGTGTATTGTAATGGTGTATTGTTATTATTAAATTTATTAATATTACTATTATTATTATTATTATTACTAATTATAAAAGATTATTTTTTTTAACATCACTTTTATTAAAACACCAAACACGGTTACATTTTTGTTGAAACTAAACACAAACATGGCTAAATACAAACATGGCTAAACACAAACATGACTAACACAATCACAACGAGAATACATCTTAAACATCTAGAAATCATCAGAATCATATGAAGGAAACTTGTCATCCGAATCATCCGAATAGAACTTGCCATCTGTATCGTATTGTGGCTCGGAAGGTACATAGTCCTCTTCATCAGAATACACAACGTATTCGCTGTCATCCCGGAATTTGATGTACACCTTGATTGTTTCATTACGGGTCACTGCTCGACCAACAAGCTCATTCCAGTCTTCCTCCTCTTCAAAAACAGTGGCTGGCTTATCGGACTCCTTGAAAAACCATACTTGTTTGTGGTCAACAGGTATGTCTTCTTTGAGAAATGCTAGCAGATCGGACAATTGATAATTTTGAACGTTTAAACAATACTCTCGTTGCTCACCACCAGAGTAATTCTTGACCTCTCAGTCGAATTCACCACCGTAGTTAACTTGTAGCATAACAGGCATTTGACTCATTTTGAACTTGAATGTGGGAAGTTTAGTAAATTAAGAAATAAGTGTATGAGGTGTGATTTGTTGAGAATTGAGGGGTTGTATTTATAGAGGAAGAATACAGGTGTTGAAAACATCTTTACTTAAAGAATCTCTGTTGAATACAGCTTTAAATAAAGCATCTCTGGTTCATAGCTTTGATCAATAAAGAATCTCTGTGGAATACAGCTTTAACTAAAGCATCTCTGTTTCACAGCTTTAATCAATAAAGAATCTATGTGGAATACAGCTTTAAATAAGGCATCTCTGTTTCGCAGCTTTAATCAATAAAGATTCTCTGTTGAATACAGCTTTAAATAAAGCATCTCTAGTTCACAGTTTTGATCAATAAAGAATCTCTGTAGAATACAGCTTTAAATAAAGCATCTCTGTTTCACAGCTTTAATCAATAAAGAATCTTTGTGCATTAACATCATTAACGTCGTTATCGGATGTTAGTGTAGTATATGAATGTGAATTAAGGTTAAATTAGGGGTTAATTAGGGTTTAGGGTAGATGAATCTCTGTGCATTAACATCATTAACGTTTTGAGGTTTCTAAGTGAGATATTTCTACCGTTAAATGGAACTTCCAAACTACAACACAATACTTCCAAACTACAACACAATACTTCCAAAAGAAATTACATCAGTTACTTGAAAATGAAACACAACACAAATGCTACAAAACTAGAAATTAACATCAGTTTCAACATTTTTGATTGATGCTTTGCGATTTTGAGTGAACGTTCTAGAGCTCTTTTACACCTTAACAATTCTGGTATCACTTTAAACGCCCTATCAGGCCAGAGCGGATCAATCCAAATTTGTCGCCTTCTACAACGCTCATGCATCAAGCACCCGGACCTACCATCACAACCATAATATCGTCGACCGTACTGGTAATCATCCGTCAAGCAAGTTTTGACCACCATCTTTGAACCACAAGTTCGACAAAATTTCACAACAAAAGTTTCTTCTGGACCAAACTGGTAATCTTGATTCATATTGTTGCAGTCACAAAGTGCTGTGATTAGTGGGGTTATTATATAGAAGAATTTTCCAGCCCAAAAGCCACCATCCGTTTTCCTGCCCAAGATTTCCCACCTAAAGTTTACCGCCAGACCGGATCGTTTAGGGATTAATTAGGAGTTAATTATCTAGGGTTTAATTAGGGATTATGGGTTTATTTAAGATTTAATTAGAGTTTAAGTAGGGTTATATTAGGATTTAATTAGGATTTAATTTACATAATTTATAAGTAATTAAAAAATATTTAAATGATTAATAGTAATTTATAATTAATTATATAAGTAATTAAAAGTAATTTTAAAAGTAATTAAAAGTAATTTTAAAAGTAAGTAAAAGTAATTTTTTAAGTTATTAAAAATAAATTTTAAGTAATTTTATAATTTAAAAGTAATTAAAAATAATATTTAAGAATTTAAAATTTTTAAGTAAGTTTTAATTAATTACTTAAGTAGTTATATAGATTTTATTAATAAATAAAAATAAATTAAAAATCATAAAATATTTAAATATTTCACGAAAAATCTGGCGCCTAGTTTTTTGGTTTCCCTCCACAATTTTCCCAGACGACAAGTCGTCTGGGATTAGTCGTCCGAAAATTTTTTTCAACAAAAAGCTGTAACCCAGACAGTCGGCACGCAGCTTGTTTGCAAAAGAAACATTACTCCCAAGTCTCCCAAGTCTCCGGCGATTTTAAGCTATTTCCAACCTCCAGAAGAAGTTCCTAATTTTGAGGAAGTTCCTAATTTTGAGGAGGAAGGTCCGAATGACGATGAGACTATGAATGATACGATCGCAACTGGTCTTAAGGATTTAATTGACTCCACCCAAACCGAGCTATATCCCGGTAGCAAGTTGTCCTCATTAGAGTTTTTAGCCAAGTTAACACACATTAAGGTCTTTAACAAATGAACGAATACGTCATTCGACCAATTGTTAGAATTACTCATACAATCACATCCCCCAAATAACACAATTCCGAAATCATTTTACGAAATTAAGAAGTGGATGAGAAAGATCGGTTTAGGGTATCAAGCAATACATGCTTGTAAGAATGATTGTTGTTTGTTTTATAAAGAATACCAGGATTTGGAAAACTGTCCAATATGTAACGAGAGTATATGGAAAGATGAACGCACAACGGGAAGAAAGTTCCTAATAAAGTTTTGCGTTATTTTCCAATAACTCCAAGACTAAAATGTTTGCACAGTTCTAGATACACTGCAAAGGATATGACTTGGCATGCTACTGGGCGGTGCAATGAAGAGGGTAAGATGCGTCATCCAGTAGATGGTCGATCTTGGAAAGAAATTGACAAAAGATATCCAGATTTTGCACGTGAACACAGAAACGTTTGACTAGGGTTGGCTGCTGATGGTTTCAATCCATTCGGCAACATGAATAATCCTTACGGCATGTGGCCAGTAATATTGACAACGTACAATACGCCACCGTGGATATGTATAAAAGAAAGTTCTCTCATGTTGACTCTGTTAATTCCTGGTCCTAAATTACCTAGAAAAGATATTGATGTTTACTTGAGGACTTTAGTTGATGAACTAGAGATTTTATGGTCCGAAGGAGTTGTTACACATGACTCAGTTACAAACACGTATTTTCAAATGAAAGCAATGCTTATTTGGACCATAAACGATTATCCTGCCCATAGTAGTTTGTCCGGTTAGAGTGGCCAAGGCTATAAAGCATGCCCTACATGTAACGAGGACACTCCTGCTATGCGTATGAGAAACAAAATTATTTTTGTCAGTCACAGACCGAACCTTGAATTGAATCACCCATACAGAGAAAGCTTAGAATTCAATGGTAAGGTAGATCATACCTCTAAACCTAGAAAGTTCAAAGTAGCTGATATCGAAAACCAACTTACAGATTTGTTGCCAGTTGGTAATCCCGGAAAAAATCATACAAATGTTGGTGAAAAAAGAAAACGTCCCCCTAAGTGTCGTCACAACTGGACTAAAATTTCTATTTTTCGGGAACTTGAGTATTGGAAATATCTTTCACTGCAACACAACTTGGATGTCATGCATATTGAAAAGAATGTGTTAGAGGCTACTTTGGGTACCTTATTAATGAATGACAAGTCCAAAGACACTCACAATGCACGAGTTGACTTGGAAAAGTTGGAAATTCGAAAAGATTTGTGGCTCAAACCTAAAACCAAAGGTAAAAAAGATGGACAGTTCTTCAAACCTCTTTCTAAATACTCTTTAACACCCGAAGACAGGGTAAGTTTTTGTAAATTCATTAAAGAAGTAAAACTTTCAGATGGGTTTGGATCAAACTTCGGGCATAAAGTGAACAAGGATAATACCAACATTACGAACATGAAATCTCATTATTGCCATATCATGATGAAACGATTATTGCCTGTCGGAGTTAACGCATTTTTGGACGAAACTATCTCTACACCAATAATGCAGCTATGCGCATTCTTTAAGCAAATTTGTGCTCGAGAGTTAATGGTGGCAGAAATGTTGATAGCTCAAAAACAATTGATTAAACTGTCATGTACTCTCAAGTTAATTTATCATCCTGCTTTTTTTGACATAATGAATCATTTGGTGATGCATTTATCGGAAGAGGCTATATATGGAGGGCCTGTTTACATGAGGTGGATGTATCTAATTGAGAGATACATGAAAAAACTAAAAAATTATGTTAGAAATAAAGCTAAGCCTGAAGGTTGTATAGCTGAGGGGTACGTTGCCGATGAAGCATTAACTGCATGTTCAATGTCTTTTGAAGGTATACAGACGAGATTTAATCATCCTGGAAGATATGCAGATGGGCCAATTAGGTCATGTGAGTTTCGTGTGTTCAAATCGTTATGTAAATTTATCAGTAAAGGTGTGTACAAATCTCTGGCCCGGGATATTCAGGATAAACTTCACTGGTATGTACTCGACAATTGTTCTGACATCGAAGAATACAAAAAGTAAGTCATTATACTAAAATATGACTTTATAATTACTTAACTGTGTAAACGTTGATCATACTGACAATTCTCTTTGAACATTTACAGTCAGTTTAAAGCAGAGAACCCCAATATGGACATGGAAAAAAAATTTCCTAGTTGGTTCACCAACCAGGTAAACTCATTGTATATATGTATGTATGTATATATATATATATATATATATATATATATATATATATATATATATATATATATATATAAAGTTTGAATAAAAATATATATATATATATATATATATATATATATATATATATATATATTAATTAACATTTGATAACTATTTTTATTCAAACTTTATATATATATATATATATATATATATATATATATATATATATATATATATATATATATATATTTATTTATTTATTTTTTAATAGATACGTGAACTACGGTCAGTTGACGGATCGAAGTATAGCGATGAATTGATCTGTCTAGCTAAAGGACAGGTGGGTACCTCAAACCATTACAGTGTCTGCCATGTGAATGGTGTCAGGTTTGTGGTTAGCAATCGCGATGATCGACGCACAACACAAAATAATGGAATTGCAACACTCGCAGATGCCGGTGCTCCTGTCTCTAAGTATTATGGTCGGTTGGAAGATATTGTTGAGTTGCATTATGGTGGTGCATTTAGTGTTGTTTTATTCAGATGCCAGTGGTTCAATACTGAGAACACTCGGAACCGTAAACGTACAGTTAAAGTGAATAACATAACTAGTATTGACACGAAAGATGAGTGGTATCAAGATGATCAACACATTTTTGCAACACAAGCTCAACAAGTCTTTTACATCAACGATCCTTCCAAAACCTCTAGCAGCTGGAAGGTCGTTCATGAGGTACATCATCGAAAACTTTGGGATAGAGACATCATCGAAGACACCATACAAGATGTTGTACACGAAACCAATTCATCCGATCTTAGCCTTGATGCTGATTTAGATAATATGACTTATACAAGTATGAGTGTACCCGGAGAATCAATACCAATTTAGTTTAATCCACCAACACATGAAGTTAATCCACCAACATATGAAGTTAATGATGATGATGATGATGATGATGATGATGATGATGATGATGATGATGACATTTGTGAATTAGAACCTTTTTCCCTTCCTCATGACATATGTGATGATGATGATGATGATAATGTGGTGGCTGACGATGAGCTAAATCCCCAAATTCCTCAAAATGAAGCTTACTCTAGATATGATGATGATTATTGATGTGTAATTCTTGTCATTTATCAGAAAACGCTTGTTGTTGTAATCAAATGTTTAATATTTTTATGAATGTTATTTCTATAAATGTGTTTTTAAAATTTCCGCATGAAATATATGTATATGTACACACACACACACACACACACACACACACACATATATATATATATATATATATATATATATATATATATATATATATATATATATATATATATATATATATATATAATGTATACATATATATATATATGTAAATATGCATAAATATATACATTAAACTATAGTTTTTTTTAACGAATATATATATATATATATATATATATATATATATATATATATATATATATATAGTCATTAAAAAAACTATAGTTTAATGAATATTTATGCATATATGTATATATATATATATATATATATATATATATATATATATATATATATATATATATATATATATATATATATATATATATGTGTGCATAAATATATATATACATCTATATATATACATTATATATATGTTTATATATATGTATATATATATATATATGTATAAATGTACATGTATATATCATTGTTCTATTCACTTTATTTGTATTTATGCAGATGAATTTCTTTGCTCTCATTTTTCTAATGATCGGTGCGGGGGCCGGTGGTTAAGATAACGAACCCCAACCTAATACACGGGGTAAACGGGGAAAATCAAAAAACATAGGTTTACAAAATATGTACGATGCTCAAGGACGACTCGATATTGACTTTGATTTTACGTGGAAAACCGTTAATCCGATAGGCCCCAATAGTTCAATGTTTGTTAATTTGATATCTAGTGTTGTTAGGTCCCCGAAGTTCCCGAAACATTACGAGTGTTGGCGGATATGCCAAGGTCTTCAAAAGAATTAGTTTGGATTTATATCCGCGTAAATTTAATTAATTAGTACTTACTTATATATATATATATATATATATATATATATATATATATATATATATATATATATATATATATATATATATATATATATATATATATATATATATATATATATATATATATATATATATATGTATATATATATATATATATATATGTATATATATATATATATATATATATATGTATATATATATATATATATGTATATATATATATATATATATATATAGATATGCAGGATCAATGGGGAAGTAACCAATCGGGGGGAAGCGGGGGGAAGCAAAATTTTTTTTTTTCCGTTTTTTTAATATTTTTTTTCCGGCATCAAGATCACACGAAAATATGAACATTTAGAAGAGACACTTCGTGATGAATGTTATTATTTAGGCGGAAACGATCGACAAAAATAACATTCAAGTTAATATTGTTCGTGAAGAATATGAACGTTTTTTTCATGTTTTGTGAAGTAAAATTTAGCCCTATTTAGAGTTTAGGGTTTAGAGTTTAGGGTTTGGTGTTTTGGGTTTATTCCATAAACCCAAAACACCAAACCCTAAACCCTAAACCCTAAACTCTAAACCGTTCGTGTTAAAAACTCAATCTAAATCCTAAATCTAAACCCTAAACCCTAAATTTCTAAACCCTAATATCTAAACCCTATAAACCCTAATATCTAAACCCTAATATCTAAACTCCAATAGCTAAAACCTTAGAATACGCTCGAAAAACACGATAATTGTTATATATTACTTCTTCGAGTTTTTTCCCGCCAAAATAAAAACATTTATCACAAAGTGTCTCTTCTAAATGTTCATATTTTCATCTCATCTATAATGTTCGTGAACAAAGTTTTTTCAAAAAACGAAAAAAAAAATTTTGCTTCCCCCCGATTGGTTACTTCCCTCTTGATCCTACCACATACATATATATATATATATATATATATATATATATATATATATATATATATATATATATATATATATATATGCGCATCTTATATACAATATTCTAATATATCTATTATTATTTTTCGTAGAATTTCTTTAAAATTGAACCTTGGCTAGAATCAGATAAAGAACATCAAGTCCGAGCTGCTGTTAACAAGATAGCGGGGGATAGATGGAAAAACGGAAAAAGTGAATAACAAGGTTATTTCAAAAACATCCGAAGCCAATATCCTAATGATATTGATTTTGTTCGTTCCCACCCACCACCGGACGTTGAAGCCGAACTCTGGAATCCTTTTGTTGACTTGATGCTTAACGAAGAATACCAAAAGCGTTGTGAGCAAAATGCAAAAAATCGGTCTAAAGTCCAATACTACAGTTTGCATGGAAGCAAATCGATAGTTAAACATTTGGTAAATTACTTAAACCTCCTTGTTTTTAATGTTTTACATAAATGATACTCCCTCCGTCTCATTCCAATAGTCCACAAACAAAAAACACGCAGTTTTAAGAAATTCCACTAACTTCATTTCTCCACCAATGAAATATCTTCTCTCTCCAGATCCACCAATGAAATATCTTCTTTCCTTTCTATTTATGGAAGTGTACTATCAGAATGGGACAACCCAAAATGGAATACTGCCCTATTGGAATGAGACGGAGGTAGTAAAATGTTAGAAAATATGTTATTTGATTTATATACATTTAAGTTATTTTTTGTGTGTTTGTAGAACGAGAATAAGATAAGGCACGGTCCGAAACCTTTCGGTCCTATCAAAAATTACAAGCTCTTGCACAAACCCAAGGACAGAACCGGGTGGACTAAGGATTTCAAACCAAAACAGCACTACGTAAGTAATAAATTTTCATAGATTTTGGTGTACTACTTATAAATATAAATATAAGTATAAGTCAAATGGTATATATATATATAAGTCCCGAAACGATATATATATATATATATATATATATATATATATATATATATATATATATATATATATATATATATATATATATATATATTGGTAGGATCAAGAGGAAAGTAACCAATCGGGGGGAAGCACAATCTTTTTTTTTTCGTTTTTTGAAAAAACTTTATTCACGAACATTATAGATTGGATGAAAATATGAACATTTAATAAAGACACTTTGTGATAAATGTTTTTATTTTGGCGGAAAAACGCTCGAAGAACTAATATATAACAATTATCGTGTCTTTCGAGCGTATGTTGAGGTTTTAGATATTAGGGTTTATAGGGTTTAGATATTAGGGTTTAGAAATTTCGGGTTTAGGGTTTAGATTTAGGGTTTAGATTTAGGATTTAGATTGAGTTTTTAGCACGAACGGTTTAGAGTTTAGGGTTTAGGGTTTAGGGTTTGGTGTTTTGGTGTTATGGAATAAACCCATAACACCAAACCCTAAACCCTAAATCGAGCTAAATTTTACTTCACAAAATATGAAGAAAAAAAACGTTAACATTCTTGACGAACATTATTATCTTGAATATTATTTTTGTCGATCGTTTTCCCGCCTAAATAATAACATTCATCACGAAGTGTCTTTTCTAAATATTCATATTTTCGTGTGATCTTGATGCCTGAAAAAAAAATTCCAAAAAACGAAAAAAAAAAAATTTTGCTTCCCCCCGATTGGTTGCTTCCCCATTGATCCTGCCCCTATATATATATATATATATATATATATATATATATATATATATATATATATATATATATATATAGTGTTGTAAATCTCCCGAGATCTCCCCCAAGATCTCGTTTTTAAAAGGCAACCGAGACGAGATGTTCATCTCTCTAGATTTCTTGGTCAGCGGGGTCAAACTTAGTCAAAGCCACGATTTCTCGGATTTTCTTGCTAGTTTGTAAGATTTTCTTGTAAAATTCGTAATTTCTAAGATTTTCTCGCTCATTTCTTGGATATTTTTCTAAAATCTCGTAAAAACTTATATAAATATACATATATTTATGTTTTTATGTATATTTTTATTTTAAAAACTATAAAGTCAACGTAAGTCAACGTCTCCCCGAGATTATTCCGAGATGCCGAGATCTCCCTAAAATAGTCCAAACGAGATCTCCCCGAGATCCTAATTCTCCAACCTTATATATATATATATACACGTATATATATACACACATATATACGTATATATATATACACATATATACGTATATATATATATACGTATATATATACACGTATATATACGTATATATAATATACGTATATACTTATATATATACATTTCGGGACTTATATATATATATATATATATATATATATATATATATATATATATATATATATATATATATATATATAATATTTATATTTGTTTAACCTTGTAGACAAGAATGAAGGAATTGCTAAAAGAACAACCGGGAAGAGACGAGACCGATATCGTGGAAGAAGTTTTGGGTGATCGAACCGGACACCAACGCGGAGTGGGGCCAAAGTTACCAAAGTCGGCAAGTAATTACGTATCTTCATCTTCTACCGGTCGGAGTAGACAACCACCAATGGAACCATACTACACGGCAAGTCAAATTGAACAAATCTTTGCTTTTAATAATCTTGTTGTCCCTCCCAATATTCAACCAAATTTTGGGTATACTACAGGTACTTCCAATTCCAATACTCCACGCCCGAGCCGTAAGAATGATGAAGATTTGTATGATGATGGATTTGGCGATTTGTAATTTGTTTGGTGTGTTTGAAGACAATTATGATTTTTTTGGGTGTTTTTCCGGTTGTTTGAAGACAATTATGTTAATTTTATGTTTTGTAAACGATATTAGTTGATTTGGTAGTTTTTCCGGATTTTAAAATGTTTGGATATTTATTGTCGCGTTTGGATACTTTTTTTTTTAAATGTTATTGTGGTATTTTGTGAAACTATAATCTTATTTATGTAGTAGGTTTGGATATTTGAAATGTGTCGTATCGAATACGGCTGGAAACAGCAGAAACAAATACGTCCGGAAACAGCAGAAGCCTTTCCGGACGTCTTGTCGTCCAGGAAGAGTCGTCCAGGATTATTTTATTTTTCTGCTATCAATTAATAATTATTAATAAAAATATAATATTATTTTAATCCAAAATCTTTCGGGACGATATATCGTCTCCAATAGTCGTCCGGAAATATCGTCCACGAAGGCTAGCGTTGAAAGTCAATGGGGGCCCCACCCTCCGTCTGGGGAAAAAAATGTCGTCCCGAAAAACTTTCCGGGACGAACCTTTCTGGACGACACATCCCGGACGATGTGCCGTCCGGGAAGACTTTCTGGGACGACTAGTCGTCCGGATCTATCGTCCGGAAAAAGCATTTTTCCAGTAGTGATTGAACCAGGTCCTTAAGTTCAGTTGTGCCAACACCAACCATCCATCCAGGCTTACTTTTGTGTCATATATACAACTAAATACATGTAAACCCTTAAAAACTACTCGTACGATAAAAAGGCAAAAATTGAAGATGTGACAGTAGCAACAATAACATCATACTTTTTAATTGAATATATATACAATTAAATACATTCAAACCCATAAAAACTGCGATAAGAAATGGAAAAAATTGAAGATGTGACAACAGAAACCGTAACATCATACATTTCTAATTGAATATATATGTTATAACATTAACATGTGAACCCACTGCAAGATATAGTTATTAGTTACTTCAAATACTCTGTAACATTTATTTTGGATGTCTTTTTGACAATTTAATTGTTAAGATTGTGCAGTATAATCAACTTTATAAGATTGTAAGTTTAAAAGATTTGATAACAAACTCATAGGGGTGAGCATAAAATCGCATCAATCGAACCGTAACCATATTAACCGAACCGAACGGATAATCGCGGGTTTGGTTAACACTTTTGAATTAACCGATCTTTGTGGGTCAGTTATGAAAATAATAGGTATCCATACCTAATTAACCGCACCCGCAACATTTAGTATTTTATTTTTTATTTATGATTGTTTTTATGAAAAATGGTCTAGTTGTTAAAACAATAAACCTTGTAGACCAATTTGTAACATTATTTTAACTTTTAAGTTTGAATGGATGAAGAATGCATTTGAAGGAAATTCTACATATTAAGAACTTTACGTGAACTTATTCTTTGTCTAGTAATTAATGTTTTTTTTTTTTTTTTTTTTTTTTTTGCATTAATTTGGAGTGTAAAAAAAGCTAAATATCGTCACTAGTTTCTTTAAATTTTTTTTTATACTTTTAATTTTGATTAGAAATACTCCTGCATGAGACAATGACTTTCTTATATTAAAATGTCATTTTTTGTAGTATATGCACAAACTTATTAAATTATTTTATTCAATAAATGGTTAACCGAATTAACCATTTTATAATTAATCGTTAATCAATTTAACCACATTAACCAAAGTGCTTTTAGCCGAATCGAATGGTTAAAAAATTTAATTACCCGCAATAATAGTTATGGGTGTGGTTTTAGCCATAACCGCACCAACCCCCACGCTCACCCCTACAAACTCATATTGGTAACGAAA
This sequence comes from Rutidosis leptorrhynchoides, assembly GCF_046630445.1. Lineage (NCBI taxonomy): Eukaryota > Viridiplantae > Streptophyta > Magnoliopsida > Asterales > Asteraceae > Rutidosis > Rutidosis leptorrhynchoides. The sequence continues at coordinate 137,986,237 of NC_092333.1, forward strand.
TATTCAAGATCACATAAGTTCAGGGGCGGATGTCCATCGAAGCTTTGTTTGAGTGGTATGGGGGTGGGATCCAGCTTGGAGTACTACCAACCCAAGTTCTATTCTCGCTCCAAGCAAGGAGTTTCCAACCTTTTATGGTACTGTCAAAATCAATGTGATTTGAGAAAGTCTGTGAGGGGTTTCCGAACCTTCGATGGTACTACCAACATCTTCGCGAATTGGGTTTCCTCCTAACGCGTGTGTGAATGACAAATGAAAGCATTCGATGTCGATATCTCCGTTCAAAAAATAGTTCAAGCGCGGATGTAGCATATATTGAGTGGTAGCACGGGACACCAGTGAAATACGTGATGCAGTAGAATATTTTTATTTTTAGTTTTTAATTAGTGACACCAGTGAATAGTGTAAATTTTTTGAGTGATACCAATGAAATAGGTCATCCAATAGAATATTTTTGAAGTTTTAACTAGTGACACCAATGACTATCATTCCTAAATCCGCCACTGCATAAGTTTGTTCGTTTATACATGGCCGGTCCCGAAAATTCTAGTACCCGGAACGATGTGAGAAAAAAGGCCCTTAGGCTCTAACGAATAATATAATGTATTTAAAAAAGCCGCATTGGATCACTTTGCCTTCGAGGTCTCTCATCTTGTTCATATTTCAGGTGACATCCTAGGATGGTGCTGATGTTTGCGGGCTTGGATCTGAGCGGGTTACTAGGTTTGTTCTAGTAATCTTCCTTGTGGCAACGAGGGTGATGTTGTGTCGGGCTTCGATTGTTCACGTTATGATGTGTTTAGTGAATGTACAAGAGCAAAGTTTGCACACGACTTCAAAGCTCTTGTGTGGTCAAAATTTCCTTGCACCGAATATGACAATGAAAAAGAAGCGTAACGAAATTGTGAAGGACTCTATGGATATTGGGTCGGTCAGGTAAGTTGAATCTTGTTTAAGAGGATGGTGTTGAGGGTTTAAATAATGGCACTGGTGATGTCGTCATGCTATTTGGTTGTGTTTCGAAGATGGACGAGGCAGTTGGGACTCTTCTCCTTGCACTAAGTTCTCCTTATCTAAGGTCGAAGGGAAACTTACGAATTCGAAGATGAAACAAAAGAATATCGAGGGTAGCGAGCTGGATCGGTTTGGTGCATTCATGAACGGGTGTAGTGTTCGGGGCTTACTAGGTTCGTTTTTCCAAGGATGTTTGAAAGAGGGGGGTTGTCGTTTTAAAGAGATGTCGAAGAAAAAATCAAAGATAAAATGATGATTGTGAGTGATTCTTTTATGTTGCGAGATCAAGAGAAAGATGAAGAAGTGAGTGGTGTGAGTAGTTTATTTGGTTTTGATGGATCGCTTGGTGGTTTGAAGGCCGGTACGACCTTGAGTGACGTTTTTTTCGCGAGGAGCAAGAGTGTTGGTGGAAAAGTAGTTGTGGGTTCTTCTTTTGGTTTTTTCGAAGCGGTTATGTAGAATTTTGACGTGCGTAAAGTTGAAGAGAAGTTGATTAATTCATAAAGTCAACCAAAAAATGTGTGGAAGGTGCAGACCGAGTTGAAGAAGTTTGACGTCCACATCATTTGGTCAATTTAGTTTTCTCGGGGTTTTCTTTTATCTTGCTCCTTTGTTTATGATTTGTTGGAGTTAGCTATGTATTGTAGGAGCATTTTGTTTGTTCTTTTGATTTCGCTTTGTTTGTGAGATGTCACTTGTCTTGTTTTCTTGTTGGTTTGGTTTGAGTGGCTCGCTTAGACCTTTTAGTTTGGTTCTTTATTTAGTTTGGGCTCAAGTTTTGCTTCTTTTACTTGTTTGTTTGGTGACAAGCCTTCATCGTTTTAAAGAAGTTCCATTATGTTTTTGTATGTAGTTATGTTTATTACCGCAATAAAAAAGAAACTACTCCGGCGTTAATAAAATTTGATGTATTTGAATTGTTGGTGTGACGTGGTGATGAGTGAATAAAGTTATCAGAAGTTGGGCGACATCAGCGGGTGCCTTTGACAATATCATCTTTCACTACAAGATTCACTCATTAACAACATGATACATCCATTCCATCCCATATACATTTAGAAACTTGTGTTGTTATGTACAAGATGAATATGTTTTACAGTGTTACAATACTGTAAAATAGTACATAACAAAAAAAGTTGTATAGATATCACTCCCACTTTAAAAAACACATTTTATAAATAAAAAAATTATACTCCTTCCGTCCTAAATTTATTATCCATTATTTCATTTTGGAATGTCTCAAATTAATTGTTCAGATTTTTTTTTCAACCAATCAAAAAAAGTTATTCTGGAGAGAAGTTAGTGGAATTTCCTAAAATTGTGTATTTTTTGTCTGAGGACAATAGATTTGGAACGGAGAGAGTATTAACTAATCTTTTCACAAAATCAAAAGAAAGATATCAGCACAAAAGACATAGCTAAAGTGAAAACCAAAAAAGATTACTACTAATGAATAATCACAATTAAGTGGGTAATACTCCGTAGTAAGTTTTAAGCCAAATCATACAAGAATTTTTGCCCATCTTCTTGCTGGTTCAGATTTGCACTTGGTGAGAATTAATGGCACTGCTTTAGTTTCTTTTAATTCTTCATCTCCGTTACTTTCATTACATTTACTTTCTTCATTCACTCCATTAATTTCTTCCATTTTGATATTAAAATTCTTAATTTTTTCCATCACTTCTTCTTCTTCTTCTTCTTCTTCTTCACCTGTTTTCTTAATTCCTGATTCCCAAAATTTATTTGCTAATGAAGAAGACCTGTACGGTGCAGATCTACATCTCGTCAACAAGAACGCATTTTTAGGTGGTGATTTTGAAATCAATCCCTGATTAACTACATCTTCATGTTCATTTTCTTGTTCATGTTCTTGGGCCTCACTATAGTCGCCGGCGATAATATTATTAGAAATACTTCTCGGAGTAGCATTAATCACCGGTGATTCATGTGAAAAGCTTGAATTTTTACAACACCCACATTGAAAAATCGATACCCATTTGCTCAAAACGGCAAAAAACGATCTGGGTTTCAGTTTTTGGAAACACCGGCAAAGATGGTTTTTATGGCTCCGGTGGCGAATGGTGGCGGTTGCGGTGGTATCGGCGGTGGGTTTTTTTTTCTTGGAGCGTCTGACACGGACTTGGCCGATGCACGTGACTTTAGGTGAAGACGGTTCTTGTGTAGTCTCGTTATTTGTGTTTTTCTTTCTGATGAACATAGGGCTGGCACGTGACCTTCTTCTACTTTTGTTTCCTACATTACTTCTTAAAAATCTCATTAATGGTGGTGGAAATTTCTCTGTTCTTCCTGGACTTGATATGGGTTTTGTTAATTTGTTCATTTTTTATTTCAATTGCGACAAAAATATCACCTTTTTTAAGTGTGTATTGAAATTTAACAAGAACACAGCACAAAGTGTGTGTTCTTATTGAATTTTATTAAATGGAAGGTTTTATAGAGAGGGAGTGAGGGAAGAGAGGATAATGGTGTGTTGGTGGTTAATATATATAGGCAGGTATATTTTCTCTAGAGTTGTAAATTTAGAATTAATATTATCGTACAAGTTTTAATGCATGTGGTGTAAGTTGGTAAATGTGGTTTATTTTCTTCCAAAACGTAGATCTATACTTTCGTGGTTTTTTTTTTTTTTTTTTTTTTTTTTTTTTTTGTGACAAAATAACAATAACATTAATAACAGATCTGAAGATCAAACAGTACAACCGATACAACATAAACCAATAACAAGCCCTAGCCAAGCTAAACAACCAAATCAAACGGCATCACCAATAGGGTGAAAAGACGCGTTTATCAATAAATAGAGCTAGACTAGTAACTATAACCAATGGAAATATTATAATCAGTTATACAAAGCTAAAGTTATAACAAAGAGAAAATAACGGTAACCACGAGAACGCTGATCCCGCAACAAACTGCCAATCACCCGCCAGCTAGCTGCCGGACCGACAGTCGAAAAAATCTGACAACCAACAAGGAGCGAAACCAGAGTGGAAAACCCAACACAAGAGAACATCGCGGAGAGCTCGAAGCCCGTGAGACGCACCATAACAAATCCGACCTTTAACCTGCAAAAAAGCAACCGGCCAGAAAAAATTTCGTTGCCTTATTTTAGGCTACGAAGGTGAGTAAATTTAATATATGGATTTATTTAACATATGCCATAAAGGTATATACGAGTATATACTCGATAATTTACAAAATTAATAATTTATAATTAACAATAATTGATAATATACTTAATATAACAATAATAATTTTAATTTGTTACATATATGAAACAAATTAAAATAATTAAGTTTATTTTTGTTTATATATAAATAAAAGAGTTAATTAAGTTTGTAACAAATCCATAGTTGAATTTAAAATCAATCAATCAATGGTTGATTTGAACGATAGCGGAAATTTGATTTCGGATGAAAATCCTGTGTCATTCCTCTGATATATGTTGACAGGTTTAAGTTGTTGGGTGTTTGGTGATTTTCAGTGTAAATTTGGTAAATTCATGTATGAGACTTGGTAGGGTATACACTGGAACTAATGTTTTGTAGATTTTAACCGACTTTGGTTGTAGGTGGACTTTCGTTGTTACTTGGACGTTGTTTATTTGTGGCGATGGAAGATTGAGGTCATTGGTTGGCGACTTGGCGAGTTTCAAGTGTTTGTTTCTTTATTTTGAATAAATTTAGTTCGTACTGATATATGGTTTGATTTTTGTAAAAATGGTACTGAGTGTATTGTCCTATTGATGCACTTGTTCAAAAATTCTTATTTGTAATAACTTCTAGATCAATAGATGTAACAAAATCGTTGGATATTTGAATCAAACAATGTGTCTGACTCAGTTATACACTACCACTTATAAATCTTTTGATGCATTTTAAATTTGTAATTTTAATTCATATTCATATACTCCGTATTAAATTAAATGTGACATAAAAAAAAACATCGTAAAAGTATAAAAGTATATATTGCACGGGTGGATGCAATCAGACAACTTTTTACTTGAGAAGGTAGCAGATTTGGTTGTCAAATACGTAATAGTTTAATTTAATGTTTTATCTTTCCCATCGGAATTTGAATCAACCCGATTTTTTTCAAAACATAAGCACCAAGCCACCAACCCTGCAACCATCCTCTATATCATGGATACATATGGAGTAATTTATTATCTTAAAGATTAAAACTTTTACCATGTAAACCTTATAAATCATACGGAGTAACATAATATATATATTTTTCTTTTTAAAAAAAAAAAAAAATCTTTTTTAATTGTATTAACCAAACTCATTTATATTATATGGTTTGTTTGCAATATTAATATTAAGTTGCAAGTTGCTTGTAATTATATATAATATCTTTTCTAGGGGTGCAATAATGGATTTATAGTTTTATACCGAGCTTGAATAAAAATTCGCGAGGTTTTAATTGTATGTACCTTTTGTGATAACTAGTTGTGGAGCCCTCGCTTCGCGTCGGGGGCTCCGTTTTGAATGCGAGTTAAAAAAAAAGTTTTAATCTATTTTGTAAAAAAAATTCGACATCTAACATTGAAGGGTTGTTCCTTTTGTGAAAGTTGCTTCTTTTAGCGTTCGTTTTTTTTAAAGTTAGCTGATCTATTTTGTAAAAAAGAATGTTTTTCGACATCTTTTGGTAGTATTGAAGGGTTGTTCATTTTATGAAAGTTGCCTCTTTTATCGTTAAGGAAGAAAAGAGAGAAGAAAAAAAAAAGTTAGTTGATTTTTTGTAAAAAATAAATTTTTTCGACATCTTTTGATAACATTGAAGGGTTTGTTCTTTTACGAAAGTTGCTTCTTTTATCGTTGGGGACAAAAAAAAAAGTGAAATGATGAAAATACACCTGGTTACTATTAGTGAATAGCGAAACAGTGTTATGTCTATTAGTGTATATATAAATAAATCTTTTTGTGAAAGTTGCTTCTTTTAGCTTTCGTTTTTTTTTTAAAGTTGGCTGATCTATTTTATAAAAAAGAAAGTTTTCGACATCTTTTGGTAGTATTGAAGGGTTGTTCATTTTATGAAAGTTGCCTCTTTTATCGTTGAGGAAGAAAAGAGAGAAGAAAAAAAATTAGTTGATTTTTTTGTAAAAAAGAATTTTTTTCGACATCTTTTGGTAACATTGAAGAATTGATTCTTTTACGAAAGTTGCTTTTTTTATCGTTGGGGACAAAAAAAAAGTGAAATGACGAAAATACACCTGATTACTATTAGTGAATAGTGAAGCAGTGTTTTGTCTATTAGTATAAACTAGTTGTGGAGCCCTCGCTTCGCGTCGGGGGCTCCATTTTGAATGCGAGTTAAAAAAAGTCTTGATCTATTTTGTAAACTGAAAGGACCCGTTCATATACATTATAAACGATTCACAATAGTTGATTACATCGCAAGATATTTGACCTCTATATGATACATTTTACAAACATTGCATTCGTTTTTAAAAGACAAACTTTCTTTACAACGAAAGTTGACGGCATGCACACCATTTCATAATACATCCAACTATAATTGGCTTAATAATAATCTTGATGAACTCAATGACTCGAATGCAACGTCTTTCAAAATATGCCATGAATGACTCCAAGTAATATCCTTAAAATGAGCTAATGCACAGCGAAAGATTTCTTTAATACCTGAGAATAAACATACTTTAAAGTGTCAACCAAAAGGTTGGTGAGTTCATAGGTTTATCATAACAATCATTTCAATATATTAATAGACCACAAGATTTCCGTTTATAAATATATGTACACTCGCAAGTGTATAAAAGTATTCTATAAGTTGTAGGCACCCGGTAACAAGCCTTAACGTTCATGTTTTACCCTCTGAAGTACACAAGATCAGGTGTGTTTAAAATAACCTCGAAATACCAAAGCATCCCATAGTCAGGATGGGGTTTGTCAGGCCCAATAGATCTATCTTTAGGATTCGCGCCTACCGTACATGGACAAGTAGTTTAATGTTACCAAGCTAAGGGTATATTTCTGGTTTAAACCCACGTAGAATTAGTTTTAGTACTTGTGCCTATTTCGTAAAACATTTATAAAAACAGCGCATGTATTCTCAGTCCCAAAAATATATAAAAGGGAGCAAATGAAACTCACAATACTGTATTTCGTAGTAAAAATACATATAACGTCATTTAACAAGTGCAAGGTTGGACTCGGATTCACGAACGTATCAATATTGAGATTCAATATTGCAGGAAAGTACGTAGACGCAACGGAGATGATAAACACTAGATTGACCTCACGAGCATACCCATGAACCATACCCATCACCTCCATAGCTATAACCCATAATTTCCTTAGCTTCGACTCATTCAAAAAAACTATTTTGAAATCACTCGGACAGCACTTCGTCGTAATATTTTATGTATACTAATAATATCTTGAAATAATACAAAGAAAATATATATATGTAATTCGATTGAGAGAGTTTAGAGAAATATATTTTCAAGTTTCTATGAAATAATGAAACCTATTGAATTCTATTTATAACAGAATTTTGAATTATTAAAGCTAATTATTAAAATATGAATTATTAAAGTGAATTATTAAAGTATGAATTATTAAAGTATGAATTATTAAAGTGAATTATTAAAGTGAATTATTAAAGTATGAATTATTAAAGTGAATTATTAAAGTATGAATTATTAAATTGAATTATTAAAGTATGAATTATTAAAGTTAAAGTAAAATAAAAGTAAAGTAAAGGTAAAGTTAAAGTATAGTAAAAGTATAAAACTATATACGTATAATACGCGTATAAGTATATATAATATTAATTTAAATCGTTATATATATTTAATAAAATAAAATATAAATATCGTTATTTTTATCATACTGGTTAAGTAATGAGTTGTCAAAAGTGGTTCTAGATATTTATAAAAGATATATACGTTTTAATAATAAAGTTCTTTTTAAACTGAAAACATTTTTTGTACTTTTGAAACTAAATTAATAGAATATTATGGAAATCAATTCTCCACTAACTTTTGTCTAACTTTCGTAAATGACACTTTTTGTTTTTATTTATAAATAGCTTTACAAATTATTCTGAATATCGTTAAGAGGAATAGATTTTCTCAAATCATAGTGGACCTCTCAACAGATACTTGTAATCATAATTCAATGTTTCTGATAATTCAATCATTTAATATATTTTTTTTTAATTTCATCGAAAATCATATTGAAACAAATATGTTCGTGTAAGGTATTATACGTTTAATACTTTATTAATATTCTCAAGTTATAATATATATATATACATATACATATCTATTTATATATAACGGTTCGTGAATCGTCGGAATTTGGTCGAGGTTATAATGAATGTATGAACACAGTTTAAAATTCTTGAGATTTAACTTAACAAACTTTGCTTATCGTGTCGGAATAATATAAAGATTAAAGTTTAAATTTGGTCGGAAATTTCCGGGTCGTCACAGTACCTACCCGTTAAAGAAATTTCGTCCCCAAAATTTGATAGAGGTCGTCATGACTAACAATGAGAATGTTATTACAACGATTATAGAGTTTTATTATGTTCAGGAAGAATGGATAAAATAATTCGATTAATAGAAACGTGTGAGTGAAGTTATCGTAAATGAATGAAATAAGATAATATTGATTCGTCGTATCTTTTGACGTCATCACGATTGATCTCCGAAAAGAAAATCTTTGTAATCTATATTGGATTTGATTATTCGGCGATTAAGGAAATTATGATCCTCTTCGAATTAATGCGATAATCCATTTTGATTTCTCTGTCGGATATTTCACTATAAATCCACCTCATTTGTTTTCTTACAACTCACACCTTCTCAACTCATATTTTAAAGTATTTGTCAATATGCTTCATCCAGTGCTGATTCTTGATATACTCCTCACTTTCATATCTGTCGCTCTTCTTTTTCATCTGCCTCCGAAAGAATCTATTTACTTCTACTATACTCTTAGTTTTATAGTATTTTTAGTTCTCCCGTGTCTTTATATTGCTATATGCATTGATATATACGGTTTGTGATTTCTGGGTTGTTGTTGGGTTTTATATCTTCCCTTATATTTCAAAGTCCTTGCTTCTTCTATAATCATTGTCATCCCCAATTAATGCTCTCTTTTATTTGCTGCGATTTATACCTCAATTTCTATTTCGGAGTTTTGTCCTTTCGTTTCTTCTTCTTGCGATTAAGCACCGCTTGTAATGGTCCAGAATTCGCATATAGAAGGAAATTGTAATGGCACGATCTTGACTTGTCAAATTACTAGAATACCTCGAAAAAGGCTGAATTATCAAGAAATATTTTCTTGATATTTTAGAGGTTAAAGAGAATACAAGAGTCGTGTAACATAGCACATGATGACGTTATGATCTGTGAATCATCACGTTCCATTTAGAAACTCAGCATGACTTACTGTAATATAATCACGTTGATCAAGTGTCATTATATTATACTAGTTCATGCTTCAGTTCACAACACTTCTTCAAAAATATTCCTATTTTAAATTCGAAAGTTTCAGAATTTAGAAACTAAAATAGTTTCTTTTATGATGTAATACAGGCAGCACGAAGAGGTAAATGATTTCAGATGAGAATAATTATGGAAATATCTTCAGAAATATGGAGGATATTTATAATGAAAGATACGATGATATCTTAAAATTTCTAATATCAGAGGATGATGAAGAATATTGTCCGTAAGGGTTTAGAGTCAGGAGCAAGGTATTCGATAATGACTTCAGCAGACACGGAATCATTTGGATTATTTGAAGGTAGATTTCGTCCTTGTGATTTATCCACAGCCTTCTTCATGGTTTGCTCAATCCGTATTTTTCTGTACCAAATATTCTCTTTTTCTGAGCTTTGCCAACACACTACTCTTTATCATCAAACTTTTTACTGTTAAGGTCATTTATAGTTTTTGCTGCTTCATCAGTATTTCGAGAACTAGTTCGCAGTTTAGGGTGTTTTTCAGAAACTTCACATTCAAAGTATATAAGTCTAGAAGATAGACACATATAATTGTTGGCGTAGACATGCTGCGAGATTTCAAAATACTGATTGCTAATTTCCGATGATTCGTATGGCAATTATCGTTACAAGATGCAGATGAGTAAATGATGGGGTTTTGATAAATATAAAGATTTTTCAGAAAGTCAAAGATCAATGAAGTTATTAATAAGTTTACTGCTAATGTGGCGAGATATGAAAGGCTCCCCGGTAATATTGATGAAGAGGTAATCATTATAATAAGGCTTATTCGATTGAACAATTGAAGTTGGTTTGCTGGAGCTGTGACAAAACCGTCTATTTTTAGAAGGGATTGAAAAGTTATTTTAGCTAGTAAATGCCAAAAGGTCTGACATGGATACATGTTAAATTATGACTTTGGTTTCAAGAGTTTTTCAGGTACGTAACTGTGGATAACATGTGGTTGGATCATCATCTCGATTGTTCATTATTTGAAGTGTCTTCAGGTATTTCGAAGGGCTTGAACACAGATTATAATCGTTAATATACATACGATGTTCTAACACAGTTTTGAAGTTAAAGTATAGCTTTGAAAGATGTAAGAATCTAAGAGTGATGATACCGGTTATAACTTGAATTGAATTTGGCGATTTCAAAATCAGAATATGTAATTAGATTTTTGAATGAGTATGGTTGTTTTGATTTCTATAAAAGAATGTATATTGTTGTGAAAGTAGGGAGTATAATGGATGATTTGCTGAATCAGATTCGAAGAATGTAACATATTAATTGTGAATTTATATATCTCTCGGGTATTACCTACCCGTTAAAAAAAATTGTCACAATTAATATTTTGTACAAAAGAATTTTATTACAGTCTTTATGGAAATATATGTGTATATTTCTTCAGATGTAATATTGATTTAATGAGTTAATATTAAATTAAACTCACTTAATTTATGGTTAAGGCTAGGATAGATAATTTCTAAACTTTAGAAATTACATAATCGTCATAGAATGTTTTCCCAATGAAGTTATGAATCAATACTTCATCGTTGTGGTATTCCTTAGTATCTACAGGGCGTATGACGTCGATGCTCATGGGACAGATTGTGAAGTTGAGGTTTGCGATGCGGTTGTTGTTGGTGGTGGTAATGGTACTATTGATGTTGTTGATGGTGGTACTGGTTATGTTGTTGGTGCTGCTGATGGTGTTTGTAACCTTTGCACCATATTCTCCAAAGCCACTACCCGAGCGCGAAGCTCGTTGACTTCTTCTATTACACCGGGGTGATTGTTGGTTCGGACGAGCGGATAAATAAGATCTAGAATTTGGTGAAGTATATAATCATGACGAGATACTCTGGAAATGAGAGAGAAAATGGTGTTTCGAATAGGTTCGCCGGTAAGTGCTTCAGGTTTTTTGCCAAGAGGGCAATGTGGTGGATGGAAGGGATCACCTTCTTCTTGTCTCTAATGATTAAGGAGGCTACGAACCCATCCCCAATTCATCCAGAATAGATGATGACTAATTGGTTGATCCATTCCGGTCACACTGCTTTCGGAACTTGAGTGGGATTCCATTTCGAAATCCGAGGGACTTGAACTAATGACGAATTCCATTTCGTACGATTGAATAAAGAATTTTTCGATATGAAATGATTTTCCGGCTATCAGGTGGTATTCTAATTATATAGAGCAAAAGGTTTCGTAGATTACGAAGGAATTTACGGAATATGTCAGGCAAAGTTTACAGTAACAGATACGCTAAGATATGAATTTGCAGATACGCTAAGATATGAATTTTGTCTATACACTATTCACGCAATCAATGCAATAAGATGTGTCTAGACTAAGAATGATAAGCAGATAATTTCCGACAAAAATGATGAGCAAAACTTTTGACATGCAGACACGGTCGAAGTCCAGACTCACTAATGCATCCTAACGACTATCAGTTAGACACACTAATGCAGACCTGGTTCGCTAAGACCACCGCTCTGATATCAATTGAAAGGACCCGTTCATATACATTATAAACGATTCACAATAGTTGATTACATCGCAAGATATTTGACCTCTATATGATACATTTTACAAACATTGCATTCGTTTTTAAAAGACAAACTTTCTTTACAACGAAAGTTGACGGCATGCACACCATTTCATAATACATCCAACTATAATTGGCTTAATAATAATCTTGATGAACTCAATGACTCGAATGCAACGTCTTTCAAAATATGCCATGAATGACTCCAAGTAATATCCTTAAAATGAGCTAATGCACAGCGGAAGATTTCTTTAATACCTGAGAATAAACATACTTTAAAGTGTCAACCAAAAGGTTGGTGAGTTCATAGGTTTATCATAACAATCATTTCAATATATTAATAGACCACAAGATTTCCGTTTATAAATATATGTACACTCGCAAGTGTATAAAAGTATTCTATAAGTTGTAGGCACCCGGTAACAAGCCTTAACGTTCATGTTTTACCCTCTGAAGTACACCAGATCAGGTGTGTTTAAAATAACCTCGAAGTACTAAAGCATCCCCTAGTCAGGATGGGGTTTGTCAGGCCCAATAGATATATCTTTAGGATTCGCGCCTACCGTACATAGACAAGTAGTTTAATGTTACCAAGCTAAGGGTATATTTCTGGTTTAAACCCACGTAGAATTAGTTTTAGTACTTGTGCCTATTTCGTAAAACATTTATAAAAACAGCGCATGTATTCTCAGTCCCAAAAATATATAAAAGGGAGCAAATGAAACTCACAATACTGTATTTCGTAGTAAAAATACATATAACGTCATTTAACAAGTGCAAGGTTGGACTCGGATTCACGAACGTATCAATATTGAGATTCAATATTGCAGGAAAGTACGTAGACGCAACGGAGATGATAAACACTAGATTGACCTCACGAGCATACCCATGAACCATACCCATCACCTCCATAGCTATAACCCATAATTTTCTTAGCTTCGACTCATTCAAAAAAACTATTTTGAAATCACTCGGACAGCACTCCGTCGTAATATTTTATGTATATACTAATAATATCTTGAAATAATACAAAGAAAATATATATATGTAATTCGATTGAGAGAGTTTAGAGAAATATATTTTCAAGTTTCTATGAAATAATGAAACCTATTGAATTCTATTTATAACAGATTTTTGAATTATTAAAGTGAATTATTAAAATATGAATTATTAAAGTGAATTATTAAAGTATGAATTATTAAAGTATGAATTATTAAAGTATGAATTATTAAAGTGAATTATTAAAGTATGATTTATTAAAGTAAATTATTAAAGTGAATTATTAAAGTATGAATTATTAAAGTGAATTATTAAAGTATGAATTATTAAATTGAATTATTAAAATATGAATTATTAAAGTTAAAGTAAAATAAAAGTAAAGTAAAGGTAAAGTTAAAGTATAGTAAAAGTATAAAACTATATACGTATAATACGCGTATAAGTATATATAATATTAATTTAAATCGTTATATATATTTAATAAAATAAAATATAAATATCGTTATCTTTATCATACTGGTTAAGTAATGAGTTATTAAAAGTGGTTCTAGATATTTATAAAAGATATATACGTTTTAATAATAAAGTTCTTTTTAAACTGAAAACGTTTTTTGTACTTTTGAAACTAAATTAATAGAATATTATGGAAACCAATTCTCCACTAACTTTTGTCTAACTTTCGTAAATGACACTTTTTGTTTTTATTTATAAATAGCTTTACAAATTATTCTGAATATCGTTAAGAGGAATAGATTTTCTCAAATCATAGTGGACCTCTCAACAGAGACTTGTAATCATAATTCAATGTTTCTGATAATTCAATCATTTAATATATTTTTTTAATTTCATCGAAAATCATATTGAAACAAATACGTTCGTGTAACGTATTATACGTTTAATACTTTATTAATATTCTCAAGTTATAATATATATATATACATATACATATCTATTTATATATAACGGTTCGTGAATCGTCGGAATTTGGTCGAGGTTATAATGAATGTATGAACACAGTTTAAAATTCTTGAGATTTAACTTAACAAACTTTGTTTATCGTGTCGGAATAATATAAAGATTAAAGTTTAAATTTGGTCGTAAATTTCCGGGTCGTCACATAAACGATATCTTTTGATAGCATTGAAGGGTTGTTCCTTTTACGAAAATTGCTTATTTTTATCGTTAGAGACAAAAAAAAAAACAAAAAATGTAGCACAGTAGTAACGTGGTGGGTGTTATTATTCAGTATTTTTGGTGTTAGTCATGGGATAAATAATATTTTAGAATATAGATATAAAATGGGGGTTCGATTTGTATTTTAATCAAAGTTAGGGGGTTAGGTGTGTGAAAAACGAAAAATAGAATATAGGTATAAAATGAGGGGTTCGATTTATATTTTAATCAAAGTTAGAGGGTTAGGTGAGTGGAAAATGAAAAATTAAATAGCACTATTCATAACTAATAAGACAAATTTTGTCTATTAGTTATATAATAACTAGTGTTCGAGTCCTCGCTTCGCGGCGGGGTTCGGTTTTCAATGTCTTTTATTGCGTTTAGTTTGTAAAATCATTTTGTGGTTAACGATGATGTCGTTGAAGCGCAACTCGAGTCGAACTAAAAAGTATAACCCGTGAAAGATTTAAATGTTATTTTAAATTAACAATATATGTGCATCTTCGCGTTTCGCTATGGAATTGTCGGCTTTTAAAAATTTAACGGAGAATTAACGTGTATGAAAAGTACCCCAAATATTTAGCGTTTTTTAAAAAGCGTCCGTTTTGCGTATAGCTAGTGACATTATGTTCCTAAAATTATTTCGAGCTTAACGATGGTGGCGGAAAAATTTAACTCGTTGCGAGCGCGAAGATATGGCCCGTTGAATATTTTGGTGGAGTTTGTTTAAGATTTTTTTATGATAATGGGTATTTGACACTTTATCTCCCTGTTTGGGGGGTGGGTTTGATTTTTTAAGTAAAGTGTGAGGGTTTTGTTGTTGAATTTGAAAAAAGTTGAAAGTAACCATGGGCACTATTCATTTAACCTATGTCTTTTAGATATAGGTATAATATAATATAATATAATATAATATAATATAAATATAAATGTAAATATAAATATAAATATAAATAAATAAATATTTTGATAATTGAAATTCAAACTGTCTGTCTATTTATAATGTGAGTGTTACATTTGATTCACTCGATAGTTGTGATGGTAATCTCAAGCTTGACTTGTAAGTTATAACATCATGAATTTTTTTTTTGTTGGCAAAGTTGTCCTCTCTTAGGCCACTTGTTATGGTCAGCCACAGGACCGCCACCCTCTCAGTGCCACCACCAGCAATTAGTGAGAGGGTCCGCCAGCCATTGTTGTAACACCTCTCACTGACAGAAAAGTGGGCCCCACAGCGATTTTTTGAATTTTTGAGAGGTGGACTTGATATTTATATTTATTTTTTAAGTTTTAAATGGAGTGTATGATTGTAAGTGTTTAGTGAAAGGAATGTAAAAGGAATGTGAAAGAGTTTGTGCTGATATGACGCTGATGTGGCAGTGAAAATGTTAGTGAAAGAAACTAACGATTGCATGTGACCTTAATGTAAAACAAATTTAGAAACATACTAATTCACGTAAAAACATTGCACTGCTATTGGCTACAACACTTACATTATAACTGTAAATATCTACACTATAACAGTAACGTGTGAGGAGTAATTTCGTCTTTTTACACTCCCATCGCCTTCTCCAGAAGCTTGTACCGGATCCTTCTTCATTAATATCCGTAAAAACATTGCACTGCTATTGGCTACAACACTTACAGTATAACAGTAAATATCTACACTATAACAGTAACGTGTGAGGAGTAATTTCGTCTTTTTACACTCCCATCGCCTTCTCCAGAAGCTTGTACCGGATCCTTCTTCATTAATATCTTCTTATACTCTCCATATCTTTCTCCATCTTCACTGCACTCAAAAACCTTCGATGATCAACGACATCCACAGCTTTCTTCCTCCATCATTCTTCCAGATAACTCTTCCTTATTATTCTTCCAGATTAACCACCACCTTCGCCGCCCCATCGAGCACCACCATCACCACCACCATCGCCAGCAACACAGAAAGCCGATTGCAACGTTACGAACCACCACTTCCGGGAATCAATTGTGCGAATTTGTGGCTACATCGACTGCTTTTCTTGGCCGGAATCAGTTGCCTTAACTCTCTACAACAACGAAACCCCTCACCGCTGCGGATCGAATCACAAACTAAAGGGAGATGAGATTTATGTATGATTCTTCTTCTTTTTTCTGTTTTTATTGCCGAATTTGGAGGTAGATTTTAGGGTTTTCGTTTCGGTAGTTTTGTTCTAATTTCGATTTAGTTGACATAAATAATGAATTTAATTGTGCTTTGCATTTGTAGTAAAACTAAGTTATATCGATTTGACAAGGAAGGAAACCAGTGGAAATAGCGAGGTGCTGGATCAGTTAAGTTTTTGAAGCATAAAGAAAGTGGTAATGTGCGTTTGGTTATGCGTCAATTGAAAACCCTAAAGATATGTGCTAATCATCTAGGTATGGACAAGTACACTTTATATTTTAATGGATTTTAATCTGTGAAAGGCTTAGTTATTGATTTATAAATGTGGTGTTTGTAGTTAGTGCTACAATGTCTGTTCAAGAGCATGCCGGTAATGAGAAGTCATGTGTGTGACATGCTTCTGATATTCCTGATGGTGAACTTAAGGATGAAGTATTTTGCATCAAATTTGCCTCAATTGAAAGTAAGTTTACTTCACATTATTCTGTTTTGTTTTATATTGATCCTTGAGATTTTAATTGCATGTAATTTGTGATGATTAGTTGTATCATGTAGTTTATAAATGAATTACAATAGACTTATAGTCTGTATATTTTTGGTTTCTAAAGGTTGGTTTCGATGAACATTATGAAGTATATACATTTTTATTTCGCATTTATAAAAATTTTTACTTGCAAGAGATTATGATTTAAAAAAATGTGAATTGATGTTGCATTAATCTAATGTTAGCACAAGAAAGGTTTAAGTGGAGGTATAAACATTTCAGGCATATTTTAGGTATTCCTTTATAGAAGAGGGTTGTGTGTTAGTTTTGCTGGTAGTAGTTATATGTATATGTTTTTTGTATTTTTTTATGTCAAAGTTTTCTATTTTCTATGTTTTCTTTTTTGTATTTACAACTTTATAATGATTTCAATCTAACTAACATGTGTATAAGCTTAGGGTTTTGCATATTTGGTTGTTGTTATTGTGTTTGAATGTTTATTATGCATTATAATTTCTGGCGATTGTTTGTATTCAACATTGCATATATAATATGTACATATTTAAATACAGTTTTAGGGGAAAAAATGTTCAAACTTCAAAGTTGTATATATTATTCATGTTGGTGCATAATTAGTCCCCGAGTTCATTATAATCATGTTAATAAGCTTAATCGTTTAATTTTCTCTGCTGGTATGCAACCGCACGGTTGCAGGATGCAACCGTACGGTTAGACAGGCAACCGCACGGTTGCAAGGTGCAACAGCACGGTTGCAACGTGCTGTATATATTTAAAGGGGATTTCGGGTTCATTGTTAGGGTTACGTGTCCTAACCTATCCTACACGTACAATCCGATTCCCTGGTGTTCTAGTATTCAATATAGTCGATCTTTAACATATCTAAGTCGATTTTATCATTAAGATCAAAGGTTTTCATTGATTTTTGAGTATAAAACCCAATAACGAGATTTTCCGCACTCGTTATTGAATTTAAGATCGTTTAATCCTGTTTACACGATCCTACAAGTGGTATCAGAGCTAGTGTGATTAAACGATTGGTTTTTGTCAAACTTTGTTAAGAAATTGTGTTTTTAGTGTTTTTGTCAAAAACCCTTTGACAAAATCATATTGGATAACAGGAAACATGTCATTGTGCAAGGGTAAAATAAAAAAGTAATGAAATATGGATAACGTTTTATGTGAGGAAAAAAACAAGTTAGAATAAACGGAGAGAGCGTTTTTGTTCGGGCCTTTAAAAATGTTGCAGGTAAAGAAAGGTGGAAATCACAAAAAAAAGTAATAAAAAAATAATAAAAAAGTTACTGTAGCACAAGGAGGGTCCTTGTGGGTGCAGTCTCTTTTGCACAAAGTACAAGTTGTTGAAGCTTAGAGGGGGATAAAATAAAAAAGCCAATAAATATGGATAACAATTTTTGTGGGAAAAAAATAAGTTAGAGAAAATAGAGAGAGCGTTTTTGTTCGGGCCTTTGGGAAAAGTTGCAGGAAAAAAGCTGGAAACCACCCAAAAAAAAATAAAGTTATTGTATGTGGGTGCAGTCGTTTTTGCACAAAGTAGAAGTTGTTGAAGCTTAGAGGGGGTACTATTTGATCATATACATAGCATTGTATATGTATATTTTATTTGCTAAAGGCTAAAAACAGAAAGTGCGCGAAGTATATTCAAAAGACTTGACATATCCGCTAAAAGTTAAGTCTGCGGATTATGGCGCATTAATAAAAGACTGCGGGTATTATCTTCGCTAAGTTATTGCGGACATCAGTTAAATCCGCACACCGTGAATATTTTGAATACTATAAATAGAGAGCTTGACCTCTCATTTATAGGTTGTTGATTCTCTGCCATTTGCCGAGACCTTTGTAATTTTCACTTGTGACTTCGTCCAAGGAACTTTTACATTGTGTTAAAGTGAATCATGCTAATTAACAATCAAGACCGGGTCGGGGTGGTTGATCACTTGGTTGATAAAGTGAAAGACGATCATCGGGGCCCAAAATAATCATCAAACATCCCATTCTCCATCTTTATCATTGCACTTAACCCTTAATTAAGTAACTCCTTAACATAGGATTGATCAATTCACGCCATCCGTGGGACTCGTTCAAAATTAAACTCGGAATTTTTTGTTTTATGTTATTAAACAATCAAATTTGCTTGTTTAATTTTAATCGTGACTTGTTATGATGATTTATAGGAAGTCGCTAAGGCGTACTAGTCGATTTGATCGTCGGATATGGCAGCTAATGCGAAGCAAGCAAACAGTTCTGTGAATGCCGATGCGTTGGTCAACGATTCGCAGAATGCCTTGCCGGTTAATATGCAGGCAAATGTTAATGTTATCGCGAGTAGTTCAGTTCAAGAACCGCTCGCTAAAGCATCTAATGTCAATACCGCTAACACTGATCTGCAACTAAAGGTTGCTGTTGATAAAATGGTTGCGCGGAGAAATTTGCAACAAAACCGCGATGAACCCATTGCCGATGGCAAGCGATTAAGAATTTTGGCTGGAAATGCGAATTTGAAAGCGGACAAAGTTGTTGGCACTGCTGTTGAGTAAGCTAAAAAAGATGCCAAGTATGGTGGCGAATCTCGCATACCACGCACTTACTTATGGCCGCTGAGTGATTCAGGATCACAGTGTAGGTGCCCACCAACACCCTTTCATCGCCATGGGGATGAGGGTGAAACTTCTGATGCTACGCGCAGAGAAAATGCTCAAAATTTCTTAGCGGATGCTTTTAAAAGCATTGCGCCTAAATCGATGCAACACAAGTTTGAGCGAACGAATTTTTTACAAGATATGATAGCTAAATTTTGCGCGGAAAATACTGATACCCGCACAAAAAAGGGTAAATGAGATTACTACTGCTACAGACAAGTTTGTCCAGCATATCTCTGATTATCCGATCGTTACACCGCCCATTGTTCCGGCAACGTTGGGAGTTTACTCGGGTTTAACTGATCCTTTGAATTTTCTTCAACGTTTTGAAGGAAATGTAAGCACCTATAATTGGGATGAACCGGTAGCATGCCAGGTATTTCCTATGGTTTTATAAGGATCAGCAAGGGAGTGGTTTCATAGTTTGCAAGCCCGCAGTATTATTGGCTTTATCGATATTCGCGATAAATTTTTATTGCAATTTCAAAACCTTTTACCGCAGAAAAGACGCATATCGAATGCCATGACATCAAGTAGGGTAACAAGGAAACTTTAAACGCGTTACTTACGCGATACATCTATGAATGTCAAAAGATACCAAGTTTGAATGAAGATCAAAAAATCTCTGGATTTTTGCATGCTATTAATCCGCAGCGACATCCAACGCTTGTGCGACGTTTGAGAAGAGATGTTCCGTCAACTTTTGCTAAAGTACAGCAAGAAATGTATGATTACACCAGAGGTGGAGAAGATAGCACTATAACCCCTGCATGTGGATGGGGTAAAGATAAAAGTTGGCGGGACGATAATGATTCTTTCCATGATGGAAATAATGATAATTTTCGCGGTTCGGGATTTTCAAGGCGGCATGGCGGCGGAAGTTACCCGCGCAATGACAGACATCAAGGTCAAAATGTTAATCATGGATATAACCGTCGCGATCGCTATACTTCGCAAAAATGGAATAATGAGTCTTTCAACATCATCCAAATGTTAACAAAAACGCATAAAGAAATTCTTTTGCAGGAAAGGGTTGCGAGATCTTTTCCTGATCCTCAACCTTTAGCGGAGAACAGCAGGCGTGATAAATCCAAGTTTTGCATTTTTCATGATGACCATGGTCATGATACTAACTGTTGTAGAGATTTGGCAGAATTAATTGAGGAGGCATTTGAGCAAGGTAAATTAGATCATTTAATAACTCAAGGTGCTGCAAGCACTGTAAATGCGATTATCCTACCCGCAGAGTCTAATGATCCACAAGTGCCAAATTCTACTGATCGAAAAGCTCCCGCAGTAAAGAACCTAGGGGTTAAAATGGTGAGCAAGAAAGAGAATCTGTGTGAAATTCAGGTTATTAATGTAGTGGATGTTCAAGGCGAAATGTCAGTGTTCCAAGTGTCTGAGCAATTCGCGGATTGGCATTGCCCCTCTATTACTTTCCCTCCTATAAGCTTGAGCGCGGATCATGATAAAACAGTAGTGGTTTCATGCCGCATTGCGAATATTGACATTATAATTCTGAAGGTACATGTTGATACTGGTAGCAGCGTGGACGTAATGTATGTGCAATGTTTTAACAAATTGCCTGAACATATTAAAGCTTTGCTAAAACCTACTGCGGTTTCGTTAGCTGGTTTTTCAGGAGAATCAACTTGGCCTATTGGTCAGTTGAAATTGCAAGTTGAATTAGTAGATGATCGCGATGAATCGCTAAAGCTCCAAGTATTGTTAAACCTTTATGTAATGCGAAATCAGTCTAAGTTTAACATGATTCTTGGACGCACTACTTTGCATATATTTGGCGCAATCCCATCCACGTTGCATGGAATGGTGAAATTTTCTACTTACAAAGGCATTGGTACGCTGACTTCGGCGGTAATTGAACCACTTTGCGCAATGATTACTGCACTCGAAAGTGTTGGCATTGAAGGACATGCGGTGCTCGCTGAGTAGTCTAAAAAGTTTGTAATAAAAAACAAACATTAGTTGAGGGTTTAATCATGATCAGCATGTTAATTTCATTAATGAAATGTTATTGCTCGAAAATTATAAATAAGAAGAAGTGAATTTGTGTTTTAGCGATTATTTCTATATAAAGCAGAAAACACTGCGTGTGGTCACGCGCAGTGATGATTTTGCAGAATACAAACGCTTAAATCTTATGATACTGAATAAATTCTTATGAAAAATAAAACTAAGAATCTGCAGAAATTTTAAATATGCATGGCATTAATTGGCTAAGTAATGATAGCATACTTATGTAGTAACAATGCAGATATTTTGCGAAATTTTAATCTTAAAACCAAGTGATGAAATTGCCCACTTGTGTTAAATAATAATTGTTGCGAAAGGATAAAATTTTCTAAGTATTTGATCTTGCCATACTTAGATGCTTCGCAATGCTAATATATTACCTAAGGATCGTTTTGGCGGACTTAGAAGATTCATAATGTATAAGATTATACAAGTACAGATTGTTTCGCGAAAGTACATACTTATTATGTGCACAATAATAAAAGTTGGAAATTGCAAAGGACAAGTCTA
This sequence comes from Rutidosis leptorrhynchoides, assembly GCF_046630445.1. Taxonomy (NCBI): domain Eukaryota; kingdom Viridiplantae; phylum Streptophyta; class Magnoliopsida; order Asterales; family Asteraceae; genus Rutidosis; species Rutidosis leptorrhynchoides. The sequence continues at coordinate 138,008,337 of NC_092333.1, forward strand.
GATTATGAATATATTGAATAAAGCGCTATATAAATACAATATGTTGCAACTGCGAAATGTAAGTACTTTCATTAATAATGCGCTATGCGAAGCGCGCAAGGATACAAAAAACGCAATATAAGATTGCGGTTACTAGTTTACAAATTAAACAAACTATTTTAAAGCTCAAGCACCTTGATATCTTCAAATGTAACATTTTCCCGCCGGCTAATTTCTTCTAGAGCCGGAATGGTGACCTTTTCAACCTCCTTCTTTACCCTGGCTAGCGCTTCCTGTGCCTCCCAGTTGGGCATATTTCCTTGGCAATATCAGCAGGAAGTGATTATGAAAGGTCGCCAAGTTGGCAGAGTAGATCATAAAACTCGCAGCGAGTTGCCAACTTAGCCGCTTGAGCATAAGCTTTAAATTTTTCGGCCACTGGATCTGAGTCCATCACTTTATCGCCAAGCTCGGGCAGGTACTTGACAAGCTGAGAAAACTGCTTCTCTGCGTATTCCGCTCTCTTTTTTAGCGTGGCATTTTCATCTGCAGTTTTCTTCAGCTGCGCTTCAAGCCTTTGCATTTTTTTGCGCTGAGAGGCAACAATTTTGACCTGTTTCTCATAGTGATCAGAGATGTCGTTGAATCGTTCAACATTATCAACGGTTAAACAGATGGCATTGAAGCAGTTGTTTATCCGTTATCTTTCAGCCTCAGCGAATGTAAGATCGCGATATTGTTGTTGAACGTTTCTAGGCACAAACTTGCAGAGTTTGTGGTAGAGCCTGTTAGCTTGCTCCTCCTCTTCAGCCTCTTCCGCATTTTCTTTGCGGTTTGATGTTTCGGCGTCGGAGGGCAGGTTTAAATCTTCATCACCTGAGTTTTCAAAAATCCTTTCAGTGATATCCCCAACAATTTTGAACAGCTGCTCTGGCCCCTCCGCAGAATCTGAAAGCACAACTAAAAGCGAATAAGCAAATAAAATAAGTTAATGAATATGGAAATAATATCAGCACAATATACGCAGTAGTATAGAATACTGCTAACTTACTTGCTTCTTGCTCGGCAATAGAGTGAAGGTGTCTTTTGCGGGGAGTGGCAGTTTCCTCCGTTGTAGCTTTGCGTTTTTTGCGGTCTTCACCACCGGAAATAGTAAAAGTGTTAAGAATAGATTCTTCAATAACAATGATTTCGCCGTCGCCTTCTTTTGGGCAGCGCGCTGGTTTAATCGCTCGAACATCGGCTGTGGTCATCAGTTGGTCTAAGCTAATTTCTACAAAATTACGAGTGCATTAGTTTTTGCAAATATAGTATAAAATGAAATGCATATTTGCGCAAAAGAAAGGTATAAGCGATATACCATTATTTGCTTATTAAAAGTGCGTCGTAATCACCCCATAGCTAATATATGGAAACTCCGCCGATATAAAGCGGCACGTTGGAGTATGCTCGCATAATCAACCCAGCATTTTTGATTGACTTGAGAATCTCTTGTTCAAGGTCATCCGGGGTAATTTTATCGTTCGCATGGGCGTCCATCTCGGTACACCAGGCTTTCGCGATGTTGCTATCACCATGGGCGGTGTTGTTAATAAAGAAAAAAGAACTGCGCCAGTTCCCAATTGAATCTTTAGGAGTAGTCATGATGCCAAGGCGGTCGCGGAATGAATACCATCCCGCATCATGTGACGTCAGACTGTTTAAAGCGCGAAACACGTTAAGTAGTGGTTGTTTATTCAGAGCGTTGCAATACATCTCAAACAGTACAATTTTATTAACAGCGTTTGGATGCAATTGAGTAATTGCAACTTTATAATGCTCGCATACGCTACGAAAGAAAGGCGAAAGTGGCAGTCGTAAATTGCCGTGAGAAATAGCAGCCTCATAGATGGTAATCATATCCTTGGGAGGAGCATTAGACCTATCCTCCGATGTTGGTGCAGTAGGAGAAAACTGCGCTAACAGTGGATAGTGCTGTTTTAGGGTTTCGATTTTCGCCGCCGTCATATAAGAGACGAAGGCGTTAGGTGTGTTCGCAGATGATGATGATGCCATTTGTTGATTATATGAATGGATCTGGTAATGAATTAGAAAACGGCGAAGTGTGAATCGATAAATTGCAAGTGTGAATCATTAAAAGGTGAGTATGGATTTCGATAAACTCTCCTTAAAAAGAAATAAATGATGAAAGCGTAAAGTTGCTTTGCGAGTTGTTGTGCTATTTATAATTAAAATTCAGGCGAGGAATGAAACAACCTAACCCGTATGCAACCCGATTAATTTTTTTTTTTTATAATAAACCATTAACGCGCCAATTTAGTGATTACATAAAGTAAACAGTTTCATGCCACACGATTACACGTACAACAAGTTTAATGTTTACAATAAGAGGCACAAAGGCCTTTAGCCAGGTGTTTATAACTTCGACCCATTAACATGATAGTTTTAATCCAAACAACACCCGAGCATGGTTTGGGGCTAAACTACCCAAAACTCTAGGTCGACTTCCAAAAGCTTCACCAAGCATCCAACATGGGAGATCTAATGCCCAGTAACCCATTTCCCTTTCTCCAAACCTGCATCTAAAAAGTAAACAACGAGAGGGGTAAGCTAACGCTTAGTGAGTGCAATAAGTATACACATGCATATATAATATCCCTACGTGCAACCGCTTACTCAGGTACCACAACATGCTAGCAATATAATATTAGCATACGAACTCCAAGTATAAAGCTAATAATCTCCAATACCGCAACTAGCATAAATAATAGCATATACTCCAAATATAATATGCTACACTACAATACATACACAAACTATATGGTTAACCATACTCGCGCCATGGTGCTACCGGCTCCATGGTTCACACTATACGTAATGCTATGATGCTACCGGCTCCGTGGTTCACGTCACTACGCATTTGAATCATACTCTTTTATAGTGCTACCGGCTTCGTGGTTCACACTTTGGTGCTACCGGCTCCGTGGTTCACACCTCATTTTATAGTGCTTCCGGCTCCGTGGTTCACACTTTAACGACTCATGCTATAGTGCTACCGGCTCCTTGGTTCACACTACAACACGCGTACCATGATGCTACCGGCTCCGTGGTTCACATCATAGCACACTCGCACATACTATGACACTACCGGCTCCGTGGTTCATACCATAGCATACAAATAAATATACTATATACATACATGCATAAATATCCCACTCACCTTAACGCCAAGGTGATTATAATCCGCAAGCTTCAAGCGAAGTACCTAATACGTTAAGTACCCATATTAACATACAAACTAGTGGAACTAACCATCAACACTTAACTCTTGAGGATTTAATGACCCGATTGCATTAAATGACCCATTTATACCAAAACCGCCCATTCAAGGCCTAGACTCATCATTAATCACTAAAAGCTAGTGATTAAAGTCTACTAACACCAACTAACCCAAACTTAGGGTATTTCATACCCATCTCACCCAATTAGGTCAACCATTACCCATTTGACCCATTTTAACATCAAGACTTATATTTTGGTCATACATGAACCCATTAACAATCTTTCACTAACTCACAAGTGTATTAGTGATTTAACAACATAGCTAACACTTCCAAACCCCAATTTACTTGATTAAACCCTAGATTATAACCATTAGGGTTTCTTTTCATCAATTTAACCCAAACTTACCCATTTAACCCTCAAATGGGTCTTACAAGTCTCAAATGAAACAAACCCTAGCCATAAATCAATTAAAACTCAAAACACGGAGTTAAGACTTACCAACACTATCACAACGTAGCTAGAGACGTAGGGAACAACTTTAAAACTCGGACTCGGGTGAGATTTGGTCTCCTTCTTCTCCAAGTGAGCTTTCTCTCACTAGAACCCTAACTCTCCCTCTCTAAATTGAATGTGATGTAGTTGAAAGTGTGTTAAATGAGTTAGGATAACCCTTGTATTAGTTTTCTAGATCTAAAACCGTCCACAAGTGAAAAGACCAATACACCCCCAAAGATGCCATTTAATTTGGGTTAAAAATGTCAAACAGCGACATTTGTCGCTTTTCGCGACACTAGGTCGCATTTCGCGACACCCACACGCCACCATGCACACTCAAACACGATAAGTCGGACAGGAGGAGGGTCCTGAAGCTGTCGCATTTCAACCTCATCTGTCGCGTATCGCGACAGTCCTACTCGCGATATATTTAACCAAAACGCAACAAAGGCCTGAACAAACCCATTTCTAACTTTTAAACTATATACAATCGACCACAGTTAAAATATTAAACATTTACAGGATTAAATACGCACCTTAAGTCATATACAGAAAAATGGGGTGTTACAACTCTCCCCCACTTGAATCGGAGCGCATCCTTGCGATCCAAGCCGCATGACAAACCGGAAGATAACCCAAAACAAACTCTTCGGATTCCCACGTAAACTCGGAACCCTTTCGATGTCGCCATTGGACCTTAAAAGTCCTCACCTCTTTGTTACGCAACATTTTAACTTTCTCATCAAGAATGGCTATCGGTTCCTCGGCATACTCTAATTTTTTGTTCAAAGCAATCTCATCTAACGGCACCCAAGTCGAGTCATCTGTAAGACACTTACGGAGATGGGAAACATGAAATGTGTTATGGATTCCCGAAAGCTCTTCGGGTAACTCTAGTCTATAAGCAACCTCACCAACACGAGCCAAAAATTTAAAAGGACCAATAAACCGAGGAGCTAACTTTCCTCGCTTTCGAAACCGAATAACACCTTTCCATGGCGAAACTTTAAGCATCACCATGTCACCTTCTTGGAACTCAATCGGTCGCCTTCGTTTATCGGCATAAGATTTTTTTCTATCTTGCGCCGCCTTAAGTCGAGCCCGAATCATCTCTATCTTGCTATTTGATAGTTAAAGCTAAGGGGTATAAAATACTATTAAATTTTACAAGGAAATACTATTAAATACGATACAATTTTACACAAGATATTTATTTATTTATTGAATGGATATACTTAAACCTTGCTACAACACTTATAGGCAGTGTACCTAATCGTACAGTAGTGTAGTTTTTAGTAAGTCCGGTTCGTTCCACAGGGAATCTTTTTCACAAAGCTTAACGCTATATTAGTTTAAATTTATAAAAATACAAATATATATATATATATATATATATATATATATATATATATATATATATATATATATATATATATATATATATATATATATATATATATATATAAGCAATATTATTATTATAAAGGGGGGTTTTTACCGTTTAATGACCGGTTTGTCGATTTTAAAACTTTAGTCGCAGTTAAAACCAAATGTAAAATATTAAATAAATAAAAGACTTAATTTAAAGCGTAAAGTAAATAACGATAATGAAATTGCGATAAATAAAAGTGCGATAAAATAAACTTGCGATAATTAAAAAGTATGATAATTAAAATTGCAATTAAATATAATAACAATAAATAAAAGTGCGATAATTAGAAGTGCAATTAAATATAAAATAAAGGAAATTAAATATGAAATAAAAGAATTATGCTTATTTAAACTTCCGTAATCATAATGTTTGACGTGTTGATTTTAGTTTTATGCCCATGGGTTAATTGTCCTTTGTCCTGGATTATTTAATATGTCCGTCTGGTTTTTGTCCATAACAGTCCATCAGTCATAAATATAAAGTGCGAGTGTCCTCGTCAAATTATCCTTATACCCGAAGTCAAATATTCCAACTAATTGGGGACTTAAACTGTAACAAGATTTTAATACTTTGTTTAATAATTACACCAGGATGTCGACTGAGTTTAACCCAAGGTTTTAATACTTTGTTATCAATTATGCCAAGTGTCCTTGTACATAATTTCACCCCTGTTTTAATAATTCTAGTGACTATTAATCCATTCCTGTATCCGGTTAAATGAACGATTATTCGTACATATAAATACCCCGCCCATCGTGTCCGATCGAGTGTATATGGTTATTTATAGGGACGTCCAATTGTAAATCTTTATATTAACATTAACAAATTATCATTTAGTTAAACAAATATAAAGCCCATTAATAGCCCATAGTCTAATTTTCACAAGTGTCGTTCTTTTGTCCAAACCCTAATTATGGTACAAAGCCCAATTACCCAATTTTAATAATTAGCCCAACATCATGATTACTTCGGATTAAATAAGCATAATAATAACTTAGCTACTAGACATTAATGTAAAAAGGTTGAACATAACTTATAATGATTAAAAATAGCGTAGCGATACACGGACAGAATTTCGACTTACACCCTTACAACATTCGCTAACATACCCTTATTATTAGGATTTAAAATTAAAATTAAAATTAAAATATAAATTATAAATATAAATATTACGTATAGATATAGAGAGATTGATATATATGGATATTTTGATCGATCAAACTGCGTTTGCTTTTATAGGCAGTTTCATTTTTTGGGGCTCCGCGACTCGCGCCCTTTTTGCTCTTCAAACTCCGCGAGTCGCGGAGTTTGTATTTACAGCTCACCCAGCTTTGGCTCTTTGTTTGCCGACGGATTTTTAATATAAATATAATATATAAATAATTTTAAGAATTATTTAAATATTATATTATATTTATGTGCATAGTTGACTCGTAATTTTTAGTCCGTTGCGTCGAGCGTTGAGAGTTTACTCATGTCCCGGTTCCGGATTTTCGAACGTCCTTGCGTACAATTTAATATCTTGTACTTTGCGTTTTGAATCTTGTACTCTTGTAATTTCGAGACGTTTCTTATCAATAATTGGAACCACTTTGATTGTATTTTGTACTTTTGAGCTTTTTGGACCTTTGCGTCTTCAATTCGTCGAATCTGTCTTTTGTCTTCACCTTTTATTATTTAAACGAATATCACTTTTAAATAGAACAATTGCAACTAAAAGCTTGTCTTTCTTGAGGAATAATGCTATGAAATATATGTTCGTTTTTAGCATTATCAAATATTCCCACACTTGAGCGTTGCTTGTCCTCAAGCAATATCGTCTTGAAATATTAGAATCACTTCTTTATTCTTCACACTTTGTACATCAGTGATTTCTTTACGGCGGTATAAACAATTGTAGTAACGATATGGTTTACAGTCCCACATGACTATAAAATTTAGATCCATTAAGGAAATTGGATCTTTATGAAAACATTTGATCTTTTTGAAAATTCAATATAGCTTTTACCCTAGATAAGTTTTCCGGAATAACCCTTCACCGGTGTTTGCAAAATATTTTTGTGGGTTTGGTGGGTTTCAGATTTGAAAATTTTTGCTCAAAACTTGTGGTTTTGTGTCACCCACTTGCTAACCTTGTATTGGGAAAGCAACACGTCCAGTATACTTGCTCCGTATATTACCTTTCTGTAAACTACCGTCCAGTTGTAAAGAAAAGCGTTGAACAAGCAACTGTTAAGGCAATGTCCCCTGACATGCTTTTAATTATGGTCTATAACGTGTCGGACGCAATTACTATCCTTGGTTGGAGCAATAGTAAAGCTCACCCTTATAATTTTTTCGGTCTGGCACAAGGTCCTGTCTTTAACCATGCTATGCAACCACCGTTCTTACGGTTGACACCCGATTTGGTTCAGATGACCTAATGAATTCCAGATGAATTCCTAGGATTTTACGTTCAATGGTAATGAACGCATTGAAAATGGGATTTCAGAAAACAATTCGGTTTATAATTTGATCAAAATATTTTCTCGTTCAAGCTCGAGTTTAGATATCATTGAATTCCATGAGTTTGTAATTCTCAATCTTTAAGGTCAATCTCTAGGATTGAGTAATATCAGTCTTAAAAGCTGATTTTTGATCTTTAAAGGAGATTATCCTTTCTGGAGATCTGATTTATTAGTCTTATCAAGCTAATTTGCACGGTGCCCCCCCATTGTACGAGATAAATCCTTCTCATGGTTAGGATAAATCTGACCACTTGGCGACCCTGTTTTATGCTGAGGTCCGTGGATTTCCTGCTGATTTTAGAGATGACTTTTCTAGATTTTTCATCAACCTACAGCCGGTCTGGACGACAACTTCATGACCTAAATCAAGAAGCGCGTGTCTTTTTCGAAAGACTTACTTCCTTTTAATGGAATTGATTCATCGTGTAGATCCATCTTTCATTACAGTAAATCGGGTAAAACAGTTGATTTAGTCCAAAACAAAAGTATTTTCAATTATTTGTTACAGAAATATGTGACATATGTTTAAGATAACTTGGTAATTTTTCCCACACTTGGCTTTTATTTTCCTTTTTATTGTCCTCTATTCCATTTTAAATGAATTTTAACATTTTGGTTTGTTTCTCAATTTATGTCCTTTCCGAGGTAACAATAATTTCGGTGTTAATACCTAATTTTATCATTCATAAATATGTATAAACATGATTTTGAGTTCATTTAATTGAAAATTTTGAAAATTTTTACTATAATTGGGTAGTCAGTATATAAGACTAGGGCTGTTCTTTATTATCAGAGAGCACTAGATTCTAATACAACTACTGCTTTACTAGTATTTTTAATGGTAACCAAGTGTTTAAGATAAAAATTTTTAAAAATCCGAAAGAATTTAACCCCTTCCCACACTTAAGATCTTGCAATGCCCTCATTTGCAAGAAATCAGTAACAATTTAAATTATTGAGGGTGATTAGCGTAGAAATGATTAAATTTTACCAAAGTTTCCAAACATATTGTTGTTTGTGTTGAATGATAAATGGTGCACATCATTTGTTCATTCCGTGTTGTTGTTATTTCACATATATTTTGCATCTTGTCGTCAAAATTAGTTGCTTTTACTGAACTTAATGCCAGTATTTGAAAATGCGTTTTTTACCCTGTTGTGTACATACGATAAACTGCAAACATATATACATATTTTTGAAGTTTGGTATATTACCCCACATTCAAAAATTATTAAAATCTAAAAAAAAAAAATTAGAAAATTATAAAAACTATTATAATATTAACATAAGTATTAAATGTATCAACATTACAAATAATAAAATAAATAAAACTAAGTAGACTAGGGATGATACTGATACCAGTAGGGGTTCCATGCATAATGTGTTATAAAATGCTTCGGCTGGGTTATACGTAGGATACGGTGGTTGGATCTCTATAGACCAGGGAGGAAATACGGGCGATAGAGTAGGAATATAGTTTCTACCTACATGTTGGCAATGAGCTATGATTTGGTTTTGATGAACTTGCCAATCTTCAAATGCTCGATGTCTAGCATTTTCATACTCTTGTGAAGCTATAAACCTTTGCATTTCTGTCATTTCATTTCCTCCTCCCACATTACCTGGCTGTTGGTTTCTCTCAACCTGTGGATGTCTACCATGGTATTGTACTGCGGCGTTATTTCGCCTCTTCAAAACCTTCGCACCATGGTATACATTTAAACCTATTGTATCGCGGGGTTCTGGTTCTTCGACTAATAATCCCCCCCGACTTATATCCACACTGAGATATTCAGCAATCAAAGTAATAAGTATACCACCTCCTATTATGCTATGCGGTCTCATCCCCCTAACCATAGCTGATAAATAATAACCCACACAATAAGGTATACTTACAGCGCTTTGTGGGTCTCGAATACACATGTGGTAAAATAAATCCTTTTCATTTACCTTTTTCTTGTTCTTACCTCGTTGTGTAATCGAATTGGCTAAAAACCTATGAATTACTCTTAACTCTGCTCTATCTATATCCAAATAAGAGTAATTTCCCCCTTTAAATCGGTGATGGCTAGTCATTTGACTCCATACACCATGCGTATCAAAATTTTTGTCTATATTTCTACCATTTAGTATCAACCCTCTACAATCGGCAGATGCTAACTCCTCAGGCGTATATATACGTAAGGCCTGAGCCATGTCTAGTAAAGACATGTGGTGCATCGAACCTCCTAACAAAAATCTAATAAAAGATCGATCGGTTAAACTAACTACCCGATCATTTATTTCTATACTACACAATAATTCTTCACACCATACTTTATATACAGGTCTACGCATGCTGAATAATAGTACCCAATCGTTAAAAGTAGAATTACCATACCTCTGTGTAAGTAATTCCCTAATTGGTCCGACTAATTCTACAGCATCTAATGGTCCCCATTCTATTACCCTAGGTACTTCAACAACTTTAGAATGAAGAGTATACAAGCCCCTTTGGTATTTTGGATAATCTATCCAACGTCTGTCAAATCTCAAGTTCGAGTGCAAATCTTCCAAGTGCATATCTGAAAATGTCATAACTGGATGAGGTATATCTTGTTTATAATAGCTATCAACATCCTGTTGTTCCGCATTCTCAGGAGGAGCATTGCGATCTTGGGATGAAGATTCACCCCTTTCAGTCTGCAAAACACATCAAACACAATTTTTGTGCATCCAAATATGCATTAGTGTCAGCAAAATCATCAATCAAAATAATTACAATGACATGTCCAATTTATATCAAACTTATGCTCATTTTCATATTTTTATCAAATCTACACTTTTTCAAATAAGCATATACGAAAATGATCACCAAGTTCATAAGCATTCAACTCAAATAACATGTCAAAATAATCATTACTAGCAATTAAACAAGTTTCAAATGGCATTATTTTCCAAAAATCAAGTTCATGAATTTTAGACTTAAAAAAGTCCACTTTAATTCTCAAAATCATGTTTAGGCTCAATGTTTGGATCATTTAACTACCTAAACATGTTACACTACTTAATTTAGCAACAATTCATGACAAAAATCGGCCATAACCTGTTTATATCAAAAAGCCCCAAATTTGTTCAAGAAAACAAACCCTAAATTACTCAAAATTTGAAGTTTAAGGCTTCTAATCATGTTAAATAGCATCAATCTAGGTTATACAAGCATAATACACAAGCAATTTAAGCATAATTACACTAAAAAGCATCAAAATCGAATTGGGTAAAAAAATTGCTCAAGAACACTAATTTTCGGATTAAATGGTGTTTAGGTGTAGAAATTTACCGTTTTTCTTGAGTAATTCCTTGATAGCATCCTTCTCAACATGATTTTAGTAAAAGATTTGATGAAAAATGGCCCAAAATTACGAATTTGAGATGTGTTTGTGTGTGTATTTCGCAGTATTTTGTGGGTGTGGAGTGTGCAACTGATCTGTTCGGCCTTTTATTTTTTTTTCCTGTAATTTGGTCTCTCCGCGACTTGCGGTGAATTTGTTCTTCAAACTCCGCGAGTCGCGGCCACTTTTTTTTTTTTTTTTTTATAATAATCCTTACTTATAAAACAAATATAAAATAAATTTAAAATTTTGTTTTCCTTTGTTTTAGGACGAGGTCGTTTCGGATCGATGTCCTAGTCCGTCCCTTGGCAAAATTTTAAAATTTGTCTTTTTGTAGCGATTGTTTTAAAAGCTAAGATTTTTGGATTTTTTTTTTAATGTTTTTGGCATACTTTAATTCAATAAGATTAAAAATAATGATAATAAAAGTTCTCGTCCCTCCCTCGGGTAAAGCAATTTCGGTTCAAAGACCTAGTCTTCAACTTACGACGAATTTTAAAAATCATATTTTTAACTTAGCGACATAAAGTAAATTTTTGTTTTTAAATTCACACCAAACTTAAATTTAAAATGCATAAAATTAAAAATTCACACCAAACTTAATTAAAAATTCATATTATAAATTCACACCAAACTTATATTATATTTTTGTTTTTATACATACAAACTTATATTAAAAAGATTAATTTTTCAAATATTTACAATTTTAAATATATTGATTTAAAAAGTTTACAATATTATTTTAATTTTTATATATTAATTTTAAAACATGGTAAAAATAAAATTAAAAATCTTTTTGGCTTTTTATCCCACTTTAATCAATCAAATATTATCAAAAACATGCGCCCCTCTTTTCGGTAAAGTAATTTCGGTTCCATGACCTAATTTAACTCATGACGAATTTTTGAAATATTTTGGGTTGATTGATTAAAGATATTTATACCTTAAGAATAAACGTTAAATTTCGCAGTGATGTAATAAATTTTTGTATGATATCAATAATTTCGGTCGCCAAACCTAATTTTATTCAATACCAATTTAATACTTTATAGCGAACAAATTAGCGTTTATTATCAAAAGGTTAAAAATAAAAATAAAAAAAATAAAAGCTGTACAGACTTACCTGTGAGATAGTATTCTTAGTTATATGATCTATCCCATTCATAAGATAGTCGGTTTAATTGATTTTCCATGGCTACATAGGCGTAACCTCGAGCATTCAGTGTTTTTTCTTCTAAACATATGAACGGTCCGTCTCTGCATAAAGTAACAAATTCAGTGTTTGAATAGGTTTGATTATTTGAACATTTACCTCCATGTGACCATTTTCCGCATTTGTGACATCTTTCTAGGTGTCGTGCTCTTCTTTTCGCTGCGGATTTTGATTTTCCTTTACCAAATTGTAACTTATTATCTTCGCATCTGGATTCCTTTCTTACTCCGTCCAATCTTTCTCTGATTACTGATACTATTTCACTTAGAAGTGTGTCATTATTACGTTTAGTGATCAAAGCGTGTAGCATTAGACCATGGTTTAGTTCACAGGAAGTCTTCATTTCCTAAAAAAAATAAAAATTCAGAATGGGGGGAGAAGAGTAGTTCTTTAGGGTCTGCTAGGGAAAGGCCATTCGGGTTCCATTTTCGAGAACTACACGAAAATAGAAAATCTAACTCTAACAGAAATACATATTATCCTTTAAAAGACTTGATTCTCCCCACACTTAGTTAGCTGTGGTATCGAAATTGTGATTAACTTCATTGTCAACTTCCATTGGACTATCTATGTAATGTTTAACTCTGTGACCATTAACTTTAAATTCAATTCCATTTGAATTTATTAATTCTATCGTTCCGTATGGGAAAACTCTTTTGACTATGAATGGTCCAGACCATCTTGATTTCAATTTTCCATAAAATAGCTTGAATCGTGAATTGAAAAGAAGAACTCTGTCTCCTTCTTTAAATTCTTTTGAACTTCTGATTCTTTTATCATGCCATTTCTTCGTTCTTTCTTTATAGATTAACGAATTTTCGTATGCTTCATGTCTTAATTCTTCTAATTCGTTTAGTTGACTTAACCGTAGATGTCCAGCTTCATGTAAATCAAGATTACATGTCTTCAAAGCCCAAAATGCTTTGTGTTCAATTTCTACTGGAAGATGACATGCTTTTCCGTAGACGAGTTTAAAAGGTGTGGTTCCAATTGGAGTTTTGTAGGCTGTTCTAAAAGCCCAGAGTGCATCCTCCAATTTAATGGACCATTCCTTCTGATTTGATCCTACGGTTTTCTCTAGAATACGTTTTAAAGCTCGGTTGGTATTTTCAACTTGTCCACTTGTTTGTGGATGATAAGCAGTGGAGATTTTATGAGTTACTCCATATCTTTTAAGAACTTTCTCAAGTTGATTATTACAGAAATGAGTTCCCCGATCACTTATTAAAGCTTTCGGTGTTCCAAATCTTGCAAAAAGATGTTTTAAAAAGTTGACTACAACTCGTGCATCGTTAGTTGGGAGAGCTTGTGCTTCCGCCCATTTAGATACATAATCAATGGCTACGAGAATATAGAGATTATTATGAGATTTTGGAAATGGACCAATAAAGTCAATACCCCAAATGTCAAATACTTCACATACTTGGATGACATTTTGTGGCATTTCATCACGTTGACTTATTTTTCCGGCCCTTTGACAAGCATCACAGGATTTGCAAAGAAGGTGTGCGTCTTTGTAAATTGTAGGCCAATAGAATCCAACATCATAAACTTTTCTTGCTGTTAGTTGAGGCCCATAATGCCCTCCTGTTGGTCCTGTGTGACAATGGTTTAAAATTTTACTAACTTCATCTCCGAATACACATCGGCGTATTATTCCATCGGGACAACTTTTAAACAGATGTGGATCTTCCCATAAATAGTGTTTTATATCACTGAAGAATTTCTTTCGTTTTTGGTACGATAATCCTTTTTCAAGGAATCCACATACTAAATAGTTTGCATAGTCTGCAAACCATGGAATTTCATTATAATCTATCTTCAATAGATATTCATCAGGAAAGTTGTCTTGTATGGCCGATTCATTTAGAACTTCTAATTCGGGATTTTCAAAACGAGAAAGATGATCAGCGGCGAGATTTTCTGCTCCTCTTTTATCTCGGATTTCAATATCGAACTCTTGTAAGAGTAAGATCCAACGGATTAATCTTGGTTTGGCATCTTGTTTCGAAAATAGGTATCTAAGAGCAGAATGGTCGGTATAGACCACCGTTTTTGCTAGAACGAGATATGAACGAAATTTGTCAAAAGCAAAGACAATAGCAAGGAGTTCTTTTTCAGTAGTTATGTAATTCGTTTGTGCTCCTTGTAACGTCTTACTAGCATAATATATAGGTTGAAATCGTTTTTCAATCCTTTGTCCTAAAACGGCTCCCATTGTAAAATCACTTGCATCGCACATAAGTTCAAACGGTAGATTCCAATTTGGTGTTATCATGATCGGCGCATTAGTAAGTTTCTCTTTAAGAATATTAAAAGATTTGATGCATTCATCTGAAAAGATGAATGGAGCATCTTTTTCTAGGAGTTTATTCATATGAGTGGCAATTTTAGAAAAATCTTTTATGAAACGTCGGTAATAACCGGCATGCCCTAGAAAACTCCTAAATCCTCTAACATTGGTGGGATGTGAAAGTTTAGCAATTACATCTACTTTAGCTCTATCCACTTCAATTCCTTCCTTTGAAATTTTATGACCAAGAACGATGCCTTCTTTAATCATGAAATGACATTTCTCCCAATTAAGTACTAGATTTGATTGTTCGCATCTAATAAGCATTCGTTCCAGATTAACTAGACATGATTCAAATGTATCACCGAAGACTGAAAAGTCATCCATGAAAACTTCCATGCATTATTCTATCATGTCGTGAAAAATCGCCATCATGCACCTTTGAAAGGTTGCAGGGGCGTTGCAAAGTCCAAATGGCATGCGTTTGTAAGCAAAAGTACCATAAGGGTACGTGAACGTGGTTTTCTCTTGATCTTCGGGTGCTATTGGAATTTGAAAATATCTGGAAAATCCATCAAGAAAACAATAATAACTATTTCCGGCTAATCTTTCCAACATTTGATCAATGAAAGGTAAGGGAAAGTGATCTTTTCTGGTGGCGTCATTTAATTTTCTATAATCAATACATACACGCCATCCTGTTACAGTCCTAGTAGGAATAAGTTCATTTTTCTCATTTGTAATGACAGTCATGCCACCCTTCTTAGGCACGCATTGAACTGGGCTTACCCATGGACTATCAGAAATTGGATAAATTAAACCTGCATCTAGCAGTTTAATTATTTCTTTTTTAACAACATCTTGCATATTAGGATTTAGTCTTCGTTGGCATTGCACATACGTTTTATGACCTTCTTCCATAAGGATTTTATGTGTGCAATACGAAGGACTTATTCCTTTAATATCATGAATCTTCCATGCTATAGCTGGTTTATGAGCTTTCAACACAGAAATGAGTTGTGATTTCTCATTTTCAGTAAGAGAAGACGATATTATTACAGGTAATTTAGATTCACCATGTAAATAAGCGTATTCCAAATGGTTTGGAAGTGGCTTTAACTCTAATTTCGGAGGTTCTTCTATCGATGATTTATATCGATATCTGTTTTCTTTAGCATTTGAATTTCTTCTGTTGTTAGTTCATATCCATTAGCTATTAGTGTAGCTAACATTTCAGCTTCATCAATTGGTTCAGTACCTTCTCCTAAAGAACATTCTCCTGTTCCTTGTAATTCTGGAAATTCTTCTAATAATTCTGCATGTGAATCTATAGTTTGAATATAATAACATGTATCATCTGCAGATTGCGGTTGTTGCATTGCTCTATCAAATGAAAAGGTAACACTCTCATCCTCTATACTTAGGGTCAGTTTCTTACCAAACACGTCTATCATTGCTTTAGCCGTGTTTAAGAATGGTCTTCCTAATATGAGAGGAACTTGAGAATCTTCTTCCATGTCCAGAACAACAAAATCTACTGAAAATACTAAAGTACCAACTTTAACTAGCATGTTCTCCATTATCCCTCTAGGATATTTTATTGATCTATCGGCTAGTTGTATGCTTATTCTTGTTGGTTTCAATTCTCCAAGGTCTAGTTTAGCGTATAGTGAATACGACATTAAATTTATACTAGCACCTAAGTCTGCCAATGCTTCTATTGAACTAAGACTACCCAGAAAACATGGAATTGTGAAACTTCCTGGATCAGATAGTTTTTCTGGTATCTTATTCAACAGCACTGCTGAACAATTAGCATTCATAGTAACAGCCGAGAGTTCTTCCTTTTTCTTTCTATTCGTGATTAGATCTTTCAGAAATTTAGCATATCTAGGCATTCCCGAAATCACATCAATGAAAGGAAGATTTACATTTATCTGTTTAAACATATCCAAGAATTTAGATTGCTCGGCTTCAAGTTTCTCCTTTTTCATTTTACTCGGGTAAGGAAGTGGTAGTTGGTATGGTTTAACATAAGGTTTATCCTTAACTGTGTTATCTTCATTAACCTTTTCAACTACCGGTTCTTTTTCCTTATCTTGTTCAGATTGTGGTTCTTGTGGAGTAGGAATAGCTTCATCAGAATTTACAGGTATTTCAGGTGGTTTAAGTGTTGTACCACTTCTTGTGGTAATAGCTTTAGCTGTTTCATTCCGGGGGTTAGCATTTGTATCACTAGGTAAACTTCCCGGTTTTCTTTCACCTATTAACCTTGCTAGGTTACTTACTTCTTGTTCCAGATTTTGAATAGAAGCTTGTTGATTTCTAAATGCTTAAGCATTTTGTTCATTAGTTTGTTTCTGAGATGTGAAAAACTGCGTTTGAGTTTCAACTAGCTTCGTCATCATATCTTCTAAATTCGGCTTTTTATCATCGGGTTGTGGTTTGTTTTAAAAATTAGGTCTTTGCTGGTTGTAAGTATTATTGGATACTTGTTGATTACTAGGACCTTGTTGGTTGTTGTATGGAATATTTCGGTTATAATTCTGATTTTGATTGTAAATAGGTCTTGGCAGTTGATAATTATTCTGATAATTATTTCCAGGCCTTTGGTTTAGATATGAAACATTCTCTCTTTGTTCCATTGTTAATTCAATACTGAGACAATCTTTTGTCAAATGTGGTCCTCCACACTGCTCACAACTAATTCGTATTGAGTGGATATCTTTAGTCATCTTTTCCATTCGTCTCTCGACAGCATCTATCTTTGCAGAAATGGAATCTAAGTCATGGCTAGAATCGGCTCTAGCTGCTTAAGATGATCTAACGATATCTTTTTCTTGGTGCCACTCATGTGAGTGGGAAGCAGTGTTATCAATAATTTTGTAAGCATCAGTTTCGGTTTTCTTCATAATAGAACCACCAGCTGCTATATCGATGTCTTTCCTTGTAGTGATGTCGCATCCTTGGTAGAATATTTGTACTATTTGACAGGTGTCTAATCCATGTTGCGGACATCCTCTTAATAACTTTCCAAATCTTGTCCACGCCTCATATAGAGTTTCATTTAGTTTCTGTGTAAACGTAACAATTTCTGCTTGAAGTCTTACGGCTTTAGATGCCGGAAAGAATTATTTAAGAAAATTTTCAACTAAAACGTCCCATGTATCAATCGCCCCTTCAGGTAACGATTCCAACCAATCTTTGGCTTCTCCCTTTGAAGTCCAGGGAAATAACATGAGATATATCTGTTCATCCTCAACTTCTCTTATTTTAAATAGTGTGCAGATCCTATTAAAGGTACAAAGATGTTCATTTGGATCTTCCTTCGGCGCACCACTAAATTGGCATTGATTAGTCACCATATGTAGAATTTGTCCTTTGATTTCATAATCTGACGCATTAATGTCGGGATGAGTAATTGCGTGACCTTGGCCAGTGCGTTTAGCTCTCATTCGGTCTTCCATACTTAAAGGTTCTAGATTCTCCATAATTGAATTTGTTGAATCGGAATCACTAGAGGATTCTGATTTAATGGTTCGTTCCTCTACAATCTCTGTTTGAATGATTGGTGGTTCCGGAGGAAAATTTAATGGTTCAGGATCTATGAATCGTCCCTGAATATTCTCCGGATTCTCAATTGTGAGGTCGGGTTCAAAAAATGGATTATCGGAAATTTGAATTGGAGTACTTGGTCGACTGGATGACGATTCTAAAGAAAAATCAACGGCGGTAATATTTGCTAAATGTCTTGATCTAGTTACAGGTGGTAAACGTACAAAAGGTGGTGAACGTCTTGCTCGGTGCATTCACTGAATATCCTATTAGTTTTTTAAAAGGAAAGAAAAATTATATAAGTTATCCAATTAATAGACTTTTCTGATTTTGCCCACGTTTCGAATAGCCAAAAGATGCAGCAGAGGGGCAGGATTCGTTTGGTCTCAATATAATTGAGTACTGTTTGGCTCCAATAACCCGGTCCACGTACAAATCCAACTATTACTACGAACTAGAAAATTTTGATGTCTATCTATTTAACCACTTAAAATAAATTTTCGTAATTTTAAGAAATTTAGAAAAGAAGTAGAGAAAATTCTAAGTCCTAAAAACTAGAATAGCGAGAAATAAGAAAGAAAAAGAGCGCGTCGAAAAAGGTCGAAAAAGAAAAGAATTGAAAAATAAAAGGCGTCAAAAAATAAGAAAGAAAAAGAAAATGACTATAAAACTTTAAAACACTCGACTAACCCAACCTTATTACTATCACTAACTTAAAATTATAATCGCAAATTGAGATTACTAATTGGAGTGATAATTGATACATAGGTAAAAGGCGTCGAGAAATAAGAAAATAGCGCGTCTAAACTTAAAAAGGAACTAAAAATTTAAAACTAAAAGTTGCGTCTAAAAATATTAAAGCTTACAAGTAAAACTATATCCCAAATGGAAATAACTTAAAAAGGTACTAAAACTTAAAAAGGCGTCGCAAAATTCTAAAGCACCTAGATCTTAGTCTAAAGAAAAAGCACTTAAGGGATTTTACGGCAAAGCCTAAAAATCTATAAATAAAAATAACTATGGCAAAAACTAAGTTTAAAACTAAATACGAGCGAAAAATACAAATATTACGCTAAAACAATTAAAAAGAGACAAAATATAAAAATATACTAAAAGTTGCAAAAATTACAATTTTTATAAAAATATTATTCTTATATTATTTATTTTATAAAAGTGTAAATTTTATAATTTATTTAAATTAATTAAACTAAATATACAAAATAATAATAACTTAAATTAAGTAATTAAAAACTAAAAAAACTAATTAGGGTTTTAATTAAAATAATAATAATAATAATTACACCGTAATGATGCAGTTAGGGTTTCTGGTCACCTGTGTCAGGGCTGCTCCGCGAGTTGCGGTTCCCGAAGCTGGAAAACTCCGCGAGTCGCGGGGTTCCAAATTTCAGACGACAGGCTGATTTAAATTCGACGCGTTTTTGTTTTTTTTTTTTATATTTTCTGTTTTAATAATTAAATAAAATATTTATAAAAACTAAATAAAAACTTATAAAAATAGAAATACTTTATTATTTTATAAAAATCTTAAAAATAGATTTATATATATATATATATATATATATATATATATATATATATATATATATATATATATATATATATATATATATATATATATATATATATATTTTTGGTTTTCTTAATTTTATGTTTTAAACAAAATATTTAAATAAAACTTATATTTTTATAAAATAAAAATAAAGAAACTTTATAAAACTTAAATATTTAACAAACTCTTAAAAATATTTATATTTTTTTTTATGTTTTTGAATATTTAAAACGTATTTTTTACAAAAACGTATTTTTTATAAAAGTAAACTAAAAATAAAAATCTTTTTTTTATATATTTAGCGTTGCGCTTCCGGCTTTTAAGCTAGATTTTCCCCGGCAGCGGCGCCAAAAATACTTGATAGTTAAAGCTAAGGGGTATAAAATACTATTAAATTTTACAAGGAAATACTATTAAATACGATACAATTTTACACAAGATATTTATTTATTTATTGAATGGATATACTTAAACCTTGCTACAACACTTATAGGCAGTGTACCTAATCGTTCAGTAGTGTAGTTTTTAGTAAGTCCGGTTCGTTCCACAGAGAATCTTTTTCACAAAGCTTAACGCTATATTAGTTTAAATTTATAAAAATACAAATATATATATAAGTAATATTATTATTATAAAGGGGGGTTTTTACCGTTTAATGACCGGTTTGTCGATTTTAAAACTTTAGTCGCAGTTAAAACCAAATGTAAAATATTAAATAAATAAAAGACTTAATTTAAAGCGTAAAGTAAATAACGATAATGAAATTGCGATAAATAAAAGTGCGATAAAATAAACTTGCGATAATTAAAAAGTACGATAATTAAAATTGCAATTAAATATAATAACAATAAATAAAAGTGCGATAATTAGAAGTGCAATTAAATATAAAATAAAGGAAATTAAATATGAAATAAAAGAATTATGCTTATTTAAACTTCCGTAATCATGATGTTTGACGTGTTGATTTTAGTTTTATGCCCATGGGTTAATTGTCCTTTGTCCTGGATTATTTAATATGTCCGTCTGGTTTTTGTCCATAACAGTCCATCAGTCATAAATATAAAGTGCGAGTGTCCTCGTCAAATTATCCTTATACCCGAAGTCAAATATTTCAACTAATTGGGGACTTAAATTGTAACAAGATTTTAATACTTTGTTTAATAATTACACCCGGATGTCGACTGAGTGTAACCCAAGGTTTTAATACTTTGTTATCAATTATGCCAAGTGTCCTTTTACATAATTTCACCCCTGTTTTAATAATTCTAGTGACTATTAATCCATTCCCGTGTCCGGTTAAATGAACGATTATTCGTACATATAAATACCCCGCCCATCGTGTCCGATCGAGTGTATATGGTTATTTATAGGGACGTCCAATTGTAAATATTTATATTAACATTAACAAATTATCATTTAGTTAAACAAATATAAAGCCCATTAATAGCCCATAGTCTAATTTTCACAAATGTCGTTCTTTTGTCCAAACCCTAATTATGGTACAAAGCCCAATTACCCAATTTTAATAATTAGCCCAACATCATGATTACTTCGATTTAAATAAGCATAATAATAACTTAGCTACGAGACATTAATGTAAAAAGGTTGAACATAACTTACAATGATTAAAAATAGCGTAGCGTTACACTGACAGAATTTCGACTTACACCCTTACAACATTCGCTAATATACCCTTATTATTAGGATTTAAAATTAAAATTAAAATTAAAATATAAATTATAAATATAAATATTACGTATAGATATAGAGAGATTGATATATATGGATATTTTGATCGATCAAACTGCGTTTGCTTTTATAGGCAGTTTCATTTTTTGGGGCTCCGCGACTCGCGCCCTTTTTGCTCTTCAAACTCCGCGAGTCGCGGAATTTGTATTTACAGCTCACCCAGCTTTGGCTCTTTGTTTGCCGACGGATTTTTAATATATAAATAATTTTAAGAATTATTTAAATATTATATTATATTTATGTGCATAGTTGACTCGTAATTTTTAGTCCGTTGCGTCGAGCGTTGAGAGTTTACTCATGTCCCGGTTCTGGATTTTCGAACGTCCTTGCGTACAATTTAATATCTTGTACTTTACGTTTTGAATCTTGTACTCTTGTAATTTCGAGACGTTTCTTATCAATAATTGGAACCACTTTGATTGTATTTTGTACTTTTGAGCTTTTTGGACCTTTGCGTCTTCAATTCGTCGAATCTGTCTTTTGTCTTCACCTTTTATTATTTAAACGAATATCACTTTTTAATAGACCAATTGCAACTAAAAGCTTGTCTTTCTTGAGGAATAATGCTATGAAATATATGTTCGTTTTTAGCATTATCACTATTCATCTCTAAAACCAAATCGGTGTTCCCGATTTCTCTTTGTCCCACTTCACCCCAACAAATAGGGGTTCGACACCTTCGCCCATAAAGCATCTCATACGGTGGCATTCCAATACTAGCATGATAACTATTGTTGTACGAGAATTCCACCAATGGTAAGTGCTCATCCCAACTACCACCGAAATTAATAAAACATGCCCGTAACATATCCTCCAATGTTTGATTCGTACCTTCGGTTTGACCGTCCGTTTGAGGATGGTACGCCGTGCTCATTCTCAATTGTGTACCCATATCTTCATGAAACTTATTCCAAAACCGAGATGTGAAACGAGTGTCTCAATCCGAAATAATAGATATAGGAACCCCATCCTTGATAAACAACTTTGACAAGGCCTCCGACGATATCGTTTCCCGAATGGGAAGAAACAAAGCACTCTTCGTCAACCTATCAACTATCACCCAAATCGTATCAAATTGGGTTCTCGCCGTCTTTGGTAACTTTGTAATGAAATCCATGGTAATGTGCTCCCATTTCCATTTCGAGACTTCCAACGGTTGTAACTTACGACTTTTGGTGTTTGGCCTTAACTTGTAAACACGTGACGCATTTTTCAACATACTTTACAACATCATGTTTCATGCCCGGCCACCAATAATCTTTTCTTAAATCAAGGTACATCTTTGTTGCACCCGGATGAATGGAATACTTTGACTTATGTGCTTCATCAAGTAGCACTTTTCGGAAATCTCCCATTCTAGGCACCCACACTCGTCCTTGGAAGGACAACA
The DNA here is from genome assembly GCF_046630445.1 of Rutidosis leptorrhynchoides. NCBI lineage: Eukaryota > Viridiplantae > Streptophyta > Magnoliopsida > Asterales > Asteraceae > Rutidosis > Rutidosis leptorrhynchoides. The sequence continues at coordinate 138,031,176 of NC_092333.1, forward strand.
AACCATGCGGGCCTAAGGTAATAGACTCCGTTTCCCCCACGATTCGTTCTTCATGCTTGTTGTTAACAAAAGCTTCAATTTAAGTCTCACCAAGCTTTACAAGAAAATCATTAGTAATAATCATGTGTAACTATCCTACTCGTATTGTCGGATGTTGACTCTTCCGACTCAACGTATCCGCGACCACATTCGCCTTACCCGGATGATAAAGTATCTCACAATCATAATCCTTTACCTCATCCATCCATCTACGTTGGCGATAATTCAAATCTCATTGGTCAAAAAGATGTTTCAAACTCTTATGATCCGAATAAATTGTACACTTAACACCATACAAGAAATGGCGCCAAATTTTCAACGCATGTACCACCGCCGTCAATTCAAGATCATGAGTCAGATACCTCCTTTCATGCTCCTTTAATTGTTGAGAGGCATAAGCGATGACTTTACCTCTTTGTATTAGAACACACCCGATTCCATTTAATGAGGCATCACAATAAACCGTCATATCTTCTACACCTTCCGGTAATACTAACACCAGAGCTTGACACAATTTCTCTTTCAACAATTGGAAAGCGATCTCTTGCTCATTTTCCCAATTAAATCTTGCGTTCTTCCTTGTCAACTTTGTTAATGGAGAGGCGATTTTAGAAAAGTCTTGGATAAACTGCGATAATAACCGGCCAATCCGAGAAAACTTCAGATTTCCGAATGTGTATTCGGTTGTTCCAACTCTTCACCGTCTCTATCTTCCCCGTATCTACTTGAATGCCTTCTTTATTCACAATGTGGCCAAGGAATTGTACTTCCCTTAGTCAAAATTCGCACTTTGCGAATTTAGCATACAACTTCTCCTTTCGCAATGTCTTCAATACTTCACGCAAATGACGTTCATGTTCTTTTATACTTTTCGAATAGACAAGTATGTCATCAATGAACACAATTACCGACTTGTCCAACATAGGTTGGCACACTCAGTTCATAAGATCCATGAATGCCGCTGGTGCATTCGTAAGACCAAAAGGCATCACTAAAAATTCAAAATACCCGTAACGCGTTCAAAAGGCCGTTTTCTCAATATCTTCCTCACGGACCCGCATTTGGTGTTAGCCGGACCGTAAGTCAATTTTAGAAATACAAGTCGCGCCTTGGAGTTAATCAAACAAATCGTCAATCAGAGGCAATGGATAACGATTCTTGATCGTCACTTTATTCAACTCTCGATAATCGATACACATCCGCATACTACCATCCTTCTTCACGAATAAAACCGGAGCGCCCCATGGCGAAGCACTCGTTCGGATAAAACCCTTTTCAAGCAACTCTTGGCTCTGATTTAACAACTCTTTCAAATCAGTAGGTGCCAAACGATAGGGAGTTTTAGAAATGGGTGTAGCCCCTGGAACCAACTTAATGAGAAATTCAACTTGTCTTTCCGCCGGAACACCCGATAATTCATCCGGAAAAACGTCTTCGAATTCACTAACCACCGGAATTTTACGAATGGATGGTGGCTCTTCACGAGTATCAACTACATGGGCAAGAAAAGCCATGCCACCACTAGTAAGAAAACGACGCACCCGTGCATAAGTGTATAATGGCACAAGTCTTCTACGTTTCTCGCCATGAATAATTAACTCTCCCCCACTTGGGGTCTTCACACGAATAGACTTTTCATGGCATGCGATGTCGGCTCTATAACGATCGAGCCAATTCATACCAATGACAATATCAAACTCACCCAAAGTCATCGAAATAAGATCAATTTTGAATGTTTCGGTACCAAACACAACTTCACAATCATTACAAACATCAACTCCTAGCACCGTCTTACCATCCGCTATTTCGACTTCTACCGGATGACTTAACTTAGCTAGTGGTTTATTTAGCTTAGACACAAATTGCGGTGACACGAACGACAAATTAGCACCGCTATCAAATAGTATCCTTGCCGGATTAGAGTTAACCATGAAAGTACATGAGAAGACTTCATTGGATTGCTTGGCCTCATCATTGGTCATCAAATAATTTCGTCCCTGAGCCGTACCCGCCACCTTCTCCAACTTCTTAACATGATCACTCCGCAACTCGAGACATTCCGTCCTTCGGTGCCCTTCCTTTTGACAATTGTAACAAGTGAGCTTTGGTGTTGAAGATGCATTTGTACAATCGTGAGCCATGTGTCCTTGTCGTCCACAATTATAACATTTGGGTCCAAAACCCCCGGACCCTTCTTCACACTACCAACACTCTCACTCGCACTCCTACTTTTCTTGTTGGAATGACTAGTAGCTTCAAACTTTCTTTTACCAAAAGTAAAGCCAATCTTTCTCAAAACGAGTGCCTCAAAACCTTTGGCCATATCGAACAACTCATCAAAAGTTTTCACCGCGGTTACACTAATCTTTTCTTGATAGTTGTCATTCAAGGTTTGATAGAAGTCTTCCTTCAACATGTGATCATTACCGACATACTCCGGGCAAAATTGGGTCTTTGCCAAGAAAGTGGACTTAAGAGTGTTCAAGTCCATCGACCCTTGCCTCAAAGTACGCAACTCGTCTTTAAGCCTTGAAAGATCGGCCGAAGTTCGGTACTATTTGAAAAATTCCGCTTTGAATTCATCCCAAGTGAAATCCATACATTGCTCTTCACCATAAAGTTGGATTTTCGCGTCCCACCACAACTTGACATCGCCCCTTAACATGCTACACCCGTACCTTGTCTTCTTATCGAGAGGTCATTCACAAGTACGAAAATCCCCCTCCATATCGGAGATCCAACGGGCACTCTTGAGTGGGTCCCTTTCACCGTCAAAGGTGGGAGGTTGAGAATCCTTGAAATTCTTATAGAAAAAGTCTCGTCTTCCCACATTATCTTCGTGAAGGACAACTTTTACTTGCTCCTTGACTAGATTGACCACTTGCTCATCAATCGAATCTAAGAACATCTTCTTAACATCCTCCAAAAAAGCCGCGTGACGCCTTTGCATAATGGCCTCAACTTTAGCTGTGAACTCGGGATCCTCGCTCGTACCTCCGTCATTAGTGTCGTGTCCGTTTCTCATCTTCATTCTATAAAACGGAAATAGGTTAAATAACGAAACAAAAAGACATGACACACACACACACACACACACACACACACACACACACACACACACACATATATATATATATATATATATATATATATATATATATATATATATACATACATACATACATACATACATACACCTCACCGCCCCATCTTGCTCAACAATCATCGTACATCGCTTGTTTGACACGATTTACACTCGTAACAATGGTAGCTAGTCATTATTACACGAGCACATCACATTAACTTACTAGCACAACGTCTAACTTGCTTGATGAATTGCAAATACAACACGAAACAAGTAGCGCATGGTTAGTTCACATAAACCTATGCACTAAACAAACCCGATCCGACCCGTCTCCTACAAGTCCCACATAAAATGCATACACAATAAAGTCTAAGTCTAGGCACCTATCTCAAGTCGCCTAAATCCCTTAGACCATGCTCTGATACCACTTGAAACAACCCAACCCGTATGCAACCCGATTAATATTTTTTTTTAATAATAAACCATTAACGCGCCAATTTAGTGATTACGTAAAGTAAACAGATTCATGCCACTCGATTACACGTACAAAAAGTTTAATGTTTACAATAAGAGGCACAAAGGCCTTTAACCAAGTGTTTACAAGTTCGAACCATTAACATGATAGTTTTAATCCAAATAACACTCGAGCATGGTTTGGGGCTAAACTACCCACAACTCTAGGTCGACTTCCAAAAGCTTCACCAAGCATCCAACATGGGAGATCTAATGCCCAACAACCCTTTTCCCTTTCTCCAAACCTGTATCTAAAAAGTAAACAACGAGAGGGGTAAGCTAACACTTAGTGACTGCAATAAGTATACACATGCATATATAATATACCTACATGCAACCACTTACTCACGTACCACAACATGCTAGCAATATAATATTAGCATACGAACTTTAAGTATAAAGCTAATAATCTTCAATACCGCAACTAGCATAAATTATAGCATATACTCCAAATATAATATGCTACACTAAAATACATACACAAACTATATGGTTAACCATACTCGCGCCATGGTGCTACCAGCTCCGTGGTTCACACCATACGTAATGCTATGACGCTACCGGCTCCGTGGTTCACATCACTACGCATTTAAGTCATACTCTTTTATAGTGCTACCGGCTCCGTGGTTCACACTTTGGTGCTACGGCTCCGTGGTTCATACCTTATTTTATAGTGCTACCGGCTCCGTGGTTCACACTTTAACGACTTGTGCTATAGTGCTACCGGCTCCGTGGTTCACACTACAACATGCGTACCATGATGCTACCGGCTTCGTGGTTCACATCATAGCACACTCGCACATACTATGGCACTACCGGCTCAGTGGTTCATACCATAGCATACAAATAAATATACTATATACATACATGCATAAATATCCCACTCACCTTAACACCAAGGTGATGATTATAATCCGCAAGCTTCAAGCGAAGTACCTAATACATAAAGTACCCATATTAACATACAAACTAGTGGAACTAACCACCAACACTTAACTCTTGAGCAGTTAATGACCCAATTGCATTAAATGACCCATTTACACCAAAACCGCCCATTCAAGGCCTAGACTCATCGTTAATCACTAAAAGATAGTGATTAAAGTCTACTAACACCAACTAACCTAAACTTAGTGTAAGACCCAAATAATTCATTGTACAGCAGTGTAAATATAGTATATAAGGTGTGGGGGTGTAGTGCAGTTTAACAGAGGTCAGAATCCTGCCCAGAACCTTGTGTACGCTGCGCAGGGTTAAGTGTGTGCGCCGCGCACTAGCCCTGTGCACAGTTTTCTGCTTTTTAGTTAAAAGTTAAATGAAGGGTATTGTGGTTTTTTCACATGGGGACGAGTTTGGGGCTGTAAAGGCTAGTTTGGTGGTGCTTGAAACACACTTAACTTCATCATCTACCACATCATCTCTCCAATTCAATTTCTAGAGTGAGAAACCCTTCAAGAGAGAGAAAGCCCAAATCAAGGAGGAAGAAGCTTGATTCGGGTTAAAGCTCAAGTACTAAAGTTGTTCATCTAGCCCCTAGCTACGTTTTGAGTATGGTGGTATGCTCTAATCTTGATTCTTAATTTAATTTGTTTAAGGGTTAGGGTTTGGGTTTGGGTTAGTGATGAACATAAAACCCATATTTGGTGATTTTGGGTGTTCTTGGGTAAGATTGAGTCATGAAGACTCAATAGTGACTAACCTAGGGTTTTAAAGTATTAATTGGTGTTTATGAGCCCTAATTGGTTAGTTAATTACTAGCACACCTAGTTATTAAGCAAATGTGTGTTAACGGGGTTAGTGGATGACCCGAAGAGGGTGTGTTGACGCTAAAATGGTTAAATGGGTGATTGTTGACCTAGTTGGGCAAGATGAGTGTAAAATGTCCTAAGTTTGGGTTAGTCGGTGTTGTTAGACCTTACTCACTAGCTTTTAGTGATTAACGATGGGTCTTGACCTTAAATGGACGGTTTTGGTATAAATGGGTCAACTAATGCATTTAAGTCGTTAAATGCACAAGTGTGTATTGTTGGTGTCTAATCCAACAAATGGTATATTAATTATATACATAATGTAATAGGTACGTAGCGTTGAAGGTTGCAAGCTTGATTAACTCACCAAAGGCGCTAAGGTGAGTGGAATAATTATACATGTGTGTATGTAATGTATTTACTTGTGCGAAATGCGATGTGGTTTTTGAGTTCGGGTATGCGATACCACATCGTGTTGGCGTGGGAAGAGGGATTAAAGTTCGGGTATGCGATACGTCATTATCATGTGTGGCATGTGATATGGGTTTAAAGTTCGGGTATGCGATACCATATCATCATGTATGTTTACGGGCGTGAAGTGTGGGTTTTAAGTTCGGGTATGCGATACCACGTTTCACATAACGGGTGGGTTTTAAGTTCGGGTATGCGATACCACCCAAGGGACTAGTGATGCATACTAGTGGCGTCTGTGAAATGTCCCGTTCTTATTGATTAAAAACGTTCCATATTAATTGATTTCATTGCGAGGTTTTGACCTCTATATGAGACGTTTTTCAAAGACTGCATTCATTTTAAAACAAACCATAACCTTTATTTCATCAATAAAGGTTTAAAAAAAGCTTTACGTAGATTATCAAATAATGATAATCTAAAATATCCTGTTTACACACGACCATTACATAATGGTTTACAATACAAATATGTTACAACAAAATAAGTTTCTTGAATGCAGTTTTTACACAATATCATACAAGCATGGACTCCAAATCTCGTCCTTATTTAAGTATGCGACAGCGGAAGCTCTTAATAATCACCTGAGAATAAACATGCTTAAAACGTCAACAAAAATGTTGGTGAGTTATAGGTTTAACCTATATATATCAAATCGTAACAATAGACCACAAGATTTCATATTTCAATACACATCCCATACATAGAGATAAAAATCATTCATATGGTGAACACCTGGTAACCGACATTAACAAGATGCATATATAAGAATATCCCCATCATTCCGGGACACCCTTCGGATATGATATAAATTTCGAAGTACTAAAGCATCCGGTACTTTGGATGGGGTTTGTTAGGCCCAATAGATCTATCTTTAGGATTCGCGTCAATTAGGGTGTCTGTTCCCTAATTCTTAGATTACCAGACTTAATAAAAAGGGGCATATTCGATTTTGATAATTCAACCATAGAATGTAGTTTCACGTACTTGTGTCTATTTTGTAAATCATTTATAAAACCTGCATGTATTCTCATCCCAAAAATATTAGATTTTAAAAGTGGGACTATAACTCACTTTCACAGATTTTTACTTCGTCGAGAAGTAAGACTTGGCCACTGTTGATTCACGAACCTATAACAATATATACATATATATATTAAAGTATGTTCAAAATATATTTACAACACTTTTAATATATTTTGATGTTTTAAGTTTATTAAGTCAGCTGTCCTCGTTAGTAACCTACAACTAGTTGTCCACAGTTAGATGTACAGAAATAAATCGATAAATATTATCTTGAATCAATCCACGACCTAGTGTATACGTATCTCAGTATTGATCACAACTCAAACTATATATATTTTGGAATCAACCTCAACCCTGTATAGCTAACTCCAACATTCACATATAGAGTGTCTATGGTTGTTCTGAAATATATATAGATGTGTCGACATGATAGGTCGAAACATTGTATACGTGTCTATGGTATCTTAAGATTACATAATATACAATACAAGTTGATTAAGTTATGGTTAGAATAGATTTGTTACCAATTTTCACGTAGCTAAAATGAGAAAAATTATCCAATCTTGTTTTACCCATAACTTCTTCATTTTAAATCCGTTTTGAGTGAATAAAATTGCTATGGTTTTATATTGAACTCTATTTTATGAATCTAAACAGAAAAGTATAGGTTTATAGTCGGAAAAATAAGTTACAAGTCGTTTTTGTAAAGGTAGTCATTTCAGTCGAAAGAACGACGTCTAGATGACCATTTTAGAAAACATACTTCCACTTTGAGTTTAACCATAATTTTTGGATATAGTTTCATGTTCATAATAAAAATCATTTTCTCAGAATAACAACTTTTAAATCAAAGTTTATCATAGTTTTTAATTAACTAACCCAAAACAGCCCGCGGTGTTACTACGACGGCGTAAATCCGGTTTTTCGGTGTTTTTCGTGTTTCCAGGTTTAAATCATTAAGTTAGCATATCATATAGATATAGAACATGTGTTTAGTTAATTTTAAAAGTCAAGTTAGAAGGATTAACTTTTGTTTGCGAACAAGTTTAGAATTAACTAAACTATGTTCTAGTGATTACGAGTTTAAACCTTCGAATAAGATAGTTTTATATATATGAATCGAATGATGTTATGAACATCATTACTACCTCAAGTTTAGTAGGTAAACCTACTGGAAGTGACAAGAAATGATCTAGCTTCAAAGGATCTTGGATGGCTTGAAAGTTCTTGAAGTAGGATCATGACACAAAAACAAGTTCAAGTAAGATTTTTACTCGAATTAAGATAGTTTATAGTTATAGAAATCGAATCAAAGTTTGAATATGAATATTACCTTGAATAAGAAAGATAACCTATTGTATATAACAAAGGTTTCTTGATCTTAGATGATTACTTGGAATGGATTAGAAAGCTTGGAAGTAAATTAGTAAACTTGAAGGGATTTTTGAAGTGTTCTTGAAGTGTTCTTCCTATGATGATTATAACTTGATTCTTGAAGTGATTTTTGATGAAGATGATGATTAACTACTGGAAAAATACGTTCATAATAGTGTGGGTGTGTTGAGAGAGAATTAGAAAGAGAATTGGAAGTGAAATGGAGTGAATGATGAGTGGTAATTGGTGAGTGGTGAGTGGGGTTAAAAGGAGTTCTAGTTAGTTGACTAGCTCATGGTAGAAGTTAAAATTGATTAGTCATACATGACATAATCAAGAGTGGAATCCCATGCTAGTTCCTATTGGTATATACCCATAGTAAGTACGTTTTGAAGCTGTGTATAATACGGGTAAGAATACGACTAGAATTCTTGATGAAAGAAAAGAATGGGAAAGTAACTGTAACCATTTTCGTTAAGTATGAGTGTTTTGATATATGTCTTGAAGTCTTCCAAAAGTATTTTAATACATCTAAATACACTACATGTATATACATTTTAACTGAGTCGTTAAGTCATCGTTAGTCGTTACATGTAAGTGTTGTTTTGAAACCTTTAAGTTAACGATCTCAATTAGTGTTGTTAACCCATTGTTTATTATATCTAATGAGATGTTAAATTATTATATTATCATGATATTATGATATATTAATATATCTTAATATGATATATATACATGTAAATGTCGTTATAACGATAATCTTTACATATATGTCTCGTTTCGAAATCCTTAAGTTAGTAGTCTTGTTTATATGTATATAACTTATTGTTAATATACTTATGGAGATACTTACTTATCATAATCTCATGTTAACCATATGTATATCCATATATATATCGTCATGTCATTTTTACAAGTTTTAACGTTCGTGAATCGCCGGTCAACTTGGGTGGTCAATTGTCTATATGAAACATATTTCAATTAATCAAGTCTTAACAAGTTTGATTGCTTAACATGTTGGAAACATTTAATCATGTAAATATCAATCTCAATTAATATATATAAACATGGAAAAGTTCGGGTCACTACAGTCTGTGTGGCTAGTGGTTCAATCGCGAGGACCGTTCCCTTTGTACTATTGGGTAACCATGGTTATGTGTTGTAGCGTAGCATATTACATTGTAGGAGTTATATGCTTTTTGGTATGCTAGCTTGTGTATTGGAGTTTAGCTTTGTACTTGCGATGGTATGCTATTTATATTGCTAGCGTGTATGTGGTAATTGTTGTAAGTGAATGCAAGTAAGTAGGTTATATATGTATCTGTATAATTATTGCATTCACTAAGCTTTGCTTACCCTCTCGTTGTTTACCCTTTATAGGCTCCGGCGGAGACAAGGGTAAGGGCATTCGTATGGATTAGAGATCCCGCTTTGTTGTAGGGGACGCTTTTGATATGATAGCTTTTGGAGTTGACCGAGTTTTGGGTAGTATAACCCCCAAACACCATTCTCTAGTGTCGTTTGAAATTTAAACTAATTCGGTTGAAACTTATATATTTTGTACGAAACTCATATTACGGCATATGTGGGCCCGGTTTCGTAAAACTTATTTTATTATTGAATCGTGTGTGTTTTCCATATTATAGCATGTTGTGAAAAGCATTTCGCCTAAATATGTCGGGAAGTGGGTGATCTTTATTTGAAAACTAACAGATTTCGACAGAAGCTGAATGAGTCTGTGCGCGCCGCGCACCTAATCTGAATAAAAAAAAATTTGTTTGCTGTTTTTGGTTGGTTATTTGGGTTGGGTCGTTACAAGTGGTATCAGAGCATGGTCTAAGGGATTTAGGCGACTTGAGATAGGTGCCTAGACTTAGACTTTATTGTGTATGCATTTATTGCGGGACTTGTAGGAGACGGGTCGGACCGGGATGGGTTAGTGCTTGGGTTTATGTGAACTAACCTGCACGAATTGTTTTGTGTTGTGTTTTTGCAATCATCATGTGAAATAGACATTGTACTAGCGAGTTAATGTGACGTGCCCGCGTAACAATTATTAGCTAGCATTGTTACGGGTTCAAATCGACGATTGTTGAGCAAGATGGGGTGGTGAGGTGAATATGTATTTGTGACATGTCTTTTCGTTCGTCGTTTAACCTATTTCTGTTTTTTAGAATGAAGATGAGAAATGGACACGACACCAATGAAGGAGGTACGAGCGAGGACCTCGAGTTTACGGCCAAGGTTGAGGCCATCATTAAAAAGTAGAGAGCGGAATTTCTTGAGGATGTCCGAAAGGTTTTCCAAGAATCAGTTGATGGGCAAGTAACCGAGTTAATCAATGAGCGAATGAATGCCGCAATTGAAGAGGCATTAGAAGCTAGAAACATTCATCCTCGGGGTGAAGGGGGTGATGGTAATGGTGGATATGGAAGGCGAGACTTTCATTACAAAAATTTCAAGGATGCTCAACCTCCTATGTTTAATGGAGTGAGGGATCCATTGAAAAGCACATGTTGGATCTCCGACATTGAGGGGGCTTTCCGTACCGCGGAGTGTCCTCCCGAGAAGAAGACGAGATACGGTTCTAGCATGTTACGTGAAGAGGTCAAGTTATGGTGGGACGATAAAATTAAGTTTCATGGTGAAGAGCAATGCATGAGTTTGACATGGGAAGAGTTTAAAAAGGAATTTTTCAAAGAATACGTAACTCCTTCCGACCTCGATAGAATCCGGGACGAGTTGCACAATATGCGACAAGGTTCAATGGACTTGGTCACTCTCAAGTCTACTTTCTTGGTAAAGACTCATTTTTGTCCGGAGTATGTTGGTGATGACCACAAGTTGATGCTAGATTTTTACCGTACACTAAGCGATGAGTTGAAGCGTAAGATTAGTCGGGGAATGGCTAAGTCTTTTGATGAATTGTTTGAGTTGGCCCGGGGTTTTGAGCCGGAGGTTCCGAAAAGAAGTGATTTCTCCTTTTCTAAGAGAAAATTCGAAGGTTCGAGTCAACCGAACTTTTCAAGCAAAAAGAGCAAGAAGGGCTCCGAAAGTGTTTAATAACGTTAAGAAGAGTGGTTCCGGAAGTTTTCTCCCAAATTGCTATAATTGTGGGTAAAAGGGTCACATCTCGCGTGAATGCCCAAAGCCAGTTACGAACACGCTCACATATTTTAATTGCCAAAAGCAAGGACACCGAAAGTCGGAGTGTCCCGATTTGTATGGTGATCAAGTGAAAAAGTTAGAGAAAGCAGTGGGTACGGCTAAGGGTCGCAATTATTTGATGACTAATGACGAAGCTAAGCAATCCAATGAAGTGGTCTCAGGTACTTTCATGGTTAACTCTAATCCGGCAAGGATTCTATTTGATAGTGGTGCTAACTTATCGTTTGTTTCTCCAAGATTTGTGTCTAAGCTTGATAAACCGCTAGCTAAGTTAAGTCATCCGGTAGAAGTTGAAATAGCAGATGGTAAGACGGTGCTAGGGTTGATGTTTGTAATGATTGTGAAATTGTGTTTGGTTCCGAAACGTTTAAAATCGATCTTATCCCGATGACCTTGGGTGAATCCGATATTGTCGTTGGTATGGATTGGCTCGATCATCATAGAGCCGATATTGCATGCCATGAAAAATCGATTCGTGTGAAGACCTCAAGTGGGGGAGAGTTAATTATTCATGGCGAGAGACGGAGAAGACTTGTGCCATTATGCACTTATGCACGGGCACGTCATTTTCTTGTTAGTAGTGGCATGGCTTTTCTTGCTCATGTAGTTGATACTCGTGAAGAGCCACCATCCATTCGTGAAATTCCGGTGGTTAGTGAATTTGAAGACGTTTTTTTCGGATGAATTTCTGGGTGTACCGGCGGAAAGACAAGTCGAATTTCGCATTCAGTTGGTTCCGGGTGCTACTCCCATTGCTAAAACTCCTTATCGTTTAGCACCAACGGAAATGCAAGAGTTGTTAAATCAAACCCAAGAGTTGCTTGAAAAGGGTTTTATTTGACCGAGTGCTTCGCCATGGGGCGCTCTGGTTTTATTCGTGAAAAAGAAGGATGGTAGTATGCGGATGTGCATCGATTATCGGGAGTTGAATAAAGTGACGATAAAGAATCGTTATCCATTGCCTCGGATTGACGATTTGTTTGACCAACTCCAAGGTGCAACGTATTTCTCTAAGATCGACCTACGGTCCGGCTATCACCAAATGCGGGTCCGTGAGGAAGATATTGAGAAAATGGCTTTTCGAACGCGTTACAGGCATTATGAGTTTGTAGTTATACCTTTCGGTCTTACGAATGCACCGGCGGCATTCATGGATCTTATGAATCGAGTGTGCCAACCTATGTTGGACAAGTCGGTGATTGTGTTCATTGACGACATACTTGTCTATTCGAAGAGTATGAAGGAACATGCACATCATTTGCGTGAAGTATTGAAGACGTTGCGGAAGGAGAAGTTGTATGCAAAGTTCTCCAAATGTGAATTTTGGCTAATGGAAGTTCAATTCCTTGGCCATATTGTGAACAAGGATGGTATTCAAGTAGATCCAGGGAACATTGAGACGGTGAAGAGTTGGGGACGACCGACTACGCCTACGGAAATCCAAAGTTTTCTCAGATTGGCCGGTTATTATCGTCGGTTTATCCAAGACTTTTCTAAAATTGCTTCTCCATTGACGAAGTTAACGAGAAAGAACGCGAGATTTAATTGGGAAAACGAGCAAGAAATTGCTTTCCAATTGTTGAAAGAGAAGTTATGTCAAGCTCCGGTTTTAGTATTGCCGGAAGGTGTAGAAGACATGACGGTTTATTGTGATGCTTCTTTAAATGGGATCGGTTGTGTTCTAATGCAATGAGGTAAAGTCATCGCGTATGCCTCTCGACAATTAAAGGAACACGAAACGAGATATCCGACTTATGATCTTGAGTTGGCGACGGTTGTTCATGCGTTGAAAATTTGGCGCCATTACTTGTATGGTGTCAAGTGTACGATTTATTCGGATCACAAAAGCTTAAAACTTCTTTTTGATCAACGAGATTTGAATTATCGTCAACGTAGATGGATGGATGTGGTGAAAGACTATGATTGTGAAATACTTTATCATCCGGGTAAGGCGAATGTGGTCGCGGATGCGTTAAGTCGAAAGAGTCAACATCCGGCGATACGAGTAAGATCGTTACGCATGATTATTACTAACGATTTTCTTGTAAAGCTTGGAGAGACTTAAATCGAAGCTTTTGTTAACAATAAGCATGAGGAACGAATCGTGGGACAAACGGAGTTTATTACCTTAGGTCCGCATGGTTTGTTATCTTTTCAAGGAAGGTTGTGGGTGCCTAAAATGGGTGATCATCGACGAGTGCTACTTGATGAAGCACATAAGTCAAAGTATTCCATTCACCCGGGCGCGACGAAAATGTATCTTGATTTGAAGAAAGAATATTGGTGGCCGGGCATGAAATGTGATGTTGTAAAGTATGTTGAACAACGTGTCACATATTTGCAAGTTAAGGTCGGGCACCAAAAGCTGTATGGTAAGTTACAACCGTTGGAAGTCCCGAAATAGAAATGGGAGCACATTACCATGGACTTCATTACAAAGTTACCAAAGACGGCGAGAACCCAACTTGATTCGATTTGGGTGATAGTTGATCGGTTGACGAAAAGTTCCTTGTTTCTTCGCATTCGAGAAACGATATCGTCGGAGACTTTGGCTAAATTATTTATCAAGGAGGTGATATCGAGGCATGGGGTTCCTATATCTATTATTTCGGATCGAGACACTCGTTTCACATCTCGGTTTTGGAATAAGTTTCATGAAGATATGGGCACACAATTGAGAATGAGCACGGCGTACCATCCTCAAATGGACGGTCAAACTGAACGTACGAATCAAACCTTGGAGGATATGTTATGAGCGTGCATTATTGATTTCGGGGGTAGTTGGGATGAGCACTTACCATTGGTGTAATTCTCGTACAATAATAGTTATCATACTAGTATCGGGATGCCACCGTATGAGATACTTTATGGGAGTAGGTGTATAACTCCGATCTGTTGGGGTGAAGTGGGTCAAAGAGAAATCGGAAGCACCGATTTGGTCTTAGAGACGAATAGTAAGATTGAGATGATTCGGACTCATTTGAAAGTGGCTCAAGATAGACAAAAATCGTATGCCGACAAACGTAGGCGATTGATTGAGTTCCAAAAAGGTGACATGGTGATGCTTAAGGTTTCGCCGTGGAAGGGTATTATTCGATTTCAAAAATGGGGAAAGTTAGCTCCTCGGTTTATTGGGCCATTTAAGGTTTTAGCTCGTGTTGGCGAAGTTGCGTATCATTTGGAATTACCCGAAGTGCTTGTGGGGATCCATAATGCATTTCATGTTTCCCATCTCCGTAAGTGTCTTGCGGATGATTCTTCTTGGATGCCTTTAGACGAAATCGAGTTAAACAACAAGTTAGAATATGTTGAGGAGCCGATTACTATACTCGATGAAAAAGTGAAAAGGTTGAGAAATAAAGAAGTGAGAACTTATAAAGTTCATTGGAGTCGTATTAAGGGTTCCGAGTTTACTTGGGAGCCCGAAGAGTTTGTGTTGGTGTATCTTCCCTCTTGTCATGCGGCTTGGATCGCGAGGACGCGCTCCGATTCAAGTGGGGGAGAGTTGTAAGACCCAAATAATTCATTGTACATCAGTGTAAATATAGTACATAAGGTGTGGGGGTGCAGTGCAGTTTAACAGAGGTCAGAATCCTGCCCAGAACCTTTTACGCGCTGCGCAGGGTTAAGTGTGCGCGCCGCGCACTAGCCCTGTGCACAGTTTTCTGCTTTTTAGTTAAAAATTAAATGAAGGGTATTGTGGTCTTTTCACATGGGGACGAGTTTGGGGCAGTAAAGGCAAGTTTGGTGGTGGTTGAAACACACTTAACTTCATCATCTACCACATCATCTCTCCAATTCAATTTCTAGAGTGAGAAACCCTTCAAGAGAGAGAAAGCCCAAATCAAGGAGGAAGAAGAAGCTTGATTCGGGTTAAAGCTCAAGTACTAAAGTTGTTCATCTAGCCCCTAGCTACGCTTTGAGTGTGGTGGTATGCTCTAATCTTGATTCTTAATTTAATTTGTTTAAGGGTTAGGGTTTGGGTTAGTGATCAACATAAAACCCATATTTGATGATTTTGGGTGTTCTTGGGTAAGATTGAGTCATGAAGACTCAATAGTGACTAACCTAAGGTTTCAATGTATTAATTGGTGTTTATGAGCCCTAATTGGTTAGTTAATTACTAGCACACCTAGTTATTAAGCAAATGGGTGTTAACGGGGTTAGTGGATGACCCGAAGAGGGTGTGTTGACCCTAAAATGGTTAAATGGGTGATTTTTGACCTAGTTGGGCAAGATGAGTGTGAAATGTCCTAAGTTTGGGTTAGTCGGTGTTGTTAGACCTTACTCACTAGATTTTAGTGATTAACGATGGGTCATGACCTTAAATGGACGGTTTTGGTATAAATGGTTCAACTAATGCATTTAAGTCGTTAAATGCACAAGTGTGTATTGTTGGTGTCTAATCCGATGAATGGTATATTAATTATATACATAATGTAATAGGTACGTCGCGTTGAAGGTTGCAAGCTTGATTAACTCACCAAAGGTGCTAAGGTGAGTGGAATAATTATACGTGTGTGTATGTAATGTATTTACTTGTGCGAAATGCGATGTGGGTTTTGAGTTCGGGTATGCGATACCACATCGTGTTGGCGTGGGATGAGGGTTTAAAGTTCGGGTGTAGTGACCCGAACTTTTCCATGTTTATATATATTAATTGAGATTGATATTTACATGACTAAATGTTTCCAACGTGTTAAGCAATCAAACTTGTTAATACTTGATTAAATAAAATAAGTTTCATATAGACAATTGATCACCCATGTTGACCGGCGATTCACGAACGTTACAAAATTGTAAAAACTACATGTTGTGGTATATATATAGACATATATATATGGTTGACATAAGATTATGATGAGTAAGTATCACACTAAGTATATTAACAATGTGTGATATACATATGAAATGAGATTACTAAGTTAAGAAACTCGAAATGATATATATAACGATTATCGTTATGAAAACGTCTACTAAATACATATGTATCATATTAAGATATTGATACACTATATTTAACATGATAAAATGATATTTAAATATATCATTAATTGTGTTTACAATGAACTACATATGTAAAAACAAGACTACTAACCCAAGAATTACGAAACGAGACTTATATGTAACGATTATCGTTGTAACGATATTTTAATGTATATATCATATTAAGAGATATTCATATATAATAATATCATGATAATATAATAATTTAACATCTCATTTGATATAATAAACATTGGGTTAACAACATTAATTGAGATCGTTAATTTAAAGGTTTCAAAACAACACTTACATGTAACGACTAACGAAGACTTAACGACTCCATTAGAATGTATATACATGTTGTGTTTTGATATTTATTCTTACACTTTAGAAAGACTTCAAGACACATATCAAAATACTTCTACTAAACAAAAATGCTTACAATTACATCCTCGTTCAGTTTCATCAACAATTCTACTCGTATGCACCCGTATTCGTACTCGTACAATACACAGCTTTTAGATGTATGTACTATTGGTATATACACTCCAATGATCAGCTCTTAGCAGCCCATGTGAGTCACCTAACAAATGTGGGAACCATCATTTGGCAACTAGCATGAAATATCTCATAAAATTACAAAAATATGAGTAATCATTCATGACTTATTTACATGAAAACAAAATTACACATCCTTTATATCTAATCCATATACCAACGACCAAAAACACCTAAAAACACTTTCATTCTTCAATTTTATTCATCTAAGTGATCTCTCAAGTTCTATCTTCAAGTTCTAAGTGTTTTTCATAAATTCCATAAGTATAGTTTCATAAAAATCAAGAATACTTTCAAGTTTGCAAGTCTACTTCCAAGCTTTCTAATCCACTCCAAGTAATCATCTAAGATCAAGGAACCTTTGTTATTTACAGTATGTTATCTTTCTAATTCAAGGTAATATTCATATTCAAACTTTTATTCAATTTCTACAACTATAACAATCTTATTTCGAGTGAAAATCTTACTTGAACTATTTTCTTGTCATGATTCTGTTTCAAGAAATTTCAAGCCATCCAAGGATCCTTTGAAGCTAGATCTATTTTTATCATTTCCAGTTATTTTATCCAGAAAACTTGAGGTCGTAATGATGTTCATAACATCATTCGATTCATACATATAAAGCTATCTTATTCGAAGGTTTAAATTTGTAATCACTAGAACATAGTTTAGTTAATTCTAAACTTGTTCGCAAAAAAAATTTAATCCTTCTAACTTGAATTTTAAAATCAACTAAACACATTTTATATATCTATATGATATGCTAACTTAATGATTTAAAACCTGGAAACACGATGAACACCATAAAATCGGATATACGCCGTCGTAGTGAAACCGGGGGCTGTTTTGGTTTGGATAATTAAAAACTATGATAAACTTTGATTTAAAAGTTGTTCTTCTGGGAAAATGATTTTTCTTATGAATATGAAACTATATCCAAAAATCATGGTTAAACTCAAAGTGGAAGTATGTTTTCCAAAATGGTCATCTAGACGTCGTTCTTTCGACTGAAATGACTACCATTACAAAAACGACTTGTAACCTATAATTCTGACTATAAACTTATACTTTTTCTGTATAGATTCATAAAGTTAAGTTCAATATGAAACCATAGCAATTTGATTCACTCAAAACGGATTTAAAATGAAGAAGTTATGGGTAAAACAAGATTGGTTATTTTTGTTTGTTGTAACTACGTGAAAATTGGTAACAAATCTATATTAATCATATCCTAGTTAATTTATATTGTATTATACATGTATTCTAATATATTATGTAATCTTGGGATACCATAGACACGTATGCAAATGTTTTGACATATCATATCGACCCATCTATATATATTATTTGGAACAACCATAGACACTCTATATGCAGTAATGTTGGAGTTAGCTATACAGGGTTGAGGTTGATTCTAAAAATATATATAGTTTGAGTTGTGATCTAGCCTGAGACGTGTATACGCTGGGTCGTGGATTGATTCAAGATAATATATATCGATTTATTTCTGTACATCTAATTATGGACAACTAGTTGTAGGTTACTAACAAGGACAGCTGACTTAATAAACTTAAAACAGTAAAACGTATTAAAAATGTTGTAAATATATTTTGAACATACTTTGATATATATGTACATATTTGTTATAGGTTCGTGAATCGACCAGTGGCCAAGTCTTACTTTCCGACGAAGTAAAAATCTGTGAAAGTGAGTTATAGTCCCACTTTTAAAATCTAATATTTTTGGGATGAGAATACATGCAGGTTTTATAAATGATTTACAAAATAGACACAAGTACGTGAAACTACATTCTATGGTTGAATTATCGAAATCGAATATGCCCCTTTTTATTAAGTCTGGTAATCTAAGAATTAGGGAACAGACACCCTAATTGACGCGAATCCTAAAGATAGATCTATTGGGCCTAACAAACCCCATCCAAAGTACCGGATGCTTTAGTACTTCGAAATTTATATCATATCCGAAGGGTGTCCCGGAATGATGGGGATATTCTTATATATGCATCTTGTTAATGTCGGTTACCAGGTGTTCACCATATGAATTATTTTTATCTCTATGTATGGGATGTATATTGAAATATGAAATCTTGTGGTCTATTATTATGATTTGATAATATATAGGTTAAACCTATAACTCACCAACATTTTTGTTGACGTTTTAAGCATGTTTATTCTCAGGTGATTATTAAGAGCTTCCGCTGTTGCATACTAAAATAAGGACAAGATTTGGAGTCCATGCTTTTATGATATTATGTAAAAACTGCATTCAAGAAACTTATTTTTGATGTAATATATTCTTATTGTAAACCATTATGTAATGGTCGTGTGTAAACGGTATATTTTAGATTATCATTATTTGATAATCTACGTAATGCTTTTAAACCTTTATCGATAAAATAAAGGTTATGGCTGTTTTAAAAATGAATGCAGTCTTTGAAAAACGTCTCATATAGAAGTCAAAACCTCGCGACAAAATCAATTAATATGGAATGTTTATAATCAATATGAACGGGACATTTCATCGGCTATGCGATACCTCATCATCATGTGTGGCATGTGATATGGGTTTAAAGTTCGGGTATGCGATACCATATCATCATGTATGTTTGCGGGCGTGAAGTGTGGGTTATAAGTTCGGGTATGCGATACCACGTTTCACGTAACGAGTGGGTTTTAAGTTCGGGTATGCGATACCACCCAAGGGACTAGTGATGCATACTAGTGGAGTCTGTGTGGCTAGCGGTTCAATCGCGAGGACCGTTCCCTTTATACGATTGGGTGACCATGGTTATGTGTTGTAGCATAGCATATTACATTGTCGGAGTTATATGCTTTTTGTTATGCTAGCTTGTATATTGGAGTTTAGCTTTGTACTTGCGATGGTATGCTATTTATATTGCTAGCGTGTATGTGGTAATTGTTGTAAATGAATGCAAGTAAGTAGGTTATATATGTATGTGTATAATTATTGCATTCACTAAGCTTTGCTTACCCTCTCGTAGTTTACCTTTTATAGGCTCCGGCGGAGACAATGGTAAGGGCATTCGTATGGATTAGAGATCTCGCTTTGTTGTAGGGGACGCTTTTGATATGATAGCTTTTGGAGTTGACCGAGTTTTGGGTAGTTTAACCCCCAAACACCATGCTCTAGTGTCGTTTGGAATTTAAACTAATTCGGTTGAAACTTATATATTTTGTACGAAACTCGTATTACGGCACATGTGGGCCCGGTTTCGTAAAACTTATTTTATTATTGAATCGTGTGAGTTTTCCATATTATAGCATGTTGTGAAAAGCGTTTCGCCTAAATATGTCGGGAAGTGGGTGATCTTTATTTGAAAAATGACAGATTCGGACAGAAGCTGAATGAGTCTGTGCACGCCGCGCGCCGCGCACCTAATCTGAAAAAAAAAAAAAATTGTTTACTGTTTTTGGTTGGTTATTTGGGTTGGGTCGTTACACTTAGGGTAATTCATACCCATCTCACGCAATTAGGTCAACCATTACCCATTTGACCCATTTTAACATCAAGACTTATATTTTGGTCATACATGAACCCATTAACAATCTTTCACTAACTCGCAAGTGTATTAGTGATTTAACAACATAGCTAACACTTCCAAACCCCAATTTACATGACTAAACCCTAGATTATAACCATTAGGGTTTCTTTTCATCAATTTAACCCAAACTTACCCATTTAACCCCCAAATGGGTCTTACAAGTCTCAAATGAAACAAACCCTAGCCATAAATCAATTAAAACTCAAAACACGGAGTTAAGACTTACCAACACTATCACAACGTAGCTAGAGACGTAGGAAACAACTTTAAACTCGGACTCAGATGAGATTTGGTCTCCTTTGAAACAACCCGTCCTAATCCATAAGGATGAATACATTTACATATGGATACATTACGAGGTTCTGACCTCTAAATGATACATTTTACAATGTATTCGTTTTTAAAAGACAAACTTTCATTTCATCAAAAGTTGACAGGCATGCATACCATTTCATAATATATTCAAACCATAAATGACTTAATAGTAATCTTGTTGAACTCAACGACTCGAATGCAACGTCTTTTGAAATATGCCATGAATGACTCCAAGTAATATCTCTAAAATGAGCAAATGCACAGCGGAAGATTTCTTTAATACCTGAGAATAAACATGCTTTCAAATGTCAACCAAAAGTTTGGTGAGTTCACAAGTTTATCATAAAATAATAAAATTCACTAATTTTGATAGACCACAAGGTTTCAATTTTATAATCAACATACAGGATTAACACATCTGTATACAAATCCATTCATACGAATAAACACCTGGTAACCGACATTAACAATAATGCATATAGGATATCCCCAAAGATACAAGATTAACACATCTGTATACGTACAAGATTAACACATCTGTACAAAAATCGAAGTACTATAGCATCCAAACTCTCAGGATGGGGTCGTTAGTGCCCGTAGATCTATCTTTAGGATTCGCGTCAATTAGGGGCCAGTTCCCTAATTCTTAGGTTACCAAGCTATAAGGGGGTGATATCTGGTATAATAATTCAGTCGTAGAATGTTTTTAAGTACTTGTGTCTATTTCGTCAAACATTTATAAAAGCAGCGCATGTATTCTCAGTCCCAAAAATATATATTGCAAAAGCATTTAAAAAGAGAGCACATGAAACTCACAATACTGTATTTTGTAGTAAAAATACATATGACGACATTGAACAATGCAAGGTTGGCCTCGGATTCACGAACCTATATTAAGTATATATATTTATATAATGGTCAATATCTGTGATGACCCGGATTTTTTCGACTACTTGATTATACTATTTACATGATTTAATAATTTTGATTTAATAAGCAATGAATTTTAATAAGTCTTGAACCTACGAAAAGAATTTTACATAAGCAGTTGACCACCCTTTTATTCTTACGATTTACGAACGTCATAACTTGTATTGATTATATATATATATATATATGTGTGTGTGTGTGTGTGTGTATATATATATATATATATATATATATATATATATATATATATATAGATTTAACTTGAAAATATGATAATTAAATATCTCATTAAGTATATTAACAAAGTATTATATATATATTTTCATACTACTAATTTAAAGAGTTTTTGAACAATATATATGTTACTATTTAAATGACGTAATTAACTTATGTTAAAATGTATTTACATATAAAGTATTACGAGTGTAAATACATCCTTACAAATATTAAATACACTTTATAATATACCAATACATATAAAGGATGGCTATACTCGTATTTTCATTCAATTTCCTCAAGAATTCTACTCACATTCGTACGGTATTTTTACCCGTATTATACACAGCTTCTAGAAGTATTTACTATTGGTATATACCAATAGAAATCTGCAATTATTTATGTAATATGTCATCCATGACCTAATCAATTTAATATATCATCCATGACTTAATACATTTTAACTTATCTTAGATATTTTCACTAAAAACCAAATTTTCAAGCCTATAAGTAAGCACCATTTCTAACTCATTTTTACACATTCATTTTCCAAATTCTACTTCCAATTTTCACACACACTTGCAAAAACTCTCTCAAGTTTTGTTCTACTACTTCTTTCCAGCAACTTTACATTCTAAACTTGAGGTAAAAACTCTACTTAAACTCTTTTTCAATTCATATGTTTATAACTATCTATATAAGAGTTTATAAACTAGAACATAGTTTAGTTAATTCTAAACTTGTTCGCAAACAAGTTAATCCTTCTAACTTGACTTTTAAAACAACCTAACACATGTTTTATATCTATATGATATACTAACTTAATGAGTTAAAACTTGGAAACACGAAGAACACCGTAAAACCGGACATACGCCGTCGTGGTAAAACCGGGGGCTGTTTTAGGTTGGATAATTAAAAACTATCATAATCTTTGATTTAAAAGTTATTCTTCTGGGAAAATGATATTTCATATGAACATGATACTATATCCAAAAATCATGGTTAAACTCAATATTGAAGTATGTTTTTCAAAATGGTCATCAAGATGTCGTTCTTTCGACGAAAATGACTACCTCTTTCAAATATGGATTATAACTTGTAACTCCGACTATAAACCACCACTTTTTCAGTTTAGTATCACAAATTACAGTTCGTTATGAAACCATAGCAATTTGATTCACTCAAAACGGATTTATAACGAAGAAATTATGGGCAAAACAATATTGGTTAGAAATGGATAATTTGATTACGGGATTAATTCATTAAAATCTATACTAACCATATCCTAGCTAACTTTTCTTGTATTATACATGTATTCTAACATGTCATGGTTACACAATACGTCAGATAAATCAAAAGACACCACATACACAATAAGTGTAACTACAATAGCGGTATTGTTGGTCATGATTGAGTCTTATACAACACGTGTATACTATGTACTACTAATTGTGGACTACTAACTGTGGACTACTAATTGTGGACTACTAACGTTGGACTGCTAAGTTGACAACTTAAACAATCATACGTGATTGAAAATATAAATTTAAACAATCACACGTGATTGAAAATATAAACTTAAACAATCACAAGTGATTGAAAATGTGAACTTAAACAATCACATGCGATTGAAGATATGATATGAATAATAGTTGTATTACATTTTGATATATATATATATATATATATATATATATATATATATATATATATATATATATATATATATATATATATATATATATATATATATATTTGTTACAGGTTCGTGAATCCAAGGACGACAGCCATATTTTTAATAAGTTGAAAACTTATTATTAATATACTTTTACTACCGTGAGTATATAGTCCCATTTTTAAACTCTCAAAATTTTTTGGGATGAGAATGCATGCATTTTATATTTTACGCCATGGACACAAGTACTTAAAATATATTCTACGTTGAGTTGTACCACCTTGCATATCTTCCCTAATAGCTTGGTAACTAATATTTACATGTTGTAAGAACATGTAAGCGCGAATCCTATTGATAGATCTATCGGTTTGACAACCCCAACTGGACTAGTCGCTCTAGTATCGTAAACGGTTGCATAGTACTTCATTTTTACTACACTTGGTGCAGTGTAGGGAGATTTCATAATAAAGGGAATATGCTACATTTATGGTTAAGTATGGTTACCGAAGCTCTCAACAACTTATAGAATATCTTTATTGAAATGTTTGTAACTACGAAATATTGTGGTCTATATTTATATCGATGCTAGCTTTAAACCTATATATCTCACCAACCTTTGTGTTGACTGTTTAAGCATGTTTATTCTCAGGTCCTTAAGAAAGTCTTCCGCTGTTGCATTATCTGAGCAAGCTGTGCATGGAGTCTCATGCTTTTGTTTAAATGAAGTGTTGCATTCAATAAAACCTTTATCATGTATTATATTTGACTGTTATGTTACGTGTGTAGTATTTGGAAACCGATGTATCATGGGGATTATTTCTTAAATAATCGCCCAATTGTTTAAAACATGCATTATGTATAATAATGGTGTGCTTTTTATTAAACGATTGCAATATTTTTCTAAAACGTATCATATAGAGGTCAAATACCTCGCTACGGGACCAATGAATAACGTATTACGTTTATAGTAATATGGACGGGTCGTTTCAGTTGGCATCAGAGCAGAGGTCTTAGCGAACCATAAATTGCATTAGTGTGTCTGACCGGTATTTGTTAGGATGCATTAGTGAGTCTGGACTTTGACCGAACTTGTTTTTGAAAACCATTGCTTATCATTTTTGGTCGGAAACTGAATATTATAACATGTAAATATTATGTGGTATATTACTAATGTGGTAGTTAATGTGTGATAGATGTCTACTTCTAGCACCAATCTCATTATCACATTCAGCGACTCCGAAGTTGAATCTCCAGCAAAAGTACCAATCATCGACTTATCTGATAACGACGATGACCCGAAGGAAGGTGTATCAATCATCTATATAACTGATGACGATGATGACCTGGAGTCGGATGCATTTTTGGAAGACTCGCAATTCCCAGAGGAACCAGAAGAGGAACCTGAGGAGAACGAAGTAAAAGAAATTACCGAGGCAGAATTTAATAAGGGAAAGAAACCTATAATCGTCAACCCAGAAATTCCAAAAGCAAAAACTAATAAAACAATTATTGTACCAAGTACTCCCGATACTACCACACCTAGTCAACCATGTCTTACCAATACTACAGAAATGTCATCTACTGAACCCCAACCAAAACCTAGACTTACCGCTGAAATACGCACTCTGACAGTAGGGAAGCGAAAATTCTATGATTTCCCAGATTTCTTTGAATTCCCAAGAAAGCCTCGTCGTTTCTAATCTGTTTTTGCAGTTATTCGACTTCACGCCTTATATAATAATATATCGTGTGCTATATTTCATCTTACATATGTTTTATGTAAAATAGTGGTATTGAATTATTGTAAAATATTGTACCAAAAGAATAAGCGTGAAGTATTAATGCATTAAGTTTTTCATGATAGAATATTATCATGATTGTAGTAGTTAATTTGTGTACTAGCTATTAAGTATGAACTTTAACGGGTAGGTACTACCCGAACTACAATTATAAAACGCTAATAAGAAGAAAAGGCTTTTATAATAATTGGTTCATATTATTAATATGCTACGATGTACCATTAATTACTCACTACATCTATAATATTCTATGTGATTAATTATCTTATATGTTTATTGAAGAAACATGGATCGATTAAATCGAATGAAGGAACAAGAAATTGAGGAGCTTATCAACCAACGCGTAAACGACTGAATGCTTTGGGTCGAAGCGGCAAGAGCGGCAGCAAACAGCACAAACCCTCGTGTTGGATGCTCATATAAAGCATTTCAAGGTTGCAAACCTTAATCATTCAGCGGAACAGAGGGACCAGTCGGTTTAACCCGATGGTTCAAAAAGCTGGAGTCCGTATTTAAAATTAGTGGTTTTGCGGAAGGGGACAGGACGAAGTATGCTTCATACACATTATAGGATGGTGCACTTACATGGTGGAAAAACTATGTAAAAGCTGTAGGGGGTGATGAAGCATATGATACTCCTTGGGAAGAGTTGAAAAATATGCTAATCAATGAATACTGCCCAAGGAACGAGGTTAGAAAAATGGAAGCCGAGTTACGAAATCTGAAAGTTATCAGAACGTAACTTACCAACTATAACAGGCGATTCATGGAATTAGCCTTGTTATATCTTGAATTGGTACCAACAGAAGAGCGAAAGATTGAATTATACAAAGATGGTCTGCCAAAGAACATCAAGGCCAATGTTACAGCATCCAAACCCAAGACAATTCATGAAGCTATCACCATGACAAATGAGCTAATGGATCAGATCATCCTGGATAAGAACGCATCAAATACCGATGCCAAGGTATCAGATAACAAAAGAAAGTGGGATGGAAACCGTGATCGAGGTCACCAACAACAATCTATTAAGAAACAGGAAACCATGCAAGGTGCGGGTAGTGGTTCAAGCTCGGGTTACAAAGGACGAAATCCCTTATGTAACAGATGCCACAAACATCACACTGGTTTTTTTGTAACACCGGCCATTTTTTTTTTATAACACAGCGGAAGTCTTAGTTAATAAAACACCACATTAATTACATTAGTACAAAAGCTTAAGTTTAACTTTCACAAACGGTGTTACTTTATTACAAACACAGTTACAAATGTCCACATTAGAGTTGCTAGTCAAACATATCTTCTACATCAAGTTCCGATCCCATCAACAGTACCTAAACCTGCAGGGGGAGGAATGTGAGGGATTAGCGCACCGCTAAGTGAATGGAATCTATCTACATATTAAGCTTAAGTAATCCCTCATACAACAGTCAACTAACATGCTTACAACCATCAAGCATACAAACAACGACAATATGAGGCTCGACGACTTATACGGGCACATGATTCCTAGCTGATCGAACTAGAGTCTACCGATAGTCCTTCCTAACAAGTCTCTGCATAACTATCCAAACGCAACACATGCGTTCATCTATGCTATACTACCAGACTGTAGGACTTGGACTCAACCTCCCTTGGAATGGTTGACTTCACACGAACTTCAACCGCCCTAGGCATGGTTGAAAGCCCCCAACCGCCCTAGGCATGGCTGGTGTCAAACACAGTGCACATATACAATATATATAGATCACATAGCATGCAACTATCTATCTAGCATGGCAATCACTACACTACACAAGGTAATCAGAGTAATTCACAGTAGCATGATTTGCTACTTAAACTCTATCCAAAGATAGATCCACTCAGCAATTACCAGCAACGGCTCAGCTTCTAACTACTGAGCTTTCTCTTTATCCTTTCCACCTGAGAATAAACATAACCAAGTCAGTGATCATGTCTTGATATCATCCCAGCAACAACACAATAGCATCAATATTTAAACACTTGAACACTTAAACACCTGACCAATCAACAGTATGAGTGACACTCACCCGCATGTTTGAGGAACCTCAACCGTGCAGTTGACACCTCACTCGTACGTTTAGTCCTTGGCCAAATATCTAATTAGACAACAGTAGATCCGTACGGTTGACTACACGAGTGACATATGACTCGTACGAGTCACATCTCAACTGTATGATCTAACTTTCAAATATACTAGTTCAAGTAGTCACTCACTCGTGCGGTTCACCGCCTCAACCGTACGAGTGAAAGCTCACTCGTGCGAGTGAAGGCTCACTTATGCGAGTGACAAGGAACATCAATAACAACATGTAATAACATTTTTCATCCTATATTCATCATATATTCAATCATTCATAAGCCTATATCAAGAATTCAACCCATAATAACAAATTAACGCATGCACGCTAGACACACACGCTAATATCTCTATTTATGACCCAAATACATTCTTATATAGCTTTTAAAAAGTTTACCATTGGAAAGGATTTTTCATTATGATTCCAACGATACTTGATTCATCGAAAACAGAGTTACGGTTTGAAAGTTAAGACCAAAACAAATTTCCATAAATCTGACCATGTGCTCACACGTGTGGCTGAGGCCTCACTCGTGCGAGTGAGTCCTCACACGCGTGGTTGAGCCTCAAAAGTGTGGTCACTCGTACGAGTGACCTGTCACACGTGTGGGAGCTGAAGAACAGTTCCAGCACGCTGTTTTTCACGTTTTTGACCCAAAAACTCAATTTTTGCTCGTTTTGGTCACAAAACCACTTGAAAAACATCATATAAACTATATAGCAACTATTACTAACATCAATTAAGCATAACAAACACAAAACATGAAGATTCAAGGTCAAAAATGCTAAAAACCCACTTTACACCCAAACCCAATTTCTTTAAGAATTAACACACGTATTCATGTAAACAAACCTGGATTAATGATCACAAAGATGATTTGAATCAATCCTTAAAGCCTTACAATCCAATTTCTAGCTTGGATTAATTTAGGGCTTGAGAGGAAATGAAGTTACGTACGTACTTGTTTTGAGATAATTCTAGAAATGAGAAGATAGAAGCAGTTTACACTCTTAAGTGGGTATTAAAACCCATACCCCACAACACACGGGTATTTACCAGTTATCTAATATCTATCGTACTTAATTTGGCAACCCTAACGGAGTCCAAATTCAACAAACGAACCATTTCTGTGACCCTTGTCACAAACTGGTCTTAACCAACTAATCAATTAATAATAAACATATTATTAAAATAAAAGCATATTTAAACATAAATATAAACCTAAGGGCAATTAAGTAATCTTACTTCTAACCCTGGTTTCAGTCTGTTACAAATCCACCCCCTTAAAGAGATTCCGTCCTCAGAATCTGGTCTTGGTCAAACAGATGGGGGTATCGGGTCTTCATCAACTCTTCTTTCTCACACGTCAAGTTAGACCCTAAGCTGTGTTTCCATTCTACTAAAACCATCGGGATCTCTTTGTTTCTTAACTCAGTAACCTTTCTATCGACCACTCGGATAGGTTCCTCAACCAACTTGTTACTCAAATCAACTTTCAAATCTATCAGCGGTACAATTTGTGTCTCATCATCGACTTTACACTTACGTAAATAACACACGTTGAAGGTATTATGAATACCAGATAACTCTGGCGGAAGATCCAGTACCACTGTTTGATCATTCAGAATCTCACTAATTAGAAACGGTCCAATATACCTTGGTGCAAGCTTACCACGTTTACCAAATCTGATAACCCCTTTCCAGGGTGAAACCTTAAGATACATACGATCACCCACATTAAAAGTTATCGGATGTCTACGTGGATCTGCATACATCTTTTGTCTATCTCTGGCAGCTTTCAACTTTTCTCAAGCAATAACAACCTTTTCAGCTGTCATTTGAACAATTTCGGGACCAGCAAACTGTTTATCTCCAGCTTCTAACCAACAAGTCAAAGTTCTGCAACGACGACCGTACAACATTTCGTAAGGCGACATTCCTATGCTCGAATGATAAGAATTGTTATACGCGAATTCAACTAACGACAAATGTGTATCCCACGAATCACCATATTCTAATACTCATGCTCTCAACATATCCTCTATTGTCTGTATCGTTCGTTCACTCTGACCATCTATCTGAGGATGATAAGCTGTACTCAGATTCACACGTGTACCCAGATTCTGTTGTACACTGTACCAGAAGTTCGATACAAATCTAGAATCCCTATCTGACACAATCGATAATGGCACACCATGACGACTAATTATCTCTTTCACATATAAATCAGCAAGTTCACTTAATGACGCTGTCTCACGAGTAGCAAAAAAATGAGCACTCTTGGTCAAACGATCAACTATTACCCAAATCATATCGTGTTTTCTCTGAGTTCTAGGTAATTTTGTTACAAAATCCATCGTGATATGCTCCCATTTCCACTCTGGAATCTGTAACTGACGCAACGAACCATACGGTTTCTGGTGTTCTACCTTCACTTGCGCACAAACGTGGCACTTTTCAACAAAACGAGCGATATATGTTTTCATAGTCGGCCACCAATACACTGATTTCAAATCATGATACATCTTATTACTGCCTGAATGTACTGTTAATCTGGATTTGTGAGCTTCAGTCATGATCAAATTCCTCAAGTCTCCAAGCATACGTACCCAAATACGGTTATTTAAAGTCTTAAGCCCACAAGAATCATCAATTAGGTCAAATTTTCGTTTAGTCATAAGTTCAGATTTAATATGTTCATACTCCAAAGCACAGGCTTGAACAGTTCGTAATTGATCGATCAAATCTGAAGTTATACTCAAACGCAAAAATTTCACATTCTCATCAGACTTTTTACGACTTAGTGCATCTGCTACGACATTTGCTTTACCCGAATGGTACCTGATTTCACAATCGTAGTCTTTAATCAGCTCTTGCCACCGTCTCTGACGCATATTCAGTTCTTTCTGAGAGAAAATATATTGCAGACTTTTGTGATCTGTACATATTACACAATGTGTCCCATACAAATAATGTCTCCATAGCTTCAGAGCAAACACTACGGCAGCCATTTCTAAATCATGTACAGGATAATTCCTTTCATAAACTTTCAACTGTCTGGAGGTGTACGCAATCACTTTATCTCTCTGCATCAATATACAACCCAACCCTGCGAAGGACGCATCACAATAAACCACGAAGTCATCTAAACCTTCTGGTAATGCTAACACTGGAGCCTGACACAATAACTATTTCAAAGTCTGAAAAGCCTTTTCTTGATCATCACCCCATCGAAAGTCTATGTCTTTTCGAGTCAACTTAGTCAACGGACCCGCTATTTTCGAGAAATCTTTTATGAATCTTCGGTAGTAACCAGCTAATCCCAGAAAACTCTTAATTTCTGTCGGATTTCTTGGGGATTTCCAATTCATAACCGCATCAATCTTTAATGGACCAACTTTTATACCCTCGACACAAATTACATGACCCAAAAACTGCACTTCTCTTAACCAGAATTCACACTTAGAAAATTTTGCATATAACTGTTCTTGTTTCAACACATTCAACACCTGTCTTAAATGTTCAACGTGTTCGGCCTCTGTCTTTGAAAATACTAATATGTCGTCTATAAACACAATCACGAATTTATCTAGAAATGGACGACACACCCTATTCATCAGATCCATGAAGACTGCTGGCACGTTTGTTAACCCAAACGGCATGACCAAGAACTCATAATGACCATACCTAGTTCTAAACGCTGTCTTCGGGATGTCAGATTCTGCAACTCTAACCTGATGATACCCAGATCGTAAATCTATCTTTTAGAAATATGAAGCACCCTGCAACTGATCGAATAAATTATATATTCTAGGCAGCGGGTACTTATTCTTTACATTTCTCTTATTCAACTCCCGATAATCTATACACATACGCATGGTACCGTCTTTCTTTTTAACAAATAATGGTGCACCCCAAGGAGAAGAACTCGGTCTAATAAACCCACGATCCAATAACTCCTGAATTTGTGACATCATCTTACGAATTTCTAACGGCGCTAAACGATACGGGGCTTTGGCAACTGGAGTGGCTCCCGGCACCAATTCAATCTTATACTCTACTTCTCTTACCGGCGGTAACCCTGGTAACTCGTCTGGAAACACTTCCGGAAACTCTGAAACTACCGGAATATCGGCTATCGCTTTCTTTTCTTTCTTACCATCTACTACATAAGCTAGGAATGACTCACACCCTTTGGATAACGATTTCCTGGCTTTCATCATTGATATCAACGGAAAATTATACCCACCCCGTTCCCCTCGGGCTATAACACGGGTTCCATTAGCTAAACGAAAGGAAATCATTTTCCTATCGCACTTAATACTAGCTTTAAGTGGGCTCAGCCAATCCATTCCTAACACTACATCAAAACTAGGAATGGGTAACACTAAACAAGTCATAGGAAATGACTTTCCTTCAATATCAATACTAACCCCAGTCACAAATGTTGTGATGGGTGTGATCTTTCCATCACCTGCCTCTACTCTAATAGGTTCAGGCAACACAGGTAAATTCAACTTAGCACAAAAGACTAATGACATAAAAGACTTATTCGTACCACAATCAAACAATACACGAGCAGGTATTGAGTTGATTAAAAACATACCGGTGATCACATCGTCAGTTTCTGTAGCCTTCTCAACTGACATCTGAAAAGCTCTGGCCTCTGCTGTGGGAAGGTTCTTCCTCTTCTGCCCACTCAAGGCAGTAGACCCTCCAACTAATGCCGAACGCGCACCTGACCTTGCCCCGAAACTCATACTCTTGGACGAACAACTTACACCACGATGCCCTGGTTAATGACAACTCCAACACACATTTTCTGGAAATGAGCACGCTTGGGACTCATGCCCGGTAACACCACACCTCAAACACTGTCTTGTTGCTTCTGAACATTGACCACTGTGTGTAGACTTACAAGTGTGGCACCAATTCCCTCTACCTGATCCAGACCCAGAACCACTCTGTCGACTCTTACCTTTCTGTCTAAACCCAAACGATTTCTTTGACTTGCCACTGGATTGACCACCCGTTTGACCACTCGGAGTCATCATACTCCTTGTCGTCATTCCTCTTGCTGCTTTCAAATCACTTTCCACCATTCTGGCTATAACAAAGGCCTGAGACAAACTAGCTTCCATTCTCACTGACATTCTATATTCTGGCAAGATCACATTAACAAAATGTTGAATCCTTGATGCTTCATCTAGTACCCACTGAGATACAAATCTCAACTTATCCATAAACTCACCAATCACTTCATCAATTGACATCTGAGGCATCATTCTCATTTCTAAAAACTCAGTCTTCAATCGGTTAAGATCAAACGAAGAACAATATTGTTCACAAACTTTCCCTTGGAACTGTTCCCAAGTAATCTGATTAACATACTCCTTCGAGATACTGGATGTCAATGCATTCCACCAAACCCCTTTAACAATCTACAAACATACATAACCCGCAACTCCGGTTCACATTGACAGGCTTCCAAAGCCCTTTCAACCTCCATCAACCAATTCATGGTTTCTGTCGGGTCAGAACTTCCCGAATATTCTGGGGGTTTGCAATCTAAGAACTGTTTATAGGTACATTTCTTATGGGGCTGAACAAAGGGTTGTTGGAACATCTGTGTTTCGTACGGGTTCATTAACATTGGATTTTGAAAAGGGAAAGTATTTTGTGGTGGCATGTAGTACTGTTGAGGTGGTTGATTTTGCAATGGGTATTGGAATTGAGTCTGGTTCATGTTGGGTACGGTTTGATATTGTGCTGTCGGAAATCCAGGTGGCGTATCATCATTTCTCGCAGGATTTACCAACTCAAGCTCAATAATCTTATCCTGAGCTTCTTTCAGTTTACTTTCTAACTCATGAATATAACTCTGTTGATCATCATCGTCGGTCTCAACACCCTCATCTGGTGCTCTGTATGTTCCGGGGTTTGTCGGGCCAGTAGCGTTTGCATCTCTGTTAGCTATACCTGTGCTACAAAATAGCTCACACAAAAGCTTAGTGGATAACGGGTTAGCTCAACACAACTAATGTACACGTATCCCTGCATTCACTTAGCCCCACCCACGAACATGTTTGACTCCACTCAAGGTTTGAGAACAAGATACACGCATGTACTTGCTGTTAAACCTATGCTCTGATACCAACTTGTAACACCGGCCATTTTTTTTATAACATAGCGGAAGTCTTAGTTAATAAAACACCACATTAATTACATTAGTACAAAAGCTTAAGTTTAACTTTCACAAACGGTGTTACTTTATTACAAACATGGTTACAAATGTCCACATCAGAGTTGCTAGTCAAACATGTCTTCTACATCAAGTTCCGATCCCATCAACAGTACCTGAACCTGCAGGGGGAGGAATGTGGGGGATTAGCGCACCGCTAAGTGAATGAAATCTATCTACAGATTAAGCTTAAGTAATCCCTCATACAACAGTCAACTAATATGCTTACAACCATCAAGCATACAAACAATGAAAATATGAGGCTCGGCAGCTTGTACGAGCACATGACTCCTAGCCGATCGAACTAGAGTCTACCGATAGTCCTTCCTACCAAGTCTCTGCATAACTATCCAAACGCAACACTTGCATTTATCTATGCTATACTAACAGACTGTAGGACTTGGACTCAACCTCCCTTGGAATGGTTGACCTCACACGAACTTCAACCGCCCTAGGCATGATTGAAAACCCCCAACTGCCCTAGGCATGGCTGGTGTCAAACACAATGCACATATAAAATATATATAGATCACATAGCATGCAACTATCTATCTAGCATGGCAATCACTACACTACACAAGGTAATCAGAGTAATCCACAGTAGCATGATTTGCTACTAAAACTCTATCCGAAGATAGACCCACTCACCAATTACCAGCAATGGCTCAGCTTCTAACTACTGAGCTTTCTCTTTATCCTTTCCACCTGAGAATAAACATAACCAAGTCAGTGATCATGTCTTGATATCTTCCCAGCAACAAGACAATAGCATCAATATATAAACACTTGAACACTTAACCACCTGACTAGTCAACCATACGAGTGACACTCACCCGCATGTTTGAGGAACCTCAACCGTGCGGTTGACACCTCACTCGTACGTTTAGTCCTTGGCCAAATATCTAATTAGACGACAGTAGATCCGTACGGTTGACTACACGAGTGACATATGACTCGTACGAGTCACATCTCAACCGTACGATCCAACTTTCAAATATACTAGTTCAAGTAGTCATTCACTCGTGCGGTTCACCATGCGGTTGACCGGCTCAACCGTACGAGTGAAAGCTCACTCGTGCGAGTGAAGGCTCACTTATGC
Source organism: Rutidosis leptorrhynchoides (assembly GCF_046630445.1). Lineage (NCBI taxonomy): Eukaryota > Viridiplantae > Streptophyta > Magnoliopsida > Asterales > Asteraceae > Rutidosis > Rutidosis leptorrhynchoides. The sequence goes on from NC_092333.1 coordinate 138,066,101, forward strand.
GAGTGACAAGGAACATCAATAACAACATGTAATAACATTTTTCAACCTATATTCATCATATATTCAATCATTCATAAGCCTATATCAAGAATTCAACCCATAATAACATATTAACGCATGCACACTAGACACACATGCTAATATCTCTATTTCTGACCCAAATACATTCTGATATAGCTTTTAAAAAGATTACTATTGGAAATTATTTTTTATTACGATTCCAACGATACTTGATTCATCAAAAACGAAGTTACGGTTTGAAAATTATGACCAAAACAAATTTCCACAAATCTGACCATGTGATCACACATGTGGCTGAGACCTCACTCGTGCGAGTGAGTCCTCACACGCGTGGTTGAGCCTCAAAAGTGTGGTCACTCATACGAGTGAACTGTTACACGTATGGGAGCTGAAGAACAGCTCCTGTACGCTGTTTTTCACGTTTTTGACCCAAAAACTCGATTTTTGCTCGTTCTGGTCACAAAACCACTTGAAAAACATCATATAAACTATATAGCAACTATTACTAACATCAATTAAGCATAACAAATACAAAACATGAAGATTCAAGGTCAAAAATGCTAAAAACCCACTTTACACCCAAACCCAATTTCTTTAAGAATTAACACACGAATTCAAGTAAACAAACCTGGATTAATGATCACAAAGATGATATGAATCAATCCTTAAAGCCTTACAATCCAATTTCTAGCTTGGATTAATTTAGGGTTTGAGAGAAAATGAAGTTAGGTACGTACTTGTTTTGAGATAATTCTAAAAATGAGAAGATAGAAGGAGTTTACACTCTTAAGTGGGTATTAAAACCCATACCCCACAACACACGAGTATTTACCAGTTATCTAATATCTATCGTACTTAATTTGGCAACCCTAACGGAGTCCAAATTCAACAAACGAACTATTTCTGTGACCCTTGTCACAAACTGATCTTAACCAACTAATCAATTAATAATAAACATATTATTAAAATAAAAGCATATTTAAACACAAATATAAACCTAAGGGCAATTAAGTAATATTACTTCTAACCTCGGTTTCAGTCTGTTACATTTTTGCAATGTGGTGTGCAGCAAATGTAATCGAAGGGGTCATCTTGCTGAAGATTGTTGGGTTTCCGTTACAAATACAAATGGCACCAAGACTCCTGCCACCAATGCAAATAGAACTGCCTTAGCTATTGTTACTTGTTACGGGTATGGGAAACAGGGTCACATTAAGAGCCAGTGCCCGAATCCAGAGAAGAACAACAGACCTGCACGTGGAAGAGTGTTTAATATTAATAGTGTGAAGACACAGAGCTTGTTACGGGTACGTTTACCATTAATAACTTACCAGCATTTATTATATTTGATACTGGTGCTGATAGAAGTTATATGTGTAGAGACTTTTAAGCTAAATTGAATTGTTCATCATTACCTCTAGATGCTAAGTACATGATTGAGTTAGCTAATGGTAAACTAATGAAAGCAGATAAAATTTGCCGTGATTGTAAAATAAAGTTAGCCTGAGAAACATTTAAAATTGATTTAATACCCGTAGAATTAGGAAGTTTTGATGTAATAGTCGGCATGGACTGGATGTCCAAAATAGGAGCTGAGGTTGTGTGTGTGCCAAAAAGGCAATTCGCATTCCTCGTAAGGATAAAACGGCAGTAATGATATATGGAGAGAAGGGTAACTCAAAGCTAAAACTGATTAGCTGCTTGAAAGTCCAAAAGTTCTTGAAGAAAGGGTGCTATGCTATCTTACCACATGTTAATAAAGTCGAAACGAAGGAAAAAGAGAAGAGCATCAACGACGTGCCTGTGGCAAGAGATTTTCCTGAAGTCTTTCCAGAAGAGTTGCCGGGATTACCTCCATTTAGATCTGTAGAAATTCAAATAGATCTAGTACCAGGAGCTACACCAGTGGCTCGTGCTCCATACAGACTTGCACCATCTGAGATGAAAGAGTTACAAAGCCAGTTACAAGAATTACTGGACCGTGGATTCATTCGACCGAGAACTTCACCGTGGGGAGCTCTAATTTTATTCGTCAAGAAGAAAGATGGATCCTTCCGAATGTGTATAGATTACCACGAATTAAACAAGGTAACTATCAAGAATCGGTACCCATTATCGAGAATTGATGACTTGTTTGATCAGCTGCAAGGATCACGTGTTTACTCCAAAATCGATCTAAGATCGGGTTATCATCAGTTGCGTGTCAAAGAAGAAGATATTCCGAAAACTGCATTTCGGACACGCTACGGTCATTATGAATTTTTAGTCATGCCGTTCGGGCTAACAAACGCACCAGCTGTATTCATGGACCTCATGAATAGGGTATACAGTCCATACTTAGATAAGTTTGTTATCGTCTTTATTGATGACATTCTTATTTATTCTAAGAATGAAGCAGAACATGAACAACATTTAAGGTTGGTGCTAGAACTGTTAAAGAAAGAACAGTTATACGCAAAGTTTTCCAAGTGCGCCTTTTGGCTGAAGGAAGTACAGTTCCTTGGTCACATTGTTAGGAGTGAAGGAATTTAGGTTGATCCAGCCAAGATTGAAGCCATTGAAAAGTGGGAGACCCCAAAGACTCCAACGTAAATACGCCAATTTTTGGGTCTTGCTGGCTATTACAGAAGGTTTATTCAAGATTTTTCTCGGATAGCCAAACCATTGACAGCATTAACACACAAAGGGAAGAAGTACGAATGGACTTCTGAGCAGGAAGCCGCATTTCAGTTATTGAAGAAGAAGTTGACTACATCGCCTATTCTATCGTTACCTGAAGGAAACGATGATTTTGTAATTTATTGTGACGCTTCGCGACAAGGTTTTGGTTGTGTCCTCATGCAATGAAAGAAGGTTATTGCATATGCATCCCGACAACTGAAGATTCATGAACAAAATTATACGACTCATGATCTAGAATTGGGATCAGTGGTGTTTGCATTAAATATTTGGAGACACTACTTGTACGGGATTAAATGTACTGTGTATACCGATCATAAAAGCCTTCAACATATCTTCAACCAAAAACAACTGAACATGAGTCAACGTAGGTGGATCGAGCTGAAAAACGACTATGATTGTGAAATTCGCTATCATCCCAGGAAAGCAAATGTAGTAGCAGAAGCTTTAAGCAGGAAGGAAAGAGAGCCGATTAGAGTACGAGCAATGCATATGAAGATTCGTACGAACCTCACTACCCAAATTAAGGAGGTTCAACAAGGTGCTCTTTCTGAAGAAAACTTTGGAAATGAGATGCTTAAAGGGTTAGATAAACAGCTCGTTACACGGGAAGACGGAACCCGATACTTCGCTGGACGTATTTGGGTACCGAAGTTAAAGGGTTAAAAAAATTGGTTTTGGATGAGGCACATAAGACGAGATACTCGATACATCCCGGAGCTGAAAAGATGTATCAAGATCTTAAGGCACACTTTTGGGGGCCAAATTTGAAAGCTGATATTGTAACGTACATCGGAAAATGTTTGACTTGCTCCAAAGTCAAGGCGGAACATCAGAAACCGTCAGGTCTGCTTCAACAACCAGAAATCCCAGAATGGAAATGAGAATGTATTACCATGAATTTCATCACGAAGCTACCAAAGACTGCATGGGGTTACGACACCATTTGGGTAATTGTCGATCGTCTCACCAAATCTGCACATTTCCTACCTATGAAGGAAATGGATAAGATGGAGAAATTGGTACGATTATAGATGAAGGAAGTTGTTTTAAGACATGGAGTACCTATCTCCATTATATCCGATCGCGACAGTAGGTTTACGTCAAGGTTTTGGCAATCACTACATGAAGCTCTAGGGACTCGTCTGGATATGAGCACTGCATATCATCCTCAGACCGATGGTCAAAGTGAAAGGACCATTCAGACTCTTGAAGACATACTTAGAGCACGTGTGATCAATTTCGGAAATGGATGGGATAAATATCTACCATTAGCAGAATTCTCGTATAACAATAGTTACCATACGAGTATTAACGCTGCACTGTTTGAAGCACTTTACGGAAGGAAGTGTAGATCCCCTATCTGTTGGAATGAAGTAGGAGACCAACAACTAACTGGTCCCGAAATCATACAGGAGACTACTGAAAAGATTGTACAAATCAAGGAGAGATTGAAGACCGCCCAAAGTCGTCAAAAGAGCTATGCTGATGTTCGAATGAAACCGTTATAATTTTAGGTTGATGACATCGTTATGTTAAAGGTGTCACCTTGGAAAGATGTGATATGCTTTGGTAAGAGGGGTAAATTGAACCCAAGATACGTAGGACCATTCAAGATCATCGAATGTATTGGACCAGTGGCTTATCGACTTAAGCTACCACAACAACTTGCTAGAGTATACAATACCTTTCACGTCTCGAACCAAAGGAAATGCCTTGCAAAAGAAGACCTCACTTTTCCTCTTGAAGAAATCCAAATCGACGAGAAACTGCATTTTATAGAAGAGCCTGTCGAAATCATGGACCGTGAAGTCAAACAGCTTAAGAAAAGCAACATACCTATAGTTAGGGTTCGTGGAATGCTCGAAGAGGTCCCGAGTTCCCTTGGGAAAGAGAGGACCAGATGAAACAGAAGTATCCACATCTGTTTACAAACACCGCCCATTGAATAGGTACTACTTCAAATTTCGGAACGATATTTCTTTAACGGGTAGGTACTATGATGACCCGGATTTTTTAGACTACTTGATTATACTATTTACATGATTTAATAATTTAAACTTAATAAGCAATGAATTTTAATAAGTCTTGAACCTCCGGAAAGAATTTTACATAAGCAGTTGACCACCCTTTTATTCTTACGATTTACGAAAGTCATAACTTGTATTAATTATATATATATATACGTGTGTGTGTGTGTATATATATATATATATATATATATATATATATATATATATATATATATATATATATATATATATATATATATATATATATAGATTTAACTTGAAAATATGATAATTAAATATCTCATTAAGTATATTAATAAAGTATTATATATATATTTTCATACTACTAATTTAAAGAGTTTTTAAACAATATATATGTTACTATTTAAATGACGTAATTAACTTATGTTAAAATGTGTTTACATATAAAGTATTACGAGTGTAAATACATCCTTACAAGTATTAAATACACTTTATAATATACCAATACATATAAAGGATAGCTATACTCGTATTTTCGTTCAATTTCCTCAAGAATTCTACTCACATTCATACGGTATTTTTACCCGTATTATACACAGCTTCTAGAAGTATTTACTATTGGTATATACCAATAGAAATTTGCAATTATTTGTGTAATATGTCATCCATGACCTAATCAATTTAATATATCATCCATGACTTAATACATTTTAACTTATCTTAGATATTTTCACTAAAAACCAAATTTTCAAGCCTATAAATAAGCACCATTTCTAACTCATTTTTACACATTCATTTTCCAAATTCTACTTCCAATTTTCACACACACTTACAGGAACTCTCTCAAGCTTTATTCTACTACTTCTTTTCAGCAACTTTACATTCTAAACTTGAGATAAAAACTCTACTTCAACTCTTGTTCAATTCATATGTTTATAACTATCTATATAAGAGTTTATAAATTAGAACATAGTTTAGTTAATTCTAAACTTGTTCGCAAACAAAGTTAATCCTTCTAACTTGACTTTTATAAACAACTTAAAACATGTTTTATATCTATATGACATACTAACTTAATGAGTGAAAACTTGGAAACACGAAGAACACCGTAAAACCGGACATACGCCGTCGTGGTAAAACCGTAGGCTGTTTTGGGTTAGATAATTAAAAACTATCATAATCTTTGATTTAAAAGTTGTTCTTCTGGGAAAATGATATTTTATATGAACATGATACTATATCTAAAAATCATGGTTAAACTCAGAATTGAAGTATGTTTTTCAAAATGGTCATCAAGATGTCGTTCTTTCGACGAAAATGACTACCTCTTTCAAATATGGATTATAACTTGTAACTCCAACTATAAACCACCACTTTTTCAGTTTAGTTTCACAAATTACAGTTCGTTATGAAACCATAGCAATTTGATTCACTCAAAACGGATTTATAACGAAGAAATTATGGGCAAAACAATATTGGTTAGAAATGGATAATTTGATTACGGGATTAATTCATTAAAATCTATACTAACCATATCCTAGCTAACTTTTCTTGTATTATACATGTATTCTAACATGTCATGGTTACACAATACGTCGGATAAATCAAAAGACACCACATACACAATACGTGTAACTACAATAGCGGTATTGTGGGTCATGATTGAGTCTTATACAACACGTGTATACTATGTACTACTAATTGTGGACTACTAACTGTGGACTACTAACTGTGGACTACTAATTGTGGACTACTAATGTTGGACTGCTAACTTGACAACTTAAACAATCACACGTGATTGAAAATATAAACTTAACAATCACACGTGATTGAAAATATAAACTTAAACAATCACACGTGATTGAAAATGTGAACTTAAACAATCACATGCGATTGAAGATATGATATGAATAATAGTTGTATTACATTTTGATATATATATATATATATATATATATATATATATATATATATATATATATATATATATATATATATATATATATATATATATATATTTGTTACAGGTTCATGAATCCAAGGACGACAGCCATATTTTTAATAAGTTGAAAACTTATTATTAATATACTTCATATATAGTTTATAATATTTGAATTAATTAATACATATCGTGACCCGTGTACATGTCTCAGACTCGATCACAACTCAAAGTATATATATTATTGTAGAATCAACCTCAACCCTGTATAGCTAACTCAAGCATTACTGCATATAGAGTGTCTATGGTTATTCCAAATAATATATATAGATGCGTCGATATGATATGTCAAAACCTTATATACGTGTGCCGATATTTAAAGTGCGTAAAATAAATAACAGAAATTAAATGACGATAATTAAAATTGCGAGAATATAAATTGCGATAAATAAATTGCGATAAATAAAATGTAATCAGTTAGCTAGGAATAGTTAGCTAGGAACAGTTAGCGTGAATTCTTAACAAAATTTTTCTAATAGCTAATTTGTTTGTTTCTATCAAATTTTATTTTGTCCAATGTTTTCTTCATTATGCCACTTGTTGGATTCTGATAGGTCAAAATCTAAATATGAAATTGAATGAAAATGGTTATTCTGTGACGAACGAATTCGTACTTCTGTGGTTGTAAGTAGGATAGTAAATGACTATTGAATCAGATTCGAAGAATGTACAGTGTAACTTATTAATGTGAAATCTAAATATTTCTAGGGTATTACCTACCCGTTAAAATATTTTCACCATTAACAATTTGTACAAAAGAATTTTTAATTACAATCTTTATGAAAATATACTTACATATATATTTTTCTCAGATGTAATCATGGATTTAATGAGTCAATATGATATTAAACTCATTTGATTTACCGTTAGAACAAGAATATATAATCTCTAGAACTTTAGAGATTACATAATCGTCATGTCGTACAAAGATAAATGATGTAGAACGTCATGTAGAACGATGATTATGCTCGAGGTACAGATTGTTGATGTTGAGGCGTGTGTTGTTGTGGTTTGTGTTGTTGCTGGTGGTACTGTTGATGCCGTTGATGTTGCTAAAGCTGGTACATTTTGCACCATATTTTCCAAGGCTACAACTCGGGCGCGAAGCTCGTTGACTTATTACTCCGGAATGATTGTCGGTAAAGGTTTAGAATCTGAGTTGTGGTATAGTCCGTGGCTAGATACTATGAAAATGAGAGAGAAAATGGTGTTTCGAATAGGTTCGCCGGTAAGTGCTTCAGGTTCTTCGCCAAAAGGTGAATTCGGTTGGTAGAAGGGATCGCCTTCTTTGTGTCTCCATTGATTAAGTCGACTACAAACTCAGCCCCAATTCATCCAGAATTGATGATGGCTGGTTGGTTGATCCATTCCGTTAACACTGCTTTCGGAGCTCGAATGGAAATCCATATCGGAATAGTTGTCGGAATCTGAGGGACTCGAACTGGTTGAGGGATTCATCTCGTACGATCAGATGAAAGATTTTCGATATGAAATAGATTATAGGATGTAGATTAGTACCCTGCAATACATGATTTACATATGCATATATAATACTAAAATCCCATAAGTTACGGAGGAATCTACGGAAGCTGTCAGGAAAAGTCTATAGTAACAGATACGCTAAGATATGAATTTTGTCTATACACTATCGATGCACTAAATGCATTAAGACGTGTCTAGACTTAAGATGATAAGCAAGTGATTCCCTAAGAATGATAAGCAGGTAATTTTCGACACAAAATGATAAACAAAACTTTTGACATGCAGACACGGTCGAAGTCCAGACCCACTAATGCATCTAAACAACTATCAGTCAGATACACTAATGTAAGACCTGGTTTGCTAAGACCACCGCTCTGATACCACCTATAACGACCCGTCCTAATCCATCTGGACGAATACATTACATTTGGTTACATCGCGAGATACTTGACCTCTATATGATACATTTTACAAACATTGCATTCGTTTTTAAAAGACAAACTTTCATTTCATCGAAAGTTAAACAGGCATGCAAACCATTTCCTAATATATCAATCTATCAACGACTTCTTATCACTCTTGATGAACTTAATGACTCGAATGCAACGTCTTTTGAAATATGCCATGAATGACTCCAAGTAATATCTTTAAAATGAGCAAATGCACTGCGGAAGATTTCTTTCATACCTGAGAATAAACATGCTTTCAAGTGTCAACCAAAAAGTTGGTGAGTTCATTAGTTTATCATAAACATTCATTTTCATCATTTTAATAAACCACAAGATTTTTATTAAACATAATTCCAATAACAGAATCCTTTCATCTGCATAAAGGTAAAATCATTTCCAATAATATAATAGACCACAAGATTTTCATTTTTCATAAACATAATCCTCAAGCAGAATCCTCTCGTCTGCATTAAGGTAAAATTATTCATATGGTGAACATCTGGTAACCGACATTAACAAGATGCATATAGAATATCCCTAAAATAGAATCCTCTCGTCTGTATAACAGAATCCTCTCGTCTGTATAAAAATCGAAGTACCAAAGCATCCGTACCTCGGATGGGGTTTGTTAGGACCATAGATCTATCTTTAGGATTCACGTCAATTAGGGGTATTGTTCCCTAATTCTTAGGTTACCAATCTAAAAAGGGGCATCTTAGGTTACCAATCTAAAAAGGGCATATTCGGTTCTATAATCCAACCATAGAATGTAATTTAGATTACTGGTGTCTATTTCATAAAACATTTATAAAAGCAGCACATGTATTCTCAGTCCTAAAAATATATATTGTAAAAGCATTTAAAAAGGGAGCAAATAAAACTCACACTACTGTATTTTGTAGTAAAAATACATATGACGGCATTGAACAACTGAACAATGTAGGGTTGTTCTCGGATTCACGAACCTATATCATTTGTATATATATATATATTAAAACACATACTCGCAATCGAACAATTTTATATATTATAACTTTATTTATTATATATTTAATTTGTATATATATTTGAAAATGATTATTATTTGTATAGTTATATATATTTTAAAAATACTTAATTGGTTATATATATGAATATTTCTATAGAGTTGGTTAATATAATTAATTCATACTTATATGTAATATTACTTATAAGTATATTTTTATATACATAATAATATATAATATTAATAATAGTAAATAAAAGTTGCATTTGCTTATGATAATAACATTACTTATAATAATAATAATTATAACAAGAATCCTAATAGTATTTATGATACTGGTATTAAAATGATAATAATAATAATAATTATGTAGTTGTAATGATATCAAAATAACAATTTTTGGTAAACATGATAATAATTTCTAATATTAACATTACTAATAATGATAATATTATTAATAATACTTTCGTTACTAATAACAGTAACAGTACTAAAAATGATACAATGCTAATATTTATAAGAATAATATTAATTTGTAGTAGGTTAGTAATAATAATACTTAACTTAACAACAATAATAATAATAATAATAATATTTATTTTTGTAATTATAATCGTAATAATAATAATAATAAATTATATTTACTACTTGTATTAGTAATAATAATAGTAATGATAATAATTATAATACTTATACAAGTGATAATAATAATAATCTTTATAACATTAATAATAACAATAATAATAATGACACTAACAATCATAACAATAATCATAACAATATTCATAATAATAATAATAATAATAATAATAATAATAATAATAATAATAATAATAATAATAATAATAATAATAATAATAATAATAATAATAATGAAAAAGAGAATAAAACTGTATACCCTTCTAAATTGTTTTTCTAAAAAGAAATGTTCCAGACGAGACTCGAACCCGAGACCTCCCGATAATACACAAACACCCTTAACCATGGCACCATTTCAGTTTTTCTGTTTATATAACAGACTCAAACATTATTAACCCGTATTACTTCAATCTTTCATCTTCTTCCCACTCCAAATCGACAGAACCCCAAACAGAACCTCTTTATTAGTTTTAAGATTTTGAAATTTATATAAAAGCGTTTTATGATTGATTGTGTTGTTTAAAACAAAAAAAATATAAAATAAAAAGAACTGCTCGCTGCTGCTTCGCTGCTATAGAAGAAGAACAAAAAAAAATTGATTTCATTTTCGAGTACGTTTTAGATCAAGCTTATAACATAAAATAGGTTATAATCCACTCCTTGAAACTATTGGTATCGTTAATTGCAGTTTATTCGCAACAACAAACTCGAATTTCCTCAAGAACGAATTCGTTGACTTTTTCTTTATAAACTTTGACTTCGAAATTTATAATCGATTGGGAGAATTTGAGTACGAAAATTTGTAGATAGTTCAACTATAAGTATCCTAACACATCTGCATTGTTGGATTTTCAAAATTGATTTGAATTTGAGTATTTGACTCAAACATGACACGAGCAGGGGTGTAGTTGTTTTTAAAAAAATTCAGATAGGTATCAGATTTTTGCAGACACAAGAGATATTGAAGATGATAAAATCGAATCCTTTAACAACAAGAAAAAGTGATTGATTATATGTGTGGGTCGACAATTCCCTCACAAGCAGAATAGAAGATAGGAAAAAAAATGAAAGTTGATTGTGATATCAATGGATTCGGTATAATATATCTGTCTTTATAAATCCTATATAATTATTATTAATAATTAATTAATTTCAATATAATATTTATAATAATACTTTTAATATTATAAATAATAATAAAAATAATAATAAGTAATAATAATATATTAATTATCATAATAATAATAAAATTATAATAATAACATTATTAATGATAATAATAATAATACTAATAATAATAATATTAATCTTATTAGTAATAATAATATTATTAGTAATATAACAATTTATATATATATATATATAAATTTTTATATTTATATGCATTCATACATATTACATATATTAACCTAATCTTTTAAGTAAAATAATATGAATTAATTAGACAAACACACTACCCCACTTCAATCAATTTGCCTATCTTGATTTATGGAATATGAACTAATGATTAATACTATAATAATAATAAATAATAGTAAAAACATGAGATATAATGGTGATGTCTAGTCGCCCCATTATGTTCAATTCGTGACTTGTATTATTTTGTTTTTAACTCTTGATTCTAATTTGTATGTAATTGTGCCATAAGTATGTAAATATATATAAAGAACTTAGATCAGATAGATGAGAGGAGTAATACAGTTGTTAGGAGGATTATTAGGTAGGTGAAAGTTAACAGAACTTGTACTGTACTTGATTGATCGAATTCATTAAGTCATGGAGTAATAATCATAATAATATACTAATAAATATCTATTTCAATTAAGTCACATATTAAAGAAACGGTTGATTACATCTCAGTAGCCTTATATTGTTTGTCTACCTTAAATAATTCACATCCACTAATTAGATCATAATTATTGAAAGTTACTTTTATTCATTTGGATCTATCTAAGATGTAATTTAATTATTAGTTAAACTATAATGTTATAAGTAAATTACATTTCGGGTTGTTATAACATGATATCTTTAAATTCACAAAGTAAAGTTTAAGTTAATTGTTGTCGAAATAACCTTAAACTATATATGAATTAAGAGTAAAAGGTATAGATTTTTAAAACAAAAGGCTATATATTTTCAATACATTATAAATACATTTTAAGTTATTAATTCTATCAATTAAATCATTTATTATTTCAACTTATTATATATACTCACATTTATATATATATATATATATATATATATATATATATATATATATATATATATATATATATATATATATACATACATACATACATATTCATTTATAAATAATTATTCGTGAATCGTCGGGAACAGTCGAAAGGTAATTGAATACATGAACACAGTTCAAGAGTTTTTGAGATACAATTTAATAAACTTTGCTTATCGTGTCGAAATCATATAAAGATCAAGTTTAAATTTGGTCGAAAATTCCCGGGTCGTCACAAAGTGTTGCATTCAATAAAACCTTTATCATGTATTATATTCGACTGTTATGTCACGTGTGTAGTATTTGGAAACCGATGTATCATGGGGATTATTTCTTAAATAATCGCCCACTTGTTTAAAACATGCATTATGTATAATAATGGTGTGCTTTTTATAAAACGAATGCAATATTTTTCTAAAACGTATCATATAGAGGTTAAATACCTCGCTATGAGACCAATGAATAACGTATTACATTTATAGTAATATGGACGGGTCGTTTCAATATCTGTCTAACAATTAAGGTCGAGTCATAGTGTACTACAATCCTAATGCTCGAGATCGATATGCAAAAGTCAACAAAAATCAGTTTGACCCAAAATGACTTTCAAAATTTATACATGTTTATTATATAACTTAAATATAGTTATTTCATATATTTATCATATTTTATTAAAGTAAATAATACAAGTCATATATTAATAAATAAAATTTATATTAAAATTTATATATGATAAAAATATACTTTTCTATATCTCGAGTAATGAAATTTATATAGTTCACTCAAAATCATAAAAATATAGTGGTATGTATTATTAATGTAATTATATTACGTGTGGTGAAAATATCTTTGTATCATATATTTATTTGATAAAATAATATTGATAATAATAATAATAATAAGTAAAAGTTATATTATTTTGTAATAATAATAATGATAATAATAATAACGATAATGTTATTAAAAGTACTTTAATAAAAATAATAATGGTAATAATAATGATGATATTAATAATACTAATAAAATTGAAAGTAACGATAATTTTAAATAAAATGATAGTTTTAAATTCTATACTTTTTAATGATATTATATTCTAATAAAAACGATTATTTGTATTAATAATAATTTTTTTTAATTGAATGATAGTTTTAATAACAATGATAAATGATAATTGATAGCATCGATACTTTAATATAATTTATCTTAATAATAATATTTACTATATATAATAATTATCATAATAAGAATAGTAATAATAATATTCCTATCAAAAATGATAATTTTTAATAATATTAATCCTAATATGATAATAATGATAATATTTTGTAGTAAAAATGATATTTCTATTAAAAATGATAATTTTAATAAAAGTGCTAATTTTAATATTAATGATACTTTTAATAATAACAATAATGATAAAAATAATAAAATGATAGTTTTTATACAATGTTAATTTTTAATAATAACGATAATTTCAGTCATAAAATCAATGTTAATAATTAATATTAATAATAACCTTTAGTGATAGTATTAATAATAACAATAACAATTTTAATAATAATACTTATATTGATAACGATAATGATAATAATAATAATAATATTAATAATAATAATATTAATAATAATAATAATAATTAGATAATAATAATAACGACGATAATTACGACGATAGTAATAATAATCATTTTAACAATAATAATACTAAAATTAATAATAATTCAGTTAACCATATCTTTTAATCCGTTCATCGAAATCGCACGATTCCTAAATGAAAAGTTATTGATTTTTCGTCAGCTTTCCAACGACATGCATATCATATACCTTATCTTAGTAACATATGTATTAAATTCATGATTTATCATAAACTAATTAACGACAAAATCAAACATACATGCATGCATAATCATATATACTCGAGCACTAGTCAGGGATACACTATTAATATATAAAAGTTAAGATATGAATGCTCACGTATCAATATTGTGATTCAATATTGTAGGAAAGTAAGCAGACGCAACGGAGATGATAAACACTAGTTTGACTCACGAGCAATACCCCCGAACCATACTCATAACTTCCATAGCTATAACTCATAATTTCCTTAACTCTATCCCGCTCGCAAAATCCGTTTTGAAATAGCTCGCTCATAACCTTGTCGTAGTATTTTATGTAAATACTTAATAATACTAATAATAATACGATTAATTATATTAATCTTAATAATAATAATAATAATAATAATAATAATAATAATAATAATAATAATAATAATAATAATAATAATAATAATAATATAAGTATATTTTTCAGAGATTGAGATCGAGAGATATATGAAATGAATTGCGCCCAGAAATCGATCAAGTTATATAGACTGGAACTGGAACCCACTGCTCCGCGATCGTGGTACTTTTCAAGCATACACCTCCGCAATCGCGGAGGTTCCTGTCCCAGTTCATCCATGATTAAAAACGTGGGCTGGCGACAGTTTTTATATTATTATATATATAATATATTTAATTTATATAATTAATTATATAGTATTATATTATATTTACGTGCATAGTTATCTTGTAAATTTAGTTCCGATTTATTGTACGATGAAACTCAACTTAGGTGCCGGTTCCGGTTTCTCGAACGCGTTTTCGTACGCTTATAGAACTTGCACTTTACATTACGCGACGTGTACCTTTATCAATAATTAGACTTAATCATTGATAGACTATATTACCCAAAGTATAACCTTTACATTTGAGTGTTGTGGTCATTTGCTTCTATAAATCAATGTCTCGTTATTTATCAAAGTATATTTAATAATATTTTAAATCCAAAACGTTTTATGACTAATTTAATATTATATTTTATCACTTTGTAAAATATAAATATATTTTCACTTAGAAATATAAACTTATATATTTTAGAAATATTTATTTACTAATATAATATTTAGTTTTTCAAAAACTAATTATATTTCAAAGTTTAATATATATAAATTAAAATCGTTTAAACAATAGATATTATTATATCACCTAACATTTACGCTCTAGAACTTAATTCATTTATGCGCCAACGTTTATTTTAATTTCTCAAACGTTCTAATTAATATATCTAATTATAAATCGAATCAATAAACAAGTGTTACTATCGTTTACTTAACTAATTCGAAATCATATATATATATATATATATATATATATATATATATATATATATATATATATATATTCATAAACATGTTTTAAATACATGTTGCGAGTTTATTTATATATTTAATAACCAACATTCCAACCTATTGAATGAAGCGACCCGCCCTAATCCACCTGGACGAAGTCTTCAACATTTGGTCCCATTGCGAGGTACTGTCCTAAATATGCCATGAACGACTCCATGTAATATCTTTAAAATGAGCAAATGCACAGAGGAAGATTTCTTTCATACCTGAGAATAAACATGCTTTAAAGTGTCAACCAAAAGGTTGGTGAGTTCATAGGTTTATCGTAATCAATTATTTCCATAATTTTAATAGACCACAAGATTTCATTTTTCATAAATAACATTACACTCGCAAGTGTATAAAAATCATTCGTATGATGAACACCTGGTAACCGATATTAACATAATGCATATAGAATATCCCCCGCATACTCGCAAGTATGCCATAAATATTGGCAATCACAATCACCATTTAAATCGAAGTACTAAAGCATTCCAAATTCCAGAATGAGGTTTGTTAGGCCCATAGATCTATCTTTAGGATTCGCCTCAATTAGGGGCCATTTCCCTAATTCTTAGGTTACCAGACTTGAAGGGGCGATATTCGGTTTAATAATCCAACCATAGAATGTACTTGTGTCTATTTCGTAAAATATTTATAAAAGCAGATGTATTCTCAGCCCAAAAATATATATTGCAAAGCATTTAAAAAGGGAGCAAATGAAACTCACTATACTGTATTTTGTAGTAAAAATACATATGACGGCATTGAACAAGTGTTGGGTTGGCCTTGGATTCACGAACCTATATCAGTTGCATATATATTAACACATATCCTATTTAATCAACGAAGTTTACTTATATTTTATAATTTATTAAAATTAGTATCTTTAAATATAATTATACTTATAATAAATATATCCATCTTGGACGCCGTCCGGATGAACTGCAAAGAGCAGTCAAACCTTACGTTTTCACGTTTAATTCTAACTATGCTATGCACCTCCGATTAACATGAAACTTGGCCAACATGTTTATATATGATTACTAATGGAAGAAAAATTGTCGGATACCCGACCCGACCCCCATTGACTTTGACTTTGACTAAGTTTGACTTTTAGTCAAACTTAACCAAATACTTATGCAATCGTTCTAACTTACTTTTATACTTGTATCTTGCAAGAAACTTGACAACATGACTCATATGCAACATAATCGAGTCGTAATGATCCATAGGACTAATTGAACATATTTCGCCCGACCTTATGTCGTAACCGGTAATTGATACAACTTATCTATTTAGGTCAAAACTAAGCAACTTTCATTTGCACAACGTTTAATTTCAAATACTTTGGCATGCTACCACGGTGAGATCATAGTCCCACTTTTACTCTTTTAAACTTACATTTGGGATGAGAAAACATAAACGTTTTGTTTTACAAAGTGAACACAAGTACGAAAACAAACATTCTACGTACGAGTTAGAACAAAAATCCTCAATTCGATTATCATTAGTTACACTTGCCGGGTGTAAGCGAGAACTTATGTTGTATGGCCATATAGGTTTGACAAACCCTCATTCGGACGGTTCACTACCATTATTCGGATGAAATATATTTTCGAGAAACAGTGTAGGTTCTAACACTATGTGTATGGGGTTCATGGAAAGTTAAGCCTTGATAATTGGGTGCTCGTGATAACAATTTTTAGAATAGTTTACTATTATTTCAACGTTATAAATCTTGTGGTTCATTTGTACTTACTCATTTACTTACTTAAACCTATGATTTCACCAACGTTTTCGTTGACAGATTTCTATGTTTTTCTCAGGTCCTTGAACAATAGGTGTTGCATGCTTCCGCTCACTATTTTTGATACTTGCTTGGATGTCGAGTATACATGCATACATGGAGCATCTTTTGACTTACTTTTAAATCGTGTCACATAGGTTTCATTTGTACGTTAAATGTTGTAATGTAACTAGTCGTTGAACTACTTTTGTAAACTTGAAATATCTTTACATTTGAATTGAATGCGACATATTTTTGGTCAAACGTCATTTTAAAGACTTATGACCACGTAACGGGACCTAAGTAGACGGCGCCGCCAATGACAATTTTGTCGGGTCACTACAATCACCAACAAGGTTTGGGATGACTTTCCAAAGGCGTATGGAAAGTATTTTCGCGATTATTTTATAGTAGCTATCTATCAAGCTTATAGGCCGGAAGTCATTTAGCCCTAAAGGGTCTGCTTTTTTAGGTACGAGAGTGACAAAGGAGGCGTTACATCCTTTGAAAATCTCACAATTTTCCCAAAATCAATTAAGCGCATTGATGAGGTCTTGTTTGGTCATCCCTCGGTGCATTTTGAAGAATTTGAACTTGAAACCATCTGATGATGGGGCCTTCAAACCACTACATTCATTTATTGCTTCAAGCACCTCGTTTTCTGAAAAAACATCCCTTCAAGTGACGATTCTGGAACATCAGATAGTTGCTTCGGAGAAGGTTGGTTTGAGCTTTTGGACAAAATCATACTATTAGAACTCTGGCGCTTAAATCGGATCATAAATTGCACATAGACTTCTTTCTTTATGTAAAACAGATCCTCGTTCCATAACCCGTTAATATACAAGTAACAAATATTGAAAGCTTTGAGTACCTTCTTCGGATTATTAAATGGAATACTTGGTATTTTCGTCGGATTTGAGGGTCCATTTGACCGATCTTTTTGCTTAGCCATATTAGCATTTGTTTTTTGCTTTTCGAGCCACCTTTTTCGAATATCCATCCAAGAATCTCTTTCACCTTCAGTTAAAATCCTATTTTTGATAGTAAGTTCCCAATTGGCTGCTGATTTTACTAACTCTTCAATTTCGATATCAAGATTCCCGAACGTTTTAAACTCCACTCTTTTAAAGCTATCATTACATTCTGTAATTTGTTCCGAAAAACACAATCAAGCCTTCGCCCGTCCACCTTTTTCTTCCAAGCTTCACTTACAATCTTGGCGAAACCTTCCACTTCGAGCTATTCATTAAAAAATTTTGTAGGTTGCAGACCAAAGTTTATGGTCTTATCCCTTAACACGATTGGACAATGATCCGATAAGTTACATTCCAATGCAATTGCCTAGAGATCCCCCCATAATTGGCAAAAAATTTCGGAGATTAAGAATCTGTCAAGTTTACTAAACTTGATTCCATTATATCAAATTCTCGTGAACTTTTCCACCTAACGGGACATCTATTAGCCGTGAATTGTTTATGAATTTAATGAACCAATTTGTGCTTCTTTCCACGAACACACAATCTTGCCTCTCGGATTGGTCTTTTACCTCATTGAAATCTCTCCATAAAGAACCCATCCCAAGTCGTAATCACCTACAAATTTTCCGAGACTCGACCAATTTTTTAATTTATTAGTATCGTCATGAGAATGATATAAATTAACAATAAAAGATTCTACATCCCTCCCTTTTCATTCCCCTTTGATGGCGAGAAAAAACTCGTTTGTAATACATTGTTCAGCCACAAATTCGTCTGAGTTCCATATTAGTAGCATACCACCCGATTTCTCGATCATGTCTTTTTGGATAAAGCCAAATTTGTCAGACAAAAATCATACTAATCCATCTATCGTCCACATTTTTACACTTTGTTTCTTGTAATGCTACAATGGATGAGTTTAACGATTGATTAATATTTTAAAGTCGCCGATTTTAATGTCCTTATCCGACCCGAAAACATGTATATTACGAAGTACCTACCTTGTTATTGTAGTATTTTGTGAAATGTCCCGTTCATATTGATTATAAACGTTCCATATTAATTGATTTCGTTGCGAGATTTTGACCTCTATATGAGACGTTTTTCAAAGACTGCATTCATTTTTAAAACAACCATAACCTTTATTTTATCAATAAAGGTTTTAAAAAAACATTACGTAGATTATCAAATAATGATAATCTAAAATATACTGTTTACACACGACCATTACATAATGGTTTACAATAGAAATATATTACATCGACAAATGTTTCTTGAATGCAGTTTTTACACAATATCATACAAACATGGACTCCAAATCTTGTCCTTATTTTAGTATGCAACAGCGTAAGCTTTTAGTATTCACCTGAGAATAAACATGCTTTAAACGTCAACAAAAATGTTGGTGAGTTATAGGTTTAACCTATATATATCAAATCGTCACAATAGACCACAAGATTTCATATTTCAATACACATCCCATACATAGAGATAAAAATCATTCATATGGTGAACACCTGGTAACCGACATTAACAAGATGCATATATAAGAATATCCCCATCATTCCGGGACACCCTTCGGATATGATATAAATTTCGAAGTACTAAAGCATCCGGTACTTTGGATGGGGTTTGTTAGGCCCAATAGATCTATCTTTAGGATTCGCGTCAATTAGGGTGTTTGTTCCTAATTCTTAGATTACCAGACTTAATAAAAAGGGGCATATTCGATTTTGATAATTCAACCATAGAATGTAGTTTCACGTACTTGTGTCTATTTTGTAAATCATTTATAAAACCTACATGTATTCTCATCCCAAAAATATTAGATTTTAAAAGTGGGACTATAACTCACTTTCACAGATATTTCCTTCTTCGGAAATAAGACTTGGCCACGGATCGATTCACGAACCTATACAAATATGTACATATATATCAAAGTATGGTCAAAATATAATTACAACCATTTTTATTATGTTTTAAAGATTTGAGTGTATTAAGTCAGCTGTCCTCGTTAGTAACCTACTACTAGTTGTCCACAGTTAGATGTACAGAAATAAATCGATATATATTATCTTGAATCAATCCACGACCCAGTGTATACATGTCTCAGGCTAGATCACAACTCAAAGTATATATATATTTTTGGAATCAACCTCAACCCTGTATAGCTAACTCCAACATTACTGCATATAGAGTGTCCATGGTTGTTCCAAATAATATATATACATGGGTCGATATAATATGTCAAAACATTTGCATACGTGTCTATGGTATCCCAAGATTACATAATATATTAGAATACATGTATAATACAATATAAGTTAGCTAGGATATGATTTGTATAGATTTGTTAAACATTTCCCGTAGCTAAAAAGATCAAAAATATCCAATCTTGTTTTACCCATAACTTCTTCATTTTAAATCCGTTTTGAGTGAATCAAATTGCTATGGTTTGATATTGAACTCTAATTTAAGAATCCAAATAGAAAAAGTATAGGTTTATTGTCGGAAATTAAAGTTACATGTCAATTACTAAAGAGGTTGTCATTTCCGTTGAAAGAACGACATCTTGATGACCATTTTGAAAAACATACTTTCACTTTGAGTTTAACCAAGATTTTTGGATATAGTTTCATGTTCATATGAAAAATCATTTTCCCAGAAGAACAACTTTTAAATCAAAGTTTATCAGAGTTTTTAATTATCCAAACCAAAACAGCCCCCGGTTTCACTACAACGGCGTATATCCGATTTTATGGTGTTCATCGTGTTTCCAGGTTTTAAATCATTAAGTTAGCATATCATATAGATATAGAACACGTGTTTAGTTGATTTTAAAAGTCAAGTTAGAAAGATTAACTTTTGTTTGCGAACAAGTTTAGAATTAACTAAACTATGTTCTAGTGATTACAAGTTTAAACCTCCGAATAAGATAGCTTTATATGTATGAATCGAATGATGTTATGAACATCATTACTACCTCAAGTTTTCTAGATAAAACTACTAGAAATGAGAAAAATGGATCTAGCTTCAAAGGATCCTTGGATGGCTTGAAAGTTCTTGAAGCTGAATCATGACACGAAAACAGTTCAAGTAAGATTTTTACTCGAAATAAGATTGTTATAGTTGTAGAAATTGAATCAAAGTTTGAATATGAATATTACCTTGAAATAGAAAGATAACCTACTGTAAATAACAAAGGTTCCTTGATCTTAGATGATTACTTGGAATGGATTAGAAAGCTTGGAAGTAAACTTGCAAACTTGGTAGTATTCTTGATTTTTATGAAACTATATTTATGGAATTTATGAAGAACACTTAGAACTTGAAGATGGAACTTGAGAGAGATCAATTAGATGAAGAAAATTGAAGAATGAAAGTGTTTGTAGGTGTTTTTGGTCGTTGGTATATGGATTAGATATAAAGGATATGTAATTTTGTTTTCATGTAAATAAGTCATGAATGATTACTCATATTTTTGCAATTTTATGAGATATTTCATGCTAGTTGCCAAATGATGGTTCCTACATGTGTTAGGTGACTCACATGGGCTGCTAAGAGCTGATCATTGGAGTGTATATACCAATAGTACATACATCTAAAAGCTGTGTATTGTAAGAGTACGAATACGGGTGCATACGAGTAGAATTGTTGATGAAACTGAACGAGGATGTAATTGTAAGCATTTTTGTTAAGTAGAAGTATTTTGATAAGTGTCTTGAAGTCTTTAAAAAGTGTATGAATACATATTAAAACACTACATGTATATACATTTTAACTGAGTCGTTAAGTCATCGTTAGTCGTTACATGTAAATGTTGTTTTGAAACCTTTAGGTTAACGATCTTGTTAAATGTTGTTAACCCATTGTTTATTATATCAAATGAGATGTTAAATTGTTACATTATCATGATATTATGATATATAATATATCTTAGTATGATATATATACAGTTAAATGTCGTTACAACGATAATCGTTACATATATGTCTCGTTTCGAAATCATTAAGTTAGTAGTCATATTTTTACATATGTAGTTCATTGTTAATACACTTAATGATATATTTACTTATCATTTAACATAATTAACCAAGTGTATCAATATCTTAATATGATTCATATGTACCTAGTAAGACGTTGTTATAACGATAATCGTTATATATATCATTTTCGAGTTTCTTAATTTAATAGTCTCATTTTTATGTATATAACTCATTGTTAAAATACCTAATGAGATACTTACTTATAATAAAATCATGTTAACTATATATATATATATATATATATATATATATATATATATATATATATATATATATATATATATATATATATATATATATATATATATAACCATATATATGTTATCGTATAGTTTTTACAAGTTTTAACGTTCGTGAATCACCGGTCAACTTGGGTGGTCAATTGTCTATATGAAACCTATTTCAATTAATCAAGTCTTAATAAGTTTGATTGCTTAACACGTTGGAAACATTTAGTCATGTAAATATCAATCTCAATTAATATATATAAACATGGAAAAGTTCGGGTCACTACATTTTGGTGGGGTGTTTGCTATATCCACCTAAAATTTACATTAAATTATTCACATGGTTACGTTAAGTTTACATAAAACTATCACACAATTATATGTAGGGCTGTGCGTGGTCCATACCCGAACCGGACCAGGCGATACCTGGACCGGACCGGAACCCAAATTTTTATGAAAATAGGAACCAAGGACCGGACCATAAATATATGGTTCGGTCCGGTCCGGTTTTAGCATTGGTCCAAAAGGTTCGGGTAAAAACCCGACCCGTTTTATCATTTTGAAAAAAGAATATATATATATATATATATATATATATATATATATATATATATATATATATATATATATATATATATATATATATATATATATATATATATTTTATTCTCATATTTAAAATGCACTTCATATAATTATCAAAATATGACATACATAAACGACAAAACTTAACATATAGATAAAACTAATCCAAGTATAAAATCAAAATTGTAATCAGAACTTCAAAGGACTATATCACGATAATAACTAATATAATAATTCTTGTTTACAATATGCACCCAATCACAATAACTAATATGTTATTTTTTTACAATTGTTATCACGTACAAGTTTTGATTATTTAAAACCTACTATGAACATAATGAGTATCGAATGACGAAGAAAACAAGAAACACAAGAATACAAGATACATGCATACTAAACGTAATATAGTATTAAGAAATCGTAGATTGTAATTCGCAATTGTATTGAAAAAAGAGAAGATATATAGTAACCTTAGAGTTTTTAA
The DNA here is from genome assembly GCF_046630445.1 of Rutidosis leptorrhynchoides. Lineage (NCBI taxonomy): Eukaryota > Viridiplantae > Streptophyta > Magnoliopsida > Asterales > Asteraceae > Rutidosis > Rutidosis leptorrhynchoides. The sequence goes on from NC_092333.1 coordinate 138,089,909, forward strand.
TCGAGTATTAAAGCAAAGAAAATTAATTATACATAGTATGTTACAATATATATTTAGTACAAATTATTACAATATATATTGTTATTATATATCTAGAGAAGAAGATTATGCACATAAATATCGGTTCGGTCCAAAACCATGGTTTTTTCGGGTATGACCCGGACCGGACCGAAACCCAAAATAATCAAAATATATGGACCAAGGACCGGACCAAATATTCTAGGGTATTTCGGTTTCGGTTCGGTTCCTCCTCGGTCCTCGGTTCTTTTCGGTTCTACCCGAACCATGAACACTCCTAATTATATGGATGAGTAACGGGACCAATCAAAATTGTTTTTGTTTAATTTTGTTGCTTTTTACTAATGGTGTGATTCATACATATCATGATGTGATTATTTTTGTGTAACCTTTTGTGAAATCTAGTATTTCTCATTTTGGTGGGTATTTATTCGAATGTATAAGGCAATAAATCGTATAGCCATATGGGCATATGGCCATAACGTATTTTCGTTGAATTTCTTTGGACCACTCCCTATTCCGGTGTCAACACCATCGTTAACGATTGCTAAAGGGTGACGGAGATAGACAACGGCTCATTAGTAAAAATGAGGAATTGAGGTAAAAGATGAAGGTGTGAGATGGGTGGGATTTGAGAAAAGATGAAAAATAAAGAAGAAAGGTTAAAGAGTTGATGACTCTTTGTCAAGTCAGATTTGTGTGTGTGTGTGGTGCGAAGTTGATGAGTAAAATGTTACTTTTTATTTATTTCTTGTATTTAAATAATAATTTAAATGACTAAAAGTTTGAGATTGAAGTGTAAGATTTGGAGATATAGTTAACGGAATATTAAAGTTTTTTTACTGATGTGGCACGGATGTAGAAGAAAGAATTTATGTTAACGATTATTAAAGTTTCCATCTATATTTATTGTTCTTTTAGTATAGCATTTATCGATATGTCTTGAATTTCGCACAGCAGTCTAAGGTACGTTTTTATGTGTGTGTGTGTGTGTGTGTATATATATATATATATATATATATATATATATATATATATATATACACACACACACATATATATTAGTTTTAGTTATCTATTTTTTTACGTCCCTATCATATGAGGCAACAACAAGCGTCGATTTATTGGCGACTTGACTACCGCTTAGGGGCTAAATGGAATACCATGTTTGATTTAAAACTCATGAAAATTTGATTCTACCATTTTCATGACGTCTCTTTGTATTACTTTTTATAATGTTTGTATTTATTTTATTATAATTAATTATTTATTTCATTTTATTTAAATTATTTTACATTATTTATTTTTATTCTTATTTTTATTTGTTTTATTTTATTTTTTCCTACTTTTTGGGCTGGATGTTCGTTTGGAAGCAATCACTTTATCTGTCGAACAGAGAGAAGGGGGACTTTCTCTACTCTTGTGAGTGTTTCACTCGGGGTGGAGAAATGATTTCTCTTTATTCTATAGAGGTAGGATTGTCTACGTCTCACCTCCCCATACCTCACACATGTGATATTGAGTCTGTTGTTGTTGATTGTTAAGATAGAGAGTGATCTTAGATGTTATTTCAAATCTCCACATCAACTTATGTCAAATTTATACATATGGTATGTTTTCCTTACATTGCTATCTAATTTTTTTTAACCGCTATCATAATTGTTTACAAATATTTCGCTTAAACAATTAAAGAGCAAGTGTAATATTAAATTAAATAACATCAGAAATGCTACAGTTTATATCAAAAAGGTAATGTAACATAGTGAAATTGTTGTAACTACATGTTTGGATTCACCATGTACAATATATCCTTGATTACTTTCATGGGACTATGTATAGTCGTGTGGGATATGACAACACCCACAACATATCTTTTACCAATATTTAAACTTGACAGAACAAAACTACGGAGTGTGCAAGTCAACATAACATTGTGGTTGTTTAAAACCTCAATTCTCTATGTATTTATAGAATCATTACCATCTCCCATAATTATTGTTACTTTTAATATTTTTCCAAAATTTAATTATATTATTAGTTAAAGGTCTAAATTAACTCTAATTTAATGAGCTATTTTAATAAATAAATAAAAAAGTTGTTATAAAGAGTTATTAAGAGTTGTCATATTTAATATCACATAAAGAGATGGCACCCGCGGGCAACGGGCACGAATACTCAATATTCGCGACCTGTCCATCAGGATTTTTTCCTTACCCGCGGGTACCTGTTTACCTGCCAACGAGTAAATTTTTATGCCCGTACCCGCGACCCGCGGGCTGGTAAACCCGTGAGTTTATAAAATGTGCACTTTAACTTATTTTTAATTGCGGATACCCGCTACCCTCGGGTAAACCCGTGAATAATTATGAAAATACATTGAAAAATTAAATTATATATTATATAATTAAGTATATGTATGCGGGTAAACGGCTATACCCGCGGGTAGCTCAAACGGGCATCACGGGTTGACGTGTCGGGTTTTACCCGTGACGGGTATGAGATACCCGCAACTCGCCCGCGACCCGCCAACGGGTACAAAAATTTTACCCGCCCCGTGTCCGCGGGTACATTTTTTTATAAATATCCGTCCGTCACGGGCATGGGTTTTTTTCGCACATTGCCATCTTATTCACATTTTCAATTATAAAAAGGATATTATTTAAACTTCAGTTATTTTTATTGTAGTTATTTTTATCGTTATTTAGAATAAAATATAATATTTTTGAAACAAAAAAAAAGATAGAAACATAAACAGTTTTTTTTGAACGTATAAAATAATTTTATAGATTAAGATAAACATGATAAATAATCAACCTGATACGAGATTGAGATTGAGATTAACTGAACATGAATCTAACTAGACAACATTTTACAACACATTTATATATGTCCGAAGATAATTTATATATATAATCTACAGTACAGTAGAACCTCTGTAATTTAATACTCGATAATTTAATAACCTCAATAAAATTAATAATTTGTCCGATTCCAACTTGGGACCAGTACAAAATGGGACCTCAATCGATAAAATAATAAGATAATAATTTTTTGAAATTTCAACGTAAATATATTGGTCCCAGCGAAACTGTAAATTAATAATTACTAATTCTTTTTTAAATTCCAATTTACATTAAACTTGACAAGTTCATTAATGTGTGAATTTACATACATGGGAATTTTGAAGGTCCTTATTTATGCTTTATTCAAACAGATAAAGTGAACGGATATGGTAATTTCGAATGTCAATGTTTAATTTGAGACTTGCTCGCATATAATAAGCCGGGTTTTTTTAATTAATAATTTATTAATTTATCGATATAATAATATCTCGCTAAATTAATAAAATATCATTGTCTCAACATTATTAATTTATAGAGGTTTTACTTAAATCTAAATTATACTCGTTATTAGTTATTCATATTGAACTATTATTTTATTATCTATCTATAGTATTTAATAAATATCTATAATGATTATGTTATAAATAAGAATTATTCAAGATTAAATGAAATTTAAAAATAAAAAGAAAAATTTTAACCCCTCATGATGATATCACTAAAATAATTAATTGTATTTAATAAAAATATTAACATATTTGTTGTATAATATATGAATCATTATGTATACACAATAACAACAACTACAAAACCTAATACCACATGAATGGTGTATGGTGGAGGCGAAATGTCGACAATCATTCCCCTATCTTTGAATAAAGAGAAGTTATTTCTTCACCGAGAGTGATACATTCCAAGAAGTAGAAAAAGTCCTCCATCTCTCTTTCGCTTCGACGGAGAAAGAGATTGCTTCCGAATGGACCTCCGGCCAATACGTAGGAATTTTTTTTAAAAAAAAATAAAAATATAAAACATAAAACATGAGACGCTATGAAAATGGTAGGATCAAATTTTCATGACTTTTAAATCCTGCACATTCAATTTAGGCTCTAAGTGGCAGTCAAGTCGTCAATAAATCGACGCTTGATGTTGACTCTTAATAGGAGTCATATGAAGCATTATGTACAACCTTATGATAAAACACATTTATGACCATATATACAATATTTAAAACATTATGTACAACCTTATGGTAAAACACTCTCATGATCATATGTACAATTTTGAAGCATTATGTACAACTTTATAATAAAACACCTCTATGGTCACATGTACAAACTTTAAAACACATTGTACAATTTCTTAACAAACACCTCATGAAAACATGTACAAACTTTGAAGCATATTGTACAACCTTCATATAATAATTGTATTTTAAATTTTTAAAAAATTTCAAGAGTCATTTTTATTACTGATAACTATTATTAAAAATATAAATACTCAATTTTTAAGCAAAATTTATTATTATTATTTTTATTAATTATTAATATTATTATAATATTATAATTATAATTATTATGATTTAAATATGGGTTCTCTTTACGGAATTAATTACCTTACATAAGTATGCGAAATACATGTCTCAATAAAAGGTTCTAGTGTAGGCCTTTATAACAAGATAAATAGTAATTGTGATGAAATTGGAAGAGATTTATGGGAGAATAAATGTAGTACATTTATTCTGATAAATTTAATACATCAATATGTTTGTAAAAAGAACATGTTTGCAACAAAAAAACAACAAGTTTCTTAGTCGGAGTCCGTGCATCTACGGGTCATCAAACCAAATGACTTTTTCATTTACATTCAATTAATACCTGAAACATATCTGTAAGTAACTAGAGGAGGGGGGGATGAATAGTTACTTAATACGTTTTTTAACACTTTTTCGATTGATCATCAAAATCGATTAACTTTGATCAACCAATTCAACTCAAACTTGATGTGTGTGGTGTATTTGTTCAAAATGATAAATGAAGTAATGTAAAAAACATAGACACAAGGATTTATAGTGGTTCGGGTGGATGTTAACTAATCCACCTTAATCCACCACCTGATTACACTAATCGGGATTTGTTGCTTCACTAAGCACTTTTCTCCAAACCCGGTGGAGATCCGATTTACAAGTCTTCAACTTCTTTGGTAGACAACAAACTTAATTTTTCTATCCCTTTGAATGATCAACTATAACCTATATCAACTTGTCTTCACCTTAGACAAGTATTAATCTCCAAATAAGATTAATCAACTTCCTAAGTCCCTTTAAGAAAGTAGATCACTGAGCTAGCATATGCTTCTACTAATTGAAGTTACAAGACTTATACACTTCGCAATGATGATCCTAAGACAATACTAGGACATACATTACACTAAGTAAACTCACAAGATTAATGATTTTGATTAGTAAGTTTACAACAACCAAATTCTATATCTCTAAGATCATAGAATCTTCTCTTGCTTGATCACATTTGAGTAGTAGTTAAAGCCCTTGTGATCTCTGAAAATATGCCTTTGAAATATGCAAGAGGGTCAGCTTCAAATGCTCCTCAATGTTTGCCTTTTATAGTGGGATTTAAAAAGTAGCCGTTGACACACGGTTGCCATCACGGTCGACCGTGGTTCAACCGTGCGTGCTCCAGTCCAAATTTAGTATCCGTTGTATAGCCGTTTGACTCAAATTTGAACACCACATTTTGGTACCTTTACTCCTTCTAGCACCTGTAAAAGAAACCAAACATCCTATACAAGTACTATATGCATTAAGTGTGTGAGATTTGGTCTTATTGCATGAAAGTGACTTAACACTTCAAAAGTGGTAAACCCAACATTCTTGGAGAAGTGTCTTGCTTGATATTTTGGGAAATCCCAGTTTGATCAAGACTTAGTTAGTCACATTAATGCCTTTGGTTCAATTGTAAAGACTAGTCACTATGTCATTAACTTCCTAGTTTCAACTAATCACAAGTCATGTTCCATTTGGGTTTAGGTAGAGATTAATTGAATGATGTCTTTATAAGATAATCATGAAGTATGTAAAGACATCAAAGTTAAGTCATACTTGAACAAGCAATCACACTTAGTTACTTAGACTAGATCAAATAGATAATTGACTATAATTTCATTGTGAACCATTTTACACTTAATCTATTGGAGTATGTTAGTTACTTCAATCCTAATTAGCAAGCTCATAGTAAACATATTAATCAAGATGACAAATTTATGAGTATTAAGCATATTGGCAAGTAGCATGTAATACTCACACATAGCAAGAGATAGTTACTATAAGATCAATCATATAGATATTTGCACAACTTGTATTTTAAGCTTTTAGCAAGCTTACTTTCAATATAACATATTGCATGATTAATGTGTAAGCACACATTAATGTCCAACATATGCACAACGTAAACAATCTCTAGTTGGGACTTGGTGACCATCCTAAATGTATCTAAGTGTATTTTAGGATTACAAGTCTTTACTAGTTACACTTGAGAGCATTGTTCCTCATTTAGCCTTAATTAATCACTAAGTCATTTTCAATATCAATTATTTTACTAGTGACATTGGCTTAAGTGTGTTGGTACTTGATGATCATACTAAGGATGTCTATATAAGAAGTAAGATCACAAGTTGTTGATTAACACTTATGTGTTATGCCTAATCTTGGTTAATTTGTCATTAAGATGTCATTAGGCGTAATTAATCACAATTAGTGTTTTTATGACCAAAACTCAATTGAGTATGGAGAGGGCATCTATTCTAAGCATGTTGAGAAAGGTTTCATGAATTATAGATATCGGGAGCTAGTCAAATTTTATTTGGTCAAAATCGGTAACAGAGAAAACTGCGGTCGCACTGCGGTTGACCGTGGTGGCGACCGTGCAACTTGTTTTCATAAAAGTGCGTTGCAATTTAGTTTGGGGTTTCACGGTTGACTATGCGGTCGACCGTACCTCCACCGTCTGTTTAGCTGAACTTTTAATTTCATTCTTTAACCTATGTTTGACTTGGTCGTTTGCAAGATAAAGTATGGATTAGTGTGTTTTATGTTAAGATGTCAGTCAGCACTTATGCATATGTATGTGTCATCATCAAAACATATTCTTTGGTTAATTATTATACTTAAGTTTTGAAATGTCCCGTTCATATTGATTATAAACGTTCCATATTAATTGATTTCGTTGCGAGGTTTTGACCTCTATATGAGACGTTTTTCAAAGACTGCATTCGATTTTAAAACAAAGCATAACCTTTAATTTATCGTTAAAGGTTTAAAAATGATAATCAAAAGTATAGCATATTCACACGACCATTACATAATGGTTTACAATAATATTACACAACAACATATGTCTTCGAATGTAGTTTTCAAACAATATTATACAAGCATGGACTCCAAATCTTGTTCTTAATTTAGTATGCAACAGCGGAAGCTCTTAACAATTACCTGAGAATAAACATGCTTAAAACGTCAACAAAAATGTTGGTGAGTTATAGGTTTAGCCTATATATTTATCAATTCGTATTAATAGACCACAAGATTTCATATTTCCATTTCTTGTAAACAGCATGCATGCATAAAAATCATTAATATGCTGAACACCTGGTAACCGACATTAACAAGATGCATATAAGAATATCCCCTATCATTCCGGGACATCCATCAGACATGATAAAACAACATCGAAGTACTAAAGTATCCGCAACCATGGATGGGGTTCGTTAGGCCCAATAGATCTATCTTTAGGATTCACATCAATTAGTAGATCGGTTTACTAATTCTTAGGTTACCAAGCAAAAAGGGGCATATTCGACTTCGATCATTCACCCATATAATGTAGTTTCATTTACTTGTGTCTATTTCGTAAAACATTTATAAAACTACATGTATTCTCATCCCAAAATATTAGATTTTAAAAGTGGGACTATAACTCACTTTCACAGATTTTTACTTCGTCGGGAAGTAAGACTTGGCCACTGGTCGATTCACGAACCTATAACAAATATGTACATATATATCAAAGTATGTTCAAAATATATTTACAACATTTTTAATACGTTTTACTATTTTAAGTTTATTAAGTCAGCTGTCCTCGTTAGTAACCTACAACTAGTTGTCCACAGTTAGATGTACAGAAATAAATCGATATATATTATCTTGAATCAATCCACGACCCAGTGTATACACGTCTCAGGCTAGGTCACAACTCAAAGTATATATATTTTGGGAATCAACCTCAACCCTGTATAGCTAACTCCAACATTATTGCATATAGAGTGTCTATGGTTGTTCCAAATAATATATATACATGGGTCGATATGATATGTCAAAACATTTGCATACGTGTCTATGGTATCCCAAGATTACATAATATATTAGAATACATGTATAATACAATATGAGTTAGCTAGGATATGATTAATATAGATTTGTTACCAATTTTCACGTAGTTACAACAAGCAAAAAATATCCAATCTTGTTTTACCCATAACTTCTTCGTTTTAAATCCGTTTTGAGTGATTCAAGTTGCTATGGTTTCATATTGAACTTAAGTTTATGAATCTAAACAGAAAAAGTATAAGTTTATAGTCGAAAATACAGGTTACAAGTTGTTTTTGTAAAGGTAGTCATTTCAGTCTAAAGAACGACATCTAGATGACCATTTTGGAAAACATACTTCCACTTTGAGTTTAACCATGATTTTTGGATATAGTTTCATGTTCATAAGAAAAATAATTTTCCCAGAAGAACAACTTTTAAATCAAAGTTTATCATAGTTTTTAATTAACTAACCCAAAACAGCCCGCGGTGTTACTACGACGGCGTATATACGGTTTTACGGTGTTTTCGTGTTTTCGGGTTTTAAATCATTAAGTTAGAATATCATATAGATATAGAACATGTGTTTAGTTTATTTTAAAAGTCAAGTTAGAAGGATTAACTTTTGTTTGCGAACAAGTTTAGTTAAAGTTTAGAATTAACTAAACTATGTTCTAGTGATTACAAGTTTAAACCTTCGAATAAGGTAGTTTTATATATATGAATCGAATGATGTTATGAACATCATTACTACCTCAAGTTTTGTGGATAAACCTACTGGAAATGAGAAAAATTGATCTAGCTTCAAAGGATCCTAGGATGGCTTGAAAGTTCTTGAAGCAAAATCATGACACGAAAACAAGTTCAAGTAAGATTTCCACTCGAAATAAGATTGTTAAAGTTATAGAAATTGAATCAAAGTTTGAATATGAGTATTACATTATATTAGAAAGATATCTTACTGTAAATAAGAAATATTTCTTGAGGTTGGATGATCACTCAAAGTGGATTTGCAAGATTGGAAGTAAGTTAGCAAACTTGGAAGTGTTGTTGGTGTGTTCTTGAGTAGTTGTTTTATAACTTGGTTTATGTATGGATTTATGAACTAGATTGAGCTAGATTTTGTTGAAGATGATGAAGAACACTTAGAACAAAGGAATAACACTTGAGAGAGAGTAGTTTGATTCAAGAAAATTGCAAAGTGAATGTGTTTGTGGTACCTCTCATTCACGTGAATGTTAGTCTCCATATAGGCTCCATTAGTTTGTAATTTTGTGAGATATTTCATGCTAGATGTTAAATTATGGTTCCCACATAGTTAGGGGACTCCCATGGGCTGCTAAGAGCTGATCATTGGAGTGTATATACTAATAGTAAATATATTTAGAAGCTGTGTATTGTACAAGTACAAATACGAGTGCATACGAGTAGAATTATTGATGAAAATGAATGAGGATGTAATCGTAAGCATTTTTGTTAAGTAGAAGTACTTTGATAAGTGTCTTGAAGTATTTTAAAAGTGTATGAATACATATTAAAACACTACATGTATACACATTTTAACTGAGTCGTTAAGTCATCGTTAGTCATTACATGTAAATGTTGTTTTGAAACCTTTAAGTTAACGATCTTGTTAAATGTTGTTAACCCATTGTTTATTATATCTAATGAGATATTAAATTATTATATTATCATGATATTATGATGTGTTAATATATCTTAATATGATATATATACATTTAAATATTGTTACAACGATAATCGTTACATGTATGTCTCGTTTCGAAATCCTTTAGTAGTCTTGTTTTTACATATGTAGTTCATTGTTAATATACTTGATGAGATACATACTTATCATAATATCATGTTAACTATATATATATATCCATATATATGTCATCATATAGTTTTTACAAGTTTTAACGTTCGTGAATCGCCGATCAACTTGGGTGGTCAATTGTCTATATGAAACCTATTTCAATTAATCAAGTCTTAACAAGTTTGATTGCTTAACATTTTGGAAACACTTAATCATGTAAAATCAATTTCATTTAATATAAATAAACATGGAAAAGTTCGGGTCACTACAAGTTTGTCGTTTAGTTTATTAACCAACATTCAACCAACATTCTCCCCATTTTTGATGATGACAAACATACAAGTGATGAGGGTCATTTTGCTATAAATACACAAGTGTTAACAATCACTTGTATCCATATTTCTCCCCTTTTGTCGAAGCAAAAAGGTTAGCTCCCCCTAGAACTAAGCTCGCCCTTAGAGCAAAACTCCCCCTTAAATTGTGCACGTTGGAAAAACATTTATTAAAAGATAACAAGCACACATTTTATTCAAATCACATACTAAGCACAGATAGTTCATACATAGATAATACATGACAGTCAAGAGAAGTTCAATTATCATGATGAGAGGAGTGACCCTTGTCCTTGTCCTCAAGTCGTGATTGTAGAGACCCGTCCTAATCCATCTGGACATATACTTTACATTTGGTTACATCGCGAGGTACTTGACCTCTATATGATACATTTTACAAACATTGCATTCGTTTTTAAAAGACAAACTTTCATTTCATCGAAAGTTGACGACATGCATACCATTTCATAATATATCCAACTATAATTGACTTAATAATAATCTTGATGAACTCAACGACTCGAATGCAACGTCTTTTGAGATATGTCATGAATGACTCCAAGTAATATCTCTAAAATGAGCAAATGCACAGCGGAAGATTTCTTTCATACTTGAGAATAAACATGCTTTAAAGTGTCAACCAAAAGGTTGGTGAGTTCATTAGTTTAACATAAATAATCATTTCCATCATTTTAATAGACCACAAGATTTTCATTTCTCATAAATATATGTCCCATGCATAGAGACAAAAATCATTCATATGGATTGAACACCTGGTAACCGACATTAACAAGATGCATATAAGAATATCCCCTATCATTCTGGGACATCCATCGGACATGATAAAAATGAATTCGAAGTACTAAAGCATCCGGTACTTTGGATGGGGTTTGTTAGTCCCAATAGATCTATCTTTAGGATTCGCATCAATTAGTAGATCGGTTTACTAATTCTTAGGCTACCAATCAAAAAGGGGCATATTCGGCTTCGATCATTCAACCATAGAATGTAGTTTCAATTACTTTTGTCTATTTCGTCAAACATTTATCAAAGTTGTGCATGTATTCTCAGCCCAAAAATATAAAGGGTAAAAAGAGCAAATGAAACTCACCATACTGTATTTTATAGTAAAAATACATATGACGTCATTGAACAAGTGTAGGGTTGGTCTCGGATTCACGAACCTATATTATTCATATATTTATTAAAACATATACTTGTAATCGAACAAGTTTAGATATTATTATTAATTGTTATTTCAGTAACTTGTATGTTTCGTTGGTAACTATTTTAACTCTATTTATTTTATATACCTTAGATAAATAATTAGTATTTATTATGAAAATATTGATGTTATTATGCGATATGTTTTAAATATATTCTTATATAGCTATTTATTTGTTAAAATAATATCATTAATAATAAATAAAAATTTGTATCTTTTTATGATAATAATAATAATAATAATACTAAAAGTAATTAGATTTAGTAATGATACTGCTATTAATAGTTTTGATAATAATACTAATAATAAAAGTAATGTTAGTAATAATAATAATTTCACTGAAAAGATAATAATGCTATGATAAAAATGTTAGTTTTCATACAAATAATATTTTAAATAATAATGGTACTTTTAATAAAAATGATGATTTTAATATAAATTTTAATAGTCATATTAATAATAATACTATATATTTTAATAATAATAATAATAATAATGATAATAATATTAATTATACTAATAATCTTAATTCTAATATTGGTAATAATAACAATCAATAAATAATAATAATAATAATAATAATAATAATAATAATAATAATAACAATAAAAAAAATAATGCAATAATAATAATAAGAGTATTAGTAATAACTACCTCAAAGGAGTAGCCCTTAAAAAAATGTCCAAGTCCGACGTCCCGCTAACCCAATAACATCCTTAACCGTCCCTCCATTTCATCTTTTCTGTTTCGAATCATTATCATCCTAATCGTATCGTCACCATTATTATTATCATTTATCATTTTAATTATCATCATCTATAATCGTGTTCATCCTAATACCCACTATCATTTTTCTAACATCATCATCTTATTGTAATCACGTTATCAACATCATCAATACTACCATCGTCACTATCATCATCATCAACATAACCTAGTCATCAATCATCATCTTCATCATGGCATCATCATCAATATCATCATCATCATCAAAACATGTATCCTAACCTCATCATTATCTTATACATCATAAATCTTATAACATCATCATTATTGATCAACATACATCATACACGATATCATAAACAACATAACCTCCATCGTCATGCATCATCTACCATTAACATCATCATTATCTAATTATCATGTCCTCATGATCAAATCATCACCTATTATCCATTTCATTTTTCATTATTATCGAACATCATGCTTATAATTATCATGTTATGTAGGATTGATCCATGGCTCAAGAAAGTGGGTGGTTAGCCTTCGTGATTTCCTCCTGATGCTACATCAGTTTACTCAAGCAGCCAAATCACGTATGAAGTTGTAGTAGCTGCGGTCCAAGAATCCCAAATATATGTGGGTTGTTTGTAATTCAAAGGTGTTTTGTTGGGCTTATATAGGAACGGCCCAAAAATCAAAAGAAATAGCATAGTGTCAGTCATATGTTCGAATTAGGATCTCCAATTATAGAAGCATAAGGCAACGAAAATTTTGATGTTTACATCATCATGTCATTACGGCCCTATTCTTCCTAACATACACCGAATATATATATATATATATATATATATATATATATATATATATATATATATATATATATATATATATATATATATATATATATATATATATATATATATATATATATATATATAGTAGTGACTTACAGGTGGTTTTGTTTGAGCAAAACAAGAGTATGATAAGGACCCAATACACAAACAAGTATAAGGTTCCAAAATAGAAAAAGAACCGAGGTGTTAGTGGGGTTCTATTGTTTATAATCTGTCGTCCATCAAGGGTAAAGGAAATGCCTTTATCCTATCAACTAATCCTTGTTATCATTATTATATACCATGAAAACACACAGCTGCAATAGTTTATGATTGGACAAAAACAAGACTGGATAGTTGGAGCAGACTCATGGGGTGGTTGGTTTGCGGTTTAAATAGAATTAGAAATAAAGCAAAAAGCAACTAGTGTGCATGCTTAATCAAGTGGGTTTATTTAAATTAGCATTTTTCGGTCACTGTCTTTGTATTTGTGAAAACCACCAAGTTTCGTTTGCTATTATGAAACAGAAAGCCAAAAGCGTGCAATAGCTGGGTCAGCTGCAATCGAGTAGCAGGAATAAGGGAGCAAAAATAAATCACTTCATCATTTATTATTATTCGTCTTCATCATCATGTATGTGTGTGTGTTTTGCTGTAAAAACAGGAACCAAAGTAGCAACAGAATATAGCAGGTATAGTGGTTTTTGTTGGGTGAGTTTCGAGTAATCAGTCAGACAGAAAAACATTACGCAGTATAACAGTTATGCAGTGGTGGTGTTCATAGTTGAGCTATGTTGGTGAAGGCTTAAAAGGTGATGAAGGTGGGTTGTAATCGAAAAGAAATGGTGACAGCAACAGTTAATCATTTGTGGTGTTGGTTATTGAATGAAAAACAGGAAATATTGGGTTGGTGTTGGTTGATGGTATTGTTGGTGCTTGATCACAATAGAAAACAGAAGTACCCGTTTGCAAGTTTATTTGATGATTGAGGATAAGCAGAAGTAAAAACAAGAGAGATGGTGATTAAAAACTTAATGGGTGGTGATGGTTCTTGATAGTTTATAATGGTTGTTTGAATCAGGAAGATAGCAGTGATTGGTCTTGGTTTGGTGTTCTCAAATCATTACAGCAGTGGCAATATCGCAGCTTAATGTGGGTCTTCGTGGTTTGATGAGGTTGTTGAAGAAAGTGATGGTTTTAGAAAATGGTTCAAGGTGGTGACTCTCGGTATATACGAGTGTGGTGGTGATGGCTTGTGTTCTTGGTTGATGTCAAGAAAAATAGAAATAGGTAATAGAAATAGATATTGAGAGGTTGTAGGTGATAGTTTGTTGGTTGATGTTAGTCTATATGCTTATGTAAATATAGATATAGAATGTAACGTAATAATATAAAGTATAATATAATAATACTCAGTGGATGATGATGAATCAAATGGAAACATAGTAGTTAGCACAGTAATATCCATCTGATTTATCAATTTGGCACAGTAAGTCTTCCTTTAATTCACGGATGCAATATTAAAACAATTGGATGTCCTATATATGTGATTTCAATCACAGGAATCAAATTAATTAATTATAATAATATTAATAATATATTACATTCATTTGAGAAACGTGTAGCAGCGAATAATTTCTACCGACAGTTTTCACGGACTGTTTATCGTGTGAAATTAGTGGCGGATAAAAGTGTTCAGAAAAATTCCATATTTTTAAATTAACTATATTTATTTATTTTGGTCATTATGGTATAAAATTTGATCATTAACTATTAAATAAAAATTACATCAACTGTCCCTCTCAATTTTGGGTAAAATATAAAAAGTGTTAAAACTTCACAAATAGTTCCTAAATACATTTTTAATAAGCCTAAAATTTATAGAACTCATTTTTGTATCACCGTTTATTTTAAAATTACATAAGTTTGAATTTAACTTGCTTAATATCAATCGAAACATCAAACGAGTATTACAATCATTTAATATTTATTTTTTATATACTTTATTTATATATAGATATATTTTAAATAATATTTATTATAATATCCTATTTTTTATTTTTTTACATAAATAAATTTTAATAACAACAACATATAATACTTCAAATTATATTTCAAATTATTATTTATATATATACACACATATCTATTTACAATTAATTGTTCGTGAATCGTCGAGAACAGTCGAAGTTTAAATGAATGAAATAAAATAGTTCAAAATTTTGAGACTCAACCTAACAGACTTTTCTTATCGTGTTAAAATCATATAAAGATTAAGTTTAAATTTGATCGGAAATTTCCGGGTCGTCACAGTACCTACCCGTTAAAGAAATTTCGTCCCGAAATTTGAGTGTGGTCGTCATGGCTAACAATAAGAATGTTTTCCTGACGAATATGAGTTGAAATCTAGAGTTTTATCACCGTTAAATAATTTAAATGAAAGAATTCGATTACTCGAAGCTTACGAGTGAAGCTATCACTAAATAGTGAAATGAGAAAGACAAGTTTCATCTTAACTTTTGACTAGTCATGGTTGAATTTAAAAAAAAAAGGTGCATCTTAACTTTTGACGTTGTCTTGGTTGAATTCCGGAATTCAAGGGATTTAAAAGAAATCTTCGAAATCTATAAGATTTGATTCTTCAGTGAATAAGGAAATTAGGATCTCTATAATTAAATGTGATCATCTGCCTCGATTGCTTTGTCTGATATTTTCACTATAAATTTACCTTTTCCGTTCCATTACTTTCACCACTTCAATACTTTCTTTCTTAATTCATAATTCCAAGAATTGTGAAAATGCTTAATCCAGTTCTAGTCCTTGATATTTTCTTGATTATCGCATCAATCTCTCTTCTTTTTCAACTACCACCAGAGAAATCTGTTTATGTCTGTGACGACCCAGAAATTTCTGACCAAATTTAAAATTGATCTTTATATGTTTCCGGCGTGATAAGAAAAGTCTCTAATGTTGAGTCTTGATAATTTTGAAACTGTTTCATATATTCAATTGGCCTTCGACCATTACCGACGATTCACGAACAATTGGTGTAAACTAATATGTATGGATATATATGTATATATGTAAATATAAATAATGGTATGTATAATAAACTGAGATAATAAACTACAATTAAATCATTAGAATTAACTATGTAAAAATAATATACAAAATAAATAAGTGTAATTAAAATGAATGTATATATATAAATACGTATATATATAATTAGTTGTAATATATAAATATTAAATAAAGGTTATCACATAATATAATATTGTATATTATATGTAATTACAAGTATAGTTGTTACATTATTACATTCAATATTAATAATATTATTAAAACTTATTACATGAAATTTGATACAATTGAGCTATTATATTATTACTGATATTATTATTATCATTCAAAATATTAATATAACTAATAAGATTATTATTATCATTTATAATATTATTGTCATTTTTATCATATAACTTAGTATTATTAATTATTAATAGTATGAATATTATTATTATTAGTGTGTCATTTTTATCATTATCATTATTAATGAAATTATTAGTTCTAATAAATTTATTAAAAGTATTATTATTTTATTAAGATATAACTTATTATTATCACCAATGTCATTATTAGTATTATTAATATTAATATTAATATTAACATTATTATTAATAATTATTATTATCCTTAATATTATTATTATTATTTATTAATAGAATTATTATTATTAATGTATTTATTACTAATATTATCTGTAGCTTATAAAAAATAGGAAAAAGGGGTACAATTCAGTTGCACATTCTATCAAGCTTTATTCCTGCCAATTGTTAGCGACGAATTCAAATTAAGAAACCAACAAAATCTGTTAGCAATCGATATCCTCTTTTCTATTTATTTTCTTTATTTTTTTAAACGAATAAACCTGTCAATTTCTTGTCTGGAATAGGTTACATGTCAATTTCAGGAATCAATTAAGATCAAGAGTGTTACTGCATCTCCCTCAAACACATTATATACATATATATCTGCAAATCGAAATTGAAAACCAAATTACAGAAAAATAACCCATTTATCTTTGTTCTTGGTAATTTTTGCCAAATTCCGAAAACGAATCAAATTACAAAATGTAACAATGCCATTTTGTTAGGATTACCCTATGTAAACTATCTGCAAAGTTCGAAACCCCAATTTTTCCTATCGAGTTCTAATTGTCGAGTCAAAGTTTTGATTTGAAAAAGTCAAACTATTGTTCATGATCAAATTCGAGTTCATATGGATGTGTTAAACTCAATTGACGATTCCAAAAGGTTCTGGGATCGATTTTAAATATATTTCATGTTTTAATCTGAGGCTATTACGTCCTAAAAATTGAAATCATAAAATCTTTTTTTATGTTCTAAACAGCGACGGTAATGGGTTTTTATTTTTTTTCTTTATATATTTTTTTTTTTGCTTTTAATTAACTTAGGAATCAATATATATTAATTTTACTTCGTTTACAAGTCCAAAAACACAAAAATAATACTTGTTGTTAGTAATTGTCGAGCCTTCTGTCGGATTGAATGTTGAAGATGAAGAAGGAAAACATAACAGAAAATAATAGGGTTATAAATTTAAGTTTGGGTTTAAATCAGGCAATGGGCAATAGCCCAGATGGTTTAGAGGAGTGATAGGTATTCGACTCAATCGGGGGTTCGAGTCCCTAATGGAGCATTTTTTTTCAGCCTTTTCATTGAAGGTAGATTATTTTTTTTTATTTATCATTTCCATTATTATTATTATTATTATCATTATTATTATTATTATTATTATTATTATTATTATTATTATTATTATTATTATTATTATTATTATTATTATTATTATTATTATTGATGTTGTTATTATTATTGATTATTGTTACTACTAGTAATAGCATTTAGGATTGTAATTTTAATGATAATATTGTTACAAAATAATAATTAGATATTTGTTATTATTATTATCACGATTATAATTACAATTAAAATTATTATTATTATTGTTATTATTTACTAATATTAATATCATTATCATTACTAGTATTATCACAAAATATTACTATTATTATCATTATTAATAATTTTATCAGGTTATTAGTAATATAAGTATTACTATTATTATTATTATGATTAGGATTACGAATTAATGCCATAGGAATTTTAACCATTATTTTAGAAATTAAACACAATGATTTTGATTATTATGACAATGAATATAAATATATTAATTGTATTATTAAGATTATTAGAATCATTGATATCTTTGTTAATATAGTACAATATAGTATAAAAATCATTATTTAAAATCATTATTTCTTCTATTAACCTTATTAATGTATCACCTTTATCATTATATATATATATATATATAGTATCACTATTGTTTCTAATATTAGTATTGTCATAATTATTAGTAATATCATAATTAGTACTATGGTTATCATCATTTTTATTATTACTAAGTATCATTATTATTATTAAAATAACTATCAGCTATATGAAACTATATGTAATACATATAACATAACCAAACTTAATATTTTTATACACAAGAAGAAAATATGAGACATATATATATATATATATATATATATATATATATATATATATATATATATATATATATATATATATATATATATATATATATATATATATATATTTAATATAAAAATGATATAATTAACAAATTATAAATACAAACTTATTCGAATACAATTATATGTATTAATGAATATACAAATGATTTAGGTTCGTGAATCCGAGGCCAACCTTGTACTTGTTCAGTGCCGTCATATGTATTTTTACTACAAAATACAGTATTGTGAGTTCATTTGATTCCCTTTTACTCTTTACATTTTGGGACTGAGAATACATGCGCTACTTTTACAATTATAAATGCTTTTGAAATACATTTTGAACTGCGAATACATGAAATGCTTTTATAAATGTTTAACGAGATAGACACAAGCAAAACATTCCTCGAATGAATTATGTGGACGTGATAATGGCCACCATTGAATTATGTGGACGTGATAATTACCACAATTGATATGAATATTTTCCCCTGATTATTATTGCTTGGTAACCTAAGAATTAGGGAACATCACTAATTTTGAGAATTAATGCACGCCTAATTGACGCGAATCCTAAAGGTAGCTACCGGGTTTAACACCCCCACCCAGAATGTTCACTAGACGGAAGGGCTAGTGGGCGTGGTGTTTAGTACTTCGAAGTTTATATGATTATTATACAGACGAGATGTTCTGTTTTGGGGATATTATTATGCACATTATATGTTAAGGTCGGTTATCAAGCCAAGCTATGAAAGCAATGAAAAGTGAATGTTATGTATCGAGAGAATGATTTTATACACAGGTTATGTGTATGTTATTTTTGTGCACAAGATATGTGTACGGTTACTAAGATTTATGAAAGATGATTTCATACACGAGAAAGGTGTACTGTATTTAAAAGATATCGCATGTACATTACAGGTGGGTATATGATTCGGGCCCATTTATACCATGCAAGATTTAAATCTTGCGGTCTATCAAAATGATGAATTTTTTTTGTTTTATGATAAACCTATGAACTCACCAACCTTTTGGTTGACACTTGAAAGCATGTTTATTCTCAGGTATGAAAGAAATCTTCCGCTGTGCATTTGCTCATATTAGAGATATTACTTGGAGTCATTCATGACATATTTCAAAAGACGTTGCATTCGAGTCGTCGAGTTCATCAAGATTATTATTTAGTCAATTATAGTTGGAGGTATTATGAAATAGTATGCTTGCCGTCAACTTTCGATGTAAAGAAAGTTTGTCTTTTAAAAACGAATGCAATGTTTGTAAAATGTATCATATAGAGGTCAATTACCTCGCGATGAAATCAACTATTGTGAATCATTTATATTGTATATGAACGGGGCATTTCAATGTCTACTATGCTCTAGGGATTATTGTATTTCTCATTCTCCCGTGTCTATATATTGCTATCCGCATTGATATACACGGTTTGTAATTTATGTGTTTGTGATCGGCTTTATATTTTTCTTTATATTTCGAAGCTCTATGCTTTTGTTTTCTCTTCCCGACTTTAAATCAAGCGAATAATGACCCAGTAATTCGTAGGTATGAAGTTTTGAATGATCATAATATACTATGCAGAAAGGAAAGGTAATAGCACGATTTGATTTGATAAATTACCAGAATTACAGAAGATAGAACCATCAAGAATATATTTTCTTGATATGTTCGGAGGTTAAGTTAGAATGAAAGAGTTATGTAGCATGGCACATGATAAGGGTATGATCTATGAACCATCATCATGTTCTATTAGAAATTTTCAGCATGCTTACTGTAATATAACCACGTTGGCCTGACGTCATTATATTATACCAACTCATGCTTCAATTCCCAACACTTCTCCAGAAATCATTCATAATTTAAACTCAAATTTTATAGAAGGATAGAAACTAAAACAGTTTCTTTTATGTTGTAACATAAATAGCACAAAGAGATAGATAATTTCGAACAAGAAGAGTTATGAAAATATCCTCAGAAATATCGAAGATATTTATGATGATATTTTTAGAATTTCTAAGACCGAAGGTTGATGAAGAAAGATTTTCCACAAGATTTAACATGAGTACGGAGTAAGATATTCTCTAAATATTTCATCGGATACAGAATTATCTGGATTCTTTGAACATAGGGTTTGGTCCTTGTATTTGTCTTGGTCTCCTTCATGGTTAGCTCAATCCATTTTTCAGTACCAAATTTTCTATCAAGTGTTCCCAACCTTCCATTCTTTATTATCAAACTTTTGACCGTTTAGACCATCTACAATTTTGTTGTTTCCTCTGCATTTAATGCTACCATATCTGAATCATCGGTTATCAATCCGAGGTGGTTTCAAGAGAATTGTGTTTTTAGATGATTATACACTGATTGTAATCGTCAAGATACAAAGGATGTTTAAGATGAAATCAAGTGGCAAACTTGAGGAATTATTTACTGTAGAAGATGTAACTTATTAAGGATATTTTAAATCCAAATGTGTTGTAATTAATATTTCCTACTATTTTAATAATTTTTAATTGTCCAAGGTTAGTAGTCCAATAGTCCAAGGTTAGCATAGGTTTAAAGTTTTACGTATTTAATTAATTGGTTACTAATCAATTTTATTTTGTCCATTATTTTCTTCATTATGCCACTTGTCAAATCTTGACTTGAATTCTGATCGGTCAAAATTCGAATATGAAATTGAATTTGTATGAAAATAGTTGCTCTTTTGGTGAACGGATATGTATATGTATGGTTGTATGTAGGATAGTAAATGGCTGTTGAATCAAATTTGAACAATGTACAGTATAACATGTTAATGTGAAATCTAAATATTTCTCGGGTATTACCTACCCGTTAAAATATTTTCACCATTAACAGTTTATATACAAAAATCTTTGATGTAGAATGATACCTAGAATGAATATAGTCGATGTAGAATGAATATATAGAACGATGATAAATGGTGTAGAACGTCATGTAGAACAAGATTATACTTGAGGTACAGATTTTGAGGTTGAGGCTTGTGATGCGGACGTTAAGGCTTGTGTTGTTGGTGGTATTGGTGCTGTTGGTGCTGATGCTGGTGGTGCTATTGATGTCAGTGATGTTGCTGAAGCTGGTAATTTTTGCACCTTAATTTCCAAAGCCACTACTCGAGCGCGAAGCTCGTTGACTTCTTCTATTACACCGGGGTGATTGTCGGTTCGGACGAGCGGATAAATAAAATCTAGAATTTGATGTAGTATATAATTGTGACGAGATACTCTGGAAATGAGAGAGAAAATGGTGTTTCGGACAGGTTCACCGGTAAGTGCTTCAGGTTCTTCGTCAAGAGAACAATGTGATGGATGGAAGGGATCACCTTCTTCTTGTCTCCAATGATTGAGGAGGCTACAAACACATCCCCAATTCATCTAGAATAGATGATGGCTGATTGGTTGATCCATTCCGGTCACACTGCTTTTGGAGCTGGAGTGGGATTCCATTTCGGAATCCGAGGGACTTGAACTAATGACGAATTCCATTTCGTACGATTGAATAAAGGATTTTTCCATATGAAATGATTTTCCGGATATCGGATGGTATCCTAATTACATAGAATATCTATATATATATAGCAAAAGATTTCGTAGATTACGGAGGAATTTACGGAATATGTCAGGCAAACTTTACAGTAACAGATACGCTAAGATATGAATTAGCAGATTCGCTAAGATATGAATTTTGTTTATACACTATTCATGCAATCAATGCAATAATATGTGTCTAGACTAAGAATGATAAGCAGGCAATTTCCGACCATTAATGATAAGCAAAACTTTTGACATGCAAACACGGTCGAAGTCCAGACTCACTAATGCATCCTAATGACTTATCAGTTAGACACACTAATGCAGACCTGGTTCGCTAAGACCACCGCTCTGATACTACATGTAGAGACCCGTCCTAATCCATTTGGACATATACTTTACATTTGGTTACATCGCGAGGTACTTGACCTCTATATGATACATTTTACAAACATTGCATTCGTTTTTAAAAGACAAACTTTCATTTCATCGAAAGTTGATGACATGCATACCATTTCATAATATATCCAACTATAATTGACTTAATAATAATCTTGATGAACTCAACGACTCAAATGCAACGTCTTTTGAAATATGTCATGAATGACTCCAAGTAATATCTCTAAAATGAGCAAATGCACAGCGGAAGATTTCTTTCATACCTGAGAATAAACATGCTTTAAAGTGTCAACTAAAAGGTTGGTGAGTTCATTAGTTTAACATAAATAATTATTTCCATCATTTTAATAGACCACAAGATTTTCATTTCTCATAAATATACGTCCCATGCATAGAGACAAAAATCATTCATATGGATTGAACACCTGGTAACCGACATTAACAAGATGCATATAAGAATATCCCCTATCATTCCGGACATCCATCGGACATGATAAATACGAATTCGAAGTACTAAAACATCCGGTACTTTGGATGGGGTTTGTTAGGCCCAATATATCTATCTTTAGGATTCGCGTCAATTAGTAGATCGGTTTACTAATTCTTAGGCTACCAAGCAAAAAGGGGCATATTCGGCTTCGATCATTCAACCATAGAATGTAGTTTCAATTACTAGTGTCTAAAACATTTATCAAAGTTGCGCATGTATTCTCAGCCTAAAAATATAAAGGGTAAAAAGAGCAAATGAAACTCACCATACTGTATTTTGTAGTAAAAATACATATGACGTCATTGAACAAGTGTAGGGTTGGTCTCAGATTCACGAACCTATATTATTCATATATTTATTAAAACATATACTTGTAATCGAACAAGTTTAGATATTATTATTAATTATTATTTCAGTAACTTGTATGTTTCGTTGGTAACTATTTTAACTATATTTATTTTATATACCTTAGATAAATAATTAGTATTTATTATGAAAATATTAATATTATTATACGATATGTTTTAAATATATTCTTATATAACTATTTATTTGTTAAAATAATATCATTAATAATAAATAAAAATTTGTATCATTTTAGGAAAATAATAATAATAATAAAAGTAATTAGATTTAGTAATGATACTGCTATTAATAGTTTTGATAAAAAAATACTAATAATAAAAGTAATGTTAGTAATAATAATAATTTCACTGAAAAGATAATAATGATAAGATAAAAATGTTAGTTTTCATACAAATAATATTTTAAATAATAATGGTACTTTTAATAAAAATGATGATTTTAATAGAAATTTTAATAGTCATATTAATAATAATACTATATATTTTAATAATAATAATAATAATAATATTAATAATAATATTAATTATACTAATAATCTTATTTCTAATATTGGTAATAATAACAATCAATAATAAATAATAATAATAATAATAATAATAACAATAAAAAAAATAATGTAATAATAATAATAATAATAAGAGTATTAGTAATAACTACCTCAAAGGAGTAGCCCTAAAAAAAATGCCCAAGTCCGGGTTTGAACCCGCGACGTCCCGCTAACCCAATAACATCCTTAACCGTCCCTCCATTTCATCTTTTCTGTTTCAAATCATTATCATCCTAATCGTATCATCACCATCTATCATCATCAACCATTCGTTATCATATTCATCGTCACCATTATTATTATCGTTTATCATTTTAATTATCATCATCTATAATCGTGTTCATCCTAATACCCACTATCATTTTTCTAACATCATCATCTTATTGTAATCACGTTATCAACATCATCAATATAACCTAGTCATCAATCATCATCTTCATCATGGCATCATCATCAATATCATCATCATCAAAACATGTATCCTAACCTCATCATTATCTTATACATCATAAATCTTATAACATCATCATTATTGATCAACATACATCATACACGACATCATAAACAACATAACCTCCATCGTCATGCATCATCTACCATTAACATCATCATTATCTAATTATCATGTCCTCATGATCAAATCATCACCTATTATCCATTTCATTTTTCATTATTATCGAACATCATGCTTATAATTATCATATTATGTAGGATTGATCCATGGCACAAGAAAGTAGGTGGTTAGCCTTCGTGATTTCCTCCTGATGCTACGTCAATTTACTCAAGCAGGCAAATCACGTATGAAGTTGTAGTAGCTGCGGTCCAAGAAGCCCAAATATGTGTGGGTTGTTTGTAATTCAAAGGTGTTTTGTTGGACTTATATAGGAACGGCCCAAAAATTAAAAGAAATAGCATAGTGTCAGTCATATGTTCGACTTAGGATCTCCAATTATAGAAGCATAAGGCAACAAAAATATTGATGTTTACATCGTCATGTCATTACGGCCCTATTCTTCCTAACCTACACCGAATATATATATATAATAGTAGTAGTGACTTACAGGTGGTTTTGTTTGAGCAAAGCAAGAGTATGATAAGGACCCAATACACAAACAAGTATAAGGTTCCAAAATAGAAAAAGAACCGAGGTGTTAGTGGGGTTCTATTGTTTATAATCTGTTGTCCATCAAGGGGAAAGGAAACGCCTTTATCCTCTCAACTAATCCTTGTTATCATTATTATATACCATGAAAACACATAGCTGCAATAGTTTATGATTGGACAGAAACAAGAGTGGATAGTTGGAGCAGACTCATAGGGTGGTTGGTTTGCAGTTTAAATAGAATTAGAAATTAGAAATAAAGCAAAAAGCAACTAGTGTGCATGCTTAATCAAGTGGGTTTATTTAAATTAGCATTTGTCGGTCACTGTCTTTGTATTTGTGAAAACCACCAAGTTTCGTTTGCTATTATGAAACAGAAAGCCAAAAGCGTGCAATAGCTGGGTCAGCTGCAATCGAGCAGCAGGAATAAGGGAGCAAAAATAAATCACTTCATCATTTATTATTATTCGTCTTCATCATCATGTATGTGTGTGTGTTTTGCTGTAAAAACAGGAACCAAAGTAGCAACAGAATATAGCAGGTATAGTGGTTTTTCTTGGGTGAGTTTCGAGTAATCAGTTAGACAGAAAAACATTACGCAGTATAACAGTTATGCAGTGGTGGTGTTCATAGTTGAGCTATGTTGGTGAAGGCTTAAAAGGTGATGAAGGTGGGTTGTAATCGAAAAGAAATGGTGAAAGCAAAAGTTAATCATTTGTGGTGTTGGTTATTGAATGAAAAACATGAAATATTGGGTTGGTGTTGTTTGATGGTATTGTTGGTGGTTGATCACAATAGAAAACAGAAGTACCCGTTTGCAAGTTTATTTGATGATTGAGGATAAACATAAGTAAAAACAGAGAGATGGTGATTAAAAACTCGACGGGTGGTGATGGTTCTTGATAGTTTATAATGGTTGTTTGAATCAGGAAGATAGCAGTGATTGGTCTTGGTTTGGTGTTCTCAAATCATTACAGCAGTGGCAATATCGCAGCTTAATGTGGGTCTTCGTGGTTTGATGAGGTTGTTGAAGAAAGTGATGGTTTTAGAAAATGGTGCAAGGTGGTGACTCTCGGTATATGCAAGTGTGGTGGTGATGGCTTGTGTTCTTGGTTGATGTCGAGAAAAATAGAAATAGGTAATAGAAATAGATATTGAGAGGTTGTAGGTGATAGTTTATTGGTTGATGTTAGTCTATATGCTTATGTAAATATAGATATAGAATGTAACGTAATAATATAAAGTATAATATAATAATACTCAGTGGATGATGATGAACCAAATGGAAACATAGTAGTTAGCACAGTAATATCCATCTGATTTATCAATTTGGCACAGCAAGTCTTCCTTTAATTCACGAATGCAATATTAAAACAAGTAGATGTCCTATATATATGATTTCAATCACAGGAATCAAATTAATTAATTATAATAATATTAATAATATATTACATTCATTTGAGAAACGTGTAGCAGCGAATAATTTATACCGACAGTTTTCACGGACTGTTTATCGTGCGAAATTAGTGGCGGATAAAAGTGTTCAGAAAAATCCCATATTTTTAAATTAACTATATTTATTTATTTTTGTAATTATGGTATAAAATTCGATCATTAACTATTAAATAAAAATTACATCAACTGTCCCTCTCAATTTTGGGTAAAATGTAAAAAGTGTTAAAACTTAACAAATAGTTCCTAAATACATTTTTAATAAGCCTAAAATTTATAGAACTCATTTTCGTATCACCGTTTATTTTAAAATTACATAAGTTTGAATTTAACTTGCTTAATATCAATCGGAACATCAAACGAGTATTACAATCATTTAATATTTATTTTTAATATACTTTATTTATATATAGATATATTTTAAATAATATTTATTATAATATCCTATTTTTTTTATTTTACATAATTAAATTTTAATAACTACAACATATAATACTTCAAATTATATTTCAAATTATTATTTATATATATACACACATATCTATTTACAATTAATTGTTCGTGAATCGTCGAGAACAGTCGAAGTTTAAATGAATGTAATAAAACAGTTCAAAATTTTGAGACTCAACCTAACAGACTTTTCTTATCGTGTCAAAATCATATAAAGATTAAGTTTAAATTTGATCGGAAATTTCTGGGTCGTCACAGTGATAATCTTCGACCAAGTTTTAGAATGTTTCCATGAATTACACTATTTTGTCCCTGTGTCAAAAGAGAACAAAGGTTGGGTGGATTTTCAAGAGGAGGTTATTGAATCTGCTTGGTTGAAGCTTTGCATACTGGATATGAAGTGACTTGAATGGAATGGTTAAACGGAGATGTCATTCCAACATATTCGAATAGTTTGGTCAGAAGGAGACCATAAGAAAGTGACACATGGGAATGTTGAGTTGCATGTTGTAGCGACCCGAACTTTTCCATGATTATATATTATATGAGATTAATATTTACATGAATAAATGTTTCCAACATGTTAAGCAATCAAACTTGTTAAGACTTGATTATTTGAAATGAGTTTCATGTAGACAATTGACCACCTAGGTTGACCGGCGATTCACGAACGTTAAAACTTGTAAAAACTACATGATGATATATATATATATATATATATATATATATATATATATATATATATATATATATATATATATATATATATATATATATATATATATATATATATATATATATATATATAGTTAACATGAAATTATGATAAGTATCTCATTAAGTATATTAACAATGAGATATATACATGAGAATGAAACTGTTAAATTAAGAAACTCAAAACGGTATATATAACGATTATCGTTATAACAACGTCTTACTAAATACATATGTATCATATTAAGATATTGTTACACTATATTTAACATGATAAAATGATAATTATATATATCATTAAGTATGTTAACAATGAACTACATATGTAAAACAAGAGTACTAACTTAAGAATTTCGAAACGAGACATATATGTTACGATTATCGTTGTAACGACATTTTAATGTATATATATCACATTAAGATATATTCACACATCATAATATCTTGATAATGTAATAATTTAACATCTCATTAGATATAATAAACATTGGGTTAACAACATTAAATGAGATCGTTAACTTAAAGGTTTTAAAACAACACTTACATGTAACGACTAACGATGACTTAACGACTCAATTAAAATGTATATACATGTAGTATAATAAGATGTATTAATACACTTTTGAAAGACTTCATGACACATATCAAAGTACTTCTACTTAATAAAAATGCTTACATTTACATTCTCATTCATTTTCATCAACAATTCTACTCGTATGCACCCGTATTCGTACTCGTACAATACACAGCTCCTAGATGTACATACTATTGATATATACACTTCAATGATCAGCTCATAGCAGCCCTAATGAGTCATCAAACATGTAGGAACCATTCTTTGTAATCTAATATGAATTATTTAGCAAGATTACAAAAATATTGTTAATCATTCATGACTTATTTATAAGAAAACAAACTTACACATCCTTTATATCTAATCCATATATCACGACCTAAAACACATACAAACACCTTCATTCTTCAATTTTCTTCATCTAATTGATCTCTCTCAAGTTCTATCTTCAAGTTCTAAGTGTTCTTCATAAATTCTATAAGTTCTAGTTTCATAAAATCAAGAATACTTTCAAGTTTGCAAGTCTACTTCCAAGCTTTCTAATCCATTCCAAGTAATTATCTAAGATCAAGAAACCTTTGTTATTTACAGTAGGTTATCATTCTAATTCAAGGTAATACTCATATTCAAACTTTGATTCAATTTCTTTAACTATAACTATCTTAATTCGAGTAGAAAATCTTACTTGAACTTGCTTTCGTGTCATGATTTTACTTCAAGAACTTCCAAGCCGTCGAAGATCCTTTGAAGCTCAAGTTTATTTTTAATCATTTCCAGTAGGTTTACCTACTAAACTTGAGGTATTAATGATGTACATAACATTATTCGATTCATATATATATAACTATCTTATTCGAAGATTTAAACTTGTAATCACTGGAACATAGTTTAGTTGATTCTAAACTTGTTCGCAAACAAAGTTAATCCTTCTAACTTGACTTTTAAAATCAACTAAACACATGTTCTATATCTATGTGATATGCTAACTTAATGATTTAAAACCTGGAAACACGAAGAACACCGTAAAACCGGACATACGCCGTCGTAGTGAAACCGGTGGCTGTTTTGGGTTAGATAATTAAAAACTATGATAAACTTTGATTTAAATGTTGTTCCTCTGTGAAAATGATTTTTCTTATGAACATGAAACTATATCCAAAAATCGTGGTTAAACTCAAAGTGGAAGTATGTTTTTCAAAATGGTCATCAAGACGTCGTTCTTTCGACTGAAATGACTACCTCTTATAAAATTGACTTGTAACCTGTATTTCCGACTATAAACTTATACTTTTTATGTTTAGTTTCATACATTTTAGTTCATTATGAAACCATAGCAACTTGAATCACTCAAAACGGGTTTAAAACGAAGAAGTTATGGGTAAAACAAAATTGGATAATTTTTCTTGTTGTAGCTACGTGAAATTTGTAACAAATCTATACTAACCATAACTTAACTAACTTATATTGTATTATACATGTACTCTAACATATTATGTAACCTTGATAGACCATAGACACGTATGCAATGTTTTGACATATCATATTGACGTCATCTATATATATTATTTGGAACAACCATAGACACTCTATATGCGGTAATGATCGAGTTAGCTATACAGGGTTGAGGTTGATTCCAAAATAATATATATACTTTGAGTTGTGATCGAGTCTGAGACTTGTATGCACTGGGTCGTGGATTTATTCGAGATAATATATATATTGATTTATTTCTGTACTACTAACTGTGGACAATTATTTGTGGACTACAAACGTTGGACTATCAACTTAACAAACTTTAATCGTTAAAACATAATAAAATATAGTATAATTATATTTCGATCATACTTTGATATATATATATATATATATATATATATATATATATATACATATTTATTATAGGTTCGTGAATCGACCAGTGGCCAAGTGTTATTTTCTGACGAAGTGATAATCTGTGAAAGTGAGTTATAGTCCCATTTTTACTATGTAATATTTTGGGATGAGAATACATGCAGTTTTGTAAATGTTTTACAAAATAGACACAAGTAATTGAAATTACATTCTATGTTGGATTATGAATACCGAATATCACCCTTTTAGCTTGGTAACCTAAGAATTAGGGAACAGACACCCTAATTGACGCGAATCCTAAAGGTAGATCTACGGGCACTAACTCCCCCCATACTGGAAAATGGTATGCTTTAGATCAACTAACTCCCCCCGCTGTTGCATGCTAATTTAAGGACAAGATTGGAGTCTGCATGCTTGTATAATAATGTTTTAAAACTGCATTCGAAGACTTAAGTTGTTGTGTAATATTATTGTAAACCAATATGTAATGTTCTTGTGTAAAACGTTATCTTTTAGATTAGCATTTCTTGATAATCTACGTTATGCTTTTTGAACCTTTATCGATAAAATAAAGGTTATGGTTTGTTTTAAAAACGAATGCAGTCTTTGAAAAACGTCTCATATAGAGGTCAAAACCTCGCAACGAAATCAATTAATATGAAACGTTTATAATCGATATGAACGGGACATTTCAGTTGGTATCAGAGCGTTGATCTTAGAGAACCAGAAATTTGCATTAGTGTGTCTAACCGAGTTTGTTAGGATGCATTAGTGAGTCTGGACTTCGACCGTGTTTACTTGAAAAACGATTGCTTAACACTTTTGTTGGAAACTACATATTTTTGCATGCAAATATTATGTGATATATTAATCTCTTAATGTGTTTGATATTGTGTGATAGATGTCGACCTCTAGTACAAATCCCATTGACTCACCTAATAATAATGAAGAGCCGAATGTATTTTGGGAAGATTCACAAATTCCCGAAGAGGAACCGGAAAAAGAGGAACCGAAAGAGGAGAAACCGAAAGAAGAAGAGGTTTTGGAGGAAGAAATATTAATAACTACAAAAAAAATCTTTAAATAAAAGAAAATCCTCAACCAATGGACCAAAGTTAAAAATGGTCAATGGTGTTTCCGTCGAGGAAGAAAAATATTGGGAAAATTACCAATTTTCTGATGAATCGGATCCCGACGAGGATTCCGATGATGTTATAGAAATTACCCCGGCTCAATTTAATAAGGAAAAAGAAAATAATAAAGAAAAAGGCATCAAAATAGAGAAACCTAATTCCAAACCCGATGAACTCTATGTTAACATGAAATATCCCGATGGGATATATCGTAAACACCCGTATTTCTTAAACTTTCACTATAACACGGGAACATCTAAGCCATCAGGTTTTTCTAGACCATTTGTGAAAAGGACGGCTCGTATTAGAGGAGCACCATCTATCCCTAGAAAATTAGCAAAACGAAATGAGTCTAAAGAAGAAGAAACAAGTGAGTCGGGATGAAGAGTAGTAACCATGATGTGTAATATATGTATTGAAGTGTGCTTGTACTTTTATGTTATATGTAAAAATTGCTTGTATTTTTTGTTAATTATCTTTAACAAATCTAATCCTCGTCTATTTTACAGTATAAAAACACAATGGACGTTAAGGATAGACAACCAAATATTTTAGAAGACCTACCAGGGGATATGATTGATGAAATCTTGTCTAAAGTCGGTCAGAATTCATCGGCACAATTATTTATGGCGAAATTAGTTTGTAGGACATTTGAAAGACGTTCCAGGCATGCCTTGGTTTATAAAAGGCTTTCCTTTAATAGATGGTGTATATCACATTGGGGAGAACCTAAGTTACACCGTGTTTTCTTTAAGGCATTAAGTGCGGGAAACCCTACTGCAACTTTCCGCTACGGGTTGAGAGCCTATTTTGACTCCACATATCCCAACATAGGACTTCGTTCTTTAGAAAGAGCTTCAAACATACAACATAAAGAAGCATGTTATGTTTACGGGTTAGTGATGTTCGCTTCTCATCAAATTGAGAAAAAGAACATCGAGTTGCAACTTCTAAATAAAACATTCCCACAAGTGACGGATTCAGTAGTTGAAGTGAGAAATAAGGTTTTTAGATTGTTACGGGGCTGTCGGGCATTACGTAACCCTCGTCCTTTTGATGACGTTACAACATGCTGCCTAGCCAATGGCCATAACAGTTATTTTCCACAAGACCAAGGATGGGAAATAGTATTAGTAAAACCCGAATGCATGACTTGCTTCTGGACCTATGAATTACGTATCTTTATTGCATTCGCGGAACGACTTGCGTTAAACAAGAATTGTCTTCGCAATTGCCTTGTATCAAAGTTATTGTGTGCTATATTTCATGCTATATGTAAAATAGCGGTATTGTACGTTTGTAAATTATTTGTATAAAAGTTTGAACGTGAAATTTATTGTAATCATCTTTTCATATAGAATTGTAGTAGTTGAATTGTATGTTACCTATAAGTATGAACTTAACGGGTAGGTACTACCCGAATTAAAACTTATAAAACGCTAATATGAAGAAAAAGCTTTTATAAATAAGTTCATATTATGCTACGAAATACTTTTGACTACTCTTAATATTCTATATGATTAACTCAATTCTTTTGGCTATTTTTGAAGGAAATGGCACCGACGACTCATCAGAACTTAAACATGAGCGAGGAAGACTTCTGTGCTTTTCTTGCTGCGAACATAGCCGCAGTACAGGCCGCAATGCAAAATAACAACAATAACTCCAGATCTAGCAGTGGAATTAATTCCACAAGGAATCGTGTAGGATGCTCCTACAAAGAATTCACTGCCTGTAAACCTCTAGAATTCGATGGAACCGAAGGACTAATCGGATTGAAGCGGTGGACCGAGAAGGTCGAATCGGTGTTCGCCATAAGTAAGTGCACTGAAGAAGACAAAGTAAAGTACGCTACGCATACCTTCATAGGTACTGCGTTAACATGGTGGAACACCTATCTCGAGCAGGTGGGACAAGATACTGCTTACGCACTACCGTGGTCAGCATTCAAGCACTTGATGAACGAGCAGTATCGTCCCAGAAACGAGGTCAATAAGCTCAAGGTAGAGCTTAGAGGATTACGAACGCAAGGTTTTGACATCACCACGTACGAACGACGATTCACAGAGTTGTGCCTATTGTGTCCTAGAGCGTTCGAAGATGAAGAAGAGAAGATCGACGCATTTATAAAAGGGTTACCAGAAAGAATTTAAGAAGATGTGAGTTCGCACGAACCCACCTCCATACAAAAGGCAAGTCGAATGGCTCACAAACTCATAAATCAGATTGAAGGAAGGATTAAAGAACAGGCGGCCGAAGAGACCAACACGAAACAAGTCAAGAGAAAGTGGGAAGAAACCAGTGACAAGTGTCACCAATACAACAACGACAATAATCATAATCACAATCGTAACAAATATCCCAACAACCGTAACATCAACCGCAACAACAAAAATCGCAACACCGACAACAACTATAACAACTGAATCAACAACAACAACCACAACAACAAACATCCCAACAATAATAACAAAAGGCAGAAGCCATGCCAGAGGTGTGAAGGATACCATCCGACTGGGTTCTGCCCGACAACGTGTACTAAGTGTAAAAGAAGTGGTCATGGCGTGACGAAGTGTGAAGTCTACGGACCGGTGATTAACAAAAATAATGCAACAAATAATGTCGGGACAAATAATGCCGCCTTTATTTGTTATGGATGTGGGAAACCGGGCCACGTCAAGAGTAAATGCCCAAACCAAGGGAATACAAATGGGCAAAGTCATGGAAGAGTCTTCAACATCAATGCAGCAGAAGCGCAGGAAGACCCGGAGCTTGTTACGGGTACGTTTCTTATTGATGAAAAACCTGCTTATGTTTTATTTGATTCGGGTGCGGATAGAAGCTATATGAGTAGAGATTTTTGTGCTAAATTAAGTTGTCCACTGACGCCTTTGGATAATAAATTTTTACTCGAATTAGCGAATGGTAAATTAATTACAGCAGATAATATATGTCGGAATTGAGAAATTAAACTGGTTAGTGAAACGTTTAAGATTGATTTGATACCAGTAGAGTTAGGGAGTTTTGATGTGATAATTGACATGGGCTGGTTGAAAGAGGTGAAAGCAGAGATCGTTTGTTACAAAAACGCGATTCGTATTGTACGCAAAAAAGGAAAACCTTTAACGGTGTATGGAGAAAAGAGCAACGCGAAGTTAAATCTTATTAGTAGTTTGAAGGCGCAAAAACTAATAAGAAAATGTTGTTATGTCATTCTAGCACACATCGAGGAAGTCAAAACTGAAGAAAAGAACATCAGTGATGTTCCCGTTGCAAAAGAATTTCCTGATGTATTTCCGAAAGAATTACCGGGACTACTGTAGTGACCCGAACTTTTCCATGTTTATATATATTAATTGAGATTGATGTTTACATGATTAAATGTTTCCAACATGTTAAGCAATCAAACTTGTTAAGACTTGATTAATTGAAATATGTTTCATATAGACAATTGACCACCCAAGTTGACCGGTGATTCACGAACGTTAAAACTTGTAAAAAACTATATGATGACATATATATGGTTATATATATAGTTAACATGATATTATGATAAGTAAACATATCATTAATTATATTAACAATGAACTACATATGTAAAAACAAGACTACTAACTTAATGATTTTGAAACGAGACATATATGTAACGTTTATCGTTGTAACGACATTTAATGTATATATATCATATTAAGAGATATTCGTACATCATAATATCATGATAATATAATAATTTAAAATCTCTTTTGTTATTATAAACATTGGGTTAACAACATTTAACAAGATCGTTAACCTAAAGGTTTCAAAACAACACTTACATGTAACGACTAACGATGACTTAACGACTCAGTTAAAATGTATATACATGTAGTGTTTTAATATGTATTTATACACTTTTGAAAGACTTCAATACACTTATCAAAATACTTCTACTTAACAAAAATGCTTACAATTACATTCTCGTTCAGTTTCATCAACAATTCTATTCGTATGCACCCGTATTCGTACTCGTACAATACACAACTTTTAGATGTATGTACTATTGGTATATACACTCCAATGATCAGCTCTTAGCAGCCCATGTGAGTCACCTAACACATGTGGGAATCATCATTTGGCAACTAGCATGAAATATCTCATAAGATTACAAAAATATGAGTAATCATTCATGACTTATTTACATGAAAACAAAATTACATATCCTTTATATCTAATCCATACACCAACGACCAAAAACACCTACAAACACTTTCATTCTTCAATTTTATTCATCTAATTGAACTCTCTCAAGTTCTATCTTCAAGTTCTAAGTGTTCTTCATAAATTCCAAAAGTTCTAGTTTCATAAAATCAAGAATACTTTCAAGTTTGCTAGCTCACTTCCAATCTTGTAAGGTGATCATCCAACCTCAAGAAATCTTTGTTTCTTACAGTAGGTTATCATTCTAATACAAGGTAATAATCATATTCAAACTTTGGTTCAATTTCTATAACTATAACAATCTTATTTCAAGTGATGATCTTACTTGAACTTGTTTTCGTGTCATGATTTTGCTTCAAGAACTTTGAGCCATCCAAGGATCCATTGAAGCTAGATCCATTTTTCTCTTTTCCAGTAGGTTCATCCAAGGAACTTAAGGTAGTAATGATGTTCATAACATCATTCGATTCATACATATAAAGCTATCTTATTCGAAGGTTTAAACTTGTAATCACTAGAACATAGTTTAGTTAATTCTAAACTTGTTCGCAAACAAAAGTTAATCCTTCTAACTTGACTTTTAAAATCAACTAAACACATGTTCTATATCTATATGATATGCTAACTTAATGATTTAAAACCTGGAAACACGAAAAACACCGTAAAACCGGATTTACGCCGTCGTAGTAACACCGCGGGCTGTTTTGGGTTAGTTAATTAAAAACTATGATAAACTTTGATTTAAAAGTTGTTATTCTGAGAAAATGATTTTTATTATGAACATGAAACTATATCCAAAAATTATGGTTAAACTCAAAGTGGAAGTATGTTTTCTAAAATGGTCATCTAGACGTCGTTCTTTCGACTGAAATGACTACCTTTACAAAAACGACTTGTAACTTATTTTTCCGACTAGAAACCTATACTTTTTTTGTTTAGATTCATAAAATAGAGTTCAATATGAAACCATAGCAATTTGATTCACTCAAAACGGATTTAAAATGAAGAAGTTATGGGTAAAACAAGATTGGATAATTTTTCTCATTTTAGCTACGTGAAAATTGGTAACAAATCTATTCCAACCATAACTTAATCAACTTGTATTATATATTATGTAATCTTGAGATACCATAGACACGTATACAATGTTTCGACCTATCATGTCGACACATCTATATATATTTCGGAACAACCATAGACACTCTATATGTGAATGTTGGAGTTAGCTATACAGGGTTGAGGTTGATTCCAAAATATATATAGTTTGAGTTGTGATCAATACTGAGATACGTATACACTGGGTCGTGGATTGATTCAAGATAATATTTATCGATTTATTTCTGTACATCTAACTGTGGACAACTAGTTATAGGTTACTAACGAGGACAGCTGACTTAATAAACTTAAAACATCAAAATATATTAAAAGTGTTGTAAATATATTTTGAACATACTTTAATATATATGTATATATTGTTATAGGTTCGTGAATCAACAGTGGCCAAGTCTTACTTCCCGACGAAGTAAAAATCTGTGAAAGTGAGTTATAGTCCCACTTTTAAAATCTAATATTTTTGGGATGAGAATACATGCAGGTTTTATAAATGATTTACAAAATAGACACAAGTACGTGAAACTACATTCTATGGTTGAATTATCGAAATCGAATATGCCCCTTTTTATTAAGTCTGGTAATCTAAGAATTAGGGAACAGACACCCTAATTGACGCGAATCCTAAAGATAGATCTATTGGGCCTAACAAACCCCATCCAAAGTACCGGATGCTTTAGTACTTCGAAATTTATATCATATCCGAAGGGTGTCCCGGAATGATGGGGATATTCTTATATATGCATCTTGTTATTGTCGGTTACCAGGTGTTCACCATATGAATGATTTTTATCTCTATGTATGGGATGTGTATTGAAATATGAAATCTTGTGGTCTATTGTTACGATTTGATATATATAGGTTAAACCTATAACTCACCAACAATTTTGTTGACGTTTTAAGCATGTTTATTCTCAGGTGATTATTAAGAGCTTCCGCTGTCGCATACTTAAATAAGGACAAGATTTGGAGTCCATGCTTGTATGATATTGTGTAAAAACTGCATTCAAGAAACTTAGTTTGTTGTAACATATTTGTATTGTAAACCATTATGTAATGGTCGTGTGTAAACAGGATATTTTAGATTATCATTATTTGATAATCTACGTAAAGCTTTTTAAACCTTTATTGATGAAATAAAGGTTATGGTTTGTTTAAAAATGAATGCAGTCTTTGAAAAACGTCTCATATAGAGGTCAAAACCTCGCAACGAAATCAATTAATATGGAACGTTTTTAATCAATAAGAACGGGACATTTCAGTTGGTATCCGAGCGTTGGTCTTAGAGAACCAGAAAATTTGCATTAGTGTGTCTTATCGAGTTTGTTAGGATGCATTAGTGAGTCTGGACTTCGACCGTGTTTTCTTTAAAAATGATTGCTTAACATTTTTGTTGGAAACTATATATTTTTAACATATGAATATTATGTGATATATTAATCTCTTAACGTGTTTGATATTATGTGATAGATGTCTACCTCTAGAACAAGTCCCATTGACTCACCTAATAATAATGAAGAGTCAAATGTAAATTGGAATGATTTGTGGACTGATTCACAAGTTCCCGAAGAGGAACCGGAAGAAGAGTCGGAACCGGAAGAAGAATCGGAACCGGAAGAAGAATCGGAACCGGATGAAGAAATAGAACCGGTGGGGGAAATAATAAAACGGTTAAGTAAAAGAAAATCCTCAACCAACCGACCAAAGTTAATTATGGTCAATGGTGTTTCCGCCAAGGAAGCAAAATATTGGGAGGATTACCAATTCTCCGATGAATCGGATTCCGACGAGAATTCCGATGATGTTATAGAAATTACCCCAACTGAATTTAAAAAGGCAAAAGAAAATAATAAGGGAAAGGGCATAAAAATAGAGAAATCTAATTCCAACCCCGATGAACTTTATATGTATCGTCAACCCCCGAAGTCCTTAAGTTGTAACAATGACCCGGGAACCTCTAAACCACCAGGTTTTTCTAAACCAATGTGGACAACGACGGCTCGTATTAGGGGAACATCATATATCCCTAAAAACTTGGCAAAACGAACCAAAACCGAAGAAGAAGAGACGAGCGAGTCGGAATAAGATAGTTGTATTCGTGTGGTGTAATATATGTAATATAGTGTTCTTATGCTTTATGATATATGTAAAAATTGCTTGTATTAATAAGTATTTTTTTTATGAAACTAACTCTTGTCTATTTTACAGTTTAAAAACACAAAATGGATAGACAACCCAATATTTTAAGAGACCTACCCGGAGACATGATTGATGAAATCTTGTCTAGAGTCGGCCAGAATTCTTCGGCACAACTATTTAAGGCGAGATCAGTTTGTAAGACATTCGAAGAACGTTCCAAGAATGTCTTGGTTTATAAGAGACTTTCGTTTGAAAGATGGGGGATATCACATTGGGAAACCCATAAGTTACGATGTGTTTACTTTGACGCATATATTGCGGGAAACCCAAATGCTATTTTACGCAACGGGTTAAGAAATTATTTTGACTCAATATATCCGAATATTGGACTTCGTGATTTAGAAAAAGCGGCTAACATGCAACATAAAGAAGCATGTTATGCTTACGGATTAGTAATGTTCGCTTCTCACCAAAGTGAGAACAAGAACATCGGGCTACAACTATTAAACAAAACGTTTCCACAAGTGACGGAGTCGGTAATTGGGGTAAGAAATGAGGTTTTTAGATTATTACGGGATTGTTGGACATTACGTAACCCTCGTCCCTTTGATGACGTTACAACACGCTGTCTTATCAATGGCCATAACGGTTATGTTGCACAAGACCAAGGATGGGAAGTAGTCCTAGTAAAACCAGAATGCATGACTTGTTTCTGGACGTATGAATTACGTGTCTTTATTGCCTTTGCTGAACGACTTGTGTACTAGCTAGAATTGTCTTCACAACTATCTTGTATCAAAGTTATTGTGTGCTATATTTCATGCTTTATGTAAAATAAGCGGTATTGTAAGTTTGTAAAATATTGTATAAAAGTTTGAACGCGAAATATTATTATAATCAGTTTTTCATATAGAATTGTAGTAGTTGAATTGTATATTAGCTACTAAGTATGAACTTAACGGGTAGGTACTACCCGAATTTAAACTTATAAAACGCTAATATGAAGAAAAAGCTTTTATAAATGAGTTCATATTATGCTACGAAATACTATTAACTACTCTTAATATTCTGTATGATTAACTTGTTCCATTTAACTATTTTGAAGGAAATGGCACCGACTACTCGACACACCGTGAATATGAATGAAGAGGAATTCCGTACTTTTCTAGCTTCAAACATAGCCGCAGTACAGGCTGCGCTACATACCAACAATAACCTTGGATCTAGCAGTACAGGAAATCGTGTAGGATGCACCTACAAAGAATTCACTGCCTGCAAACCTTTGGAATTTGATGGAACCGAAGGACCGATCGGATTGAAACGGTGGACCGAGAAGGTTGAATCGGTGTTTGCCATAAGTAAGTGTACTGAAGAGGACAAAGTGAAGTACGCTACGCATACCTTCACAGGTTCTGCGTTAACATGGTGGAATACCTATCTAGAGCAAGTGGGACAGGATGATGCGTACGCACTACCGTGGTCAGCATTCAAGCACTTGATGAACGAGAAGTACCGTCCCAGAACCGAGGTCAATAAGCTCAAGACAGAACTTAGAGGGTTACGAACCCAAGGATTTGATATTACCACGTACGAAAGACGATTCACAGAATTGTGCCTATTGTGTCCGGGAGCATTCGAAGATGAGGAAGAGAAGATCGACGCGTTTGTGAAAGGATTACCGGAAAGAATCCAAGAAGATATAAGTTCACACGAGCCCGCCTCCATACAAAAGGCATGTAGAATGGCTCACAAACTAGTGAACCAGATTGAAGAAAGAATTAAAGAACAGACTGCTGAAGAGGCCAATGTGAAGCAAGTCAAAAGAAAGTGGGAGGAAAACGGTGATAAGAATCACCAATACAACAACAATAGCAATTACAACAATAATCGCAACAATTATCCCAACAATCGCAACATCAATCGCAACTACAACAAACGGCCCAACAACAACAACAACAACAACAACAACAACAGCAACTACAACAATCATCCCAACAACAATAATAACCGCAACAACAACAACAATCAGAAGCAACTATGCCAAAGGTGTGAAAAGAATCACTCGGGGTTCTGCACCAAATTTTGCAACAAGTGTAAAAGAAATGGTCATAGCGCGGCGAAGTGTGAGGTCTACGGACCAGGGGTTAATAGAACGAAAGGAACAAATGGTGTCGGAACGAGTAATGGCGGAGCAAGTAGTGTCGGAGCAAGTTATGCCAATGTAGTTTGTTATAAATGTGGAAAACCAGGCCACATTATTAGAAATTGCCCGAACCAGGAGAACACGAATGGACAAGGCCGTGGAAGAGTTTTCAATATTAATGCGGTAGAGGCACAGGAAGACCCGGAGCTTGTTACGGGTACGTTTCTTATTGACAATAAATCTGCTTACGTTTTATTTGATTCGGGTGCGGATAGAAGCTATATGAGTAGAGATTTTTGTGCTAAATTAAGTTGTCCATTGACGCCTTTGGATAGTAAATTTTTACTCGAATTAGCAAATGGTAAATTAATTTCAGCAGATAATATATGTCGGAATCGAGAAATTAAACTGGTTAGCGAAACATTTAAGATTGATTTGATACCAGTAGAGTTAGGGAGTTTTGATGTGATAATCGGTATGGACTGGTTGAAAGAAGTGAAAGCGGAGATCGTTTGTTACAAAAATGCAATTCGCATTATACGAGAAAAAGGAAAACCCTTAATGGTGTACGGAGAAAAGGGCAACACGAAGCTACATCTTATTAGTAATTTGAAGGCACAAAAACTAATAAGAAAAGGTTGCTATGCTGTTCTAGCACACGTCGAGAAAGTACAAACTGAAGAAAAGAGCATCAATGATGTTCCCATTGCAAAAGAATTTCCCGATGTATTTCCGAAAGAATTACCGGGATTACCCCCACATCGATCCGTTGAATTTCAAATAGATCTTGTACCAGGAGCTGCACCAATAGCTCGTGCTCCTTACAGACTCGCACCCAGCGAGATGAAAGAACTGCAAAGCCAATTACAAGAACTTTTAGAGCGTGGTTTCATTCGACCAAGCACATCACCGTGGGGAGCTCCTGTTTTGTTTGTCAAGAAGAAAGATGGTACATTCAGGTTGTGTATCGACTACCGAGAGTTGAACAAACTTACCATCAAGAACCGCTACCCACTACCGAGAATCGACGACTTATTTGATCAACTACAAGGCTCGTCTGTTTATTCAAAGATTGACTTACGTTCCGGGTATCATCAAATGCGGGTGAAAGAAGATGATATTCCAAAGACTGCTTTCAGAACAC
The DNA here is from genome assembly GCF_046630445.1 of Rutidosis leptorrhynchoides. NCBI lineage: Eukaryota > Viridiplantae > Streptophyta > Magnoliopsida > Asterales > Asteraceae > Rutidosis > Rutidosis leptorrhynchoides. The sequence goes on from NC_092333.1 coordinate 138,132,058, forward strand.
GTTACGGTCATTACGAGTTTATGGTCATGCCGTTTGGTTTAACTAATGCACCAGCTGTGTTCATGGACCTTATGAACCGAGTGTGTGGACCATACCTTGACAAGTTTGTCATTGTTTTCATTGATGACATACTTATTTACTCAAAGAATGACCAAGAACACGGTGAACATTTGAGAAAGGTGTTAGAAGTATTGAGGAAGGAAGAATTGTACGCTAAGTTTTCAAAGTGTGCATTTTGGTTGGAAGAAGTTCAATTCCTCGGTCACATAGTGAACAAAGAAGGTATTAAGGTGGATCCGGCAAAGATAGAAACTGTTGAAAAGTGGGAAACCCCGAAAACTCCGAAACACATACGCCAGTTTTTAGGACTAGCTGGTTACTACAGAAGGTTCATCCAAGACTTTTCCAGAATAGCAAAACCCTTGACTGTATTAACGCATAAAGGGAAGAAATTTGAATGGAATGATGAACAAGAGAAAGCGTTTCAGTTATTGAAGAAAAAGCTAACTACGGCACCTATATTGTCATTGCCTGAAGGGAATGATGATTTTGTGATTTATTGTGACGCATCAAAGCAAGGTCTCGGTTGTGTATTAATGCAACGAACGAAGGTGATTGCTTATGCGTCTAGACAATTGAAGATTCACGAACAAAATTATACGACGCATGATTTGGAATTAGGCGCGGTTGTTTTTGCATTAAAGACTTGGAGGCACTACTTATATGGGGTCAAAAGTATTATATATACCGACCACAAAAGTCTTCAACACATATTTAATCAGAAACAACTGAATATGAGGCAGCGTAGGTGGATTGAATTATTGAATGATTACGATTTTGAGATTCGTTACCACCCGGGGAAGGCAAATGTGGTAGCCGATGCCTTGAGCAGGAAGGATAGAGAACCCATTCGAGTAAAATCTATGAATATAATGATTCATAATAACATTACTACTCAAATAAAGGAGGCGCAACAAGGAGTTTTAAAAGAGGGAAATTTAAAGGATGAAATACCCAAAGGATCGGAGAAGCATCTTAATATTCGGGAAGACGGAACCCGGTATAGGGCTGAAAGGATTTGGGTACCAAAATTTGGAGATATGAGAGAAATGGTACTTAGAGAAGCTCATAAAACCAGATACTCAATACATCCTGGAACGGGGAAGATGTACAAGGATCTCAAGAAACATTTTTGGTGGCCGGGTATGAAAACCGATGTTGCTAAATACGTAGGAGAATGTTTGACGTGTTCTAAGGTCAAAGCTGAGCATCAGAAACCATCAGGTCTACTTCAACAACCCGAAATCCCGGAATGGAAATGGGAAAACATTACCATGGATTTCATCACTAAATTGCCAAGGACTGCAAGTGGTTTTGATACAATTTGGGTAATAGTTGATCGTCTCACCAAATCAGCACACTTCCTACCAATAAGAGAAGATGACAAGATGGAGAAGTTAGCACGACTGTATTTGAAGGAAGTCGTCTCCAGACATGGAATACCAATCTCTGTTATCTCTGATAGGGATGGCAGATTTATTTCAAGATTCTGGCAGACATTACAGCAAGCATTAGGAACTCGTCTAGACATGAGTACTGCCTATCATCCACAAACTGATGGGCAGAGCGAAAGGACGATACAAACACTTGAAGACATGCTACGAGCATGTGTTATTGATTTCGGAAATAGTTGGGATCGACATCTACCGTTAGCAGAATTTTCCTACAACAACAGCTACCATTCAAGCATTGAGATGGCGCCGTTTGAAGCACTTTATGGTAGAAAGTGCAGGTCTCCGATTTGTTGGAGTGAGGTGGGGGATAGACAGATTACGGGTCCTGAGATTATACAAGAAACTACCGAGAAGATCATCCAAATTCAACAACGGTTGAAAACCGCCCAAAGTCGACAAAAGAGCTACGCTGACATTAAAAGAAAAGATATAGAATTTGAAATTGGAGAGATGGTCATGCTTAAAGTTTCACCTTGGAAAGGCGTTGTTCGATTTGGTAAACGAGGGAAATTAAATCCAAGGTATATTGGACCATTCAAGATTATTGATCGTGTCGGACCAGTAGCTTACCGACTTGAGTTACCTCAACAACTCGCGGCTGTACATAACACTTTCCACGTCTCGAATTTGAAGAAATGTTTTGCTAAAGAAGATCTCACTATTCCGTTAGATGAAATCCAAATCAACGAAAAACTCCAATTCATCGAAGAACCCGTCGAAATAATGGATCGTGAGGTTAAAAGACTTAAGCAAAACAAGATACCAATTGTTAAGGTTCGATGGAATGCTCGTAGAGGACCCAAGTTCACCTGGGAGCGTGAAGATCAGATGAAGAAGAAATACCCGCATCTATTTCCAGAAGATTCGTCAACACCTTCAACAGCTTAAAATTTCGGGACGAAATTTATTTAACGGGTAGGTACTGTAGTGACCCGAACTTTTCCATGTTTATATATATTAATTGAGATTGATGTTTACATGATTAAATGTTTCCAACATGTTAAGCAATCAAACTTGTTAAGACTTGATTAATTGAAATAGGTTTCATATAGACAATTGACCACCCAAGTTGACCGGTGATTCACGAACGTTAAAACTTGTAAAAAACTATATGATGACATATATATGGTTATATATATAGTTAACATGATATTATGATAAGTAAACATATCATTAATTATATTAACAATGAACTACATATGTAAAAACAAGACTACTAACTTAATGATTTTGAAACGAGACATATATGTAACGTTTATCGTTGTAACGACATTTAATGTATATATATCATATTAAGAGATATTCGTACATCATAATATCATGATAATATAATAATTTAAAATCTCTTTTGTTATTATAAACATTGGGTTAACAACATTTAACAAGATCGTTAACCTAAAGGTTTCAAAACAACACTTACATGTAACGACTAACGATGACTTAACGACTCAGTTAAAATGTATATACATGTAGTGTTTTAATATGTATTTATACACTTTTGAAAGACTTCAATACACTTATCAAAATACTTCTACTTAACAAAAATGCTTACAATTACATTCTCGTTCAGTTTCATCAACAATTCTATTCGTATGCACCCGTATTCGTACTCGTACAATACACAACTTTTAGATGTATGTACTATTGGTATATACACTCCAATGATCAGCTCTTAGCAGCCCATGTGAGTCACCTAACACATGTGGGAATCATCATTTGGCAACTAGCATGAAATATCTCATAAGATTACAAAAATATGAGTAATCATTCATGACTTATTTACATGAAAACAAAATTACATATCCTTTATATCTAATCCATACACCAACGACCAAAAACACCTACAAACACTTTCATTCTTCAATTTTCTTCATCTAATTGAACTCTCTCAAGTTCTATCTTCAAGTTCTAAGTGTTCTTCATAAATTCCAAAAGTTCTAGTTTCATAAAATCAAGAATACTTTCAAGTTTGCTAGCTCACTTCCAATCTTGTAAGGTGATCATCCAACCTCAAGAAATCTTTGTTTCTTACAGTAGGTTATCATTCTAATACAAGGTAATAATCATATTCAAACTTTGGTTCAATTTCTATAACTATAACAATCTTATTTCAAGTGATGATCTTACTTGAACTTGTTTTCGTGTCATGATTTTGCTTCAAGAACTTTGAGCCATCCAAGGATCCATTGAAGCTAGATCCATTTTTCTCTTTTCCAGTAGGTTCATCCAAGGAACTTAAGGTAGTAATGATGTTCATAACATCATTCGATTCATACATATAAAGCTATCTTATTCGAAGGTTTAAACTTGTAATCACTAGAACATAGTTTAGTTAATTCTAAACTTGTTCGCAAACAAAAGTTAATCCTTCTAACTTGACTTTTAAAATCAACTAAACACATGTTCTATATCTATATGATATGCTAACTTAATGATTTAAAACCTGGAAACACGAAAAACACCGTAAAACCGGATTTACGCCGTCGTAGTAACACCGCGGGCTGTTTTGGGTTAGTTAATTAAAAACTATGATAAACTTTGATTTAAAAGTTGTTATTCTGAGAAAATGATTTTTATTATGAACATGAAACTATATCCAAAAATTATGGTTAAACTCAAAGTGGAAGTATGTTTTCTAAAATGGTCATCTAGACGTCGTTCTTTCGACTGAAATGACTACCTTTACAAAAACGACTTGTAACTTATTTTTCCGACTAGAAACCTATACTTTTTTTGTTTAGATTCATAAAATAGAGTTCAATATGAAAACATAGCAATTTGATTCACTCAAAACGGATTTAAAATGAAGAAGTTATGGGTAAAACAAGATTGGATAATTTTTCTCATTTTAGCTACGTGAAAATTGGTAACAAATCTATTCCAACCATAACTTAATCAACTTGTATTATATATTATGTAATCTTGAGATACCATAGACACGTATACAATGTTTCGACCTATCATGTCGACACATCTATATATATTTCGGAACAACCATAGACACTCTATATGTGAATGTTGGAGTTAGCTATACAGGGTTGAGGTTGATTCCAAAATATATATAGTTTGAGTTGTGATCAATACTGAGATACGTATACACTGGGTCGTGGATTGATTCAAGATAATATTTATCGATTTATTTCTGTACATCTAACTGTGGACAACTAGTTATAGGTTACTAACGAGGACAGCTGACTTAATAAACTTAAAACATCAAAATATATTAAAAGTGTTGTAAATATATTTTGAACATACTTTAATATATATGTATATATTGTTATAGGTTCGTGAATCAACAGTGGCCAAGTCTTACTTCCCGACGAAGTAAAAATCTGTGAAAGTGAGTTATAGTCCCACTTTTAAAATCTAATATTTTTGGGATGAGAATACATGCAGGTTTTATAAATGATTTACAAAATAGACACAAGTACGTGAAACTACATTCTATGGTTGAATTATCGAAATCGAATATGCCCCTTTTTATTAAGTCTGGTAATCTAAGAATTAGGGAACAGACACCCTAATTGACGCGAATCCTAAAGATAGATCTATTGGGCCTAACAAACCCCATCCAAAGTACCGGATGCTTTAGTACTTCGAAATTTATATCATATCCGAAGGGTGTCCCGGAATGATGGGGATATTCTTATATATGCATCTTGTTATTGTCGGTTACCAGGTGTTCACCATATGAATGATTTTTATCTCTATGTATGGGATGTGTATTGAAATATGAAATCTTGTGGTCTATTGTTACGATTTGATATATATAGGTTAAACCTATAACTCACCAACAATTTTGTTGACGTTTTAAGCATGTTTATTCTCAGGTGATTATTAAGAGCTTCCGCTGTCGCATACTTAAATAAGGACAAGATTTGGAGTCCATGCTTGTATGATATTGTGTAAAAACTGCATTCAAGAAACTTAGTTTGTTGTAACATATTTGTATTGTAAACCATTATGTAATGGTCGTGTGTAAACAGGATATTTTAGATTATCATTATTTGATAATCTACGTAAAGCTTTTTAAACCTTTATTGATGAAATAAAGGTTATGGTTTGTTTAAAAATGAATGCAGTCTTTGAAAAACGTCTCATATAGAGGTCAAAACCTCGCAACGAAATCAATTAATATGGAACGTTTTTAATCAATAAGAACGGGACATTTCAACTACCTTCACACCGATTCGTTGAATTTCAAATAGATCTTGTACCAGGAGCTGCACCAATAGCTCGTGCTCCATACAGACTCGCACCCAGCGAAATGAAGGAACTCCAGAGTCAATTACAAGAACTTTTATAGCGTGGTTTCATAGGACCAAGCACATCACCATGGGGAGCTCCTGTTTTGTTTGTCAAAAAGAAATATGGTACATTCAGGTTGTGTATCAACTACCGAGAGTTGAACAAAGTCACCATCAAGAACCGTTATCCACTACCAAGAATCAACGACTTATTTGATCAACTATAAGGCTCGTCAGTTTATTCGAAGATAGATTTACGTGGAGGATGATATTCCGAAGACTGCTTTCAGAATGCGTTACGCTCATTACGAGTTTATGGTTATGCCGTTTGGGTTGACTAACGTACCAGCTGTGTTCATGGACCTCATGAACCGAGTTTGTAGACCATACCTTGACAAGTTTGTTATTATTTTCATCGATGACATACTTATTTACTCAAAGAATGATCAAGAGCACGAAGAACATTTGAGAAAAGTGCTAGAATTGTTAAGGAAGGAAAAATTGTACGCTAAATTTTCAAAGTGCGCATTTTGGTTGAAATAAGTTCAATTCCTCGGTCATATTGTGAGCAAAGAAGGTATTCAAGTTGATCCGGCAAAGATTGAAATCGTTGAGAAGTGGGAAATACCGAAAACTCCTACGCAGATACGCCAATTTTTAGGATTGACTGGTTACTACAGAAGATTCATTCAAGATTTTTCCAAAATAGCAAAACCCTTGACTGCATTAACGCATAAAGGAAAGAAATTTGAATGGAAGGATGAGCAGGAAAAAATGTTTCAATTGTTGAAGAAAAAGTTAACTACGGCACCTATATTGTTATTGACTGAAGGGAATGATGATTTTGTGATATATTGTGACGCCTCAAAGCAAGGCCTCAGTTGTGTATTAATGCAACGAACGAAGGTAATTGCTTATGCGTCTAGACAATTGAAGATTCACGAGCAGAATTATACGACACATGATTTGTAATTAGGCGCGGTTGTTTGTTCATTAAAGACTTGGAGACACTACTTATATGGGGTCAAAAGTATCATATATACTGACCACAAAAGTCTCCAACATATATTTGATCAGAAACAGTGTAGTGACCCGAACTTTTCCATGTTTATATATATTAATTGAGATTGATATTTACATGATTAAATGTTTCCAACATGTTAAGCAATCAAACTTGTTAAGACTTGATTAATTGAAATATGTTTCATATAGACAATTGACCACCCAAGTTGACCGGTGATTCACGAACGTTAAAACTTGTAAAAACTATATGATGACATATATATGGATATATATATAGTTAACATGATACTATGATAAGTAAACATATCATTAAGTATATTAACAATGAACTACATATGTAAAAACAAGACTACTAACTTAATGATTTTTAAACGAGACATATATGTAACGATTATCGTTGTAAAGACATTTAATGTATATATATCATATTAAGAGATATTCATACATGATAATATCATGATAATATAATAATTTAAAATCTCATTTGATATTATAAACATTGGGTTAACAACATTTAACAAGATCGTTAACCTAAAGGTTTCAAAACAACACTTACATGTAACGACTAACGATGACTTAACGACTCAGTTAAAATGTATATACATGTAGTGTTTTAATATGTATTTATACACTTTTGAAAGACTTCAATACACTTATCAAAATACTTCTACTTAACAAAAATGCTTACAATTACATCCTCGTTCAGTTTCATCAATAATTCTACTCGTATGCACCCGTATTCGTACTCGTACAATACACAGCTTTTAGATGTATGTACTATTGGTATATACACTCCAATGATCAGCTCTTAGCAGCCCATGTGAGTCACCTAACACATGTGGGAACCATCATTTGGCAACTAGCATGAAATATCTCATAAAATTACAAAAATATGAGTAATCATTCATGACTTATTTACATAAAAAAAAAATTACATATCCTTTATATCTAATCCATACACCAACGACCAAAAACACCTACAAACACTTTAATTCTTCAATTTTCTTCATCTAATTGATCTCTCTCAAGTTCTATCTTCAAGTTCTAAGTGTTCTTCATATATTCTACAAGTTCTAGTTACATAAAATCAAGAATACTTTCAAGTTTGCTAGCTCACTTCCAATCTTGTAAGGTGATCATCCAACCTCAAGAAATCTTTGTTTCTTACAGTAGGTTATCATTCTAATACAAGGTAATAATCATATTCAAACTTTGGTTCAATTTCTATAACTATAACAATCTTATTTCAAGTGATGATCTTACTTGAACTTGTTTTCGTGTCATGATTCTGCTTCAAGAACTTCGAGCCATCCAAGGATCCGTTGAAGCTAGATCCATTTTTCTCTTTTCCAGTAGGTTTATCCAAGGAACTTAAGGTAGTAATGATGTTCATAACATCATTCGATTCATACATATAAAGCTATCTTATTCGAAGGTTTAAACTTGTAATCACTAGAACATAGTTTAGTTAATTCTAAACTTGTTCGCAAACAAAAGTTAATCCTTCTAACTTGACTTTTAAAATCAACTAAACACATGTTCTATATCTATATGATATGCTAACTTAATGATTTAAAACCTGGAAACACGAAAAACACCGTAAAACTGGATTTACGCCGTCGTAGTAACACCACGGGCTGTTTTGGGTTAGTTAATTAAAAACTATGATAAACTTTGATTTAAAAGTTGTTATTCTGAGAAAATGATTTTTATTATGAACATGAAACTATATCCAAAAATTATGGTTAAACTCAAAGTGGAAGTATGTTTTCTAAAATGGTCATCTAGACGTCGTTCTTTCGACTGAAATGACTACCTTTACAAAAATGACTTGTAACTTATTTTTTCGACTATAAACCTATACTTTTTCTATCTATATTCATAAAATAGAGTTCAATATGAAACCATAGCAATTTGATTCACTCAAAACGGATTTAAAATGAAGAAGTTATGGGTAAAACAAGATTGGATAATTTTTCTCATTTTAGCTACGTGAAAATTGGTAACAAATCTATTCCTACCATAACTTAATCAACTTGTATTGTATATTATGTAATCTTGAGATACCATAGACACGTATACAATGTTTCGACCTATCATGTCGACACATCTATATATATTTCAGAACAACCATAGACACTCTATATGTGAATGTTGGAGTTAGCTATACAGGGTTGAGGTTGATTCCAAAATATATATAGTTTGAGTTGTGATCAATACTGAGATACGTATACACTGGGTCGTGGATTGATTCAAGATAATATTTATCGATTTATTTCTGTACATCTAACTGTGGACAACTAGTTGTAGGTTACTAACGAGGACAGCTGACTTAATAAACTTAAAACATCAAAATATATTAAAAGTGTTGTAAATATATTTTGAACATACTTTGATATATATGTATATATTGTTATAGGTTCGTGAATCAACCAGTGGCCAAGTCTTACTTCCCGACGAAGTAAAAATCTGTGAAAGTGAGTTATAGTCCCACTTTTAAAATCTAATATTTTTGGGATGAGAATACATGCAGGTTTTATAAATGATTTACAAAATAGACACAAGTACGTGAAACTACATTCTATGGTTGAATTATTGAAATCGAATATGCCCCATTTTATTAAGTCTGGTAATCTAAGAATTAGGGAACAGACACCCTAATTGACGCGAATCCTAAAGATAGATCTATTGGGCCTAACAAACCCCATCCAAAGTACCGGATGCTTTAGTACTTCGAAATTTATATCATATCCGAAGGGTGTCCCGGAATGATGGGGATATTCTTAAATATGCATCTTGTTAATGTCTGTTACCAGGTGTTCACTATAGGAATGATTTTTATCTCTATGTATGGGATGTGTATTGAAATATGAAATCTTGTGGTCTATTATTATGATTTGATATATATAGGTTAAACCTATAACTCACCAACATTTTTGTTGAAGTTTTAAGCATGTTTATTCTCAGGTGATTATTAAGAGCTTCCGCTGTTGCATACTTAAATAAGGACGAGATTTGGAGTCCATGCTTGTATGATATTGTGTAAAAACTGCATTCAAGAAACTTATTTTGTTGTAACATATTTGTATTGTAAACCATTATGTAATGGTCGTGTGTAAACAGGATATTTTAGATTATCATTATTTGATAATCTACGTAAAGCTTTTTAAACCTTTATTGATGAAATAAAGGTTATGGTTTGTTTTAAAATGAATGCAGTCTTTGAAAAACGTCTCATATAGAGGTCAAAACCTCGCAACGAAATCAATTAATATGGAACGTTTTTAATCAATAAGAACGGGACATTTCAGTTGGTATCCGAGCGTTGGTCTTAGAGAACCAGAATTTTGCATTAGTGTGTCTTATCGAGTTTGTTAGGATGCATTAGTGAGTCTGGACTTCGACCATGTTTACTTGAAAAATGATTGCTTAACAAATTTTGTTGGAAACTATATATTTTTAACATGTGAATATTATGTGATATATTAATCTCTTAACGCGTTTGATATTATGTGATAGATGTCTACCTCTAGAACAAGTCCCATTGACTCACCTAATAATAATGAAGAGTCAAATGTAAATTGGAATGATTCGTGGACTGATTCACAAGTTCCCGAAGAAGAACCGGAAGAAGAGTCGGAACCGGAAGAAGAATCGGAACCAGATGAAGAAATAGAACCGGCGGGGGAAATAATAAAACGGTTAAGTAAAAGAAAATCCTCAACCAACCGACCAAGGTTAATTATGGTCAATGGTGTTTCCGCCAAGGAAGCAAAATATTGGGAGGATTACCAATTCTCCGATGAATCGGATTCCGACGAGAATTCCGATGATGTTATAGAAATTACCCCAACTGAATTTAAAAAGGCAAAAGAAAATAATAAGGGAAAGGGCATAAAAATAGAGAAATCTAATTCCAACCCCGATGAACTTTATATGTATCGTCAACCCCCGAAGTCCTTAAGTTGTAACAATGACCCGGGAACCTCTAAACCACCAGGTTTTTCTAAACCAATGTGGAAAATTACGGCTCGTATTAGGGGAACATCATATATCCCTAGAAACTTGGCAAAACGAATCAAAACCGAAGAAGAAGAAACAAGCGAGTCGGAATAAGATAGTTGTATTCGTGTGGTGTAATATATGTAATATAGTGTACTTATGCTTTATGATATATGTAAAAATTGCTTGTATTAAATAAGTATTTTTTTATGAAGCTAACTCTTGTCTATTTTACAGTATAAAAACACAAAATGGATAGACAACCCAATATTTTAAGAGACCTACCCGGAGACATGACTGATGAAATCTTGTCTAGAGTCGGTCAAAATTCTTCGGCACAACTATTTAAGGCGAGATCAGTTTGTAAGACATTCGAAGAACGTTCCAAGAATGCCTTGGTTTATAAAAGGCTTTTGTTCGAAAGATGGGGGATATCACATTGGGAAATCCATAAGTTACGATGTGTTTACTTTGACGCATATATTGCGGGGAACCCAAATGCTATTTTACGCAATGGGTTAAGAAATTATTTTGACTCAATATATCCGAATATTGGACTTCGTGATTTGGAAAAAGCGGCTAACATGCAACATAAAGAAGCATGTTATGCTTACGGATTAGTAATGTTCGCTTCTCACCAAAGTGAGAACAAGAACATCGGCCTACAACTATTAAACAAAATGTTCCCACAAGTGACGGAGTCGGTAATTGGGGTAAGAAATGAGGTTTTTAGATTGTTACGGGACTGTTGGACATTACGTAACCCTCGTCCCTTTGACGATGTTACAACACGCTGTCTTATCAATGGCCATAACGGTTATATTCCACAAGACCAAGGATGGGAAGTAGTCCTAGTAAAACCAGAATGCATGACTTGTTTCTGGACGTATGAATTACGTGTCTTTTTTGCCTTTGCTGAACGACTTGTGTACTAGCTAGAATTATCTTCACAACTATCTTGTATCAAAGTTATTGTGTGCTATATTTCATGCTTTATGTAAAATAAGCGGTATTGTAAGTTTGTAAAATATTGTATAAAAGTTTGAACGCGAAATATTATTATAATCAGTTTTTCATATAGAATTGTAGTAGTTGAATTGTATATTAGCTACTAAGTATGAACTTAACGGGTAGGTACTACCCGAATTTAAACTTATAAAACGCTAATATGAAGAAAAAGCTTTTATAAATGAGTTCATATTATGCTACGAAATACTATTAACTACTCTTAATATTCTGTATGATTAACTTGTTCCATTTGACTATTTTGAAGGAAATGGCACCGACTACTCGACACACCGTGAATATGAATGAAGAGGAATTCCGTACTTTTCTAGCTTCAAACATAGCCGCAGTACAGGCTGCGCTACATACCAACAATAACCTTGGATCTAGCAGTACAGGAAATTGTGTAGGATGCAACTACAAAGAATTCACTGCCTGCAAACCTTTGGAATTTGATGGAACCGAAGGACCGATCGGATTGAAACGGTGGACCGAGAAGGTCGAATCGGTGTTTGCCATAAGTAAGTGTACTGAAGAGGACAAAGTAAAGTACGCTACGCATACCTTCACAGGTTCTGCGTTAACATGGTGGAATACCTATCTAGAGCAAGTGGGACAAGACGACGCGTACGCACTACCGTGGTCAGCATTCAAGCACTTGATGAACGAGAAGTACCGTCCCAGAACCGAGGTCAATAAGCTCAAGACAGAACTTAGAGGGTTACGAACCCAAGGATTTGATATTACCACGTACGAAAGACGATTCACAGAATTGTGCCTATTGTGTCCGGGAGCATTCGAAGATGAGGAAGAGAAGATCGACGCGTTTGTGAAAGGATTACCGGAAAGAATCCAAGAAGATATAAGTTCACACGAGCCCGCCTCCATACAATAGGCATGTAGAATGGCTCACAAACTAGTGAACCAGATTGAAGAAAGAATTAAAGAACAGACTGCTGAAGAGGCCAATATGAAGCAAGTCAAAAGAAAGTGGGAGGAAAACGGTGATAAGAATCACCAATATAACAACAACAGCAATTACAACAATAATCGCAACAATTATCCCAACAATCGCAACATCAATCGCAACTACAACAAACGGCCCAACAACAACAACAACAACAGCAACTACAACAATCATCCCAACAACAATAATAACCGCAACAACAACAACAATCAGAAGCAGCTATGCCAAAGGTGTGAAAAGTATCACTCGGGGTTCTGCACCAAATTTTGCAACAAGTGTAAAAGAAATGGTCATAGCGCAGCGAAGTGTGAGGTCTACGGACCAGGGGTTAATAGAACGAAAGGAACAAATGGTGTCGGAACGAGTAATGGCGGAGCAAGTAGTGTCGGAGCAAGTTATGCCAATGTAGTTTGTTATAAATGTGGAAAACCATGCCACATTATTAGAAATTGCCCGAACCAGGAGAACACGAATGGACAAGGCCACGAAAGAGTTTTCAATATTAATGCGGCAGAGGCACAGGAAGACCCGGAGCTTGTTACGGGTACGTTTCTTATTGACAATAAATCTGCTTACGTTTTATTTGATTCGGGTGCGGATAGAAGCTATATGAGTAGAGATTTTTGTGCTAAATTAAGTTGTCCATTGACGCCTTTGGATAGTAAATTTTTACTCGAATTAGAAAATGGTAAATTAATTTCAGCAGATAATATATGTCGGAATCGAGAAATTAAACTGGTTAGCGAAACATTTAAGATTGATTTGATACCAGTAGAGTTAGGGAGTTTTGATGTGATAATCGGTATGGACTGGTTGAAAGAAGTGAAAGCAGAGATCGTTTGTTACAAAAATGCAATTCGCATTATACGAGAAAAAGGAAAACCCTTAATGGTGTACGGAGAAAAGGGCAACACGAAGCTACATCTTATTAGTAATTTGAAAGCACAAAAACTAATAAGAAAAGGTTGCTATGCTGTTCTAGCACACGTCAAGAAAGTACAAACTGAAGAAAAGAGCATCAATGATGTTCCCATTGCAAAAGAATTTCCCGATGTATTTCCGAAAGAATTACCGGGATTACCCCCACATCGATCCGTTGAATTTCAAATAGATCTTGTACCAGGAGCTGCACCAATAGCTCGTGCTCCTTACAGACTCGCACCCAGCGAGATGAAAGAACTGCAAAGCCAATTACAAGAACTTTTAGAGCGTGGTTTCATTCGACCAAGCACATCACCGTTGGGAGCTCCTGTTTTGTTTGTCAAGAAGAAAGATGGTACATTCAGGTTGTGTATCGACTACCGAGAGTTGAACAAACTTACCATCAAGAACCGCTACCCACTACCGAGAATCGACGACTTATTTGATCAACTACAAGGCTCGTCTGTTTATTCAAAGATTGACTTACGTTCCGGGTATCATCAAATGCGGGTGAAAGAAGATGATATTCCAAAGACTGCTTTCAGAACACGTTACGGTCATTATGAGTTATGGTCATGCCGTTTGGTTTAACTAATGCACCAGCTGTGTTCATGGACCTTATGAACCGAGTGTGTGGACCATACCTTGACAAGTTTGTCATTGTTTTCATTGATGACATACTTATTTACTCAAAGAATGACCAAGAACACGGTGAACATTTGAGAAAGGTGTTAGAAGTATTGAGGAAGGAAGAATTGTACGCTAAGTTTTCAAAGTGTGCATTTTGGTTGGAAGAAGTTCAATTCCTCGGTCACATAGTGAACAAAGAAGGTATTAAGGTGGATCCGGCAAAGATAGAAACTGTTGAAAAGTGGGAAACCCCGAAAACTCCGAAACACATACGCCAGTTTTTAGGACTAGCTGGTTACTACAGAAGGTTCATCCAAGACTTTTCCAGAATAGCAAAACCCTTGACTGCATTAACGCATAAAGGGAAGAAATTTGAATGGAATGATGAACAAGAGAAAGCGTTTCAGTTATTGAAGAAAAAGCTAACTACGGCACCTATATTGTCATTGCCTGAAGGGAATGATGATTTTGTGATTTATTGTGATGCATCAAAGCAAGGTCTCGGTTGTGTATTAATGCAACGAACGAAGGTGATTGCTTATGCGTCTAGACAATTGAAGATTCACGAACAAAATTATACGACGCATGATTTGGAATTAGGCGCGGTTGTTTTTGCATTAAAGACTTGGAGGCACTACTTATATGGGGTCAAAAGTATTATATATACCAACCACAAAAGTCTTCAACACATATTTAATCAGAAACAACTGAATATGAGGCAGCGTAGGTGGATTGAATTATTGAATGATTACGACTTTGAGATTCGTTACCACCCGGGGAAGGCAAATGTGGTAGCCGATGCCTTGAGCAGGAAGGACAGAGAACCCATTCGAGTAAAATCTATGAATATAATGATTCATAATAACCTTACTACTCAAATAAAGGAGGCGCAACAAGGAGTTTTAAAAGAGGGAAATTTAAAGGATGAAATACCCAAAGGATCGAAGAAGCATCTTAATATTCGAGAAGACGAACCCGGTATAGGGCTGAAAGGATTTGGGTACCAAAATTTGGAGATATGAGAGAAATGGTACTTAGAGAAGCTCATAAAACTAGATACTCAATACATCCTGGAACGGGGAAGATGTACAAGGATCTCAAGAAACATTTTTGGTGGCCGGGTATGAAAGCCGATGTTGCTAAATACGTAGGAGAATGTTTGACGTGTTCTAAGGTCAAAGCTGAGCATCAGAAACCATCAGGTCTACTTCAACAACCCGAAATCCCAGAATGGAAATGGGAAAACATTACCATGGATTTCATCACTAAATTGCCAAGGACTGCAAGTGGTTTTGATACTATTTGGGTAATAGTTGATCGTCTCACCAAATCAGCACACTTCCTGCCAATAAGAGAAGATGACAAGATGGAGAAGTTAGCACGACTGTATTTGAAGGAATTCATCTCCAGACATGGAATACCAATCTCTATTATCTCTGATAGGGATGGTAGATTTATTTCAAGATTCTGGCAGAGATTACAGCAAGCATTAGGAACTCGTCTAGACATGAGTACGGCCTATCATCCACAAACTGATGGGCAGAGCGAAAGGACGATACAAACGCTTGAAGACATGCTACGAGCATGTGTTATTGATTTCAGAAACAGTTGGGATCGACATCTACCGTTAGCAGAATTTTCCTACAACAACAGCTACCATTCAAGCATTGAGATGGCGCCGTTTGAAGCACTTTATGGTAGAAAGTGCAGGTCTCCGATTTGTTAGAGTGAAGTGGGGGATAGACAGATTACGGGTCCGGAGATTATACAAGAAACTACCTAGAAGATCATCCAAATTCAACAACGGTTGAAAACCGCCCAAAGTCGACAAAAGAGCTACGCTGACATTAAAAGAAAAGATATAGAATTTGAAATTGGAGAGATGGTCATGCTTAAAGTTGCACCTTGGAAAGGCGTTGTTCGATTTGGTAAACGAGGGAAATTAAATCCAAGGTATATTGGACCATTCAAGATTATTGATCGTGTCGGACCAGTAGCTTACCGACTTGAGTTACCTCAACAACTCGCGGCTGTACATAACACTTTCCACGTCTCGAATTTGAAGAAATGTTTTGCTAAAGAGGATCTCACTATTCCGTTAGATGAAATCCAAATCAACGAAAAACTACAATTCATCGAAGAACCCGTCGAAATAATGGATCGTGAGGTTAAAAGACTTAAGCAAAACAAGATACCAATTGTTAAGGTTCGATGGAATGCTCGTAGAGGACCCGAGTTCACCTGGGAGCGTGAAGATCAGATGAAGAAGAAATACCCGCATCTATTTCTAGAAGATTCGTCAACACCTTCAACTGTTTAAAATTTCGGGACGAAATTTATTTAACGGGTAGGTACTGTAGTGACCCGAACTTTTCCATGTTTATATATATTAATTGAGATTGATATTTACATGATTAAATGTTTCCAACATGTTAAGCAATCAAACTTGTTAAGACTTGATTAATTAAAATATATTTCATATAGACAATTGACCACCCAAGTTGACCGGTGATTCACGAACGTTAAAACTTGTAAAAACTATATGATGACATATATATGGATATATATATATAGTTAACATGATACTATGATAAGTAAACATATCATTAAGTATATTAGCAATGAACTACATATGTAAAAACAAGACTACTAACTTAATGATTTTTAAACGAGACATATATGTAACGATTATCGTTGTAAAGACATTTAATGTATATATATCATATTAAGAGATATTCATACATGATAATATCATGATAATATAATAATTTAAAATCTCATTTGATATTATAAACATTGGGTTAACAACATTTAACAAGATCGTTAACCTAAAGGTTTCAAAACAACACTTACATGTAACGACTAACGATGACTTAACGACTCAGTTAAAATGTATATACATGTAGTGTTTTAATATGTATTTATACACTTTTGAAAGACTTCAATACACTTATCAAAACACTTCTACTTAACAAAAATGCTTACAATTACATCCTCGTTCAGTTTCATCAACAATTCTACTCGTATGCACCCGTATTCGTACTCGTACAATACACAGCTTTTAGATGTATGTACTATTGGTATATACACTCCAATGATCAGCTCTTAGCAGCCCATGTGAGTCACCTAACACATGTGGGAACCATCATTTGGCAACTAGCATGAAATATCTCATAAAATTACAAAAATATGAGTAATCATTCATGACTTATTTACATGAAAACAAAATTACATATCCTTTATATCTAATCCATACACCAACGACCAAAAACACCTACAAACACTTTCATTCTTCAATTTTCTTCATCTAATTGATCTCTCTCAAGTTCTATCTTCAAGTTCTAAGTGTTCTTCATATATTCTACAAGTTCTAGTTACATAAAATCAAGAATACTTTCAAGTTTGCTAGCTCACTTCCAATCTTGTAAGGTGATCATCCAACCTCAAGAAATCTTTGTTTCTTACAGTAGGTTATCATTCTAATACAAGGTAATAATCATATTCAAACTTTGGTTCAATTTCTATAACTATAACAATCTTATTTCAAGTGATGATCTTACTTGAACTTGTTTTCGTGTCATGATTCTGCTTCAAGAACTTCGAGCCATCCAAGGATCCGTTGAAGCTGAAATGTCCCGTTCTTATTGATTAAAAACGTTCCATATTAATTGATTTCGTTGCGAGGTTTTGACCTCTATATGAGACGTTTTTCAAAGACTGCATTCATTTTAAAACAAACCATAACCTTTATTTCATCAATAAAGGTTTAAAAAGCTTTACGTAGATTATCAAATAATGATAATCTAAAATATCCAGTTTACACACGACCATTACATAATGGTTTACAATACAAATATGTTACAACAAAATAAGTTTCTTGAATGCAGTTTTTACACAATATCATACAAGTATGGACTCCAAATCTCGTCCTTATTTAAGTATGCGACAGCGGAAGCTCTTAATAATCACCTGAGAATAAACATGCTTAAAACGTCAACAAAAATGTTGGTGAGTTATAGGTTTAACCTATTTATATCAAATCATAATAATAGACCACAAGATTTCATATTTCAATACACATCCCATACATAGAGATAAAAATCATTCATATAGTGAACACCTGGTAACCGACTTTAACAAGATGCATATATAAGAATATCCCCATCATTCCGGGACACCCTTCGGATATGATATAAATTTCGAAGTACTAAAGCATCCGGTACTTTGGATGGGGTTTGTTAGGCCCAATAGATCTATCTTTAGGATTCACGTCAATTAGGGTGTCTGTTCCCTAATTCTTAGATTACCAGACTTAATAAAAAGGGGCATATTCGATTTCGATAATTCAACCATAGAATGTAGTTTCACGTACTTGTGTCTATTTTGTAAATCATTTATAAAACCTGCATGTATTCTCATCCCAAAAATATTAGATTTTAAAAGTGGGACTATAACTCACTTTCACAGATTTTTTTTTTTTTACTTCGTCGGGAAGTAAGACTTGGCCACTGGTTGATTCACGAACCTATAACAATATATACATATATATTAAAGTATGTTCAAAATATATTTACAACACTTTTAATATATTTTGATGTTTTAAGTTTATTAAGTCAGCTGTCCTCGTTAGTAACCTACAACTAGTTGTCCACAGTTAGATGTACAGAAATAAATCGATAAATATTATCTTGAATCAATCCACGACCCAGTGTATACGTATCTCAGTATTGATCACAACTCAAACTATATATATTTTGGAATCAACCTCAACCCTGTATAGCTAACTCCAACATTCACATATAGAGTGTCTATGGTTGTTCCGAAATATATATAGATGTGTCGACATGATAGGTCGAAACATTGTATACGTGTCTATGGTATCTCAAGATTACATAATATACAATACAAGTTGATTAAGTTATGGTTGGAATAGATTTGTTACCAATTTTCACGTAGCTAAAATGAGAAAAATTATCCAATCTTGTTTTACCCATAAATTCTTCATTTTAAATCCGTTTTGAGTGAATCAAATTGCTATGGTTTCATATTGAACTCTATTTTATGAATCTAAACAGAAAAAGTATAGGTTTATAGTCGGAAAAATAAGTTACAAGTCGTTTTTGTAAAGGTAGTCATTTCAGTCGAAAGAACGACGTCTAGATGACCATTTTAGAAAACATACTTCCACTTTGAGTTTAACCATAATTTTTGGATATAGTTTCATGTTCATAATAAAAATTATTTTCTCAGAATAACAACTTTTAAATAAAAGTTTATCATAGTTTTTAATTAACTAACCCAAAACAGCCCGCGGTGTTACTACGACGGCGTAAATCCGGTTTTACGGTGTTTTTTGTGTTTCCAGGTTTTAAATCATTAAGTTAGCATATCATATAGATATAGAACATGTGTTTAGTTGATTTTAAAAGTCAAGTTAGAAGGATTAACTTTTGTTTGCGAACAAGTTTAGAATTAACTAAACTATGTTCTAGTGATTACAAGTTTAAACCTTCGAATAAGATAGCTTTATATGTATGAATCGAATGATGTTATGAACATCATTACTACCTTAAGTTCCTTGGATAAACCTACTGGAAAATAGAAAAATGGATCTAGCTTCAACGGATCCTTGGATGGCTCGAAGTTCTTGAAGCAGAATCATGACACGAAAATAAGTTCAAGTAAGATCATCACTTGAAATAAGATTGTTATAGTTATAGAAATTGAACCAAAGTTTGAATATGATTATTACCTTGTATTAGAATGATAACCTACTGTAAGAAACAAAGATTTCTTGAGGTTGGATGATCACCTTACAATATTGGAAGTGAGCTAGCAAACTTGAAAGTATTCTTGATTTTATGTAACTAGAACTTGTAAAATATATGAAGAACACTTAGAACTTGAAGATAGAACTTGAGAGAGATCAATTAGATGAAGAAAATTGAAGAATGAAAGTGTTTGTAGGTGTTTTTGGTCGTTGGTGTATGGATTAGATATAAAGGATATGTAATTTTGTTTTCATGTAAATAAGTCATGAATGATTACTCATATTTTTGTAATTTTATGAGATATTTCATGCTAGTTGCCAAATGATGGTTCCCACATGTGTTAGGTGACTCACATGGGCTGCTAAGAGCTGATCATTGGAGTGTATATACTAATAGTACATACATCTAAAAGCTGTGTATTGTACGAGTACGAATACGGGTGCATACGAGTAGAATTGTTGATGAAACTGAACGAGGATGTAATTGTAAGCATTTTTGTTAAGTAGAATTATTTTGATAAGTGTATTGAAGTCTTTCAAAAGTGTATAAATACATATTAAAACACTACATGTATATACATTTTAACTGAGTCGTTAAGTCATCGTTAGTCGTTACATGTAAGTGTTGTTTTGAAACCTTTAGGTTAACGATCTTGTTAAATGTTGTTAACCCAATGTTTATAATATCAAATGAGATTTTAAATTATTATATTATCATGATATTATCATGTATAAATATCTCTTAATATGATATATATATACATTAAATGTCTTTACAACGATAATCGTTACATATATGTCTCGTTTAAAAATCATTAAGTTAGTAGTCTTGTTTTTACATATGTAGTTCATTGTTAATATACTTAATGATATGTTTACTTATCATAGTATCATGTTAACTATATATATATCCATATATATGTCATCATATAGTTTTTACAAGTTTTAACGTTCGTGAAACACCGGTCAACTTGGGTGGTCAATTGTCTATATGAAACATATTTCAATTAATCAAGTCTTAACAAGTTTGATTGCTTAACATGTTGGAAACATTTAATCATGTAAATATCAATCTCAATTAATATATATAAACATGGAAAAGTTCGGGTCACTACAGTACCTACCAGTTAAATAAATTTCGTCCCGAAATTTTAAGCTGTTGAAGGTGTTGACGAATCTTCTGGAAATAGATGCGGGTATTTCTTCTTCATCTGATCTTCACGCTCCCAGGTGAACTCGGGTCCTCTACGAGCATTCCATCGAACCTTAACAATTGGTATCTTGTTTTGCTTAAGTTTTTTAACCTCACGATCCATTATTTGGACTGGTTCTTCGATGAATTGAAGTTTTTCGTTGATTTGGATTTCATCTAACGGAATAGTGAGATCTTCTTTAGCAAAACATTTCTTCAAATTCGAGACGTGGAAAGTGTTATGTACAGCCGCGAGTTGTTGAGGTAACTCAAGTCGGTAAGCTACTGGTCCGACACGATCAATAATCTTGAATGGTCCAATATACCTTAGATTTAATTTCCCTCGTTTACCAAATCGAACAACGCCTTTCCAAGGTGCAACTTTAAGCATGACCATCTCTCCAATTTCAAATTCTATATCTTTTCTTTTAATGTCAGCGTAGCTCTTTTGTCGACTTTGGGCGGTTTTCAACCGTTGTTGAATTTGGATGATCTTCTCGGTAGTTTCTTGTATAATCTCCGGACCCGTAATCTGTCTATCCCCCACTTCACTCCAACAAATTGGAGACCTGCACTTTCTACCATAAAGTGCTTCAAACGGTGCCATCTCAATGCTTGAATGGTAGCTGTTGTTGTAGGAAAATTTTGCTAACGGTAGATGTCGATCCCAACTGTTTCCGAAATCAATAACACATGCTCGTAGCATGTCTTCAAGCGTTTATATCGTCCTTTTGCTCTGCCCATCAGTTTGTGGATGATAGGCATTACTCATGTCTAGACGAGTTCCTAATGCTTGCTGTAATGTCTGCCAGAATCTTGAAATAAATCTTTCATCCCTATCAAAGATAATAGAGATTGGTATTCCATGTCTGGAGATGACTTCCTTCAAATACAGTCGTGCTAACTTCTCCATCTTGTCATCTTCTCTTATTGGTAGGAAGTGTGCTGATTTGGTGAGACGATCAACTATTACCCAAATAGTATCAAAACCACTTGCAGTCCTTGGCAATTTAGTGATGAAATCCATGGTAATGTTTTCCCATTTCCATTCCGGGATTTCGGGTTGTTGAAGTAGACCTGATGGTTTCTGATGCTCAGCTTTGACCTTAGAACACGTCAAACATTCTCCTACGTATTTAGCAACATCGGCTTTCATACCCGGCCACCAAAAAATGTTTCTTGAGATCCTTGTACATCTTCCCCGTTCCAAGATGTATTGAGTATCTGGTTTTATGAGCTTCTCTAAGTACCATTTCTCTCACATCTCCAAATTTTGGTACCCAAATCCTTTCAGCCCTATACCGGGTTCCGTCTTCCCGAATATTAAGATTCTTCTCCGATCCTTTGGGTATTTCATCCTTTAAATTTCCCTCTTTTAAAACTCCTTGTTGCGCCTCCTTTATTTGAGTAGTAAGGTTATTATGAATCATTATATTCATAGATTTTACTCGAATGGGTTCTCTGTCCTTCCTGCTCAAGGCATCAGCTACCACATTTGCCTTCCCCGGGTGGTAACGAATCTCAAAGTCATAATCATTCAATAATTCAATCCACCTACGCTGCCTCATATTCAGTTGTTTCTGATTAAATATGTGTTGAAGACTTTTGTGGTCGGTATATATAATACTTTTGACCTCATATAAGTAGTGCCTCCTAGTCTTTAATGCAAAAACAATCGCGCCTAATTCCAAATCATGCGTCGTATAATTTTGTTCGTGAATCTTCAATTGTCTAGACGCATAAGCAATCACCTTCGTTCGTTGCATTAATACACAACCGAGACCTTGCTTTGATGCGTCACAATAAATCACAAAATCATCATTCCCTTCAGGCAATGACAATATAGGTGCCGTAGTTAGCTTTTTCTTCAATAACTGAAACGCTTTCTCTTGTTCATCATTCCATTCAAATTTCTTCCCTTTATGCGTTAATGCAGTCAAGGGTTTTGCTATTCTGGAAAAGTCTTGGATGAACCTTCTGTAGTAACCAGCTAGTCCTAAAAACTGGCGTATGTGTTTCGGAGTTTTCGGGGTTTCCCACTTTTCAACAGTTTCTATCTTTGCCGGATCCACCTTAATCCCTTCTTTGTTCACTATGTGACCGAGGAATTGAACTTCTTCCAACCAAAATGCACACTTTGAAAACTTAGCGTACAATTCTTCCTTCCTCAATACTTCTAACACCTTTCTCAAATGTTCACCGTGTTCTTGGTCATTCTTTGAGTAAATAAGTATGTCATCAATGAAAACAATGACAAACTTGTCAAGGTATGGTCCACACACTCGGTTCATAAGGTCCATGAACATAGCTGGTAAATTAGTTAAACCAAACGGCATGACCATAAACTCGTAATGACTGTAACGTGTTCTGAAAGCAGTCTTTGGAATATCATCTTCTTTCACCCGCATTTGATGATACCCGGAACGTAAGTCAATCTTTGAATAAATAGACGAGCCCTGTAGTTGATCAAATAAGTCATCGATTCTCGGTAGTGGGTAGCGGTTCTTGATGGTAAGTTTGTTCAACTCTCGGTAGTCGATACACAACCTGAATGTACCATCTTTCTTCTTGACAAACAAAACAGGAGCTCCCCACGGTGATGTGCTTGGTCGAATGAAACCACACTCTAAAAGTTCTTGTAATTGGCTTTGCAGTTCTTTCATCTCGCTGGGTGCGAGTCTGTAAGGAGCACGAGCTATTGGTGCAGCTCCTGGTACAAGATCTATTTGAAATTCAACGGATCGATGGGGTAATCCCGGTAATTCTTTCGAAAATACATCGGGAAATTCTTTTGCGACGGGAACATCATTGATGGTCTTTTCTTCAGTTTGTACTTTCTCGACGTGTGCTAGAACAGCATAGCAACCTTTTCTTATTAGTTTTTGTGCCTTCAAATTACTAATAAGATGTAGCTTCGTGTTGCCCTTTTCTCCGTACACCATTAAGGGTTTTCCTTTTTCTCGTATAATGCGAATTGCATTTTTGTTACAAACGATCTCTGCTTTCACTTCTTTCAACCAGTCCATACCGATTATCACATCAAAACTCCCTAACTCTACTGGTATCAAGTCAATCTTAAATGTTTCGCTAACCAGTTTAATTTCTCGATTCCGACATATATTATCTGCTGAAATTAATTTACCATTTGCTAATTCGAGTAAAAATTTACTATCCAATGGCGTCAATGGACAACTTAATTTAGCACAAAAATCTCTACTCATATAGCTTCTATCCGCACCCGAATCAAATAAAACGTAAGCAGATTTATTGTCAATAAGAAACGTACCCGTAACAAGCTCCGGGTCTTCCTGTGCCTCTGCCGCATTAATATTGAAAACTCTTCCGCGGCCTTGTCCATTCGTGTTCTCCTGGTTCGGGCAATTTCTAATAATGTGGCCCGGTTTTCCACATTTATAACAAACTACATTGGCATAACTTGCTCCGACACTACTTGCTCCGCCATTACTCGTTCCAACACCATTTGTTCCTTTCGTTCTATTAACCCCTGGTCCGTAGACCTCACACTTCACCGCGCTATGACCATTTCTTTTACACTTGTTGCAAAATTTGATGCAGAACCCCGAGTGATACTTTTCACACCTTTGGCATAGCTGCTTCTGATTGTTGTTGTTGTTGCGGTTATTATTGTTGTTGGGATGATTGTTGTAGTTGTTGTTGTTGTTGTTGTTGTTGTTGTTGGGCCGTTTGTTGTAGTTGCGATTGTTGGGATAATTATTGCGATTATTGTTGTAATTGCTGTTGTTGTTGTATTGGTGATTCTTATCACCGTTTTCCTCCCACTTTCTTTTGACTTGCTTCACGTTGGCCTCTTCAGCAGTCTGTTCTTTAATTCTTTCTTCAATCTGGTTCACTAGTTTGTGAGCCATTCTACATGCCTGTTGTATGGAGGCGGGCTCGTGTGAACTTATATCTTCTTGGATTCTTTCCGGTAATCCTTTCACAAACGCGTCGATCTTCTCTTCCTCATCTTCGAATGCTCCCGGACACAATAGGCACAATTCTGTGAATCGTCTTTCGTACGTGGTAATATCAAATCCTTGGGTTCGTAACCCTCTAAGTTCTGTCTTGAGCTTATTGACCTCGGTTCTGGGACGGTACTTCTCGTTCATCAAGTGCTTGAATGCTGACCACGGTAGTGCGTACGCATCATCTTGTCCCACTTGCTCTAGATAGGTATTCCACCATGTTAACGCAGAACCTGTGAAGGTATGCGTAGCGTACTTCACTTTGTCCTCTTCAGTACACTTACTTATGGCAAACACCTATTCGACCTTCTCGGTCCACCGTTTTAATCCGATCGGTCCTTCGGTTCCATCAAATTCTAAAGGTTTGCAGGCAGTGAATTCTTTGTAGGTGCATCCTACACGATTTCCTGTACTGCTAGATCCAAGGTTATTGTTGGTATGTAGCGCAGCCTGTACTGCGGCTATGTTTGAAGCTAGAAAAGTACGGAATTCCTCTTCATTCATATTCACGGTGTGTCGAGTAGTCGGTGCCATTTCCTTTAAAATAGTCAAATGGAACAAGTTAATCATACAGAATATTAAGAGTAGTTAATAGTATTTCGTAGCATAATATGAACTCATTTATAAAAGCTTTTTCTTCATATTAGCGTTTTATAAGTTTAAATTCGGGTAGTACCTACCCGTTAAGTTCATACTTAGTAGCTAATATACAATTCAACTACTACAATTCTATATGAAAAACTGATTATAATATTATTTCACGTTCAAACTTTTACACAATATTTTACAAACTTACAATACCGCTTATTTTACATATAGCATGAAATATAGCACACAATAAATTTGATACAAGATGGTTGTGAAGATAATTCTAGCTAGTACACAAGTCGTTCAGCAAAGGCAATAAAGACACGTAATTCATACGTCCAGAAACAAGTCATGCATTCTGGTTTTACTAGGATTACTTCCCATCCTTGGTCTTGTGGAACATAACCGTTATGGCCGTTGATAAGACAGCGTGTTGTAACGTCGTCAAAGGGACGAGGGTTACGTAATGTCCAACAGTCCCGTAACAATCTAAAAACCTCATTTCTTACCCCAATTACCGACTCCGTCACTTGTGGGAACGTTTTGTTTAATAGTTGTAGCCCGATGTTCTTGTTCTCACTTTGGTGAGAAGCGAACATTACTAATCCGTAAGCATAACATGCTTCTTTATGTTGCATGTTAGCCGCTTTTTCTAAATCACGAAGTCCAATATTCGGATATATTGAGTCAAAATAATTTCTTAACCCATTGTGTAAAATAGCATTTGGGTTCCCCGCAATATATGCGTCAAAGTAAACACATCGTAACTTATGGATTTCCCAATGTGATATCCCCCATCTTTCGAACGAAAGCCTTTTATAAACCAAGGCATTCTTTAAACGTTCTTCGAATGTCTTACAAACTGATCTCGCCTTAAATAGTTGTGCCAAAAAATTCTGACCGACTCTAGACAAGATTT
Source organism: Rutidosis leptorrhynchoides (assembly GCF_046630445.1). NCBI lineage: Eukaryota > Viridiplantae > Streptophyta > Magnoliopsida > Asterales > Asteraceae > Rutidosis > Rutidosis leptorrhynchoides. Next base: position 138,158,822 of record NC_092333.1, read on the forward strand.
CATCAATCATGTCTCCGGGTAGGTCTCTTAAAATATTGGGTTGTCTATCCATTTTGTGTTTTTATACTGTAAAATAGACAAGAGTTAGATTCATAAAAAAAAATACTTATTAATACAAGCAATTTTTACATATATCATAAAGCATAAGCACACTATATTACATATATTACACCACACGAATACAACTATCTTATTCCGACTCGCTTGTTTCTTCTTCTTCGGTTTTGGTTCGTTTTGCCAAGTTTCTAGGGATATATGATGTTCCCCTAATACGAGCCGTCGTTATCCACATTGGTTTAGAAAAACCTGGTGGTTTAGAGGTTCCCAGGTCATTGTTACAACTTAAGGACTTCGGGGGTTGACGATACATATAAAGTTCATCGGGGTTGGAATTAGATTTCTCTATTTTTATGCCCTTTCCCTTATTATTTTCTTTTGCCTTTTTAAATTCAGTTGGGGTAATTTCTATAACATCATCGGAATTCTCGTCGGAATGCGATTCATCGGAGAATTGGTAATCCTCCCAATATTTTGCTTCCTTGGCGGAAACACCATTGACCATAATTAACCTTGGTCGGTTGGTTGAGGATTTTCTTTTACTTAACCGTTTTATTATTTCCCCCACCGGTTCTATTTCTTCATCCGGTTCCGATTCTTCTTCCAGTTCCGATTCTTCTTCCGGTTCCGACTCTTCTTCCGGTTCCTCTTCGGGAACTTGTGAATCAGTCCATGAATCATTCCAATTTACATTTGACTCTTCATTATTATTAGGTGAGTCAATGGGACTTGTTCTAGAGGTAGACATCTATCACATAATATCAAACGCGTTAAGAGATTAATATATCACATAATATTCACATGTTAAAAATATATAGTTTCCAACAAAATTTGTTAAGCAATCATTTTTCAAGTAAACACGGTCGAAGTCCAGACTCACTAATGCATCCTAACAAACTCGATAAGACACACTAATGCAAAATTCTGGTTCTCTAAGACCAACGCTCGGATACCAACTGAAATGTCCCGTTCTTATTGATTAAAAACGTTCCATATTAATTGATTTCGTTGCGAGGTTTTGACCTCTATATGAGACGTTTTTCAAAGACTGCATTCATTTTAAAACAAACCATAACCTTTATTTCATCAATAAAGGTTTAAAAAGCTTTACGTAGATTATCAAATAATGATAATCTAAAATATCCAGTTTACACACGACCATTACATAATGGTTTACAATACAAATATGTTACAACAAAATAAGTTTCTTGAATGCAGTTTTTACACAATATCATACAAGTATGGACTCCAAATCTCGTCCTTATTTAAGTATGCGACAGCGGAAGCTCTTAATAATCACCTGAGAATAAACATGCTTAAAACGTCAACAAAAATGTTGGTGAGTTATAGGTTTAACCTATATATATCAAATCATAATAATAGACCACAAGATTTCATATTTCAATACACATCCCATACATAGAGATAAAAATCATTCATATGGTGAACACCTGGTAACCGACTTTAACAAGATGCATATATAAGAATATCCCCATCATTCCGGGACACCCTTCGGATATGATATAAATTTCGAAGTACTAAAGCATCCGGTACTTTGGATGGGGTTTGTTAGGCCCAATAGATCTATCTTTAGGATTCACGTCAATTAGGGTGTCTGTTCCCTAATTCTTAGATTACCAGACTTAATAAAAAGGGGCATATTCGATTTCGATAATTCAACCATAGAATGTAGTTTCACGTACTTGTGTCTATTTTGTAAATCATTTATAAAACCTGCATGTATTCTCATCCCAAAAATATTAGATTTTAAAAGTGGGACTATAACTCACTTTCACAGATTTTTTTTTTTTTACTTCGTCGGGAAGTAAGACTTGGCCACTGGTTGATTCACGAACCTATAACAATATATACATATATATTAAAGTATGTTCAAAATATATTTACAACACTTTTAATATATTTTGATGTTTTAAGTTTATTAAGTCAGCTGTCCTCGTTAGTAACCTACAACTAGTTGTCCACAGTTAGATGTACAGAAATAAATCGATAAATATTATCTTGAATCAATCCACGACCCAGTGTATACGTATCTCAGTATTGATCACAACTCAAACTATATATATTTTGGAATCAACCTCAACCCTGTATAGCTAACTCCAACATTCACATATAGAGTGTCTATGGTTGTTCCGAAATATATATAGATGTGTCGACATGATAGGTCGAAACATTGTATACGTGTCTATGGTATCTCAAGATTACATAATATACAATACAAGTTGATTAAGTTATGGTTGGAATAGATTTGTTACCAATTTTCACGTAGCTAAAATGAGAAAAATTATCCAATCTTGTTTTACCCATAAATTCTTCATTTTAAATCCGTTTTGAGTGAATCAAATTGCTATGGTTTCATATTGAACTCTATTTTATGAATCTAAATAGAAAAAGTATAGGTTTATAGTTGGAAAAATAAGTTACAAGTCATTTTTGTAAAGGTAGTCATTTCAGTCGAAAGAACGACGTCTAGATGACCATTTTAGAAAACATACTTCCACTTTGAGTTTAACCATAATTTTTGGATATAGTTTCATGTTCATAATAAAAATCATTTTCTCAGAATAACAACTTTTAAATAAAAGTTTATCATAGTTTTTAATTAACTAACCCAAAACAGCCCGCGGTGTTACTACGACGGCGTAAATCCGGTTTTACGGTGTTTTTTGTGTTTCCAGGTTTTAAATCATTAAGTTAGCATATCATATAGATATAGAACATGTGTTTAGTTGATTTTAAAAGTCAAGTTAGAAGGATTAACTTTTATTTGCGAACAAGTTTAGAATTAACTAAACTATGTTCTAGTGATTACAAGTTTAAACCTTCGAATAAGATAGCTTTATATGTATGAATCGAATGATGTTATGAACATCATTACTATCTTAAGTTCCTTGGATAAACCTATTGGAAAATAGAAAAATGGATCTAGCTTCAACGGATCCTTGGATGGCTCGAAGTTCTTGAAGCAGAATCATGACACGAAAATAAGTTCAAGTAAGATCATCACTTGAAATAAGATTGTTATAGTTATAGAAATTGAACCAAAGTTTGAATATGATTATTACCTTGTATTAGAATGATAACCTACTGTAAGAAACAAAGATTTCTTGAGGTTGGATGATCACCTTACAATATTGGAAGTGGGCTAGCAAACTTGAAAGTATTCTTGATTTTATGTAACTAGAACTTGTAGAATATATGAAGAACACTTAGAACTTGAAGATAGAACTTGAGAGAGATCAATTAGATGAAGAAAATTGAAGAATGAAAGTGTTTGTAGTTGTTTTTGGTCGTTGGTGTATGGATTAGATATAAAGGATATGTAATTTTGATTTCATGTAAATAAGTCATGAATGATTACTCATATTTTTGTAATTTTATGAGATATTTCATGCTAGTTGCCAAATAATGGTTCCCACATGTGTTAGGTGAATCACATGGGCTGCTAAGAGCTGATCATTGGAGTGTATATACTAATAGTACATACATCTAAAAGCTGTGTATTGTACGAGTACGAATATGGGTGCATACGAGTAGAATTGTTGATGAAACTGAACGAGGATGTAATTGTAAGCATTTTTGTTAAGTAGAATTATTTTGATAAGTGTATTGAAGTCTTTCAAAAGTGTATAAATACATATTAAAACACTACATGTATATACATTTTAACTGAGTCGTTAAGTCATCGTTAGTCGTTACATGTAAGTGTTGTTTTGAAACCTTTAGGTTAACGATCTTGTTAAATGTTGTTAACCCAATGTTTATAATATCAAATGAGATTTTAAATTATTATATTATCATGATATTATCATGTATAAATATCTCTTAATATGATATATATACATTAAATGTCTTTACAACGATAATCGTTACATATATGTCTCGTTTAAAAATCATTAAGTTAGTAGTCTTGTTTTTACATATGTAGTTCATTGTTAATATACTTAATGATATGTTTACTTATCATAGTATCATGTTAACTATATATATATCCATATATATGTCATCATATAGTTTTTACAAGTTTTAACGTTCGTGAAACACCGGTCAACTTGGGTGGTCAATTGTCTATATGAAACATATTTCAATTAATCAAGTCTTAACAAGTTTGATTGCTTAACATGTTGGAAACATTTAATCATGTAAATATCAATCTCAATTAATATATATAAACATGGAAAAGTTCGGGTCACTACAGAAGCTAGATCCATTTTTCTCATTTCCAGTAGGTTTATCCTAGGAACTTAAGGTAGTAATGATGTTCATAACATCATTCGATTCATACATATAAAGCTATCTTATTCGAAGGTTTAAACTTGTAATCACTAGAACATAGTTTAGTTAATTCTAAACTTGTTCGCAAACAAAAGTTAATCCTTCTAACTTGACTTTTAAAATCAACTAAACACATGTTCTATATCTATATGATATGCTAACTTAATGATTTAAAACCTGGAAACACGAAAAACACCGTAAAACCGGATTTACGCCGTCGTAGTAACACCACGGGCTGTTTTGGGTTAGTTAATTGAAAACTATGATAAACTTTGATTTAAAAGTTGTTATTCTGAGAAAATGATTTTTATTATGAACATGAAACTATATCCAAAAATTATGGTTAAACTCAAAGTGGAAGTATGTTTACTAAAATGGTCATCTAGACGTCGTTCTTTCGACTAAAATGACTACCTTTACAAAAACGACTTTTAACTTAATTTTTCTACTATAAACCTATACTTTTTCTATTTAGATTCATAAAATAGAGTTCAATATGAAACCATAGCAATTTGATTCACTCAAAACGGATTTAAAATGAAGAAGTTATGGGTAAAACAAGATTGGATAATTTTTCTCATTTTAGCTACGTGAAAATTGGTAACAAATCTATTCCTACCATAACTTAATCAACTTGTATTGTATATTATGTAATCTTGAGATACCATAGACACGTATACAATGTTTCGACCTATCATGTCGACACATCTATATATATTTCGGAACAACCATAGACACTCTATATGTGAATGTTGGAGTTAGCTATACAGGGTTGAGGTTGATTCCAAAATATATATAGTTTGAGTTGTGATCAATACTGAGATACGTATACACTGGGTCGTGGATTGATTCAAGATAATATTTATCGATTTATTTCTGTACATCTAACTGTGGACAACTAGTTGTAGGTTACTAACGAGGACAGCTGACTTAATAAACTTAAAACATCAAAATATATTAAAAGTGTTGTAAATATATTTTGAACATACTTTGATATATATGTATATATTGTTATAGGTTCGTGAATCAACCAGTGGCCAAGTCTTACTTCCCGACGAAGTAAAAATCTGTGAAAGTGAGTTATAGTCCCACTTTTAAAATCTAATATTTTTGGGATGAGAATACATGCAGGTTTTATAAATGATTTACAAAATAGACACAAGTACGTGAAACTACATTCTATGGTTGAATTATTGAAATCGAATATGCCCCTTTTTATTAAGTCTGGTAATCTAAGAATTAGGGAACAGACACCCTAATTGACGCGAATCCTAAAGATAGATCTATTGGGCCTAACAAACCCCATCCAAAGTACCGGATGCTTTAGTACTTCGAAATTTATATCATATCCGAAGGGTGTCCCGGAATGATGGGGATATTCTTAAATATGCATCTTGTTAATGTCGGTTACCAGGTGTTCACTATAGGAATGATTTTTATCTCTATGTATGGGATGTGTATTGAAATATGAAATCTTGTGATCTATTATTATGATTTGATATATATAGGTTAAACCTATAACTCACCAACATTTTTTTTGACGTTTTAAGCATGTTTATTCTCAGGTGATTATTAAGAGCTTCCGCTGTCGCATACTTAAATAAGGACGAGATTTGGAGTCCATGCTTGTATGATATTGTGTAAAAACTGCATTCAAGAAACTTATTTTGTTGTAACATATTTGTATTGTAAACCATTATGTAATGGTCGTGTGTAAACAGGATATTTTAGATTATCATTATTTGATAATCTACGTAAAGCTTTTTAAACCTTTATTGATGAAATAAAGGTTATGGTTTGTTTTAAAATGAATGCAGTCTTTGAAAAACGTCTCATATAGAGGTCAAAACCTCGCAACGAAATCAATTAATATGGAACGTTTTTAATCAATAAGAACGGGACATTTCAAACAGCTGAACATGAGGTAGCGTAGATGGATTGAACTGTTGAACGATTACGACTTTGAGATTCGATATCACCCGGGGAAGGCGAATGTGGTAGCCAACGCTTTGAGTAGAAAGGACAGAGAACATATGCGGGTAAAAGCTATGAATATAATTATTTGTACTAATCTTACTACTCAAATAAAGGAGGCGCAGTATGGAGTTTTAAAAGAAGGAAATTTAAAGAATGAAATACCTAAAGAATCAGAAAAACATCTTAATATTCTGGAAGATGGAACCCGATATAGGGCTAAAAGAATTTGGGTACCAAAGTTTGGAGATGTAAGAGAAATGGTACTTAAGGAACCACATAAAACTAGATATTCAATACATCTTGGAGCGGGGAAGATGTACAAAGATCTCAAGAAACACTTTTGGTGGCCGGGTATGAAAGCCGATATTGCTAAATACGTAGGAGAATGTTTGACGTGTTCTAAGGTCAAAGATGAATATCAAAAACCATCAGGTCTACTTCAACAACCTGAAATCCCGAAATGGAAATGGGAAAACATTACCATGGATTTCATTACTAAATTGCTAAGGACTGCAAGTGGTTATGATACTATTTGGGTAATAGTCGATAGTCTCACCGAATCAGCACACTTTTTGCCAATGAGAGAAGATGATAAAATGGAGAAGTTGGCACGTTTATACTTGAAGGAAGTCATCTCCAGACATGGAATACCCGTCTCTATTATCTCTGATAGGATGGCAGATTTGTTTCAAGATTCTGGCAGACGTTACAACAAGCATTGGGGACTCGTCTAGACATGAGTACTGCCTATCACCCACAAACTGGTGGGAAAAGTGAAAGGATGATATAGACCCTTGCAGATATGCTACGAGCATGTGTCATTGATTTCGGAAACAGTTGGGATCGACATCTACCGTTAGCAGAATTTTCCTACAATAATAGTTACCATTCGAGTATTGAGATGGCGCCGTTTGAGGCACTTTATGGTAGAAAGTGCAGGTCTCCGATTTTTTGAAGTGAAGTGGGGGATAGACAGATTACGAGTCCAGAAATTCTCCAAGAAACTACATAGAAAATCATTTAAATTCAACAACGATTGAAAACTGTCCAAAGTCGACAAAAGAGCTACGCGGACAGTAAAAGAAAAGATATAGAATTTGAAATTGGTGACATGGTCATGCTTAAGGTATCACCTTGGAAAGGTGTTGTTCGATTTGGTAAACGGGGGAAACTAAATCCAAGGTACATTGGACCATTCAAGATTATAGATCATGTCGGACCAGTAGCTTACCGACTTGAATTACCTCAACAACTCGCCGGCATACATGATACTTTTCACGTATCGAATTTTAAGAAATGCTTAGCTAAAGAAGATCTCACTATTCCTTTAGACGAAATTTAAATCAATGAAAAACTTCAATTCATTGAAGAACCTGTCGAGATAATGGATCGTGACGTTAAAGGACTTAAGCAAAACAAAATACCAATCATTAAGGTTTGATGGAATGCTCATAGAGGACTCGATTTCACCTGGGAGCGTGAAGATCAAATGAAGAAGAAATACCCACACTTATTTCCAGATGATGCGTCAACACCTCCAACTGCTTAAAATTTCGGGACGAAATTAATTTAACGAGTAGGTACTGTAGTGACCCGAACTTTTCCATGATTATATATTATAAGAGATTAATATTTACATGAATAAATGTTTCCAACATGTTAAGCAATCAAACTTGTTAAGACTTGATTATTTGAAATGAGTTTCATGTAGACAATTGACCACCCAGGTTGACCGGTGATTCACGAACGTTAAAACTTGTAAAAACTACATGATGATATATATATATATATATGGATATATATATATATATATATAGTTAACATGAAATTATGATAAGTAAGTATCTCATTAAGTATATTAACAATGAGATATATACATGAGAATGAAACTGTTGAATTAAGAAACTCGAAACGGTATATATAACGATTATCGTTATAACAACGTCTTACTAAATACATATGTATCATATTAAGATATTGTTACACTATATTTAACATTATAAAATGATAATTATATATATCATTAAGTATGTTAACAATGAACTACATATGTAAAACAAGACTACTAACTTAAGAATTTCGAAACGAGACATATATGTTACGATTATCGTTGTAACGACATTTTAATATATATATATATATCACATTAAGATAAATTCATACATCATAAAATCATGATAATGTAATAATTTAACACCTCATTAGATATAATAAACATTGGGTTAACAACATTAAATGAGATCGTTAACTTAAAGGTTTCAAAACAACACTTACATGTAACGACTAACGATGACTTAACGACTCAATTAAAATGTATATACATGTAGTATATTAAGATGTATTAGTACACTTTTGAAAGAATTCATGACACATATCAAAGTACTTCAACTTAACAAAAATGCTTACATTTACATTCTCATTCATTTTCATCAACAATTCTACTCGTATGCACCCGTATTCGTACTCGTACAATACACAGCTCCTAGATGTACATACTATTGGTATATACACTTCAATGATCAGATCTTAGCAGCCCTTAATGAGTCATAAAACATGTGGGAAACATTCTTTGTAATCTACTATGAATTATTTAGCAAGATTACAAAAATATTGTTAATCATTCATGACTTAATTACAAGAAAACAAACTTACACATCCTTTATATCTAATCCATATATCACGACCTAAAACACATACAAACACCTTCATTCTTCAATTTTCTTCATCTAATTGATCTCTCTCAAGTTCTATCTTCAAGTTCTATCTTCAAGTTCTAAGTGTTCTTCATAAATTCTATAAGTTCTAGTTTCATAAAATCAAGAATACTTTCAAGTTTGCAAGTCTACTTCCAAGCTTTCTAATCCACTCCAAGTAATCATCTAAGATCAAGAAACCTTTGTTATTTATAGTAGGTTATCATTCTAATTCAAGGTAATACTCATATTCAAACTTTGATTCAATTTCTATAATTATAACTATCTTAATTCGAGTAGAAAATCTTACTTGAACTTGTTTTCGTGTCATGATTCTACTTCAAGAACTTCCAAGCCATCGAAGATCCTTTGAAGCTCAAGTTTATTTTTAATTATTTCCAGTAGGTTTACCTACTAAACTTGAGGTAGTAATGATGTTCATAACATCATTCGATTCATATATATATATATATATATATATATATATATATATATATATATATATATATATATATATATATATATATATATATATATATATATATATATATATATATAACTATCTTATTCGAAGATTTAAACTTGTAATCACTAGAACCTAGTTTAGTTAATTCTAAACTTGTTCGCAAACAAAGTTAATCCTTCTAACTTGACTTTTAAAATCAACTAAACACATGTTCTATATCTATGTGATATGCTAACTTAATGATTTAAAACCTGGAAACACGAAGAACACCGTAAAATCGGACATACGCCGTCGTAGTGAAACCGGAGGATGTTTTGGGTTAGATAATTAAAAATTATGATAAACTTTGATTTAAAAGTTGTTCTTCTGAGAAAATGATTTTTCTTATGAACATGAAACTATATCCAAAATTCATGGTTAAACTCAAAGTGGAAGTATGTTTTTCAAAATGGTCATCTAGACGTCGTTCTTTCGACTGAAATGACTACCTCTTATAAAATTGACTTGTAACCTGTATTTCCGACTATAAACTTATACTTTTTCTGTTTAGTTTCATAAATTTCAGTTCATTATGAAACCATAGCAACTTGAATCACTCAAAACGGATTTAAAACGAAGAAGTTATGGGTAAATTGGATAATTTTTCTTGTTGTAGCTACGTGAAATTTGTAACAAATCTATATTAACCATAACTTAACTAAATTTTATTGTATTATACATGTACTCTAACATATTATGTAACCTTGATAGACCATAGACACGTATGCAATGTTTTGACATATCATATTGACGTCATCTATATATATTATTTGGAACAACCATAGACACTCTATATGCGGTAATGATCGAGTTAGCTATACAGGGTTGAGGTTGATTCCAAAATAATATATATACTTTGAGTTGTGATCGAGTCTGAGACTTGTATGCACTGGGTCGTGGATTTATTCGAGATAATATATATATTGATTTATTTCTGTACTACTAACTGTGGACAATTATTTGTGGACTACAAACGTTGGACTATCAACTTAACAAACTTTAATCGTTAAAACATAATAAAATATAGTATAATTATATTTCGATCATACTTTGATATATATATATATATATATATATATATATATATATATATATATATATATATACATATTTATTATAGGTTCGTGAATCGACCAGTGGCCAAGTGTTATTTTCTGACGAAGTGATAATCTGTGAAAGTGAGTTATAGTCCCATTTTTACTATGTAATATTTTGGGATGAGAATACATGCAGTTTTGTAAATGTTTTACAAAATAGACACAAGTAATTGAAATTACATTCTATGTTGGATTATGAATACCGAATATCACCCTTTTAGCTTGGTAACCTAAGAATTAGGGAACAGACACCCTAATTGACGCGAATCCTAAAGGTAGATCTACGGGCACTAACTCCCCCCATACTGGAAAATGGTATGCTTTAGTACTTCGAGTTATTAATACCGATGGATTTCTGTTTTGGGGATATTCTATATGCATTTTATTAATGTAGGTTACCAGGTGTTCAACATATGAATGGTTTTTATGCAGTTCGCATGTTATTGAAAAAAGAAAATGGAAATCTTGTGGTCTATTATTACGATTTGATAAATATATAGGTTAAACCTATAACTCACCAACATTTTTGTTGACGTTTAAAGCATGTTTATTCTCATGTGATTATTAAGAGCTTCCGCTGTTGCATGCTAATTTAAGGACAAGATTGGACTCTGCATGCTTGTATAATAATGTTTTAAAACTGCATTCGAAGACTTAAGTTGTTGTATAATATTATTGTAAACCAATATGTAATGTTCGTGTGTAAAACGTTATCTTTTAGATTACCATTTCTTGATAATCTACGTTATGGTTTTTGAACCTTTATCGATAAAATAAAGGTTATGGTTTGTTTTAAAAATGAATGCAGTCTTTGAAAAACGTTTCATATAGAGGTCAAAACCTCGCAACGAAATCAATTAATATGAAACGTTTATAATCGATATGAACGGGACATTTCACATGTTGCATTCTTGATGCCATGAAGTGTGCAACATTTACTTTCGTAGAGTTCAGAAGACACCATATGAAAGTGACTTCATTTGCATCCAGTCGATCCAGTAGTTTCCCATTTCCGTAAACATTTGCAGTGATGATCTGTTGCCAAAGATCATATGTTGATGCAAGATGTTGACAAAGGAATCCATCCTTTTTGATGTATTCGAGTTTAAGAGTTCCGTTGCACATAATATCTAGTGCATTGTCTTTATTTACCCATTCAAGAAATTCATTGAACGAATTTGGTTCTAGAAAGAATGTTCGACCTTCATTCGGAACATCCATAATATTTCCAAATTCTTTAAGCGTTAATGAATAACTTCTTCCATAAAGAGAAAATGAGATTTTCTCATTATTTTGTGAGAATTGAAAATTCTCATAGAATTCATTGATGTGAAGAGGATAGAGTGAACCTCTTAGATTAAGAAAGACATCTCACTTGATGTTTGAGAAGCTTTCAAGAGAGTAGGTAGTAAGATGATGTGTAAGAACTTTTCTCCCTTCAACAATAGACCTCATTGTGAAGAACTTTTGCTTTGCAAAGAGATGTTTGGAGTAGTTGATGTGGGTGTGAATTTGTTGAATGTATTTGCTTTAATAGACAAATGATGAATGTTGTCTAGTAAACTTTAATGGGGTAGGTAGCTAGATTGAGAGCACTTTGACTGAGATATCAATTTGTCCTTTTGCAATCTATTGATCATTGAATTTGTGTAAGAGTGTTAGGACAAATCAATTTTGTCAGGTGTTCTGCGGTCGAACCACGGTCGACCGTGGGAGCAGCCATACAGTGACAGATTTATATTTTTGCATGGGTATACAAGCAAAGCTAACTTAAGCACACAATAAACACAACATTATTAATTATCTTACACATAATTGTTTATTGCCAACATTTAAGCACTTCACAGAGTACACAAATAAAGATCATTATCCCAAACACACAAGTTATGACCTACTGCAAAAAATTGTTTTCACAAATCCTTTCAACGCCTTCTTGAACCTAGAGTGATTTTCGCTAATCTCTTCCTCTCGCTTCAGAATCCTGTCGATCTTGGTTTCAAAATTCGAATTCACGAATTCCTGATGTTCCTGTAAGTTCGCCTCCTCATCTTCTATTCCCTCTTCATCTAATTCTTCCTCTGGTTGATAGTTCTCAATCTCATCGAGATCCTCTTGAAGACTCAATCTTCTTCCGCGAGAGGATTCTGCTAGATGACCACTTCGAATGATAGTTGACGTATCTAGTGGCTCGAATGAAGGTTGTTGAACAATAGCGTGTGTTACCTTGAGGTAGCTGAACAAACTGTTCAGATGCATTCCATACGGAAGAGATCTAGTTGATTCAGTCATCAGATTGCTCATTCGGGATGCCATCAAAAATGCCACATTAATCTCCATAGTTAATTTAATTGCCCACATGACATAAATTTGAGTGACATGAATGTGGGAGTGGTTCCCCAGCCTACAGTAGATGTTGTAGTCAATGATTTTGTTCAGAATATCCAGATCTGATCGGAGATCCTTTCCGGTTAGTCCCTTGGATAGGATTTCTGAGTGCTTGGCGTTAGGTTTAAAAAGCAAGGTTAATGTATCGGTAGCTTGAATAAACTCAGGAAGATGTTCTAGTTTGTGTCGTCTACTGTAGAACTCCATTCCTTCAGTATGAACACCATTTTTTGTTAAGATGAAATCTTACCACCTTAGTTTCTGTGTTAAAGCTATAGTTGGCATAGAACTCTCTTATCAACTCAGGAATATAGGTCCATTGATTAGTACGAATGAAGTTGATTCCTTTGAAACAGCTTGTCAATTATTTCAAGGAATGCTTCAAGGTTTATGATTCTTCCTTCTGCTATTGCTCTTGCTCTTGCTTTGAGCCATTTCTTGTTATATGTTGTATGTTGTCTCGCATCAGTTGGAGGATTATATCTATTCTCACCTCCTCTAGATTGAGCATCCCTGGTCCTTACCATTTGTCTACACAATGTTACTTCAAATTAATTCAAAGTGTATAATTTAATTGTAGGCAACAAGTTTTGCAAACTTTAATTATCATCAATACTTAGATGTTTTGATGTTAATATTCTTCACATTTTCACTCTTCATTAGTGTTAATGAGTTTGCAACTAGATTGAAATTTTCACAAAGTTCATATGTGTTCTAGGTTTTTGAGATCATCATCAACACATGTTTTGACATTCAACATTATTACACTCAATTAGTAACAATGTCATTTATATCATATGAACAATGATTCTATGAAAATCTAACCTAGATGTATAATGAACCCTAGAATTATTCAATGTTAAATTAACGCATAGATAGGTACTACTACAATCGTTTCCAAGTTGTTCTTCAAGAACAATTTTGATTGTTTGCATCAATTTAAGTTTTGATTCATTCTAGTTAGGGTTTCTTCATAACCCTAATTCATCATACAAACACAATTGAATGCTAGGGAAGCAAGGATTAATCATACCGAAAGTAGAAATTGAGATTGAAGGAATGAGCGTTCTTCTTCGTGCGGTCGATCTCCTCAGCCGTGTGCAAAGTGCGTGTGTTTTGAAGTGAGTAGGAGTGAAAGAAAAGTGAGGGTTTTATTTAATTTAAAACAGAATCTGACCACGCACGGTAGAAGCACGGTCGACCGTGGTGTTAGCCGTGCAGGAATTTTCACACGTACAGGACAGGAGTCTGCGGTCGGGTATACGGTCAGCCGAGGTGCTGCCGTGGATCCTTCCGATCACTTATTTCTTTACTTCTTCTTTCTTTGAACGCGTTTTAACGATTCATAGGTTCTATAGAAAACTTGAGGACAAGTTTTCTTTTCCTAACATTGAATGATTACATCCTTTCGATGTTTAATCATCAATGACACGTAATATACTATATACATATATATATATATATATATACATATATATATATATATATATATATATATATATATATATATACAGATATATATATATATATATATACATATATATATATATATACATATATATATATATATACATATATATATATATACATATATATATACATATATATATATATATATATATATATATATATATATATATATATATATATATATTCAATCATTCACATAGTATACACAAAACGCATCAATCTTGTATTTAGCATGCAATACATAGTTTCACATAAACGCACAATCCTAAAGCAAGTAAGCTTTCTCCACTAACCTTTTAAAATCATTTTTCAAAAACAATTTTGCATTTGTAAGAAAAACCTTTCATTAATATAAAGTCTTTTTGAGAAGGTTATTCTCATTAGCATTTTGATCATTGATTTTAATTGATTTTAAGATTACCCAATCCTTGACTTATCCCTACCATAGAATTGCTAGCTTGGTCCATTTTTCCCATATTCTCAATTTTCCTAATAATAGACAATGGACTTTGATTACAAGATTTGTGTTTGCTAGAGTCGTGACATATATTCATTTCACGTTTACCTCTTGATGAATCACAAATAATCATACTTTCAAATTTTCTTTTCAAAGCATTATTTTCATCAATTAAGGTTTTGTTAAGTTGTCTAACATTGTGTAATTCTTTCTCTAAAAGTTTTACTTTGTCACGACTACTATCATACACAAATTTAATAGTCTTGTAATCATCTAACAATTCTTCATAATTAGAAGGATAGAATACATGTACCTCATTGCAATCCATGCTTGAGACATCATCTTCTTTGAAAGGATATTCAACCTCTTCTTCACTTTGACCATCTTGATCCAAATCATTCCAAGAACTCATGAGGCAAAAGTCTTCATTCTTATTCAAACCATTTGCTTGAGAATCACCAACTTTTTCCAAATCCTTCCCTATTCCTTTACCCTTTAAGCTCTTAGAGTTTAAATCTTCTTGAGAACAAAGTGAATCTCAACATTCTTTTGCACTTTCACATGAAATTATCTTTAATCTTTCTACACTAGGAAGAATTGCATGAAGTAGTGAAATTGCATCAAATTGTTTCAAAACATCATTGTTTTGAAATGTTGACTTCACTAGTCTTGAACTAGTTTGTGGTACAAAGTCTCCTACTTTGATTATTCTCCACAAGTAGTAATCCTTGGATTTGAGATAAGACTCAAATCTTAATTTCCACACATCAATATTCATCTTATCAAAGATTGGTGCTTCTTTCACCAATTCTTCCAAGTATCCCATTGTTTGAGTTGATCCGAGAATCGTTGACTCAAGTTTTTGTACAAAACGAATCTTGACGCTTTCGCAATCGTTTATAGAGCAATGATTTGAGCAGCCGCTCTGATACCAATTATAAGTAACTAGAGGGGGGGTGAATAGTTACTTAATACGTTTTTAACACTTTTTCGATTGATCACCAAAATCGATTAACTTTGATCAACCAATTCAACTCAAAGTTAATGTGTGTGGTGTACATGTTCAAAATGATAAATGAAGTAATGTAAAGAACATAGACACAATGATTTATAGTAGTTCGGGTGGATGTTAACTAATTCACCTTAATCCACTCCCCGATTACACTACTCGAGATTTGTTGCTTCACTAAGCACCTTTCTCCAAACCCGATGGAGATCCGATTTACAAGTCTTCAACTTCTTTGGTAGACAACAAACCTAATCTTTCTATCCCTTTAAAAGATCAACTCTAATCTAGATCAACTTGTCTTCACCTTGGACAAGTATTAATCTTCAAATAAGATTAATCAACTTCCTAAGTCCCTTTAAGGAAGTAGATCACTAAGCTAGTCTATGCTTCTACTAATTGAAGTTACAAGACTTATACACTTTGCAATGATGATCCTAAGACAATACTAGGACATACATTACACTAAGTAAACCCACAAGATTAATGATTTTGATTAGTAAGTTTACAACAACCAGATTCTATATCTCTAAGATCATAGAATCTTCTCTTGCTTGATCACATTTGAGTAGTAGTTAAAGCCCTTGTGATCTCTGAAAATATGCCTTTGAAATATGCAAGAGGGTCAGCTTCAAATGCTCCTTAATGTTTGCCTTTAATAGTGGGATTCAAAAAGTAGCCGTTGACACACGGTTGCCATCACGATCGACCGTGGTTCGACCGTGCGTGCTCCAGTCCAAATTTAGTATCCGTTGTACAGCCGTTTGACTCAAATTTGAACACCACATTTTGGCACCTTTACTCCTTCTAGCACCTGCAAAAGAAACCAAACATCCTATACAAGTACTATATGCATTAAGTGTGTGAGATTTGGTCTTATTGCATGAAAGTGACTTAACATTCCAAAAGTGGTAAACCCAACATTCTTGGAGAAGTGTCTTTCTTGATATTTTGGGAAATCTCAGTTTGATCAAGACTTAGTTAGTCACATTAATGTCTTTGGTTCAATTCTAAAGACTAGTCACTATGTCATTAACTTCCTAGTTTTAATTAATCACAAGTCATGTTCCATTTGGGTTTAGGTAGAGATTAATTGAATGATGTCTTTATAAGATAATCATGAAGTATGTAAAGACATTAAAGTTAAGTCATACTTGAACAAGCAATCACACTTAGTTACTTAAACTAGATCAAATAGACAATTGACTATAATTTCACTGTGAATCATTTTACACTTAATCTATTGGAGTATGTTAGTTACTTGAATCCTAACTAGCAAGCTCATAGCAAACATATTAATCACGTTGACAAATTTATGAGTATTAAGCATATTGGCAAGTAGCAAGTAATACTCACACATAGCAAGAGATAGTTACTATAAGATCAATCATATAGATATTTGCACAACTTGTATTTTAAGTTTTTAGCAAGCTTACTTGCAATATAACATATTGCATGATTAATGTGTAAGCACACATTAATGTCCAACATATGCACAAGGTAAGAGCAATCTCTAGTTGGGACTTGGTGACCATCCTAAATGTATCTAAGTGTATTTTAGAATTACAAGTCTTTACTAGTTACACTTGAGAGCATTGTTCCTCATTTAGCCTTAATTAATTACTAAGTCATTTTCAATATCAATTATTTTTCTAATGACATTGGCTTAAGTGTGTTGGTACTTGATGATCATACTAAGGATGTCTAGATAAGAATTAAGATCACAAGTTGTTGATTAATACTTATGTGTTATGCCTAATCTTGGTTAATTTGTCATTAAGATGTCATTAGGCGTAATTAATCACAATTGGTGTTTTTATGACCAAAACTCAATTGAGTATGGAGAGGGCATCTATTCTAAGCATGTTGAGAAAGGTTTCATGAATTATAGATGTCAGGAACTAGTCAAACTTTATTTGGTCAAAATCGGTAACAGAGAAAACTGTGGTCGCACTGCGGTTGACTGTGGTGGCGACCGTGCAACTTGTTTTCATAAAACTGCGTTGCAATTCAGTTTGGGGTTTCACGGTTGACTATGCGGTTGACCGTACCTCGACCGTGTGTTTAGCTGAACTTTTAATTTCATTCTTTAACCTATGTTTGACTTGGTCGTTTGCAAGATAAAGTATGGATTAGTGACCTTGCGTGTTTTATGTTAAGATGTCAGTCATCACTTATGCATATGTATGTGTCATCATCAAAACATATTCTTTTGTTAATTATCATACTTAAGTTTGTCGTTTAGTTTATTAACCAACATTCAACCAACAATATCATTAAACTGTTTCGTTTATACAAACTCGTGGTTTCACGGGTCATTTCACTACTTAATATTAATCTATCACAATAGAGCTTAGTGTCTTGATATCATTATAAGAGATATTATGTTCAAAAATCAGCAGCAGCATATTTTGTGGTGACAAAAAAAAAGGCAACATGTAAGGTGTTATTCAAATTTACTAATTAATGCAAGTCTTTTTTTATCGTGTGATACTTGGTGATCAACTTTACTTTGGGGAGAAATTCTAACTTGGTGACCAAGTTCAGCTTGGAGAACAAGACCAAATTGGGGAGAAAGTCTAACTTGAAAATCAAGTTCAACTTAGACCAAGTTGAAGCTTGACTATAAATAGAAGTCATTGTATGAAGAGAAAGATAGAATAGCAGGTTAAAAAAAGAGTCAACAAGAGTCCTCTTACTTTGTATCATGTGGTGGTCTCGGTAATTCAATAACAATGGAGTGAATTTCGTTATTTGAATCAATCGTTGTGAGAAGTGTAAGAGTTGAGAGATACGTGATAACGTTCAAGAGTGTTGTAACGAGCCTTCATTCTTTTAATACTGTTCTTATAAATTAAGTGGCCACTTGTCCCGTGGGTTTTACTCTCGTATGAGAAGTTTTCGGCATAAAATGTTCTGAAAATATTACTTCTGTGTATTTAATTGATTTATTATTTACTTATACATGGTTATGTGTTTTTTAGTATGGTGGTGATCGATTTCAAAAATGGAGTATGTGAGGGGTTGATCCCAACAAACTGGTATCAGAGCGAGGTTCATGTGAAGAATCACATAACCAGGAGGAAGTGAATACAAGAAGAAAAAAGAGTGGTTTTTTATATTTTGCGCAACGAAGAGAGAATTGATAGGATGAGTTCTTTAACCGTTGGATCGGTGTGAAAATTGGATTATAGGTTTATAAGAGGTTTTTACACGATCTGAACGTTGGGATATGGAAATAGAACTGTCGTTTTAGATATACAATTTTGAAATTTTGCTTCAAAAGAATTCGCCGATTTTAACATAGTTGCACGATCTGAAAATTGGGATACGGAAAAAGAGTTGTCTTTCGAGAGATGTACATTTTGAGCTTTACTGCAAAAGAATTCGTTGATTTCAGCACAGTTGAGAAGAACCAAGTGTTGCGGAATCGTTAGGCGTTGAATCATCATGAACTTTGGACAGAGGATTTTAAACATATTGGTCTACATTATGACCAATTTTTGTAGTGATCAGAGGAATCAAGTGGAAGATTCGTGAATTTGAAGTTGCGATTGATATTGTATAAAATGAAGAGTTATTGAAGAATATGAGCGAGATGAAGTTGAAGTTTATTTAGCGGTGCTATTGGTGAGAGGTTCAAGTTGATGAGAATCAGTAGAGCACGTTGATCATTAAGTTCTTAAGTTGAAAGTCCTCATAACAATGAGATTGATTGTCGGTGTGTTCGGATAGTGATAAAATCGACATCAACAAGATGATGATGTCCACGTTAGGGAGATGGAGACTTGCAAATATTTTTGAAATTTATGAGATTTATAGAGAAGGAAGGATGTTGATGAGGGTGAAACAAATGTAATGAAAACTTTATATGATGATATTATGTTGGAAGTAGAAACACTTGTTTTTCAATAACATGAAGAAAATCGAGAGGAGAGTGTATTTCTCGAAGAAAATGAATTGTTATTAAATTTGAATAATGAGAGGAGTTGTTAGATATTATTCAAATTTACTGATTAGTGCAAGAATTCTTTTTTTTTTTTTTTTTTTTGTGACACTTGGTAATCAAGTTCACCTTGGGGAGGAAATCTAATTTGGTGATCAATACTAACTTTGGGAAGCAAGAGCAACTTGAGAAGAAAGTCTAACTTGGAGATCAAGTTCAATTTGGAGACCAAGTTAAAACTTGACTATAAATAGGAGTCTTTGTACGAGGCAAAAAATGGAGGACTGAGGAGGTTAAGAGAAAAATAGAGAGTTTGTGAGAGTCGACTTACTCTGTCTTGTATGGTGGTCTCGGTGATTCGGTAACGATGAAAGTGAATTCTGTTATTATAATCAATCGTTATGAGAAATGTAAGAGTTGAGTGATACGTGATAATGTTTAAGAGTGTCGTAAGGAGTGTTCATTTTTGTAATAGTGTTTGTATAGAAAGGAATTTAGGTGGCCTCTATTCTTGTGATTTGTACTTTAAATGTTGTGAACGTTTTTATTAGGCCACTCCCTATCGTAACTAAACTGTTCATCCTCTTAACCTTCCACATCAGCGCCACATCAACACCAATATTCTATAATTAACCCATAACTAAACACTCCCTATAATGGCTAAAACAATACTCCTCTTAATATACAATGTACAAGCAATAAAGCATCAAGTTCAAACAATAAAAAGCCATTGGGACCCACAATTGCTATAACTAACATATATACTTCCATTAAATCCATGGTGAGTGCGGGTAACTAAGGCGGATAACTAATCTGTGCCTATGGTTCATTACGGGTAATGACGGATAACTAGCGGGTAATGAGCGGGTAATTGACTATAGGGAGTGGTCTTATTGACCTATAAGGCCACTCCCTATCGTAACTAAACTATTCATCCTCTTAACCTTCCACATCAGTGCCACATCAACACCAATATCCTATAACTAACTCATAACTAAACACTCCCTATCATGGCTAAAACAATACTCCTCTTAATATACAACGTACAAGCAATAAAGCATAAAGTCCAACAATAAAAAACACTGGGACCCGCAATTCCTATAACTCTTCCGTTAAATCTATGGTGAAAGCGGGTAACTAACGCGGGTAACTAAGTGGTGCCTATGGTTAGTTACGGGTAATGAGCGGGTAATGGGCGGGTAAGGTCTAAGTGTGATGATGATGGATTTAGATAGTGGTGTATGTGGGGGTCGATCCCAACACAACAATCATGAGATATATCCGAATTGAGTTGTGTACATTCAAAGTGTAAAATGTAAAAACAGGGTAAAAGTGTAAAACAACATATTCTAACTTCAATGTTGGTGTAAAAAAAAAAAAAGACACCAACAAAATGGCTCCCACCTTTTTTTTTCTAGTAGTAGTATCTATTTTCCATTTATCTGTACAAGAAACCGGAGAATTTACAGCGATGAGTTCCATTTTAGTATATTTACAGAAGTACCCCCTCTGGTCCTTTGAAGACATACCCTTGAAACAAGTATAATTTTGGAATTTCACCCATGATGAGGTGATAGATCATGTTAGAGGGTACCCCAACACACCAATAAACATAAAAACAAAATGTCAGCATGGGTTTCAGAAAATTATTTCTTTTCTTGCACTCAATCAAGATTCAAGAAACTTGTCTTTTGACCCCACTATATAAAACAGGCCCCTACGCAAAACCAACATACCCACACACTCTAAACAATAGACAAGACTATAGACGATCAATTATTCAAAATATCAACTCTTTTGTTATATGTTGAAGAAGAAAGAATAACCAAAAGATATGAGATGAGGATTTGGGGAACATATTATGGTCAAGTAGGCCAATTAGGTAGAACCACCAAATAAAGGTTTGCACTAATTGAATTCATCTAAGCCCAAACGGTCTTATGTTTAAGATGTACTATGCGGTCTCTTTGGCCGTGCTTAGCACGTTTGAAAATAATATGTTACTCTCTCCGTCTCCGTCTCCGTCTCTTATTAATAGTTCACAGACAAAATGAAGTAAGACAAAATGAAGTATGGGACTATCTAGATAATTATTTACTTTATTTTACATTTTGTCAATTAGTTTTAATTGGATTTGATACATATGAGATATCATACGAACTTGTGTGGCCTACGACCAACATAATTTTCACAAGTAACTTACTAAATAGTCAAATACCAAGAGTGAATCTTTGGATTCTAAAGAATGTACAAGTTTTATCATACGATGTAATGCAATGTAGCAAGGTTAGTATATGCTGAAAATCATCTTACTCAAAGTCGATTGTCCTTTTGATCCCAACCATTGATCTTCCATTACCATTTATCATCTTGTTAGGAGATTCATGAACTTGGTCTTCTCTTTCTTCATCTGAAATTATACATTTGAAGGGTAGTTTTAGGAATAAAAAACGTTCATAATAATCTCAAACTACGTTGAAACCGCAAGTTTGATAACATCAATCCAGGAGCTAAAAACGGGTGATGATTCGTACAACACCACTTTTTAGCCATACACCACTAAATGTGCTTTAAAATATTTTATTGTACAACATTTTAATGCATGTCTAGTGGTGTATGGTAAAAAATGGTCGTGTAAGGATCACCTGCCATTATTAAAAGTTTAGAAGAGGCATTGATACTTAAACATAAATGTTGTTAATTTGGTAAATGATATTGTTTTGACTTTAACTTTGGTTTTGACTATGACTTTAAAAAAAAGTCAAAAGTGTACCTGTGGGACATGTCAGAGAAAAATCAGTGAGGCGTTTAACACAATCCTTTAATGCTTGGAGCTCAGATTCTTTCTCCACAAGCTTGGAATTTGTGTGTTGCAATTCACACTCTAAGTCAACGATTTGACTTTCTTGTTGTTCAATTAGAAGATGGCATAGTTTCTGATTAAGTTCAGATGGCATTACACTCTTACAGTGGTTACTTTCATAATCAAGAACGACATGTGACTTGGCCAGATTTTCAGTTGAAGTTTCATTCTGTAGATCATATAAAAAAAATAGAAAAAAAGAACATAAGAAGAATTAATTAAAGAAAGGCTAAAGTTACCTTCTTGAAGCTGCATAAACATATTTATTTAATTTAACAACATACTATAACGCAAAGGTGTGTTTGATAACCGAATGATTAAATGTTGAATGATTCATAATCTGAATAATTCTTAAAGGTTCAGAATGACAATAATCTATTTAATATCATTTTGAACAATTGATGTGAATAATGTAAAATGACCTTATTAACATTTGACATGAATAAAAACTACAATATAATTGGTTAACAAGTGTTTTTAATATAATTTAAAGAGAATATTACACAAAATTTAAGTGTTTAATGGTTAAGAGATAATTACAGCTCTGAATCCTTAAGCACTGAATGCTAAACCATTGAGCACCATGTGTCATTCAGAGGCTAGGAATAAACGCTCTGAATAATGAATGGTTCAACATTCAACGTTTAACCATTCAGTTAAGAGGTAAATAAACGCACCCAAAGTCAAGTGAACAGTAGATGTTGCTGATGTATGCTATTTTGTCCTTTTCCTCTTTTTTTTGACAAATAAAATATATTAACCCGGCGCAACGCGAGCTTCCCAACTCGTTTTATACATAAGGTATTAAATATAAACAAGAAGCACCTGAAAGCAAGATGATGTTTGAGTAGCAGACAATTGAAGCTTTAAAAGTTCAGACTCGAGTTCGGCTTCTAACTGATCCATTTCCGCAACGTCTCGATGAGGATCTTCTGTGAGAATGCTACTTGCATATCCGCCTTCATCACTCATTAGCAGCAAACCGTGATCTTCAACAAAATCGCCGTTCTTAAAAGATGATTGACCAGATTTAATACCCGAACGCTTCACATTTGCAATTCGTTCAATTTTTGAATCACACAATGATTTCATTTTACAAATCTCGGATTTTAATTCTTGAACCATCTTAGCAGTCTCATCTACTGTTGTATTTAACTTATCAATTTCGGCTTTCCCGGTTGACATCATGTACATCATTCCAACTCCAACTCCATAACCGAAAGATGATTTGTCTACAAAAAAAAAGTTATATCAAAAAAAGTATTATGCATACAATAAACACAATAACATCAACAAAACCCAATACCACGTACAATAAAATTTTGTCTAATGTTTGATATATTATATTAAAAAATACACTGTAACAGATTATTAGAACAAGAATTTACTTTAAATGTATAACAGATGTACCTTTTATATTACAAGAATCACATTTAGCAACAACATTTCTGCCAGTACGATTCTTTTTCGAATAAACAGCATATTTCTTCCTACTCTTACTACGATTATTATCATTATTATGGAGGAGATGTTTAGCAAAATAGAGAGATCCTGCTATTGCTGAAACCAGTAAAACTTGCCACATTGTGTATTTGTGTGATGCTTATCAATATTAAAAATAGAAATATAATAGAAATTTGATTGAAGTTTCTGCAGTATAATCTTTCACCAATGAAGGTGGTATACATATAGTTATACCAATGTATTAATCTTTGGAAACTATTTTATTTTAGGAAATAACTCATAATATACTCCTATAATTACTCATATAGACTCCTAATGATGTTGATTAATTTGCAATGAATCCTCCATTCACTCTACTTTCTTATATTCACTAAAAACTAAGAAAATAAAAACAATACCATCAATCTGATGATTTGTGAATACGTATTATAACATATACGGAGTAATAATTATTGTGACATCCTGGATTTACTATTAAACATGTTTAACAACAACAACAACAAAACCCAATACCACATAAGTAGTGTATAGGGGAGGTGAGATGTAGACAATCCTTCCCCTATCCGAAAATAAAGACAAGTCATTTCTCCACCCAGAGTGAAACACTCTCAAAAGTAGAGAAAGTCATCCCTCTCTCTATTCGACGGATAGAGAGATTGCTTCCGAGTGGACCTCCGGCCAATAAATAGGAAAAAGTTTTTGAAAAAATAAAATTGAGACGCCATGAAAATGGTAAAATCAAATTTCCATGGGTTTTAAATCCTACCTGAAAATTTACTGTAGACTCTAAGAGTCAGTCAAGTCGGCAATAAATCGACGCTTGCTGTCGACTCAATACCTAGAGTCATACTATTAAACATGTTTAAGTTTTGTTATATTGAACAACAACAACAACAACAACAACAACAAAACCCAATACCACATAAGTGGTGTATGAGGGAGGTGAGATGTAGACAATCTTTTTTCTATCCGAGAATAAAGACAAGTCATTTCTCCACCTAGATTGAAAACACTCTCAAAAGTAGGGAAAGTCATCCCTTTCTCTATTCGACGGATAGAGAGATTGCTTCCTAGTGGACCTCCGGCCAATAAGTAGGAAAAAATTTCTAAAAAAATTAAATTAAATTAAAAATAAAATTGAGACGCCATGAAAATGGTAAAATCAAATTTCCATGGGTTTTATATCCTGCCTGAAATTTAATTTAGGCTCTAAGAGTCAGTCAAGTCGCCAATAAATCGACGCTTGCTGTCGACTCAATAACTAGAGCCGTAAATTTAATTTTGTTATATTGAACTTAACGATAATTATAACAACAACAAAATATAACAAAGTCTTTCAAGATATATAGAAGCATGTAGAAGTATACTACATATGATCCAACTAGTGACTAACCTACTTGATCCGTTGGTCATATTTCTTAACTTTTAAGAATCGATTTTAGAAAGTTACCATGCACACAGTAAAGATGAGGCTTCATGAATCACCTACTTCAAATCTAGTATAAAATACATAAAACCATTCTTACAATCAAGTCATCCCATTCTCATTATCATCTAATAGACATGTACACACTTAGTTGTAAAAGCTTCGAAAGCACAAGTAAGGAAGCTAGGGCTACAAGCATCATAAAATGTCATGATCTTTAGACATGATCGCAAAGTGAGTGTTGTCGCGTTATCTTATAAAACTCGGATATGTGCTATTATTGGGTTATTTGCTACCTGATTAGATACGAGTTATGTGCATTTATTACGAGACTTGCATTGCATATGATTTTAAATATATTATACATGTATTAATGTCTTTTGAGCCATGGATCGAAATATGTTGGAATAATTATTGTAAGACATGCAGGTTGAATTCGATTACCCGGTGGAATGAAAATTATTGGGAATGTGGATAGAGGCTCGGAATTCGCTAATATATAGAGCTCAAATAATATTATTTTCATAGCTATCTGAAAACCTGAATGTTTGTGTGTAGTATCTTACACGAAAAACATACGACCCTCACTAAGCCTTTAGACTTACATATCTCATGTCATCCAAAGGAAATCGATCCAAGGTAGGGACTCTGAATTGATAAAATAAATAAAGTGAAGTGGAACCGACTTTACGACATTCGACATGTCGTAAGACAAATGATAATTTAGCTATTATTGTTATGTATTGAGTCAAATGTTACTTGAATTAAAATATATTCGTTTACTTCCGCCGTATATCTATGACTATTTGCGCGTTTTTATGAAGACCGGGAACCGGGTCTTTACAATTATAATTATAATTATAATCATAATTATAATTATAATAGCACCTTCATCATTATAAATGTATCATAGAGTTGTCAAAGTTCTTTTAAACAAAGATATCCGTAGTCGAACAAAATTTTAAAGTATTTGAGTGTTTGGATTTACGTTTATACTGTGATCCATAAATAATACTCCATAACTACGAAATTAATAGTGTTTGACTATTTGCCAAATTATATATAAAATTAAGTTAATTATGATTGGGAGACTCAAAACGTGAAAATAAAAAAGCACTTCACCTCCTCGTATTGTAGCAAAATGTGATAATCACTTTTCCATTAATGTTATCAAATAATTTGATTTTAGATTTTTATGTTTAATAAACCTATTGATAGAGCTGATTTTAATTATTCAAAATGTATAATTAATTTTCAAAACGCGCTAACAAGCGATGTTTCTTAAGTCGCATACATACAATAGAAATTAGGAAAAGGTATATGAAAATGCATTGAACTTTCACCAAATTCCTATTGTATGCATTCAACTTTTAGATCTCATGCATTCAACTTTTATATTTATGCTATTGTATGTATTTAACCTATTGTGTAACTTGTAGGTCAGCACACTTTCAAAATTACATCTTAAGATGCAGTTTGATAAAATTTCAGATGCCTAACCATAAAGGAACTCATGAAACCATACCTTTAACATCAGAAGAATCACATTTAGCAGACGCATTTTTTCCAATTCGCCTCTTCTTCAAACAAACAGCAAATTTCCTCCCATTTTTCATCTGATCATCACTAAGTTTCTTATCAGATCCCAATTTTCTTTCATTCTTTCCTTTAATTCCACCTTTCAATTTCTTCCCCAAAATCTTTGATTCATTAGAAGCACTAGAAAACCTAAAAATTGAAGCTTTATCATCAGCATCATCGATTTGTGCATTTTTTGAGGAATCATTTGTGGGTTTGTAATCATTTCTGTAGAGAAGTTGTTTGGCAAAATACCCAGATCCTGCAATTGTTGCAGCTAGCAAAAGTTGCCACATTGTGTGATCTTATTCAGGATTCAAGAAACTAGGGTTTTTTGATACAAATATCGGAATGTGTGGCTATTGGAAGAAAAAAAGAAAGAAAAAAAGCTGCAATTCACGTGCTTCCTGAGTTCCTCTTTGAAAAAGGTTGGGTTTTGGAGGGAGTTAGAAATTTCATTATTTTGAATTGGAAAGTGATTTGTACACCACCAAACATACATTATGATGTTATACTGTACAACACTGTAAAGCATAATTGGTGGTGTATGACTAAAAATTAGTGGTGTACGAATCATCATCTTTATCTTTTTGGATTTGGTAAACCTTCGTATCTTGAAGCAATATTTACCCTTCGAACTTAAATAAAAAGGTTATTTTTAGTTGGAGTTATCAATCAATAGCTGTGATTAGAAATTAAATTTATGTAACAATATATGGTACATCATGTTGATTGGGTAGTTGTTATCTATTTGCAGAAATGATTGATTATCATAGGTATACAAATATACACATAGTTAATAACCACCTAACCTTTAACCTTTGGTTGAGTAGTACTCCTAAACAACTTTAGTTGGGTGTGACATGTATCTTTGAAAAAATAGGTGCGAGTTCGACTTCTGGTGGAGTTTTCTCCAAGGTTGTGCCTCTGATATCCTTCATTCTGTGCAGACCAAGTAGTTAACCTAAATCATTCCGGGTACGCTTTGCGCGATGGACGCGAGGAGTTTCTTCCTAACGCGTGTGTAAGTGACAAATGAAAGTAGTCGATACCGAATTTGCCGTTATAAAAATACAAATCGTTAAGATGTAATTTGATTTTTTAAGATTTAGTAATTAAAAAATAATATAACCAATTTAAATTAAAAAATAATATAACCAATTTAACTCCAACGGGTGGCCTAGTGGTTAGGTGTTAGAAAATCTCCAAAGGAGATCAAGGTTTAATTCTCACTATCTACACTTTGGGGCTTGATTTTTTTATTTTTATTTTTTAAAAAATAGAAAAGAAAATACGGTATTTGTGTCTTTTACATTTTTTTCAATTACTTTTTACTACTTGAATTATAAATTGAAGTGATTAAATATCTGTTTCAAAAAACAAAGATGACTTACAAAAATAAAAATAATTTTTTTAGTTGGTCTCTTAAATGTATAAATTCTTCTTTATATTTCAGAAATAATATACAAGTGTATTTGGTTAATGATCAAGCATGTTCCGGCTAGAAGGCTTAATTGAGTGCTTTCCGGATAACTTGAGTGCAAAGAGTGAGTTAGTGTTTAGGGATTGATTGTTAGCTCTCTAATAAATGTGCATACCTGGATTCGGGATTTGAATCCGCAAGGGTGACTTAACAATCAATCTACTCGGGTTTGAGTCGGTCGAATGAGTTGCTTACTGAGTGTAAAGAGAGAAGAAATTTAGAGAGATATAATGTACTTTTCACACTTAAGGAGTGTCAGTGTTTGTAAAATTGAACAATACGGATATATTTATAGGCAAGTACTAAGATTTGTATTTTTAAGGACTGACCATGTTGTCGTGTAAAAAATGATGGTTTGACCAACATTGAAAATTAGGATTGAGCCTTTTAGAGCTAAAATGGAGAGTTTACGTGGCATATCTATGATGTATGTACAATGTCAAGTACAAGGCTTACATATTACCATGGCCTAAAGTGCTTACATAGTTGTAGCCTGATAGCATCTTCCCCTTTGTGGTTGTTGAAGAAAACTTGGATGAGACCGGTATCCTTATGATACGGATACCCTATACTGAATATATAGACATCTTTTGATAATTTACATTCGGAGTATTAAAGATTCGGTGGGCGTATAGTTAGCTAAAATAAAAGCCATATTGATGATTGTAAATTTGTTAACATCAATTGGTTCAAGACTTCAACAAATGATTTTACACATATGAAAAACAATCAAACAAACGTATCCTTATTCTTATGTCAAATGATATACAGTTATACACACACATACTTTCACAACTAAAATAAGACGCATAAACATAATTATCTGGTTTTTCCTGAAATAATCACAACACAATCACATAAAATCATAGCAGAGTATATCGATATAATTGTTCTAGTATATTTGGCACTTGCCTACAATTTTATGCTTGTATTTAAGCATAACAAACGAAGTTCCTATTTAACCATAAAATCGCCTCACATTAATGGCAAGGATCCATATGATGTTTGTATCAGATGTAAACATAAAAATATAGAATTTGATTTTAGGAAACTGCAGCATGACGACCTTGCTTTACATACCACCAAATTGTGAGTCTATAATATGCAATTTACCTGCTAAAACAAGAAAACAGATTCTAGATTAGCATGCCTCATTGATAAATGAACTTATACAATTTTAAGCAAGAGACGTGAGATGATATACACATTAAAACATAAGATATGTCGGATAATACACAATTATTCATGCCAACAAATGTGCAAATTGCAAAGACTTGATAACTTTCAAGGATGATCTATTTAAACTCAAAAATAAATAGTCTGGGTAGTGAGGTTGCTAATGGGGACAAAAAAAATAGAGAATACTGAGATATATGATGCTAAAAAACTAAGTAAATACAGAGTAATAAACAAATTTAGAATAAATGGCCTTTTACAAAGACAACCTTAACATGTATACTATGCTAGAATGGAATAATGGATTGATAAGGGAATGTCGTGCCTAACCAACTACATGACCAGTCCTATAACAACCGAATGTTTTGAACCGGTTAAGAGGTGGATCCTGGATAGGTACTGGCCCGAAGACAGTTTGTACAACTCTAAATCTCTACAGTAAGACTTACCCTAATGTGTGCCTGTATAATTACAATCTTAAAGTGTGTTGAATGATTTACTTACTTTAGTGGGAAAAGAACCCAGTTAAAATAGCGTTGCAAAGCCAAAATAACTTGCACTGTGAGTAAATTAATGAGTCTCAAACGAACAACTCTATACGCTTACAGAATGTAAATTTCATCCCAATAAGCTCATTGAGCCACAAAAAACACCACTAAACGAGGTTACTAGTCATATTTCCAGTTTAGGCACAGGGTTTCAGCAGGTTTCGTCTCCTATTGTTCTTCATATAATTTCTTTTAAAAAGTTTCTAAAATGGTGATACAACACTTACTGTAAAGTGTAAACTTATGTTATGCAGATAAACATATAATATGCAAATATAACATTTAACATTGTGTACTCTAACCTCTCTGAATCCTTAAAGTACCTAGTCAAGATACTAATAACATACATAAAAATTGATAAACAACTAAACATGGCACAGCCATTTGATAAATTCATGAAATTACTTACCAAATTCTGTCCTTCAATCATTCTGCACGCTTATAAGACGAATGCTTTCTCGCAGCTCTAGCATTATCATACTCAAACTTCAACAAATTCGGTATATGCGACGTATCCTTAACATAAAACCATCTACCAAAGAAACTCTCTTCAATCAAAGGAAACACACCTCTCAACACCGAATTCACAACCCAAAACCACCCACCACCAAGAACCGCACCAAGTCCCGCACCCGCAAACACTTGAGCAACCGTATGATATCCCAAATAAACCCTAGAATACATAGTCAACAATGCCAATGGCCAAACCACAATTCCAACTAACAACATCTGTTTCCTAAACAATATCCCAATCTTCTTATACGTAAGTAACGTAAAATACGTAGCGAAAAAGAACATATACTGCGAATGACTCGAAGGCCAACCGTGTGAATCGCACATTTCAAGCATCACACAAGTTTCAGGTCTAGCTTGTTGTACGGATGTTTTCACTAATTCGTTGATGAATTGAGAGATTAATAAGCCGAATGCGAAGAACATACCTTGTAATTCACGGCGAAATAAGAAGTGAGAAATGAAACCACCGAGAGTAATGAAGACTGGAACCAGTGAAATCCATGCTAAAAAATGACCTAATTGATCGCCTTTGAAGTAACGGACGTGAGTTAGGGTTACTGCTCGTAGTTGTTGAGTTGACATTGAATTGAATTGAATTAGGGTTTGGAGTGAATTTGGGTTTTTTTTTTGGAGAATGAGATCAAAGATGGTCAATGATGGTTTGACAAAATAAGATCCGTCGAGTCTCTGCAGTTTCTTAACCGTAAATCAAGGCATGTTACAAAATACATACGGTTTTTTTTTTTTTTTTTTCCTTCTTTCAGAATAACGAAAACTATATAACAAATTTTTTCTCGTAAAGAGAAAAGAGAAACAAGATACAAGAATCAAAAGTGGATAAGGCTCGGAAACGGAAAACTAACCATGCTAAATCTAACCCGAATCCCGTTAAGAGCCAACGAACAAACATCAAACAAACTACAACAAAGAAAAGCACTAATGTAGAAAAACAAAACTAACATCGAAGACAACTACTGACTAAACAAACAAATCCAAACACCACTAACCGATGGCCTCATTACCGGTGATGTTGGCGTCGACGTCATTGCCCGCATTGGCCTTAAAAGAAAAGGTCGCACCGCATCCGGTCCCGTCACCTATGTGATTATCCGTCGGAGGAGGACTAAAATCGCGTTTTTTAAACTCCTCGAAAAAAACCCCCTTTTCCTAACGAACGTCCGGAACCCGAGCCCACGTAAGACCACTTGCAAGACCCGTCCGTTTGAGCAGCTTTAAATGAATTTTGGATCGCACCTCCCTCTTCATCATCGTCACTTCTATCCCGTAAACTAAACGAATTACCCGGCATAAACTTCTTTTTAACCTTGGAAACCCGAATTTTCTTGTTAAAAACAAAACGCTTCTTGCACACACACCAAAACACCCATCAGTCGAACAAACACAAATTTTGTTACCCAGACCGTTACCCACTGTAAATGTAGATGTAGACGACTTCTTCCCTTGAATATTAAAATCCACTTTTGTCGAATGAAAAGTGCTCATAAATGGTACAACTTCAACGAACTCGTTTAAGTCTCTTTTTTATTAACAAAACCTTGCCTTTTAAGGGAAACATCAAGTTCCATATAGGATTGGACCGTTAGGATAACCGAACGTGTTCATTGAAGTTACTCTGTATCTTGGCTGAGACGACCCGTCCAAATCCATAAGAACGAATACAATAACATATGATTACAATGCGAGGTATTTGACCTCTATATGATACATTTTACAAACATTGTGTAACATCCAGCATTTTTCCGTTAAACTATTTTAACGTCCGTTTTTTTTTTTTTAAATAATGCATTCATATCTAGATTTGTACCTTCCATTATTTAGCATTTCTAATATTCGTGTTATTTAATTTATAACATCCCTCGTTGCTCTAGCGTATTTAAAATATTCGTTCGGTTAATTCCCGCACCCGATTACAAACTTGAGGGACTAATCTTGCCACTTGGGCAAAATGGGTTAACTAGTAACCTCCTCACCACCACACATCTCATTCATCATCTTCTTCCTCCCTTCTTACTTCCCTTTTATGCTCTCAAAATCTTCAAACACAAATTCATCATCCAAATCCATTCTAGCAAGTATCTTTCAAAACAAATTGCATAATTGGAATCCTCTCTTCATCCTCTACAACTTGATACCAAATTCATCTCATTTGGGTAACTTTCTAAAATTATTAGATTCTTTGTTCTTGATGTTTTTAACTTATAAAGTTGTTAGTTAGTGTCTATGGCTCAAGTATAATATGAATACATGTTTTGTTTGCTCGATTTGTTGTTTTGAGTAACTAGTTTGAACATTTGAAATGGGTGTGCTTAATCCTTGCTTTTGGTTGATTAAATGTTGTTTAATTGTTAAAGTTCATGTATTAAATGTGTTACTAGCATCATTAGCTTCATTTTGATGTGTAGGTTGATTTAGAAAAGCTTCATTTACAAAATGGTTGAATTCATGATTTTGATTAGGGTTTGACGAACTCTAAAATGAACTTTTGATGTTTTGAATGCCATGAAATGTTATTAGTTAGTGATTAGTTGTATTGTATGTTTCATTACCTTCAAAACGGCGTATCATATGTGTAAATTGGATTCCCGAGTCAAGAAATGCGTTTTACGAACTTGAAACTTCGATTTTGAACATTTAACGATCATTTATTGAAGTTTTCATTGTTGTTAATGATGGAATTGATTCATGAAATGTGTTTAGTTGTATTCCTCTTTAAATTACCTTTCCAACGATATAAGATACGTGTTTTGAATGTTAACGAGTCAAAAGTTATGGTTGTTTGAAGTTGAAATCGTCTAAGTGTAAACTGCCCCAGAATTGCTGCACCAGACACAGATGCGACGCATCTGCCTTGGATGCGGCAGATCTGAGGCAGACTGCCCAAAAATGTCAATTTTCGCTTAATTCTAAGTATGCTACGCACCCCCGATCAACATGAAACTTGGTCAACATGCTCATATATGATTTCTAAGCTTAGGAAAATAGTTCGGAACCCGACCCGAACGTGTTAACTTTTTCGTTGACTTTGACTTTGACCAAGTTTGACTTTTTAGTCAAACTTAACCAAACACTTATGCAATCATTCTAACTTGCTTTTATACTTGTATCTTGCATGAAACTTGACAATTTGATTCACATGCTATATAATCGAGTCGTAACGAGCAACAGGACTAATTGAACAACTTTGAACAACCGTGTTTACCGTTATTGATACAACCTACTTTTTTAGGTCAAGGCTAGCATTCGTTCTTGCATACATTTACTTGTGAAGTACTATTATACTCTTGCACTCGAGGTGAGATCATAGTCCCACTTTTACTCTTTTGAACTTACATTTGGGATGAGAAAACATAAACGTTTCTTTTTACTAAGTGAACACAAGTACAGGAAAACAAACATTCTACATACGAGTTTAGAACAAAATCCTCAATTCGATTATCATTAGTTACACTTGCCGGGTGTAAGCGAGAACTTATGTTGTATGGATCCATATGGGTTTGACAAACCCTCATTCAAACGGTTCGCTACCGTTTACGAATGGAATATATTTTCGTGAAACAGTGTATGTTGTAACACTATTGTGATGGGGTTCTATGGAAGGAAATGTTAAGCATTGATAATTGGGTGCTCGTGAAACAAACTTTTGGAATGTATTACTATTATACCAATGTTACAAATCTTGTGGTTCACTTGTACTTACTTACTTAAACCTATGATTTCACCAACATTTTCGTTGACAGATTTCTATGTTTTTCTCAGGTCTTTGAACGATTTGTGATACATGCTTCCGCTCATTAATTGATACTTCCATTGGATGTCGAGTATATGTGCATACATGGAGCGTCTTTTGACTTTATTTAAAATTGTGTCGCATAGGTTTCATTTGTACTTATAACTTTGTAACGTAACTTTTGGTTGAACCATTCTTGTAAACTTGGAAACAATCTTTACTTATGAAATGTAGGCGGCGCATTTTGGTCAAACGTTATTTTAAAGACTTATGACCACGTAACGGGACCTAAGTAGTCGGCGCCGTCAATGACGATTTTGTCGGGTCGCTACATATGGTATCAGAGCGTTGGTTGTAGGGATTTAGAGTTCATTGGTGTCGACCCCGAGTCATAGGGTACATTAGTGAATCTAGACTACAACCGGCATATTGACTTGAAGTAGGAATTACTTGACTACTTGTGCATTTATACTCGAACTCTTTTATTCACATCTAACTCTTGTTCTACCTTAATCTCACGTGGTTGATTTGATTGACACACCACCTTGACTATATTAAATGATGTCGAATGCACATATGAATCAGGGTAATATAATTTTCGGGATTATATTACGGTGACTCATATGAACTTTCCGACATTATGACATAAAGAATTTAAGGCGAGTCAAGGAAAAATTTGCTCTTTATCTTGATTCCATATCACGATTAGTATTACTGATAATACTAATCAACGGTATTCTTGTGTAATGAAGGAACAATGACTCACCAAGGTCAACACAATACTCCTTCCGAAACTCTCGAACAAGCTCTTCAACGAATGATAGCCACCGACGTGGGTGAGGCCGTGGCTGATCACTTCTCCAACCACAACAACAATCAGGGAGTCAGTAATTCAAGCGAAGGTTGCTCCTACAAAGACTTCATGAAGTACAATCATCCCATTTTCGATGGAACCGGGAGACCGGTTGCTCTCACCCGATGGTTCGAACAAACGAAAGCCGTTTTTACTATAAGCGGTTGTCGGGACCAAGATAAGGTCAAGTTTTCCACCCTCACTTTTACCGGTGTTGCTCTCTCATGGTGGAACAAGTATGTACAATCGATTGGTATCGATGAAGCCCACACACTCTCTTGGACCGGATTAAGAGAAAGGATGATCACCGAATACTTCCCGCGCGATGAGACTCGAAGGCTTGAACAGGGGTTAAGAAATTTACAAATGGTCCGGAATGACCTCGAAGCTTATAATCAACGGTTTACCGAGCTAGTCTTAATGTGTCCAAACCTCATGACTCCCGAATCCCTAAGAGTCGAACTTTACATGGATGGCCTTCCGAAGAGCATTCAACACGGGGTAATGTCATACAAACCTGCCAACCTACAAGAGGCTCTAGCGATGGCCCGCCAGTCTATAAAAACGGTGGAGGAAATTGAAGCACCGGCACCAACGGCCAAAAATGAAAGGAGCGGAAACAAAAGAACATGGGAAGCCTCACAATTAAGCAACCACAATAATAACAACCTCTCCAAGAAGCCTTTCACCCCCGGTGGCAAGAAGAGGTATGCCGGAAACCTACCTTATTGTAACAAGTGCCGCAAACATCATTTGGGTGAATGTGGCAAACCATTTTGCAACAAGTGTCAAAGAAGTGGCCATGTGGCCAGTGATTGTAAACGTACCGCCCCCATCGTTCAGAAGGGGCCCAATGTACCGAAAACGGGTGTTTGGTATAAATGCGGCCAACCGGGCCATTTTAGAAATGCATGCCCAATGAATAAAGCCAAAATCAATACACGCAGTTGAGCTTTCAACACTAACGCCAAGGATGCCCGACGTGACGATGAACTAGTCACGGGTACGTTTCTCCTCAACAACTCTTATATTACTTGTTTATTCGATTCGGGTGCCGATAAATGTTTTGTATCCAAGGCTTTGGCTCATACCCTTTGCACTCCACCATTTCCCCTAGATATTACTTAGGCCATTCAAGTAACTAACGGAAAACTATTGCGTACCGATAAATTTTATCAGAGGATATACGTTAAACTTATTGGGTGGATAATTTGAATTTTGACTTGATACCTATAGAACTAGGGAGCTCAAAACCAATTCATTAAGAAGAAAATGATTTCTTACATGAGTATGGATTATCGTAAACTAAATAATTTCCGGTTGAGAACCGATATCCTCTTCCCCGTATCAACAACCTCTTGAACCGTTACAAGGATCTCGCGTGTATTTCAAATTCGACCTTCATGCTGGTTATCATCAATTGAGGGTTAAAGGAGACAATGCCTCCTAAACCGCTTTCCGAACTCGCTACGATAGTTATAATTTTCTTTTAATATCATTCAGTTTAACTAAGGCTCCGTCCATATTCAGAGACCTCCTGAACCGCGTATGCAAACTT
This sequence comes from Rutidosis leptorrhynchoides, assembly GCF_046630445.1. NCBI lineage: Eukaryota > Viridiplantae > Streptophyta > Magnoliopsida > Asterales > Asteraceae > Rutidosis > Rutidosis leptorrhynchoides. Next base: position 138,195,921 of record NC_092333.1, read on the forward strand.
ATCTAGATAAATTCGTTACCGTACTTATAATTGATGTTCTAATCTATTCAAGCGGAAAGAAGGAAACGAACAACATCTCCGTCTTACGCTCGAACTCTTGAGAAAAGAGCAACTCCATGTCAAAATCTCCAAGTGTGAATTTTGGTTAAACGAAGTTCAAATCCTAGACCATGTTGTTAGTGGTCAAGGTATTACAATAAATCTCGCAATCGAAGCCCCACGTAATCGGGAAACCCGCACGACTATGACTTGTATTCGTAAAATATTATATCTCGCCGGTTATTACCGTAGATTCATTTCCTACTTTTTCTCGTGTTGCTCGTCCTTTAACCCCGTTAACTCACCGAGGAGAGAATTAAACCTCTCCGTGCACGAACTTTGAACGCGATTATTCACACCAACCTTACTAGCTAAATTCGTGTAGCACAATGGAATTCAAATATGGAAGTATTTCTACTTGAACGCCTGAAAGGCATACTCTCTCGAATCAAAATCAAGGAAACTGAAATTCGTTATTTTGCACGAAGAATTTGAATACTTATTTATGGATCCGATCAATCTTCTTGTCATCACGTACCACGATACATAACTCTCCTATTTCACTATGACCGTCTGATATTACTGTGACCCAAGATGACACACAATCCAAGGATACCTCCTTCTTCTTTGACTTATCGCTCTTATGCTTCTGATGTGGCCAACTGCTACTCAACTCCGAACTATACAACTACGTGTACTATCTCGTTTTCCCACCAAGTCTCAACATTTGACCACTAGATGCGCGACATGGTTAACTCAATGTGTGAACTCAGCCTATTCTAAGTTCTCATTTCACTCCTGTCTTTTCGCTCGCACTTCCGTATAAGGAAACTTTTTATAAAATTTCTCAATGAAGAGAGAAACTCTTCACATTCTATTAGTATTCGCCACGAGGGTGACTAGTCCTAACAAACATTTTCAGAAACCGATAGATCTTTCGCGGCGCGGACCTCTTGAGAGACGAAACCTGTTCAAACGTGTTTTAAAGAAAATTCTAGTTCGGCACGGCGTGCCATCTCCATTAAAATTTTAGATCAGGATACTCGTCTCACTTCTAAATTCGGGATGCCTTACAAGGAACCTCGGGGACCCGTCCAAACATGAGTACCGCGTATCATCCACAAACCAGCAGACCAAACAAATGTACGATTCAAATCTTAGAAAGACATGTTACAAACTTGTATTGTTGCCTTTAGTTGTCTCCTCTCACAACAGTAGTTACCACTCGTATATTAACGCCGCACCTTTCGAAACCTTACATCACCACAAGTGTTGTTCTCCTATTTCGCTGGACCGAAGTAGGTGACAAGCAAATCATCAGATTCGAAATCATTTAAGAAATAACCGTTGAGATAATTCAAGTCCGAGGAGGGCTCAAGATGACCCGTAATCACCAAAGGAGTTATACCGAGGTTAGATGAAAACCTCTTAAGTTCAAAGTCAATAGCCGTGTAATAAAAAAAAATTAATAAAAAAAACCGCACCACAGAAAGGTGTAATCCGTTTCGGGAAATCGAGGAAGGTTATATCCGCGATATTGATCCTTTTGAAATCTTGGGGCGTATTGGAACCGCTTCCTACCGTTTAGGTCCCCTGACTCAATTAAGTTTCCGTTTACCTTACGTTCCATGTAACAAACTTAGAGACGTGTCCTGCGAAACAGGAACGTGCTATCCTTCCAGATAAACTTACTATCAATAACAACTCCTCTTCGTAGAAAAACCGGTTGAAATTGTGGATCGTAAAACCAAGCCTTAATACAACGTGAAATACCGAATGTCAAGGTTCATGAGAATGCCCAAGGACGTATCTTCACTTATTCATAGCATTGACAACGCAAGGTCTCAAGGAAGAGACATCGACCATTGCTTCCAACTAAATTTCGGGACGAAATTTCTTTTAAGGTGTGGGTAATGTAACATCCCGCATTTTTCCGTTAAACTATTTTAACGTCTATTTTTTTTTTTAAATAATGCATTCATATCTAGATTTGTACCTTCCTTTATTTAGCATTTCTAATATTCGTGTTATTTAATTTATAACATCCCTCGTTGCTTTAGCGTATTTAAAATATTCGTTCGGTTAATTCCCGCACCCGATTACAAACTTGAGGGACTAATCTTGCCACTTGGGCAAAATGGGTTAACTAGTAACCTCCTCACCACCACACATCTCATTCATCATCTTCTTCCTCCCTTCTTACTTCCCTTTTATGCTCTCAAAATCTTCAAACACAAATTCATCATCCAAATCCATTCTAGCAAGTATCTTTCAAAACAAATTGCATAATTGGAATCCTCTCTTCATCCTCTACAACTTGATATCAAATTCATCTCATTTGGGTAACTTTCTAAAATTATTAGATTCTTTGTTCTTGATGTTTTTAACTTATAAAGTTGTTAGTTAGTGTCTATGGCTCAAGTATAATATGAATACATGTTTTGTTTGCTCGATTTGTTGTTTTGAGTAACTAGTTTGAACATTTGAAATGGGTGTGCTTAATCCTTGCTTTTGGTTGATTAAATGTTGTTTAAATGTTAAAGTTCATGTATTAAATGTGTTACTAGCATCATTAGCTTCATTTTGATGTGTAGGTTGATTTAGAAAAGCTTCATTTACAAAATGGTTGAATTCATGATTTTGATTAGGGTTTGATGAACTCTAAAATGAACTTTTGATGTTTTGAATGCCATGAAATGTTATTAGTTAGTGATTAGTTGTATTGTATGTTTCATTACCTTCAAAACGGTGTATCGTATGTGTAAATTGGATTCCCGAGTCAAAAAATGCGTTTTACGAACTTGAAACTTCAATTTTGAACATTTAACGATCATTTATTGAAGTTTTCATTGTTGTTAATGATGGAATTGATTCATGAAATGTGTTTAGTTGTATTCCTCTTTAAATTACCTTTCCAACGATATAAGATACGTGTTTTGAATGTTAACGAGTCAAAAGTTATGGTTGTTTGAAGTTGAAATCGTCTAAGTGTAAACTGCCCCAGAATTGCTGCACCAGACACAGATGCGGCGCATCTGCCTTGGATGCGGCGCATCTGAGGCAGACTGCCCAAAAATGTCAATTTTCGCTTAATTCTAAGTATGCTACGCACCCCCGATCAACATGAAACTTGGCCAACATGCTCATATATGATTTCTAAGCTTAGGAAAATAGTTCGGGACCCGACCCGAACGTGTTGACTTTTTCGTTGACTTTGACTTTGACCAAGTTTGACTTTTTAGTCAAACTTAACCAAACACTTATGCAATCATTCTAACTTGCTTTTATACTTGTATCTTGCATGAAACTTGACAATTTGATTCACATGCTATATAATCGAGTCGTAACGAGCAATAGGACTAATTGAACAACTTTGAACAACCGTGTTTACCGTTATTGATACAACCTACTTTTTTAGGTCAAGGCTAGCATTCGTTCTTGCATACATTTACTTGTGAAGTACTATTATACTCTTGCACTCGAGGTGAGATCATAGTCCCACTTTTACTCTTTTGAACTTACATTTGGGATGAGAAAACATAAACGTTTCTTTTTACTAAGTGAACACAAGTACAGGAAAACAAACATTCTACATACGAGTTTAGAACAAAATCCTCAATTCGATTATCATTAGTTACACTTGCCGGGTGTAAGCGAGAACTTATGTTGTATGGATCCATATGGGTTTGACAAACCCTCATTCAAACGGTTCGCTACCGTTTACGAATGGAATATATTTTCGTGAAACAGTGTATGTTCTAACACTATTGTGATGGGGTTCTATGGAAGGAAATGTTAAGCATTGATAATTGGGTGCTCGTGAAATAAACTTTTGGAATGTATTACTATTATACCAATGTTACAAATCTTGTGGTTCACTTGTACTTACTTACTTAAACCTATGATTTCACCAACATTTTCGTTGACAGATTTCTATGTTTTTCTCAGGTCTTTGAACGATTTTTGATACATGCTTCCGCTCATTAATTGATACTTCCATTGGATGTTGAGTATATGTGCATACATGGAGCGTCTTTTGACTTTATTTAAAATTGTGTCGCATAGGTTTCATTTGTACTTATAACTTTGTAACGTAACTTTTGGTTGAACCATTCTTGTAAACTTGGAAACAATCTTTACTTATGAAATGTAGGCGGCGCATTTTGGTCAAACGTTATTTTAAAGACTTATGACCACGTAACGGGACCTAAGTAGTCGGCACCGTCAATGACGATTTTGTCGGGTCACTACACATTGCATTCATTTTAAAAGACAAACTTTCATTTCATCGAAAGTTGATAGGTATGCATACCAATTCATAATATCCAACTCTAAATGACCTAATCTGTCATTTGCTTAATCATAATCTTTAATGAACTCAACGACTTGAATGCAATATCTTTTGAAATATGCCTTGAATGACTCCAAGTAATATCTTTAAAATGAGCAAATGCACAGCGGAAGATTTCTTTCATACCTGAGAATAAACATGCTTTAAAGTGTCAACCAAAAGGTTGGTGAGTTCATTAGTTTATCATAATCGATCATTTCCATAATTTTAATAGACCACAAGATTTTCATTTTTTCGTTTCAATATACATCTCATATCAGGCATTTCGCATAAACTGCATAGAGATAAAAATCATTCATATGGTGAACACCTGGTAATTGACATTAACAAAACGCGTCTAGAATATCCCCATCATTCCGGGACTCTCATCGGACATGATAAAATCGAAGTACTAAAGCATCCGTAACCCGAATGGGGTTTGTTAGGCCCAATAGATCTATCTTTAGGATTCGCGTCAATTAGGGTTTCTGTTCCCTAATTCTTAGATTACCAGACTAAAAAGGGTGATATTCGATTCGATAATCCAACCATAGAATGTAGTTTCGATTACTTGTGTCTATTTCGTAAAACATTTATAAAAGTAGCGCATGTATTCTCAGTCCTAAAAATATATATTGCAAAAGCATTTAAAAAGGGAGTAATTAAACTCACGATACTGTATTTTGTAGTAAAAATACATATGACGACATTGAACAAGTGTAGGGTTGGCCTCGGATTCACGAACCTATATCAATTGTATATCTATTAAAACATATAATAGAAATCAAATAATTTCCATCTCAATAATTATATAATATTTATTTATTAAGTGTTTTAATTATATAATATTCATACTCCATTCTAATTAAGATATATATATATATATATATATATATATATATATATATATACAAGAAATTAGTATTATATCAAAATCCATAGTTTGTTATATGTAATATCTATATAATAAATGTTAAAATGTAATAGTAGTTGCCACACTATTCTTTATCATCAAACTTTTGGCTGTTAAGGTCATTTACAGTTCTTGCTGCTTCATCAGCATTTTTCAAAATTTCGAGAACTAGTTGGCAGTTTAGGGTGTTTTTCAGAAACTTCACATTCGAAGTATGTAAGTCTTGGAGATAGACGTTATATGTATATATATAACTGTTGGCGTAGAATTGCTGCGAAATTCAAGAATAATGATTCAAGCTTTTTGGTATGGCGACTACTATTACAAGACGCAGATGAGTACATGATAGGGTTTCAATAAATAAGTATAGTGATTTTTTCGGAGAGGCTTGAAGATCAATGAAGTTGTTGGTAAGTTTACTGCTAATGTGGCGGGATATAAAAAGTTCCGAGGTAACAATGATGAAAGGGTAATCGTTATAATAAGGCTTATTCGAATGAACAATTGAAGTTGGTTTGCTGGAGCTGTGACAAAACTGTTTATTTTCAGAAGGGATTGAAAAGTTATTTTAGCTAATAAATGCCAAAGGGTCTGACATAGATACGTGTTAAAATATGACTTTGGTTTCAAGAGTTTTTTAGGTACATAACTGTGAGTAACATGTGGTTGGATCATCATCTCGATTGTTTATTATTTGAAGTGTCTTCAGGGATTTCGGAGGGTTTGAACACAGATTGTAATCGTTAATATACATATGATGTTCTAGCACAGTTTTGAAGTCAAAGTATAGCTTTGAAAGATGTAGGAATCTAAGAGTGATGATACCGGTTATATCTCGAATTGAATTCTAAGATTTCAAAATCAGAATATGTAATTGGATTTGAATGGGTATGGTTGTTTTGATTTCTATTAAAAGAATGTATAATATTATGAAAGTAGGGAGTATAGTGGACGATTTGCTAAATCAGGATCGATTAATGTAACATATTAATTGTGAATTTATATTTCCTGGGTATTACCTACCCGTTAAAAGTTTCACGAGTAATATTTTATTCAAGGGAATTTTTATCACAGTCTTTATGAAATTATATATATATATGTATATTTTCTTCAGATGTAATATAGATTTAATGAGTTAATATCATATTAAGTTCATTTGATTTTCGACTAGAACTAGAAATGAATTAATCTCTAATATTAGAGATTACATAACCTTCACAGAGTATTTCACTACTGTGATCAATACTCCATTATTTATTCTTATTGATATTTCCTCAGTGAATCACGCTGATGCTCATAGAACTCTTGCTAACTTCGCAAGGTACAACTGATGTTTCTTAGAGAGTTTCAAGTATATCAAATATGAAAGTGTAAAACCAAACATATAATCGAATAATACACTTGATTTATTATGAAATGGAATTCATTGAATTGAAGCAGAAATTGTAGTTAACGATGGTTAAGTCGTTAATCGAAGGATTATAGCATATTAGTAATATGAATTTAACCGAGTAATATCTACCCTTTTTCAATTCATACATAATAGCTTAATACGAAAAGATTTATGATGGTTTTAAAATTTATATATATATATATATATAAATTCTTCAGATGAATTGAGTTAATACTTCATAACTCATTGATACAATATACTCGTTGTTGATTCGTAATGATGTCCATGGTGATTCTTGAACTGACGGAAATTGTGATGTTATAGGTGCTGCTAGTGCTGATGATGCTGTTGGTACTGACGGTGCTAGTGATGCTGACGGTACTGTTGATGCTGCTGGTAACAAGTCTAGCTTGTAATTCGTGCACTACCCTTGTCAGGGTTTCTATTCTTCCCTGTATCACCTCTATCCATCCATTCATCTTGGTTTACGGTTATGATTAGAATAAATAATCTCAAAAACTTTAGAGATTACATAATCACCGTAGAATATTTCTCCGATGAAGTTACGAATTAATACTTCATCGTTTGTTGTTGTTGGTACTCCTTGGTTCTATGGTGTGTGTGTGACGTTGATGCTCGAGGTACCGATTGTGATGTTAAGGTGTGGGATGCGGATGTTGTTGTTGGTGGTAATGGTACTGTTGGTGTTGCTGATGGTGGTACTGTTTTTGTCGGTGGTTCTTGTGATGACCCAGAAATTTCCGACCAAATTTAAACTTAATCTTTATATAATTTCGACAAGATAAGCAAAGTTGTAATGTTGAGTCTCGAAAATTTTGAACTATTTCATATATTCAATTGACCTTCGACTGCTCTCGACGATTCACGAACAATTAATTGTAAATAGATATGTGTGTATGTATATATAAATAATAATTCGAAATATAATTTGAAGTATTATATGTTGATGTTATTAAAAATTTATAAAATAAAAATAGGATATTATAATAATTATTATTTAAAGCATAACTATATGTAAATAAAGTGTATTAAAAATAATATTAAATGATTGTAATACTCATTGGACTGCCGTGTTGTGTTGGGCCGATTCTGTTGGGCCGCGATCCAGCTGATAACTCCTGTTGGGCCGAAAAGTTCATGATGATGAAATTAGGAAGATGAAAACAGAAAATAACCGGTTAAATAAATATAGCGAGCAAAATAAAACAGAAAATCAAGTCAGAGTAGATGGTTTAGGGGAGTGTACGGGGAACGAAAGGTCATGGGTTCGAGCCCGGGCTAAGCAGTTTATGTTCTTTTTGAAGCCTTTTCTTTTAAGGTAGTAATACTATATTTATTATTATTATTATTATTATTATTATTGTTATTATTATTATAATTATTAATGTTATTCCAAAAATTATCATTATAGTTAAAATTATAAAGATTATCATTTTTGTTGAAAGTAATATTTTTATTATCATTTTCGTTAAAATTAACATTTTTATTAGGATTATTATTATTATCAATATTATTTTTATTATTATTATTATACGTATTAGTATTATTATTAGTAGTATTATTATCATTATAGTTATTAATATAAATATTAGTATTATTATTATTAGTAGTAAAATCATTATTTTTATAGTTATTATTATTAGTATTCATTATTATTAAAAGTATCATTTTTATAAAAATTACCATTTTTATAATTATAACTATTATTATTATTATTATTATTATTATTATTATTATTATTATTATTATTATTATTATTATTATTATAGGATGAAACAACTTTTTATTTATTATTATCAATATTATTTTATCGAATGACTATTAGTTATATAAAATCATATTTACTACATATAACATAACTATATTAATATTTTTATAATAAATACTAATTATTTATCTAAAGTAAATAAAGTAAATATATCTAACTAAATTATTAATAAAACCTATAAATTATTAAAAATAATAATTATGTCATTAAGAATAATATATAAACTTGTTCGATTACAATTATATGTGTAAATATATATATATAAATGATATAGGTTCGTGAATCCGAGGTCAACCCTGCATTGTTCAGTTCCGTCGTATGCATATTTTACTACAAAATATCGTATTGTGAGTTTCATTTACTCCCTTTTACTATTTACATTTTGGGACTGAGAATACATGCCCTGTTTTTATAACTGTTTTACTAAATGCTTTGAGATATATTTTTGAACTGAGAATACATGAACTGCTTTTATAAACGTTTGACGAAATAGTCACAAATACTCAAAACTACATTCTATGATAGAATTATTTGGATTCAGAGGTTCGATTTCTATAAAGATTGTATTATCGACCATCAGCGAGATGATTTTGTCATTGCACGCACGCATTAGCTCCCGAAATGATTCGATTTAGTAGTTAGTAACGGTGAGATGATTTTGTCATTGCACGCACGCATTAGCTCCCGTTTTAGCTACCATCGGCGAGATGATTTTGCATTGCACGCACGCATTAGCTCCTGATGTATTGTATTGTATTGTATTCGACTTTGTAGTTAGTAACGGAGAGATGATTTTGTCATTGCACGCACGCATTAGCTCCCGTTTTAGCTACCCTCGGAGAGATGATTTTGCATTGTACGCACGCATTAGCTCCCGTTGTAAAATTATATTGTATTAACTACCACGGTGAGATGATTTTGCATTGCACGCACACATTAGCTACCGTTGGTGAGTTGTTTGAAAGGTTCTGGTGTTCTTCATATGAATGATTTTACAGCAGGAGTAGACATGTACAGATTGTTTTCTAAATATGAGTATCTTGTGGTCTATTATACTATTGGAAATGATTTTTTTATGATAAACTAATGAACTCACCAACCTTTTGGTTGACACTTTAAAGCATGTTTATTCTCAGGTATTAAAGAAATATTTCTCTGTGCATTAGCTCATTTTAGGAATATTACTTGGAGTCATTCATCGCATATTTCGAAAGACGTTGCATTCGAGTCGTTGAGTTCATCAAGATTATTATTAAGTCAATTATAGTTGGATGTATTATGAAATGGTATGCATGTCGTCAACTTTCGATGTAAAGAAAGTTTGTCTTTTAAAAACGAATGCAATGTTTGTAAAATGTATCATATAGAGGTCAAATACCTCGTGATGTAATCAACTATTGTGAATCGTTTATAATGTATATGAACGGGTCTTTCCAGTTGGTATCAGAGCGGTGGTCTTAGCGAACCAGGTCTGCATTAGTGTGTCTAACTGATAGTTGTTAGGATGCATTAGTGAGTCTGGACTTCGACCGTGTCTGCATGTCAAAAGTTTTGCTTATCATTTTGTGTCGAAAATTGTCTGTGTATCATTCTTAGGGAATCACTTGCTTATCACTCTTAGTCTAGACACATCTTACTGCATTGATTGCATGAATAGTGTATAGACAAAATTCATATCTTAGCGTATCTGTTACTGTAAACTTTGCCTAGTATATTCCGTAAATTCCTCCGTAATCTACGAAATCTTTTGTTCTATATACAGGTATTCTATGTAATTAGAATATCATCCGATATCCAAAAATCATTTCATATCGAAAACCCTTTACTCAATCGTACGAAATGGAACTCGCCACTAGTTCAAGTTCTTCGGAATTCGACAGCTATTTCGACATGGATGTTCACCTAAGCTCCGGAAGCAGCGTCACCAGAATGAATCAACCAATCAGTCATCCCCAATTCATCTGATGAGTTCGTAGTCGACTTAATCAATGGAGACACGAAGGAGGCGATCCCTCCCACCAACCGAATTCACCTTTTGGCGAAGAACTTGAAGCACTTACCGGCGAACCTGTTCGAAACACCATTTTCTCTCTCATTTCCAGAGTATCTCGCCACGACTATATCACAACTCAGATTCTAAACCTTATTCATTCACTCGTTCCTACCGACAATCATTCCGGAGTAATAAGTCAACGAGCTTCGCGCCCGAGTTGTAGCCTTGGAAAATATGGTGCAAAATGTACCAGCTTCAGCAACATCACCGACACCAACATCAATACCAGTACCACCAACAATCCAAGTTTCAACATCACACGCCTCAACATCTCATTATGTACCTCGAGCATAATCATCGTTCTACGAATCGTTCTATATCATTTATCTTCGTTCTACATGACGATTATGTAATCTCTAATGTTTTAGAGATTATTTATTCTAGTTCTAACGGTAAATCAAATTAGTTTAACATTATATTGACTCATTAAATCTATGATTACATCTGAAGAAAATATATATGTATATATATTTTCATAAAGATTGTAATTAAAAATTCTTTTGTACAAACTGTTAATGGTGAAAATATTTTAACGGGTAGGTAATACCCGAGGAATATTTAGATTTCACATTAATAAGTTATATTGTACATTAAACAAAACATCCCCTTTTTCTTCGCTCTTTCGGAATAGGTACAGAAATGGGTCCAATCTGATTCAACAGTCATTTACTATCCTACTTACATCCACAGATATACGTATCCGTTCACCGCTGAATAACCATTTTCATTCAATTTCATATTTGGATTTTGTCCTATCAGAATCCCACAAGTGGCATAATGAAGAAAACATTGGACAAAACAAAATTTGTTAGAAACAAACAAATTAACTATGAGAAATTCTGTTAAGAATCCACGCTAACAAAATCCTAGCTAACTGTTAATTCTGTATTACATTTTATTTATCGCAATTTATTTATCGCAATTTTCATTCTCGCAATTTTATTTATTGTCATTTAATTTCTGTTATTTATTTTACGCACTTTAAATATCGGGACACATATACAATGTTTTGACATATCATATTGACGTCATCTATATATATTATTTGGAATAACCATAGACACTCTATATGCGGTAATGTTCGAGTTAGCTATACAGGGTTGAGGTTGATTCTAAATAATATATATACTTTGAGTTGTGATCGAGTCTGAGACATGTATATAATGGGTCACGACATGTATTAATTAATTCGAATATTATATATTAAACTATATATGAATTGTCGAACTACTAATTGTGGACTACTAACTGTGGACTAATAACATTGGACAATTAAAATGAATTAAAATATTGATTATAACATATGAAACTAAACATTTCTTCAAGTTTACCACTTGATTTCATCTTAAAACTCATTTGTATCTTAATGATTACAACCTGCGTTCAAACCTTTCATGATTCTTGAAAGCACCTCAATCGAGAGGATGAACCTGTGATGACCCGGGAATTTCCGACCAAATTTAAACCTAAATCTTATTTGATTTCGATACGATAAGCAAAGTCTGTAATGTTGAGTCTCAAAAACTTTTGAACTTTGTTCATGTAACAATTTAAACCTTTGACGATTCCCGACGATTCACGAACAATTGTGTGTAATTAAATATGTAAAACAATAAATAGAATAAATAAATTACTATGATACATATATATTATTACAAGTTAAAATATAAATGATATATAAATATTATTATTATTACTTTCATTATTATTGCTAAATGTTAATATCGATATTAATACTTGTATTATTGATATTATTAATTTTGATATGAAATATAAATGTATATATAAGAACTAGATATGTATCAGTCATTATATTATATTTATTGATATTATTACTATCATTAATAATATCAATATTATTATAACTAATTTTATTGGTATCATTAATAATAAAATTATTATCATTATTATTATTAAACTTATTATTGATATCAATATTATTACTCTTAAAAATTATTGATATTAATTGTATTATTATTAATATTAAATGCTAAAATTTATATAAAAAAAGAAGAAGTTATTTTTATGATTCATTATATATTTAAAATACATATACATATATATATATATATATATATATATATATATATATATATATATATATATATATATATATATATATATATATACTATATAATTACAAGATACAGATTCATATATAAATACATATACAAATATATACAGGTATAAAAATACGGTATATACAAATAAATATGAGATAAATACGTAATTCAGTTTCATGTCGTTGTTATATCTGTGTAATCTGTCTGCTTGATTGATAAATATGTCTATATCTAAGATCACAAAGTACTGTAAATTATTCGATTCAGTTTATGTCTTTATCTTATTCTTATTTTCTGTATCTTCTTTCTCCTGTCTTCTACTTCTACCGAATATCCTGTTGACACCAATGTGATTACAAAACAAAACGAGTGCTACATGTAATTTCAACAATCATTCAATTCCTAATCTTCATTATCAATTACAACTAACCCAAAATGATGAGTTTAAACAGAAAACTCAAGAAAACCATCTCACCCCTTTTCTTCATAATCATCATAACCGGACACCATCATTCATCAAACACCACCATTGCCACCATCAACCGAACGATCAATCACTTTCAACATTACCTTATTTAACTGTTTTGAATGACAACCACCCACAACCGTTCGCTACCTTTCAAATTTTGTCGAAGCACGTATACCACCGGCACCACCTTTGGTACATCTTCACCATCTCTCATCTTCACCATCGAGCACTCTTCCCCTTCGGTTTACAACCATCACAAACCACTTAAACAATTATATTTTTGCAGCACCAACCACCAACCGTAACCATATTTAAATTACTACGGCTAACCTGCTACTTCTTTCTGTTTTCTATCTATTGCAACCCAAGTAACCACCATGAAAGCTTCAACAATCGAAACCTTTACTCCTACTGCTTATTTTTTTTCTCTCGAACAAACACTCTAAATACAGAATAATAGGAAACCCTCGTTTGCTTTTATTGTTAAGTTTATTTTTTTTTTCAATCATACAAGCTTATTGGTTTCCTTTTTGACCAAAAGCAATCCACTTGCCCACTCAAAGAGACAAATTGATTGGAATTAGTTGAAGTGCGTAACAACCTAACAAAGATGGCGATTGATTAATTAAATATAATGCTTACGTACATTTTTATTTAATTATTTCAGTTTCTTTGCTCTCAAAGTACCAGACTCGAAAACCACCTGATACTTGTGTATTGGACTGCAAGTTGGGCCAGCAATTTCCTTCTTGTTGTTGGGCTGATGGAATGGAGCCATAGTATAGTTTTTCTTCTTTAGGTCGGGATCCAGTTTAGTCATTTTTTTTAACCGAATGATTTATGCTGGAGATAAATATTAATAATTGATGATATGTGATTATGATGCAATGAAGAAGGTGATGTGATTATGACGAAGGTGATGATGATGATAAGTTACCGATGATAATGGAATAGTTTAGGATGATATAATATTATGATGTGTAATATAATGATGAGATTAGGATACATGTTTTGATGATAATGATATATGATGATGACGAACGATGAAGACGATGATGATGTTGAGTGAAGAGGATGATGTTAGTAATGTCATGGAGATGATTATGATTACGATTATGGATGATCATGATGTGATGTCGATGATTTTATGATGATGATGAATAGACATGGGTTTAGTTTTAAGAGATGAAGGGAAACAGGAATATACGAGTTATATATATATTTGTGGTGATAGAAAACAGAAAAGGAGAAATAGAGGGGTGGTAAGTAGTGTCTGTAAGGAACAGAAGGTTCTGGGTTTGAACGCAGGCCACTACAGTATTCTTTTTATTATAAAAAGTGCTGTTGGGCCGAAGTTTCATAGCTAGGCCGAAATTCTTCTGTTGGGCCAAACTTCAATCATTTTACATCATGGGCCGAGAGGTTGGGCTGATAGGACGAGATATATATATATATATGGTTACAAATATATTTAGAAAATTAGAGATGGAGGAATGGTTTGAGTTGTGTTAGGGTATTCGAGAGGTCACAGGTTCGAACCCGGTCTGTGGCGTTTTTTTTCGAAAACCTCATTATTTAAGGTAGCACTTTATAATTTTTAATATTTCATTATTATTATTATTATTATTATGATCATTATTATTATTTTCATTATTGTGAACATAATACAAATTACCATCATAAATATTATTATTAGTATCATATTATAAATTATTAGTATTAATTTTGTTATTATCAACAAATGTGTTAGTAATAAAATTATTATATTGGATAATATGATTATTAGTATGGTTATTATTAAACTTATTATCATTATTGTCATTAGTAGTAAAATTATTATATTCATAGTTATTATTATTAGTAGTACTACAAATAGATATTTTTATATAAAAAAATACATTACAAGAATATTAATATCACATATCACTATCATTTTATTATTAATAAGATAGTAACTAAGCTATATATCAAATACAACAATTAATATATATATATATATATATATATATATATATATATATATATATATATATATATATATATATATATATATATATATATTTCATATATAAACCCTAATATAAACTATTATTATTAATATGTTATAATAAAAGATAAACGCTAGTTAAATAAAATATATAAATTAAATATATCTATATCTATATAACAAATAATTTAACAAATACATTATTAAAATAATATATATATTTATTCAATTACGATTATGTGTGTTAATATATATACAAATGATATAGGTTCGTGAATCCGAGGTCAAACCACCTTTATTCAATATCGTCATATGTATTTTTACTACAAAATACATTAGGTGAGTTTCATTACTCCCTTTTTAAATGCTTTTGCAATATATATATTTTTGGGACTGAGAATACATGCGCTGCTTTTATAAATGTTTTACGAAATAGACACAAGTAATCGAAACTACATTATATGGTTGAATGATCGAAGCCGAACATGCCCCTTTTTGCTTGGTAACCTAAGAATTAGTAAACCAGTCTACTAATTGACGTGAATCCTAAGGATAGATCTATTGGGCCTAACAAACCCCATCCGTTGTAGCGGATGCTTTAGTACTTCGATATTGTTTTATCATGTCCGATGGATGTCCTGGAATGATAGGGGATATTCTTATATGCATCTAGTTAATGTCAGTTACCAGGTATTCAATCCATATGAATGATATTTTTGTCTCTATGCATGGGACGTATATTTATGAGAAATGAAAATGAAAAATCTTGTGGTCTATTAAAATGATGGAAATGATTATTTATGTTAAACTAATGAACTCACCAACCTTTTGATTGACACTTTAAAGCATGTTTATTCTCAGGGATGAAAGAAGCCTTCCGTTGTGCAATTGCTCATTTTAAAGATATTACTTGGAGTCATTCATGACATATTTCAAAAGACGTTGCATTCGAGTCGTTGAGTTCATCAAGATTATTATTAAGTCAATTATAGTTAGATATATTATAAAATGGTATGCGTAATGTCAACTTTCGATGAAAAGAAAGTTTGTCTTTTAAAAACGAATGAAATGTTTGTAAAATGTATCATATAGAGGTCAAATACCTCGGTGATGTAATCAACTATTGTGAATCGTTTATAATCGATATGGACTTCATCCGGATGGATTAGGACGGGTCGCTTCAGAACCAACCGCACTTCATCTACGGAAGAAAATATTGATGCATATAGTTATGCACCTGAAACACTCAGAACCTGAGTAAACGTTTAACCCGTAGTTGTGCTAATTCCTTTAGTATTATTATTACCGAAAATAACTTTGCAACTCCTGTTCGAGATAGCCAGTTTTGTCACAGCTCCAGCAAGTCAACTTCGACATTTCGTTTGAAACAATCTTATTATAATCTTGATATATATGTGTGCTCTTTCATTGTTACCGGGGAACCTTTTATATTCCACCATAATACCAGCAGACGTACCAGCAACCTCGTTGCTCCTTGGCTTAAATTCCTCCGACAAATCACTATATTTATCTATTGAAGTCTTATCATGAACTCATCAGCATCTTGTAACGATAATTACCATAGCAAATACCGGGAGACATCAATCGATAATCTCGAATTTCTCAGCGATTCTACGACAACAATTATATATATATATATATATATATATATATATATATATATATATATATATGTATATATATATATGTATAAATATATGTATATATATATATGTATATATATATATATGTATATATATATATATGTATATGTATATGTATATATATATATATGTATATATATATATATGTATATATATATAGATATATATATACATATATATATATATATATATATATATATATATATATATATATATATATATATATATATATATATATATATATATATAACTTCTATCTCATGGATTTACGAACTTCAATTCTGAATTTCTGAAAAGCGCTTTAGCCTATGAATCAGTTTTCTGAGTTTTGAAAAAGCTGATGAAGCAGTGAAAACTGAAGACTGCCTTAACAGTCAAAAGTTTGATGATAAAGAATGGAGTGTTGAAAAAGCTCATAGATTTTGATACTGATAAAAATGAATTGAGCAAATCATGAAGGAGACTCTGTACAAATCACAAGGACTAAATTTGTACATAAAGAATCCTGATGATTCTGTTTTTTGATGAAATCTTTAGCGAATACCTTGCTCCTTAATCGCTCTAAATCATCGTGAATGAATTTCTTCATCACAATTTGATTCTAAAATTCTAAGATATCATGGTATCTTTTGTTATAAATATCCTTGATATTTCTGAATATATTTTCATAACTATTCTTATCTGAAATCATTTATCTCTTCGCGATATCAGTGTTACATCAGAAAGGAAACTATTTTATTTTCTAAATTCTGAAGAAAAAAAAATTCGAATTTGAATTATGAATGATTTTGAAGTAGTGTTGAAAACTGATGCATGCGTTAGTATAATATAATGACACTTGATCAACGCGATTATATTACAGTAAGTCATGCTGAGTTTTTAATGGAACGTGATGATTCACATATCATAACGTCATCATGTGCCATGTTACATGACTCTTACATTCTACCTCATCTCCAAACATATCAAGAACGTATTTTCTTGATAGTCCTATCTTTCTCTTGAATTCTGGTAAATTTGACAAGTCAGATTGTGCTATTACCATTTCTTTCTTAGAACATTAATTATGTTCATTCGAAACTCCATACCTACGAATTCTGGACCATTATTCGCTTGACTTAAAGTCGGGAAGAGAAAACAAAAGCATGGAACTCCAAAATATAAAGGAAATGGAGAGGGCAGATTTATAGTAAAATATCCGACAAAGCAATTGAAACAGATTATCGCAATTAATCAAAGAGTGTTCTAATTTCCTTAATTACTGAAGAATCAAATCTTATTACGAAATTTTTCTCTAAATCCCTTGAATTCTGAAAATCAACCATGACTACGTCACCAGTTAAGACGAACCTGCATTTATTCATTTCACTCTTTTGCAATAGTTTCATTCGTACTCTTCACATAATCGAGTTGTTTTATCTATATTATTTAATAATGATAAAACTCTAAATTCTAACTCATATGCGTCTTAAAAACATACTTATTGTCAGTCATGACCATCCCAATCAAATTTCGGGACGAAATTTCTTTAACGGGTAGGTACTATGACGACCCGAAAATTTCTGACCAAATTTAAACTTAATCTTTATATAATTTTGACAAGATAAGCAAAGTTTTAATGTTGAGTCTCTAAAATTTTGAACTATTTCATATATTCAATTGACCTTCGACTGCTCTAGACGATTCACGAACAATTAATTGTAAATAGATATGTGTGTATGTATATATAAATAATAATTCAAAATATAATTTGAAGTATTATATGTTGTTGTTATTAAAAATTTATAAAATAAAAATAGGATATTATAATAATTATTATTTAAAGCATAACTATATGTAAATAAAGTGTATTAAAAATAATATTAAATGATTGTAATACTCATTGGACTGCCGTGTTGTGTTGGGCCGATTCTGTTGGGCCGCGATCCAGCTGATAACTCATGTTGGGTCGAAAAGTTCATGATGATGAAATTAGGAAGATGAAAACAGAAAATAACGGGTTAAATAAATATAGCGAGCAAAATAAAACAGAAAAGCAAGTCAGAGTAGATGGTTTAGGGGAGTGTACAGGGAACGAAAGGTCATGGGTTCGAGCCCGGGCTAAGGCAGTTTATGTTCTTTTTGAAGCCTTTTCTTTTAAGGTAGTAATACTATATTTATTATTATTATTATTTTTATTATTATTATAATTATTAATGTTATTCCAAAAATTATCATTATAGTTAAAATTATAAAGATTATCATTTTTGTTGAAAGTAATATTTTTATTATCATTTTCCTTAAAATTAACATTTTTATTATGATTATTATTATTATCAATATTATTTTTATTATTATTATCATACGTATTAGTATTATTATTAGTAGTATTATTATCATTATAGTTATTAATATAAATATTAGTATTATTATTATTAGTAAAATCATTATTTTTATAGTTATTATTATTAGTATTCATTATTATTAAAAGTATCATTTTTATAAAAATTACCATTTTTATAATTATAACTATTATTATTATTATTATTATTATTATTATTATTATTATTATTATTATTATTATTATTATTATTATTATTATTATTATTATTATTATTATTATTATTATTATAGGATGAAATAACTTTTTATTTATTATTATCAATATTATTTTATCGAATGACTATTAGTTATATAAAATCATATTTACTACATATAACATAACTATATTAATATTTTTATAATAAATACTAATTATTTATCTAAAGTAAATAAAGTAAATATATCTAACTAAATTATTAATAAAACCTATAAATTATTAAAAATAATAATTATGTCACTAAGAATAATATATAAACTTGTTCGATTACAATTATATGTGTTAATATATATATAAATGATATAGGTTCGTGAATCCGAGGTCAACCCTGCATTGTTCAGTTCCGTCGTATGCATATTTTACTACAAAATATCGTATTGTGAGTTTCATTTACTCCCTTTTACTCTTTACATTTTGGGACTGAGAATACATGCGCTGTTTTTATAACTGTTTTACTAAATGCTTTGAGATATATTTTTGAACTGAGAATACATGAACTGCTTTTATAAACGTTTGACGAAATAGTCACAAATACTCAAAACTACATTCTATGATAGAATTATTTGGATTCAGAGGTTCGATTTCTATAAAGATTGTATTATCGACCATCAGCGAGATGATTTTGTCATTGCACGCACGCATTAGCTCCCGAAATGATTCGATTTAGTAGTTAGTAACGGTGAGATGATTTTGTCATTGCACGCACGCATTAGCTCCCGTTTTAGCTACCATCGGCGAGATGATTTTGCATTGCACGCACGCATTAGCTCCCGATGTATTGTATTGTATTGTATTCGACTTTGTAGTTAGTAACGGAGAGATGATTTTGTCATTGCACGCACGCATTAGCTCCCGTTTTAGCTACCCTCGGAGAGATGATTTTGCATTGCACGCACGCATTAGCTCCCGTTGTAAAAATATATTGTATTAACTACCACGGTGAGATGATTTTGCATTGCACGCACACATTAGCTGCCGTTGGTGAGTTGTTTGAAAGGTTCCGGTGTTCTTCATATGAATGATTTTACAGCAGGAGTAGACCTGTACAGATTATATTCTAAATATGAGTATCTTGTGGTCTATTATACTATTAGAAATGATTTTTTATGATAAACTAATGAACTCACCAACCTTTTGGTTGACACTTTAAAGCATGTTTATTCTCAGGTATTAAAGAAATCTTTCGCTGTGCATTAGCTCATTTTAGGTATATTACTTGGAGTCATTCATGGCATATTTCGAAAGACGTTGCATTCGAGTCATTGAGTTCATCAAGATTATTATTAAGTCAATTATAGTTGGATGTATTATGAAATGGTATGCTTGCCGTCAACTTTCGATGTAAAGAAAGTTTGTCTTTTAAAAACGAATGCAATGTTTGTAAAATGTATCATATAGAGGTCAAATACCTCTCGATGTAATCAACTATTGTGAATCGTTTATAATGTATATGAACGGGTCCTTTCAGTTCTGCTGGTGCTTGTAACCTTTGCACCATATTCTCTAAAGCCACTACCCGAGCGCGAAGCTCGTTGACTTCTTCTATTACATCGGGATGATTGTCGGTTCGGACGAGTGGGTGAATAAGATCTAGAATGTGAGATAGTATATAATCGTGAAGAGATACTCTGGAAATGATAGAGAAAATGGTGTCTCGGATAGGTTCGCCGGTAAGTGCTTCAGGTTCATCGCCAAGAGGGCAATAAGGTGGGTGGAAGGGATCACCTTCTTCTTGTTTCCAATGATTAAGTAGGCTACGAACCCATCCCCAATTCATCCAGAATAGATGATGGCTTATTGGTTGATCCATTCCGGTCACACTGCTTTCGGAGTTCGGGTGAAATTCTATATCGGAATCCGAGGGACTTGAACTAGTGACAAATTCCATTTCGTACGATTGAATAAAGGATTTTTTGATATGAAATGATTTTCGGCTATCAGATGGTATTCTAATTACATAGAATATCTATATATATAGAACAAAAGATTTTGTAGATTACGGAGGAATTTACGGAATATGCCAAGCAAAGTTTACAGTAACAGATACGCTAAGATATGAATTAGCAGATATGCTAAGATATGAATTTTGTCTATACACTATTCATGCAATCAATGCGGTAAGATGTGTCTAGACTGAGAGTGATAAGCATGCAATTTCCAACAAGAAATGATAGTCAAAACTTTTTGACATGCAGCTAAGGTCGAAGTCCAGACTCACTAATGCATCTTAATAACTATCCGTTAGACACACTAATGCAAGACCTGGTTCGCTAAGACCACCGCTCTGATACCACATGAGACGACCCATCCAAATCCATAAGGACGAATACAATAACATATGATTACATTGCGAGGTATTTGACCTCTATATGATACATTTTACAAACATTGCATTCATTTTAAAAGACAAACTTTCATTTCATCGAAAGTTGATAGGTATGCATACCAATTCATAATATCCAACTCTAAATGACCTAATCTGTCATTTGCTTAATCATAATCTTTAATGAACTCAACGACTTGAATGCAACATCTTTTGAAATATGTCATGAATGACTCCAAGTAATATCTTTAAAATGAGCAAATGCACAGCGGAAGATTTCTTTCATACATGAGAATAAACATGCTTTAAAGTGTCAACCAAAAGGTTGGTGAGTTCATTAGTTTATCATAATCGATCATTTCCATAATTTTAATAGACCACAAGATTTTCATTTTTTCGTTTCAATATACATCTCATATCAGGCATTTCGCACAAACTTCATAGAGATAAAAATCATTCATATGGTGAACACCTAATAATCGATATTAACAAAACACGTCTAGAATATCCCCATCATTCCGGGACTCTCATCGGACATGATAAAATCGAAGTACTAAAGAATCCGTAACCCGGATGGGGTTTGTTTGGCCCAATAGATCTATCTTTAGGATTCGCGTTAATTAAGGTTTCTGTTCCCTAATTCTTAGATTACCAGACTAAAAAGGGTGATATTCGATTCGATAATCCAACCATAGAATGTAGTTTCGATTACTTGTGTCTATTTTGTAAAACATTTATAAAAGTAGCGCATGTATTCTCAGTCCTAAAAATATATATTGCAAAACATTTAAAAAGAGAGTAATGAAACTCACGATACTGTATTTTGTAGTAAAAATACATATGACGACATTGAACAAGTGTAGGGTTGGCCTCGGATTCACGAACCTATATCAATTGTATATCTATTAAAACATATAATAGAAATCAAATAATTTCCATCTCAATAATTATATAATATATATTTATTAAGTGTTTTAATTATATAATAGTCATACCCCATTATAATTAAGATATATATATATATATATATATATATATATATATATATATATATATATATATATATATATATATATATATATATATATATATATATATATATATATATATATATATATATATATATATATATATTATATCTTCATTTATATGTTACATATATTTATTTTGTAAAATAATTAAATGTTTTATATATATATATATATATATATATATATATATATATGTATATAAGAAATTAGTATTATATCAAAATCCATAGTTTGTTATATGTAATATCTATATAATAAATGTTAAAATGTTTATTCTATAATTTTATGTAATACTAATATAATTATATTAGGTATCAATTATATTTGTATGTATCTAATATTTATTTGATAAAATAATGTTTATAATAATAATAATAATAATAATAATAATAATAATAATAATAATAATAATAATAATAATAATAATAATAATAATAATAGATAATAATATTAACGACGATAATAACGACGATAGTAATAACAATCATTTTAACAATAATAATACTAAAATTAATAATAGTTCAGTTGACGATATCTTTTAATCCGTTCATCGAAACCAACTTTCTAAATGAAAAGTTATTAATTTTTCGCCACCTTTCCAACGACATGTATATCATATACCTTATCTCAGTAGCATATGTATTAAATTCATGACTTATCATAAACTATCTAACGACAATATTAAGTATACAAGCATGCATAGTCCTATATACTCGAGCACTAGTCAGGGATACACTATTAATATATAAAAGTTGAGATATACGTGCTCACGTATCAATATTGTGATTCAATATTGCAGGAAAAGTACGTAGACGCGACGGAGATGATAAACATTAGTTTGACTCACGAGCTATCTTCCCGAATAATACCCATCACCTCCATAGCTATAACCCATAATTTCCTTAGCTCTATCCCGCTCGCAAAACCCGTTTTGAAATAACTCGCTCATGACCTCGTCGTAGTATTTTATGTATAATAATAATAATAATAATAATAATAATAATACTTAATAATAAGATTAATAATAATAATATTAATCTTAATAATAATAATAATAATAATAATAATAATAATAATAATAATAATATTTATATATATATTAGAAGTAGTCGAGAGATAGATAGATGAGAACTGAATCAAGCGAAACTGAAATCGATCATTTTAAAGAGATGTAATCCCACCTACCACCTCATGTGATCGCATGGGAGGCAATGGAAGAAGCCATGCGATCGCATGAGCTTCTTTTTCATTTCAAATTCGCTTACTAGTCTTTGCCGACACTTATGATATATATATATATATATACATATATATATATATATATATATATATATATATATATATATATTTAATATATAATATATTTAATCTTTAGAATTAATTAAATATTATATTATATTCTCGTGCATAGTTGATTTGTAATTTTAGCACCGATGAATTGTACGTTGACGCTCGACTTATGTGCTAGTTTCGGTTTTTCGAACGTCCTTTCGTACGCTTAGAAAACTTGTACTTTACGTTTTCATGACACGTACCTTTATCAATAATTAGATTTATTTCACCAATAATTATACTCCATGAAATGTAACTTATACATTTGAATGTTTTGGTCATTTGCTTCTATAAATCGATGTCTCGTTATATATACATATGATAATTTAAATCAAAACGCTTTGTATCTAGTTAATATTATATTTAATCACTTTGCAAAATATATATATATATATATATATATATATATATATATATATATATATATATATATATATATATATATATATTCTCAAAGAAAAATATAATTTTGTACATATTATACAGGATTGAAATATTTATTTAATAATATTATATTTTAGTTTTTTAAAAATAATTTAAATTTCAACGTTCAATATGTATAATTTAAAATCGTTTAAATAATATAAAGTATTATTTCGTGACGTTTGCACTTCAAAGCTTAAAATTGATATAACTAGTTTATGCCCAACCGTTTATAAAAACATTTTAATAATCACAATATATTATAGTCAAAATCATTTAACTAAAAAGATAATAGTAGTATAGTTGTTATATCATAAAATATTTTAATAATAAAAGTCTATTATATCGAAAAACCATTTCGTTTAAGAAAGTAAAATCATATATGAATCATAACAGGTTTCAAGTTTTTAACCTACAGTTTATTCATGAATCGTAGGGTCAAGTATAAAGGATAATCAAACGTATGAAATCATCCTAAAGTAACATGTCAAATGGGTTTATCTAATCGACGAACCTTATCCCAATTATTTCATCTACACGATCAAATTGTAACGACCCAACCCGTTAACCAACCAAAAACGCGGGAAAAAAAATTTAAAACAGATCTGGAGGGTGCGCGGCGCGCACCACTGCCTATGCGCGGCGCGCACAAGGCCTGAGACAGTTCTGATCAAAATGTCCATTTTCGCGAAAAGATCTTCGACTTCCCGACACTTTTAGACCATACGCTTTTCACAACAAACTTATATATGTAAAACTAACACGAATCAAACATAAAAATGACGTTTTACAAGCGGGGCCCACACGACCCAAAATACAAGTTTAGTACAAGTTTAGAGTTTCGATCACCAAAAAGTTTAAGTTCCAAACTACACAATGAGCATGGCGTTTGGGATTAAACTACCCAACTACCGGTCAAACTCCAAGAGCTACTAAAGCCAAAAGCGTCCCCTAGTATCAAGCGGGATCTCTAGTCCAATACGATGGCCTTACCCTTGTCCAAAACCGAACCTATAAAATGGTAAACAACGAGAGGGTAAGCAAAGCTTAGTGAATGCAATAATTATACGAATACATATATAATTATACCTACTTGCATACACTTACACTAACCACAAACATGCTAGCAACACAATTAGCTTATCGTCACATTAACAAGCTATAATCTCCAATACCACAAGCTAGCAACAACCGCATAATAATATAACTCGAAATGATATAATATGCTTACAACACAAGTAACCATGGTCGACCAATAGTACAAGGGAACGACGCTCGCGAAAACGCCATCGGTGTTCATAACATCCATTAGGGCACTTAACACCTCGCACCACTAACCCCTAGGGTGGCACCTTAACACCTCGGCACATCACCCCGAGTGGCATCTTAACACCTCGATGCAACACTCATTATTTTACAGAGTGGTGTCTTAACACCTCGACACTACACTCCTAGGTGGCATCTTAACACCTCGATGCTACACCCGAGTGGCATCTTAACACCTCGATGCTACACCCTTCACATGAAACGTGGTGTCTTAACACCTCGACACTACACATTTCACGCTACAACAAATAGATACATTATATACCTACGCATATAATTATTCCACTCACCTTAACAATTAGATGACGATTTCAACCTCCACAAGCTTCAAAGCAAAGTACCTAATATAATAAGTACTTGATCAACACACAAGCTAAGTGGACTCAATACTAACACTTACACATGAGCATTTAATGACTTAATGTATTAAATCGCTCATTTATACCAAAACCGCCCAATTAAAGTCAAGACCACCACTAATCACTTTAAAGCTAGTGATTAAGGTCCAACAACACCAACTAATACATAATTAGGGTAATTCATACCCATCTTTCCAAACTAGGTTAATTTATTACCCAAATAACCATTTTAAGACGACACACCCATTTCGGGTCATCCACTAACTAACCAACACCCATTTACTAAATAACTAGGTGTGTTAGCAATTAACTCACCAATTAGGGTTCATAAACATCATTTAATACTTTGAAACCCTAGACTAGTCACCAATTAGTATTCAAGACTCAATTTTACCCAAGAACACCCAAAATCACCAATAATGGGTTTTGTGTTCATCATTTACTCAAACCCTAACCCTTACACTAAATCAAAGTAAGGAAAATAAAATTAGAACATACCACAACTACCACAACGAAGCTAGAGATAAGATGAACAACTTTAATGCTTGAACTTTAACCCAAAACAAGCTCCTTCCTCTTGGATTTAAGCTTTCTCACACTTGAATCACACTCTCTCACTAGGATTTAAGTGGATGAAGTTTGGTGGTTAGAAATGGAGTAATGAGGCTCAACCAAACTGATCTAGGGCCTTTAATTCGTCCATAAGTGAATTTACCAAAATGCCCATCAAAATATCTGATTTAAAAAGCTGGAACCCGGCTACAGTAAGGGGTGCGCGACGCGCTCCCTTTAGTGTGCGCGGCGCGCACTAGGCTCAGCTCACTCAGTGACTTCTGCTTAACAGCACAACATCACCCACACTCTATGTAACATATTTACACTGCTGTACAAACTGATT
Source organism: Rutidosis leptorrhynchoides (assembly GCF_046630445.1). Taxonomy (NCBI): domain Eukaryota; kingdom Viridiplantae; phylum Streptophyta; class Magnoliopsida; order Asterales; family Asteraceae; genus Rutidosis; species Rutidosis leptorrhynchoides. The sequence goes on from NC_092333.1 coordinate 138,222,891, forward strand.
AGGGTCTTACACAAATATTATGAAAGCTAAATTATTAACCTATCAAAAGACACGAGAAATATAGTGTAAAATACACGTTAAAAGTTAATCAAGAATCTCCACTAACTTTTGTCTAACTCTCGATAATTGACATATTTGTTCTTACATGTAAGTTACTTTACCATGTATTCCGAATACCGTTAAAAAGGAAAGGTTTCCTAAATCAAAGGGGACCTCTCAACAGAGACTCGTAAACATACAATGTATCTGATAAATTAATCATTTGATATTATCTTCAAATTCCTCCGATAAACATATTTTCATATCAACCAAACCGTTAAATGTTTTATTAATATTTCTCAATTTAATATTCACACATATGTATATATTCATTCATATCTATTTACACATAATTGTTCGTGAATCATCGAGAGCAGTCGAAAGGTAAATGAATACATGAACACAGTTCAAAGTTTTTTGAGATTTCAACATTACAGACTTTGCTTATCGTATCAGAAACATATAAAGATTAAGTTTAAAAATTTGTTCGGAAATTTCCGGGTTGTCACATTGGCCATGGTGTTCTTTATGGTTCTTCTCTTTTAATTAAAGGCCTAACCGATTTAATAAGTCCACTCATTAACGATAGCATCATAAACACATCATGTCTCTCGGATCAGGGATGCCTTCTATCTTTGCTTATGCTTAAGAAAAGTTTAGACCTTAATGATCATTAATATGTCACCTCATCGGGTCGCTCCTATTGATGCGCCGTCAGTGTTTGCATGTAGTTCATGTTTCTCGGGCGTCGGGGGTATGGGACATTGTTGTCTATTCAAAATCTTCAAGCCTAATGTATTTACCCAGTGACATGTCAGTGTTCTGACATGGGCGGTAGGATCAGTATAATAGGTTTATGGTTATCACCTATTCATGAGCCGACATTACACGTCTTCAACTGAGTAACTAATAAAATCATAACACGCACTTGCTTTAACCTTATCTGAATTACAAAATTTATCTTTATCGATTTTCTTTACTTATCTGTTTGCCTTAGAAAATAGAAAAATCAAAATTATCCAACACTAGTCCTCAGAACTATAGGTCTATTCGTGTTTTACTATTACGAAAGGTTCGATTGTGTTGTCTTCTTAAACGAACGAACCTATATCATACTTCCCTTACTCACCCTTATGAAGGAGTAGTAGATTTAGGCCCCGCATACTATAATTTTAAAACCTGACTCCCTCTGATAAACCTTGACAGACGACTGGCGACCTAACGACATCACCACAAAATAAAATCGTTTTGGCAACGTCATGAGGGGGATCATCAGTTATCCCCTAACCTTGAAAACCATCTAAGGTCGCCTTTCATACATTGTGTTACAGAGACAGCGGGGAGGGGGGTTCTACCAGCCATGCCCCCAAATTGATTCGGATTTTCTCCGGGGCAGCAGATGGGGGCGGTTTATGCAACTGTGAGAGATGATCGCGTGAGTGGTTTAGTCCTCCTGATGATCCCAAACTGTTGTTCAAAAAAAATTATGATTTTAATTTTAGGGTTTTGAAGTATTTTTGATTTTGGTTTTTAAAAATTTTAAGTTAGTTACACAGCTTAGATGAGGAAGATAAAGGTAGGTGTGAAGGTGAAGAAGTGATTTAAAAGGACAAATTTATCATCACATATCGTGCATATGACTGAAGTTAACGGAATTTTATAACAATCATCAAACAAAAGGATTATTTCTGCAACTCCTGCAATCTGCGAGGACTATATCAGTAAAAAAAATTTCTAGGGACTTTTTCTGCGATTTGATAGAAACTACAGGGACTATCTCAGTAATTATGCCAATTTAAAATATACGGTTTCGATTATTTATTATTTAGTTTTGATTAAGGAATTACGTAATATGACAGTTTTACCTTCATGTATAACGCACATGACACAATTTCACGAGTTTTTTGACAGGCGTTGGGGTCAGGGACTGTACATACAAAAATTGGAAACTTCAAGGACTGCCTAAGCAAGAAAAATAGTATAGGGACTACACGTGAAATCTTTGCAAACCACAAGTACCGTAATTATTTCTTATCAATAACAGTAAACCTTACTTAAGAAAATTTTAAGGTATATTTGTCTTTTATATTTTTACCGCAACTATAAGAAGCATAGTTCCAACTTCCAAGTCTATACATTTGCAGACTAAGTTAGACATTATTTATGCGTAAATAAATAGAAAAGTATGCAATTGAAATATTTGTCGTTCGTAGATATAAAAGCTAATAAGATTTTCAAAATTGAAAAATAAATAACATCTATTATAAAAGAGCAATACAACGATTACAAACAAATACGGAGTAAATTGAAAGAGTTTACAAAAAATTTTGTCTTTCTTTTTTCTTCTTCTTTTTCTTCATGTTATTGTTCTCACTTCACACCTCATTTTGTAAACAAAATCTAATAGAAATGTTGTGATCAAAATATAACCCTAATGTTTTTCATATTAAAGATATTAAGTTACAAATCACAAATGCCAAAATTAGGTCAGTCAATTATGAGCACACGGAGTCGCACCATTTTTTCAGCGTTAAAGGGATTTAACGCCGGGTACACTGGTGCCGACGACTCCCCTCCGGTGTTAAATCAGTGTTAAAGGCCGGTGTTAAATGTCAACGTCGGATGGGTAACATTGTAGCTTTTTTTCTTTTCTTTCTTTTTCTCTTTCTTTAAAATAGTTTTATCAAAGTATTAAAAAAAAATTAAATAATGAATTGAACACTTAACGATTTCCTCTGTTTTGATATTAGTGTTAAATCTCAGTGTTAATCTTAACACTGAAATTTAACATTGAACTAGTATCACGACTCCTGGTGGTGCTCTTAAGCATAAAATAAAATAACCTAATTTCCATTTGGGACAACTAAAATAAGTGATACGAGTACAAGTTTTACAAGCACTGACAAAATTACACATTCCTTCATTCAGTCCCTTTTGTCTGACTCCTGTTTGACCAAACCTTATCTAGCCGCGCTAAAACTCCCTGTTTCAAATAAACCCCATTTCCATTTCTTCTTTAATCCTCCCAACCAAAATACAACAATACATTCTTTTAAAAATTGAAAACCCATATCTGTAATCTCAACAATGGCAGGTGAAATCACAGCTCTTCATAAAAGAAACCCCATAAAAAATACAGGTATCTTTAATTTTATTTCATTTCTTTCTTTCTGTTCACTTCTTTTTTATTTTTAATTTTGTTTTTCTATATTATCTTGATCGATTGGTATAGCAAGTAGGTTCTATTTTCGTATTTTTGGATAGATTAATTTTAATTAATATTATTGAAGTGAATCTTAGCGCTTATTCATGAAATTTTGAATTTTTTAGTTTGGGTTTTGACTGGTTTTGGGGGAAATTAACTACTGATTCCGTTTACATAGAAATTGGGATTTATGGTGTAATTGTTGTTTGAATTTGATAAATTTATATTTTTTTTGTATCTTAATTTATTTTCAAAGAAATAAAAAAACTGATTAGCAACTTTATGATATTAATTAATTAAATTAAATGTGAATGTGAATGTGAATGTAGTTGGCAATGTTGCTGCACAGAGAAGAAGACAGCACGCCGTTTCGGTTGCGAAAGAAAGAAGAGAAGCGACATTTCGAACAAAACGAAGGTGTAACGAAATCGTTAATATCGATATGGATGACGTGGCAACCAATGGTGATATGATGATTGAAGAGGAGCCATCCGTTTTAGAGGCTCAAACATCATCTGCTGTTGAAAACTTGAAGCTTGCACTTTCTTTAAAGTAAGATTAGTTTAACTTGAATAAATTTTAAACATGTGATCCAGTTTAAACTTTTGGACAAGTCTTGTTTTCGTTGTTAATAATTATTTATTATTTATTTCTATAATTAGGGGAAAAGATGCAGTTCAAAATAAGGTAAACGCGCTTCGTGATTTAAGGCGATTATTGTCTCGGTCGGACTTTCCTGTTGTTGAAATTGCTATTAAACGTGGAGCGATATCTTTACTTTCTCAATGTCTTTCGTTTGGATCTGAAGATGAACAGGTTATTTTTGGCTTAATTTTTCTTGTAAATTAGTACTTTTTTTTTGGTTTATTCATGAAATTTGTGGTTTATTTAAAATTTTTGTTTGTAATGCAGTTGGTCGAAGCAGCTTGGTGTCTTACAAACATATCCGCTGGTAAATCGGAGGAAACAAAAGCTTTATTGCCGACATTGCCGCTACTTATTGCTCATCTTGGAGGTCAGTAACATTTTAATATAAATTCATTTACTTTATCAGATTATGTCAAATTTGTTATTACATTTATAGGCATTGATTATGCGATTTTGAGTACTAGAAATAAGATTCTAAGTTTTAGTAAAACTCACCGCATATGAAAAAAGATAATTTTGTTTTGATTTAAATTTAAATATCACATGAATGAGTTTTGTTCCAATAATTAGTATGAGATCAGAAGTGGGTCTGTTTCAGCACACAAATCCAAAAACTGCGTAAAGTGTAGGTTAAAGTACCACCGATGTAAACATTCTACTTTGTTCGTAATTAAAAATCTATGATTCCATCCGCTCCCCTTGACCTTTTGATCTTTATAAATGATGAATGTATCAATATCAATCAATAAATAACAAAACCTGTTGTAACATTACATCAGTAGCTTTAACTTTTTTTGCTTTTTTTATAATATATGGCCCGTGTGTATGAGTGTAACCAGCATGCTTCCTTAATTAAAGCGGGACCTTGATAATTATAACCATCTTTATATGTTCATAATCATGGGTGGTTTCGGAAAGTGCGGAGAGAATCCTTTTACATTATGAAAAACCGAAAAGTTGACGTGGGACATATTAAAAGGAAAGTATCAATTAAAGTACACATTAATGTAGGACATATTATGCACTTTAGCTTCAACTCATTAAAAAGATTAATTTTTTTATTTGCTGATAATGTTTAATGTGATTGATCTATTTTGTAGGAAAAAGTTCATTATCTGTTGCGAAACAATGTGCATGGGCTTTAGGAAACGTTGCTGGTGAAGGAGACGAATTGCGAGATCTTCTCCTTTCGCAAGGAGCGTTACGTCTTGTTGCAAGAATGATGATGTCAGATGACGCTTCGACTGTCAGAATCGCGTCTTGGGTGCTATCAAACTTCATCAAGGTGTTTATAATTTATTAATCATGTTGTTTTCGTAAGAATTCAGTTTCCATTGTTTCATATTGTTTTCCTTTAACGTAAACGGGACCCACAATTACGTAGACGATCCATGTTGGATATGTTGAATGGTCAAAAAAGGATGAGTCTTTAGGTCTTTTGCAGTTTTCAGTTACATGTCAGTAAATAAAGGAGGAAATTTCTAAAAAGGAACAATTTTTAAATTCTTATGTTGTTTTTGGATGCAGGGCTCAGACCCAGAAACTGCAGCAGAACTCGTAAAAATTGATGGAGTGTTGGATGCCATACTTCTACACTTGAAGAAACCGTACGTTGTTACGTATTATAAACAACATTTATTCATTAATTATTTATATTATAATCTTTTAAACATCTTCATTTGGTAATAGTGTGATATTGTTGTAGGAAATGTTATGCTCTAATTAAAATCCTATAAGTGTAATATAGCCATATAGGACACTATATTTAAGTCGAATACTTCAATAGCAATTTTTTCATCTGTCTTCAGCATTTATCGCATGTCTTTTTCTTGGAATAGTTTATTAAAACTAATGCAGTAAAATATGATCAGGGACGTTGAGTTAACAACAGAAGTAGCGTGGGTTGTTGCTTATTTATCCGCTTCTGATGTTGCTGCAAGTATGCTAATAAAGACTGACGTTATTCAAGTTCTTGTGGGCCGATTGGCCTCTTCAAATAGTTTGCAATCACTCATTCCGGTAATAATATAGATAAAAGTAAATCATCAATATCAAATATCAAATATCAAATATCAAATATAAATATCATTCTAAAATGATAAAAATGTAATTTTTTTTTTTTTTATCTTATTGCTTTGTTGTATGCAGCTGCTTCGGAGCTTAGGTAATCTCATGGCCAGTGACGATTACACTACAGATGATGTTCTTGTTCCGGGGCATGAAATCACAGGCTAGTTCTAATTTCTACTCCCTTTTTTATTTTTATTTTTTTGTCTTTTATTTATCATGTCTAATGATTATTCGCTTGCTGATATTTTCACAGACAGTATAATACGATCACTGAGTAAATGTTTGAAAAGCGACCATCGTGGCTTAAAGAAGGTATAAACTAAAAAAAAAGAAACTCGATTTACAGAATCATAAACCTCAACATCATAAATTTTATAAAAAGGTTTTTTTTTTTTTTGCAGGAAGCGGCTTGGGTGTTGTCAAACATAGCAGCAGGGTCAGCTGGTCACAAGCAACTGATATGCAAGAGTGAAGCAGCGTCGATATTGTTGAAGCTTCTTAATACAGAGCAGTTTGACTTAAAAAGAGAGGTGGCTTATGTTATAGGCAACCTTTGTGTGGGCCCAGCTGATGATGGGTCCAGGAGGCCAAGCTTATTGATGGACCACTTGGTTTCGTTTGTTAGAAACGGGTGTCTTAATGGTTTCATTCATCTTGTTCGGTCAGCTGATTCTGAAGCTGCACGAATTGGACTGCAATTCATCCAACTGGTAACAAACAAAATATGTTCATTAATACAAATAGGGCATTTTAGCTGCACATAAGTTAAATATGCAAAAAACAAGATTTTAATCCTCTATCCTCTAACTTTCTTAAATGACCATAATCAGCCCCTCGCCGCATCCAAGGTTGTAAAATTCGCGAGTGGGGGACGAGTTGGGCGTTGACCAACGTTGACTTTCAGTAATATTTAAATTAAACATATATTATTACACATAAATATATCAAACATAAAGCATAAATATTTTATATTGCTCAAAATCTAATTTTAAAAAATATAAAATTTTTGACCTAACTTTGACTGACATTGACTCGACTTTTTAAAGTTGACCAAATTTTAAGGCGCTTTTGGGCGACTCGGGAGGGGCTACTCTCCAAACCGACATGTTAGCTGACTCTGCTGACGTTTACAACAGTGACCGCATCTAAGCTTATGTGTAGTTTATTGCACGAATGATGAATATTAACCAATTTTGACATATACAAATATTTGTTTCAAACTTAATATTCAGGTTTTAAGAGGGATGCCTGATGGTGAGGGTCAGAAGCTTATTGAAGGAGCGGATGGAATCGATGCAATTGAAATGTTGCAGTATCATGAAAATGATGATCTAAGCATGATGGCCGGTTTTTTACTCGATTCTTATTTTGGAGAGACAAATGGGCTCGATGAGTAGAAAAAGAAATATATACATTGCTTGAGTGTAGGTGTGTAGTAAGTTAGTAACGCAGAAGACGTTAACCATTGATATGGTCATACACAACTTTTGGTACATATCATATAGATGGTATTCTAAAGCATGCACAGTTGTTGATAGAGTGGTGGGATTGGTAATATTTATCCCAAAAACAGCTTTTATATATGGAATGGAATTGATACTTAGATAATGCTATATCACAGTTTCAATTCTATGTTTATGGTTGGATTCGAGTTGTAACAGTTCTATGAACTTGAAGATGGCGAAGATGAATAAGAACACAAAACTCAGATACGATCAATCAAACTTGTATTATGAATCGGTGTTTTGATTACAATTCGCAGCCAATCGATTAATCACTAGTAGATCTAAATGTAATGTATCGTGGAACGATTGGCTTATAAAGCCGTTGTAATTGTGATTTTTGCGCCCTTCTAGCTGCTTGTTAGAAGGGCAGCTTTTTAATAAAATTTTTGATGTTCAAAAAAAAAAAAAATGGATTAATCACAAGTTTAAATCCACGACTTTCTTCAACTAAACAAATCCGGTGCTAATCGATTTGTTATCTTCAAGCTTAGATCTTGTCTCTTTCAACGTGAGAGAGAGAGAGAGTATGGAGAAAATAAACATCAAAAGGTGTGATTGTTGGAAGGGGAATGAAAGGCTTAGCTCCAACTCTCTAAGTGGTAAAAAGTATTTATACCTCATACCTTTTACATTACAGATAAGCAAGCACTTAACCATTAAGTTTAGCCTTATCAATCACTAATCTATATCAATAATTACTTGAAAACTTATCCTAAAAAATGTGATATGGTAGATTTTTGAACCGTGTATTACATAGTTTTTAAATAAAACCATTAAAACTTACTTGGTTTCATAACTTATATGGTTGATTTTTTAGCCCGTATGTTCCATTCCTTCTTCAACACGTTTCGAATTTCCATCATATTATTACTTATGAGCTCGTGCTTGCACAGATGTTGTAAATTTATGTTTCGCATTATCGAGTTTTGGGCACATGCGTTACGTTGTTGTTAATGAGCGGAAAAAGTATGCGTGTAATAGTATCGAATAATTAGGGTATACAAATAACGTTGACCGAAATTTAAAAATATCATGGTCAACATCCAATATTGATAAAGCAAATAAATTTTAAACTCAAGTAAACTACCAAGGCGATGAGTTCTCAAATAAAAGTGACAATGTTAGATAGTGACTTGTCGTAATTAGTAAATACATTCATAATGATGAGTTGTTTCAAGTAAATAGATATAATATATATTTGCGGTGTAATTAAAGAAAATTAATTTGATTTAACTAATCTGATTTATAATTATATTTATGGTTATATATATAAAATTATATTTATATTTATTATAATTAGATATAATAGTTATATATGAAATATAATATAAAAATATATCTCAATCAACTTAAGTTTTCTCTTTTTCATAAATATTACTCTGTAGTAGGTAAGATGTTTTTTTACAGAGTATATGCTTATTCTTTCAACTATATTATATATATATATATATATATATATATATATATATATATATATATATATATATATATATATATATATATATCCATTTAATAATTTAATTATAATTTAAAAAATCTAAAAACAATCTCTCCAACTTACATTTTAACCCCATCTACTAAATGTAATTTTTCATGCATATCCACAGTTTTACCCCCTCAATTATGGATATCAACTTTAACTTTTTAGGCATACCAAGTGTAATTTGACACGTTCCATGACAAAATTATTTCTCTAAATATTACGTAGTATATAATTTATATATAATTAAAAAGATATTAATGTTGACAAATAAAAAAGATTGTAAACGTTAAGTTATTAAGACCACCCAAAATCAATTTTAAATTTGTCAACATCACGAGCTCTTAAACTCTAAAAGAACTGTTAAAATTTGTCAACACCACGGGCTGTTAGACTCAAAAAAATAATTATATGAACAAATTAATTAATTTTACACGATTAAGTTACCGACCGTGCAACACACGGTCTCTAAAACTAAGTGTGTGTGTGTATATATATATATATATATATATATATATATATATATATATATATATAATTGATATTTTTTTTATATATATTATCATAAATAAATTTATTTATGATAAAGCGTATATTCATATTTTAAATTTTAATAAAACTAATGTAAATTGTAAAATAAAAAAAAATTGTAAAGGATAAAAAAATGTATGAGGACTTCATGATGATGTTATCATGATATTATCAAAGACTATTAATGAGGTTGAGTAGATATGTAGAGTAATAGTATTAGTTAATTGGTTACTTTTGTTTCGGTCTTACATGGTTCATTTGTATCTTTTGTGTTTCTTTTTGTGTTGTATGGCCTTTGTGTTTTGGTGTGAGCTTTTTAGGTTGGTGTTTTTGTTTTTTACTCGAGTGTCGATGATTTGTCCGGTTTTGGAGCTTCAATTTTTGTTGAAGTTTCTTTTGTTAATCAAAGTTCTTGTGTTTTGGCCAGAATAAAAAAATGTAGTAATAGTAGTAGTAATATTGTACTAATTCTAGTAATATTGTTGAAGTCTCATTGGCGTGCATTTATCTCACCTTCTTCCTCCTGGGTTCGTGTAATCACCGCTATTCATGGTATTGATATGGGTTTTGGTAGTGGTTGCAAATCGAAGGGTCCTTGGTATTATATTATTGATAACGTGCGATCTTTAAAAGTTGATGGCACAATTCCGCCTAATGTTCTTTGTTGGAAAATTGAGAATGGATCGATCACAAGATTTTGGGTTGACACTTGGGTAGGCAAATCTCCTCTGTCATCATTGTTCAATCGATTGTACCGATTAGACTCAAATCAAGACTGTTACATTCGAGATAGGTTTAATGGCACAAGCTTCACCTGGTCCTGGGTTTGCAATCCACCTAATTCGTGTAACCTAACTGAACTCGTGAATCTTATGAATTATTTGGTGCTAAATAATGAAGTCGATTCTTGGAAATGGACGATTGAAGAGTAGGATGTTTTCTCTGTAAAAGGTACCCGTTCTTTTATAGATGAATTATTACTGCCATCATCTAATTCTGACACTAGATGGATAAAAACTGTCCCGATCAAGGCGAATTTGTTCATCTAAGGACTACCATTGTAGAGACTCGTCCTAATACATCTGGACGAATACATTACAATTGATTACATCGCGAGGTACTTGACCTCTATATGATACATTTTACAACATTGCATTCATTTTCTTAAAAGACAAACTTTCATTACATCGACAGTTGACAACATGCATACCATTTCATAATATAACCAACTATAATTGACTAAGTAATAATCTTGATGAACTCGACGACTCGAATGCAACGTCTTTTGAAATATGTCATGAATGACTTCAAGTAATATCTCTAATATAAGCAAATACACAGCGGAAGATTTCCTTAACACCTGAGAATAAACATGCTTTAAAGTGTCAACCAAAAGGTTGGTGAGTTCATTAGTTTATCATAAATAATCATTTCATAATTTTTAATAGACCACAAGATTTTATATTTCCATTTCTCATAAACATACGTCCCATGCATAGAGACAAAAATCATTCATATGGATTGAACACCTGGTAACCGACATTAACAAGATGCATATAAGAATATCCCCTATCATTCCGGGAAATCCTTCGGACATGATATAAAACAACATCGAAGTACTAAAGCATCCGCTCCAATGGATGGGGTTCGTTATGAAATGTCCCGTTCTTATTGATTAAAAACGTTCCATATTAATTGATTTCGTTGCGAGGTTTTGACCTCTATATGAGACGTTTTTCAAAGACTGCATTCATTTTAAAACAAACCATAACCTTTATTTCATCAATAAAGGTTTAAAAAGCTTTACGTAGATTATCAAATAATGATAATCTAAAATATCCTATTTACACACGACCATTACATAATGGTTTACAATACAAATATGTTACAACAAAATAAGTTTCTTGAATGCAGTTTTTACACAATATCATACAAGCATGGACTCCAAATCTCGTCCTTATTTAAGTATGCGACAGCGGAAGCTCTTAATAATCACCTGAGAATAAACATGCTTAAAACGTCAACAAAAATGTTGGTGAGTTATAGGTTTAACCTATATATATCAAATCATAATAATAGACCACAAGATTTCATATTTCAATACACATCCCATACATAGAGATAAAAATCATTCATATGGTGAACACCTGGTAACCAACATTAACAAGATGCATATATAAGAATATCCCCATCATTCCGGGACACCCTTCGGATATGATATAAATTTCGAAGTACTAAAGCATCCGGTACTTTGGATGGGGTTTGTTAGGCCCAATAGATCTATCTTTAGGATTCGCGTCAATTAGGGTGTCTGTTCCCTAATTCTTAGATTACCAGACTTAATAAAAAAGGGGCATATTCGATTTCGATAATTCAACGATAGAATGTAGTTTCACGTACTTGTGTCTATTTTGTAAATCATTTATAAAACCTGCATGTATTCTCATCCCAAAAATATTAGATTTTAAAAGTGGGACTATAACTCACTTTCACAGATTTTTACTTCGTCGGGAAGTAAGACTTGGCCACTGGTTGATTCACGAACCTATAACAATATATACATATATATCAAAGTATGTTCAAAATATATTTACAACACTTTTAATATATTTTGATGTTTTAAGTTTATTAAGTCAGCTGTCCTCGTTAGTAACCTACAACTAGTTGTCCACAGTTAGATGTACAGAAATAAATCGATAAATATTATCTTGAATCAATCCACGACCCAGTGTATACGTATCTCAGTATTGATCACAACTCAAACTATATATATTTTGGAATCAACCTCAACCCTGTATAGCTAACTCCAACATTCACATATAGTGTGTCTATGGTTGTTCCGAAATATATATAGATGTTTCGACATGATAGGTCGAAACATTGTATACGTGTCTATGGTATCTCAAGATTACATAATATACAATACAAGTTGATTAAGTTATGGTTGGAATAGATTTGTTACCAATTTTCAAGTAGCTAAAATGAGAAAAATTATTCAATCTTGTTTTACCCATAACTTCTTCATTTTAAATCCGTTTTGAGTGAATCAAATTGCTATGGTTTTATATTGAACTCTATTTTATGAATCTAAACAGAAAAAGTATAGGTTTATAGTCAGAAAAATAAGTTACAAGTCGTTTTTGTAAAGGTAGTCATTTCAGTCGAAAGAACGACGTCTAGATGACCATTTTAGAAAACATACTTCCACTTTGAGTTTAACCATAATTTTTGGATATAGTTTCATGTTCATAATAAAAATCATTTTCTCAGAATAACAACTTTTAAATCAAAGTTTATCATAGTTTTTAATTAACTAACCCAAAACAGCCCGCGGTGTTACTACGACGGCGTAAATTCGGTTTTACGGTGTTTTTCGTGTTTCCAGGTTTTAAATCATTAAGTTAGCATATCATATAGATATAGAACATGTGTTTAGTTGATTTTAAAAGTCAAGTTAGAAGGATTAACTTTTGTTTGCGAACAAGTTTAGAATTAACTAAACTATGTTCTAGTGATTATAAGTTTAAACCTTCGAATAAGATAGCTTTATATGTATGAATCGAATGATGTTATGAACATCATTACTACCTTAAGTTCCTTAGATAAACCTACTGGAAAAGAGAAAAATGAATCTAGCTTCAACGGATCCTTGGATGGCTCGAAGTTCTTGAAGCAGAATCATGACACGAAAACAAGTTCAAGTAAGATCATCACTTGAAATAAGATTGTTATAGTTATAGAAATTGAACCAAAGTTTGAATATGATTATTACCTTGTATTAGAATGATAACCTACTGTAAGAAACAAAGATTTCTTGAGGTTGAATGATCACCTTACAAGATTGGAAGTGAGCTAGCAAACTTGAAAGTATTCTTGATTTTATGTAACTAGAACTTGTAGAATATATGAAGAACACTTAGAACTTGAAGATAGAACTTGAGAGAGATCAATTAGATGAATAAAATTGAAGAATGAAAGTGTTTGTAGGTGTTTTTGGACGTTGGTGTATGGATTAGATATAAAGGATATGTAATTTTGTTTTCATGTAAATAAGTCATGAATGATTACTCATATTTTTGTAATTTTATGAGATATTTCATGCTAGTTGCCAAATGATGGTTCCCACATGTGTTAGGTGACTCACGTGGGCTGCTAAGAGCTGATCATTGGAGTGTATATACCAATAGTACATACATCTAAAAGCTGTGTATTGTACGAGTACGAATACGGGTGCATACGAGTAGAATTGTTGATGAAACTGAACGAGGATGTAATTGTAAGCATTTTTGTTAAGTAGAAGTATTTTGATAAGTGTATTGAAGTCTTTAAAAAGTGTATAAATACATATTAAAACACTACATGTATATACATTTTAACTGAGTCGTTAAGTCATCGTTAGTCGTTACATGTAAGTGTTGTTTTGAAACTTTTAGGTTAACGATCTTGTTAAATGTTGTTAACTCAATGTTTATAATATCAAATGAGATTTTAAATTATTATATTATCATGATATTATCATGTATGAATATCTCTTAATATGATATATATACATTAAATGTCTTTACAACGATAATCGTTACATATATGTCTCGTTTAAAAATCATTAAGTTAGTAGTCTTATTTTTACATATGTAGTTCATTGTTAATATACTTAATGATATGTTTACTTATCATAGTATCATGTTAACTATATATATATCCATATATATGTCATCATATAGTTTTTACACGTTTTAACGTTCGTGAATCACCTGTCAACTTGGGTTGTCAATTGTCTATATGAAACATATTTCAATTAATCAAGTCTTAACAAGTTTGATTGCTTAACATGTTGGAAACATTTAATCATGTAAATATCAATCTCAATTAATATATATAAACATGGAAAAGTTCGGGTCACTACACGTTAGGCCCAATAGATCTATCTTTAGGATTCGCGTCAATTAGTAGACTAGTTTACTAATTCTTAGGTTACCAAGTAAAAGGGGCATATTCGGCTTCGATCATTCAACCATATAATGTAGTTTCGATTACTTGTGTCTATTTCGTAAAACAGTTATAAAAGTTGCGCATGTATTCTCAGCCCAAAAATATAAAGGGTAAAAAGGCAAATGAAACTCACAATACTGTATTTTGTAGTAAAAATACATATAACGACATTAAACAACTGAACGATGCAGGGTTGGCCTCGGATTCACGAACCTATATCATTTGTATATTTATTAATATACATAATTGTAATCGAACACATATACGTATAAATTTATAAGTTATATCCTTTTTATATTAATAGTATTTATGTGTTTCATATATTCCTTTTATATAAAAAATATTTTGTTATATTATATGTGTTAAATATATTTATATATATATTTCATTTTTTTTATCAAAACAGTAATTCTGATTATACTAAGTTAATATTAGTAATAATAATATATTTATGTTAATAATAATAATTCTATTATTTATAAAATGGTATTAATACTAATGTTTATGAAAGTACTAGTAAATTGTATCATTTATAGTAAGATTAATAATACTAATCATAATAACAATAACTAATAATAATACCAATAATATTAATAATTTTAATAATACATATAGTAATAATAATGTTAATTGTAATAATAATACTACTTTTAATAATAATAATAATATTAATAATGATAATTATACCAAGATGATAGTTTTAGTCATATTGGTATTACTAATATTAATATTTATGACATTTCTAACAATAACTCAAATAATAATAATAATAATAATAATAATAATAATAATAATAATAATAATAATAATAATAATAATAATACTAATACTAATACTAATACTTAATGATAATAATAATAATAATAACAATAATGATAAGTGTATATTAACAATAATAATAACAATCATAATAACAGTACTATTAATAATATTAATAATAATTACTATAATAATAATAATAATAATAATAATAATAATAATAATAATAATAATAATAATAATAATAATAATAATAACTTTAAAGAGAATAGAATGGCTACCTTGTAACAGCCTAAAAAAAATAATGTCTCTGCCGGGCTCGAACCCGTGACCTCCCACGTATTACACACTCCCTTAAACGTTAGGCCATTGCCCATTTTCTGATTTAAAACTCATTCCATTATTTAAAACCGATTTCTGTGCTTACTTCTGTTTCTTCTCCTTCCTCTCCATTACTCAGTCGACCTAATTAAATCAAGATCATATCATTTAGTTTTTCTTTTAAAGTTTGAATAGGAAATCGAAACAGAAATGATATGAGATTATTAGTTTCATTAAAACACAAAAGAAAATAAAAAAAAATTAAAAATAGATTCTGAAGAACACGATGAAACCCAATTGCCAATTTCAAAATTTGGATCGTTTTAGGTAGGGATTACTAAATGAAAAAGATCCTAAATCGTTCCTATAAACTTCCCATAACATCAATTTAACAGGAAATACAAAAACCATTACGAATTTTGGGATGAACACATAATTTGACTTTTTGAATTTAAAAGTTTGACTTGCAAATTTGAAATTAATACAAGGATTTAGAAATTAAAATCTTGCAGATAGTTTGAGTGCTAAATTCCTAACAAGACCTCATTGTTACATTTTGGAATTTCACTCGAATTCGAAGTTTAAAAAAATAAGAAGAAAACAGAGGTAACGGCCTGAAAAAAAATATAAAAATAAATAAATTTTGCTTTGATTCATCTAAAATAAATTAGTTATGGATATAGTCGAATATTATGTGATACTCGACTGCCTTTCTGTCAATTGAATTATATAAAAAAAATTCGTGGGTGTCCATTCGATTACAGGCAGTAAGGATCGAGAAAAAAAAATATAAAAAAAATAAAAAGAATCAAGCTGAGTGTGATTGTTAACCAACTAGTACGATCGAATGTGATGTTTAACAACTGGATTGACAGAAACAAAAAAGAAATCGTTCATAAAGGGATCACGATGGGCACAGAATTTTGGTTTATTCAATTGTATATATATACTCTTTATTTTAATTATTTGATATTAATTAATAATAATAATACATAGAAATACTAATAATAATTATCTTTATAATATAAATACTGATTTTTAATATATATCTGTATGTAATAGTTTATGCATGTATATATATCCGTATAATATCTAGTTATAATTATATTTTCATTTGTATAATCTTTTATTTACATTATTTATATTTATAAATTATAATTAATCTTATTATTAATAATATATTAGTAATAATGATATTTCATTATGTTAATATTAATGTTAAATATTAATAATAATAATAATATTATTAATAATGATAATAAACATATTAGCATTAGCAATAATAATAATATAACAAATTAAATGTATCAAATTTTATTTAAATTAATAATATCTCATAATATTGATATTTGTTTTAATTATAATAATGAAAGTGCTATTATAATGTATCAACTATGTTTTAACTAATAATTTCATATATTAATATCACCATTTTTATTTACGCACTATTATATAATACATATATTGAATATTTATTATTTATGCATTTTAACATCTTACCATATATATGTATATAATTATTAGTTATATATATATATATATATATATATATATATATATATATATATATATATATATATATATTTAATATCAACCTAATTATTTATATTTTATTATTTACAATTATTATATGTACTTACATTTATATATATATATATATATATATATATATATACCCCTATACATATTTATTTACAAACAATTATTCGTGAATCATCGGGCAAGGTCAAAAGGGTAATTGCATTCATGTAAACTGTTCCAAAGTTTTCGAGACTCAACATTACGAACTTTACTTATCGTATCGAAATCATATAAAGATTAAGTTTAAATTTAGTCGGAAATTCCCGGGTCATCACAGTACCTACCCGTTAAAGAAATTTCGTCCCGAAATTTGAGTGAGGTGGTCATGGCTAACACTAAAAATGTTTTCATGACGAATATGAGTTGATAAATAGAGTTTTATCACCATTGTATAATTTGGATAAAATGATTCGATTTCTCGAAGTGTATGAGTGAAGCTATCACAAAAGTTTGAGTTAAGGTAATAGATATTCGTCTTTACTTTTGACGTAATCATGGTTGAATTCCGGAATTCAAGGGATTTAAAGAAGATCTTCGGAATCTAAAAGATTTGATTCTTCGGCGAATAAGTAAATTAAGATCTCTATAATTAAATACGGTGATTTGCCTCGATTACCCTATCTGATATTTCCATTATAAATTAAGCTCTTCTGTTCTATTATTCTCATCATTTCTATACTTTTTTCCTTAGTTCATACATCTAAAAATAATTGTGAAAATGCTTAATCCAGTTCTAATCTTTGATACTTTCCTAACCTTCATATCTGTCATTCTTCTTTTCAATCTTTCACCAGAAGATCTGTTTACTTCTACCATTACCTTGGGGTGATACTATTCTTAATTATATCGTGTCTTTATATTATTATTCGTATTAATATCCACGGTTTGTAACCTCCGTGTTGTTATTGGGCTTTATATTTTCTCTTATATTTTGAAGTCCCTGCTTCTGTCTCCTATAATCATTGTCATCCACAGTTAATGCTCTCTCTTATTTGCTGCGATTTATACCCCCTTTCTATTTCAGAGCTTCATGCTTTTGTTCTCATTTCTCAAGTAATGGTCCAGAATTCGTAGGTATGAATTTTCGAATGAACAGGACTAACGTTCTAAGAGAGAAATTGTAATAGCACGATCTTGATTGGTTGAATTACCAGAATTTAAAGGAAAAGATAGAACTATCAAGAAAATATGTTCTTGATATGTTTAGGGATTAGGTAGAATGTAAGAGTCGTGTAAAATGGCATATGATGACGTTATGATCTGTGAATCATCACGTTCCATTAGAAACTCAGCATGACTTACTGTAATATAATCACGTTGATCAAGTGTCATTATATTATACTAACTCATGCATCAATTTCCAACACCACTTTAAAATCATTCATAATTCAAACTCGAATTTTAAAGAAATTTAGAAACTAAAATGGTTTCCTTTATAATGTAATACGGATAACCCAAAGAGATAACTAATTTCGGACAAGAAGATTTATGAAAATATCCTCAGAAATATCGAAGATATTTATGATGATATTTTGGGATTTCTAAGTTCGATGGTTGATGAAGAAAGATTTTTCGCAAGATTTTAACATGAGTACGGAGCTAGATATTCGTTGAAGGTTTCATCGGATCCAGAATTTACCTGGTTTCTTTGAATATATGGTATGGTCCTTGTATTTGTCCTTGGTCTCCTTCGTAGTTAGCTCAATCCGTTTTCCAGTTCCAACTTTTCTGAGCTTTTCCAACATACTATTCTTTATCATCAAACTTCCGATGATTAAGGTCGTTTACGATTGTCTACGGTTTCTGCTGCTTCATTCAGCTTTGTCAACATTCAGAGTATTGATTTGTAGTCTGAGTGCTTTTTAGAATTTCAGAATGAAAGATCATAATTCTAAGAGTTAAATATTATACATATAACTGTTGATGTGGAAACGTTGCGAGACTCACAATACAGATTTACCGATTTTCGGTAATTGGTATGGCAATTATTGTTACAAGATGCGGATGAGTACATGATGAGACTTCAATAGATAACTATAGTGATTTGTCGGAGAGATTTAAGCCAAGGAGCAACGAGGTTGCTGGTACGTCTGCTGGTAATATGATGGAATATAAAAGGTTCCCCGATAACAATAAAAGAGCACGCATATATATCAAAATTATAATAAGGTTGTTTTGAATGAAAAGTTGAAGTTGACTTGCTGGAGCTGTGACAAAATTGACTAATTTGGAAAGAGATTGCAAAGTTATTTTCGGTAATAATAACGCTAAATGAATTAGCACAGCTATGCGTTAAACGTTTACTCAGTTTTCGAGAGTTTTCAGGTGCATAACTATACGCATCAATCTTTCTTTCTTTAGATGAAGTGTGGTTGGTTCATCCTCTCGATTGAGGTGTTTTCAAGAATCATGAAAGGTTTGAACGCGGATTGTAATCGTCAATATTCAAATGAGGTTTAAGATGAAATCAAGTGGCAAACTTGAAGAATTGTTTAGTTTCATATGTTATAATCAATATTTTAATTCATTTTTAATTGTCCAATGTTGGTAGTCCTAAGTTGATAGTCTACAGTTAGCAATATATAATATTCGAATTAATTAATATGTATCGTGACCCGTATACATGTCTCAGACTCGATCACAACTCAAACTATATATATTATTATAGAATCAACCTCAACCCTGTATAGAGAACTCGATCATTACTGCATATAGAGTGTGTATGGTGATTCCAAATAATATATATAGATGTGTCGATATGATATGTCAAAACCTTGTATACGTGTCCCGATATTTAAAGTGCGTAAGATAAATAACAGAAATTAAATGACGATAAATAAAATTGCGAGAATTAAAATTGCGATAAATAAACTGCGATAAATAAATTGTGATAATTAAATTGCGATAAATAAATTGCGATAAAATAAAATGTAATACAGAATTAACAGTTAGCTAGGATTTCGTTAGCGTGGTTTCTTAACTTATTTTCTCATAGTTAATTTGTTTATTTCTAACAAATTTTGTTTTGTTCAATGTTTTCTTCATTATGCCACTTGTTGGGTTCGGATAGATCAAAATCCAAATATGAAATTGAATAAAAATGGTTATTCTGCGGTGAACTGATCCGTATATCTGTGGATGTAAGTAGGATAGTAATTGACTGTTGAATCGGATTTGAAAGAATGTACAGTGTACTTATTAATGTGAATTCTAAATATTCCTCGGGTATTACCTACTCGTTAAAATATTTTCACCATTAACAGTTTGTACGAAAGAATTTTAAATTACATTCTTTATGAAAAAATATATATACATATATATTTTCTTCAGATGTAATCATGGATTTAATGAGTCAATGTGATATTAAACTCATCAGATTTACGGCTAGAACTAGAGTACATAATCTCTAAAACTTTAGAGATTACATAATTGCCATGAAGAACGAAGATAATTGATGTAGAACGATACGTAGAATGATGATTATACTCGAGGTACAGAATGAGATGTTGAGACATGGATTGTTGATGGTACTGGTGCTGTTTCTGATGATACTGTTGGTGCCGGTGATGTTGCTGAAGCTGGTAAGTTTTGCACCATATTCTCCAAATTAATTACTCGAGCGTGAAGCTCGTTGACTTCTTCCATTACTCCAGGATGATTGTCGGTCGGAACGAACGGATAAATAAAATCTAGAATTTGGTTTAGTATATAATCATGACAAGATACTCTGGAAATGAGGCTAAAAATGGTGTTTCGGATAGGTTCACCGGTAAATGCTTCAGGTTCTTTGCCAAGAGGTAAATTTGGTTGGTGGAAGGGATCGCCTTCTTCGCGTCTCCATTGATTAAGTCAACTACGAGCCCATCAGATGAATTGGGGATGACTGATTGGTTGATTTATTCCGGTGACGCTGATAACTGAAACTCCATATCGGAATAGCTGTCGAAATCCGAGGAATTCGAACTGGTTGAGGGATTCATCTCATACGATCGGATGAAGGACTTTTCGATAAGAAATAGATTATAGGATGTAGATTAGTACCCTGCAATACATAATTTACATATGCATATATAATACTAAAATCCCATAAGTTACGGAGAAATCTACGGAAGCTGTCAGGCAAAGTCTACAGTAATAGATATGCTAAGATATGAATTAGTAGATACGCTAAGATACGAATTTTGTCTATACACTATTCATGCAATCATTCCAGTAAGATGTGTCTAGACTAAGAATGATAAGCAGGTAATTTCCTAAGGATGATAAGCAGATGATTTCCGACAAAAACGATAAGCAAAACTTTTGACATGCAGACACGGTCGAAGTCCAGACTCACTAATGCATCCTAACGACTTATCAGTTATACACACTAATGCAGACCTGGTTCGCTACGACCACAGCTCTGATACCAACTGTAGAGACCCGTCCTAATCCATCTGGATGAATACATTACAATTGATTACATCGCGAGGTACTTGACCTCTATATGATACATTTTACAACATTGCATTCGTTTTATTAAAAGACAAACTTTCATTACATCGACAGTTGACAACATGCATACCATTTCATAATATAACCAACTATAATTGACTAAGTAATAATCTTGATGAACTCGACGACTCGAATGCAACGTCTTTTGAAATATGTCATGAATGACTTCAAGTAATATCTCTAATATGAGCAAATGCGCAGCGGAAGATTTCCTTAACACCTGAGAATAAACATGCTTTAAAGTGTCAACCAAAAGGTTGGTGAGTTCATTAGTTTATCATAAATAATCATTTCATAATTTTTAATAGACCACAAGATTTCATATTTCCATTTCTCATAAACATACGTCCTATGCATAGAGACAAAAATCATTCATATGGATTGAACACCTGGTAACTGACATTAACAAGATGCATATAAGAATATCCCCTATCATTCCGGGAAATCCTTCGGAGATGATATAAAACAACATCGAAGTACTAAAGCATCCGCTCCAATGGATGGGGTTCGTTAGGCCCAATAGATCTATCTTTAGGATTCGCGTCAATTAGTAGACTGGTTTACTAATTCTTATGTTACCAAGTAAAAGGGGCATATTCGGCTTCGATCATTCAACCATATAATGTAGTTTCGATTACTTGTGTCTATTTCGTAAAACAGTTATAAAAGTTGCTCATGTATTCTCAGCCCAAAAATATAAAGGGTAAAAAGGCAAATAAAACTCACAATACTGTACTTTGTAGTAAAAATACATATGACGACATTGAACAACTGAACGATGCAGGGTTGGCCTCGGATTCACGAACCTATATCATTTGTATATTTATTAATATACATAATTGTAATCGAACACATATACATATAAATTTATAAGTTATATTCTTTTTATATTAATAGTATTTATGTGTTTCATATATTCCTTTTATATAAAATTTTTTTTGTTATATTATATGTGTTAAATATATTTATATATATATTTCATTTTTTTATCAAAACAGTAATTCTGATTATACTAAGTTAATATTAGTAATAATAATATATTTATGTTAATAATAATAATTCTATTATTTATAAAATGGTATTAATACTAATGTTTATGAAAGTACTAGTAAATTGTATCATTTATAGTAAGATTAATAATACTAATCATAATAACAATAACTAATAATAATACCAATAATATTAATAATTTTAATAATACATATAGTAATAATAATGTTAATTGTAATAATAATACTACTTTTAATAATAATAATATTAATAATGATAATTATACCAAGATGATAGTTTTAGTCATATTGGTATTACTAATATTAATATTTATGACATTTCTAACAATAACTCAAATAATAATAATAATAATAATAATAATAATAATAATAATAATAATAATAATAATAGTAATACTAATACTTATACTTAATGATAATAATAATAATAACAACAATAATGATAAGTGTATATTAACAATAATAATAGCAATCATAATAACAGTACTATTAATAATATTAATAATAATTACTATAATAATAATAATAATAATAATAATAATAATAATAATAATAATAATAATAATAATAATAATAATAATAATAACTTTAAAGAGAATAGAATGGCTACCTTGTAACAGCCTAAAAAAAATAATGTCCTTGCCGGGTCTCGAACCCGTGACCTCCCACGTATTACACACTCCCTTAACCGTTGGGCAATTGCCCATTTTCTGATTTAAAACCCATTCCATTATTTAAAACCGATTTCTGTGCTTACTTCTGTTTCTTCTCATTCCTCTCTATTACTCAGTCGACCCAATTAAATCAAGATCATATCATTTAGTTTTTCTTTTAAAGTTTGAACCGAAAATCAAAACAGAAACGATATGAGATGATTAGTTTAATTAAAACACAAAAGAAAATAAAAAAATTAAAAATAGATTCTGAAGAACACGATGAAACCCAATTGCCAATTTCAAAATTTAGATCGTTTTAGGTAGGGATTACTAAATGAAAAAGATCCTAAATCGTTCCTATAAACTTCCCATAACATCAATTTAACAGGAAATACAAAAACCATTACGAATTTTGGGATGAACACATAATTTGACTTTTTGAATTTAAAAGTTTGACTTGCAAAATTCGAAATCAATACAAGGATTTGGAAATTAAAATCTTGCAAATAGTTTGAGTGCTAAATTCCTAACAAGACCTCATTGTTACATTTTGGAATTTCACTCGAATTCGAAGTTTAAAAAAAATAAGAAGAAAACAGAGGTAACGGCCTGAAAAAAAATATAAAAATAAATAAATTTTGCTTTGATTCATCTGAAATAAATTAGTAGTGGATATAGTCGAATATTGTGTGATACTCGACTGCCTTTCTGTCAATTAAATTATATAAAAAAAAATTTTGTGGGTGTCCATTCGATTACAGGCAGTAAGGACCGAGAAAAAAATATAAAAAAATAAAAAGAATCAAGCTGAGTGTGATTGTTAACCAACTAGTACGATCGAATGTGATGTTTAACAACTGGATTGACAGAAACAAAAAAGAAATCGTTCATAAAGGGATCACGATGGGCACAGAATTTTGGTTTATTCAATTGTATATATATACTCTTTATTTTAATTATTTGATATTTATTAATAATAATAATACATAGAAATACTAATAATAATTATCTTTATAATATAAATAATGATTTTTAATATATATCTGTATGTAATAGTTTATGCATGTATATATATCCGTATAATATCTAGTTATAATTATATTTTCATTGGTATAATCTTTTATTTACATTATTTATATTTATAAATTATAATTAATCTTATTATTAATAATATATTAGTAATAATGATATTTCATTATGTTAATATTAATGTTAAATATTAATAATAATAATATTATTAATAATGATAATAAACATATTAGTAATAATAATAATATAACAAATTAAATGTATCAAATTTTATTTAAATTAATAATATTCATAATATTGATATTTGTTTTAATGATAATAATGAAAGTGCTATTATAATGTATCAACTATGTTTTAACTAATAATTTCATATATTAATATCACCATTTTTATTTATGCACTATTATATAATACATATATTAAATATTTATTATTTATGCATTTTAAAATCTTACCATATATATGTATATAATTATTAGTTATATATATATATATATATATATATATATATATATATATATATATATATATATATATATATATATATATATATATATATATTAATATCAACCTAATTATTTATATTTTATTATTTACAATTATTATATGTACTTACATTATATATATATATATATATATATATATATATATATATATATATATATATATATATATATATACCTATACATATTTATTTACAAACAATTGTTCATGAATCATCGGGCAAGGTCAAAAGGGTAATTGCATTCATGTAAACTGTTCCAAAGTTTTTGAGACTCAACATTACGAACTTTACTTATCGTATCGAAATCATATAAAGATTAAGTTTAAATTTAGTCGGAAATTCCCGGGTCATCACAACTATTGGATCAGCTTCCACTCCGTATCAACCTCGTTCTTCGTGGTATTTCTACTATTTGTATCACCCGTCCGGCATGCTGTGTGGGGGTGGATGAGAGGAATCACACTTTTTTAAAGTGCAACACGTTTTCTTCTATATGGTGGAAAGTTATAGCATGGACCGGTATCTCATGGCCAAACTTCGGTACAATTAAAGATGTATTTACTTGGATTGACACACAACAAGACAATTGGCTTCGTTTCAACCGGCTCTATTGTATTGTTACTGCTACGACTTGGTGGATTTGGTGATACAAAAACGATTTTATTTTTGGGTCTTATAGTATTCAACTTTGTAATTTAGTTGATACTATTAGGCTAACCACTTTTTCTTAGTTACAATTTAGGAGCAAGTTTGCATTAAATTGGGCAACTTGACTAGTTAATTCTATGTAATTTTCCTTGTAATCGTTTTTGTCATCTACCTCCTTGTCAGTTAACTTTTATTCTTTAATGAAATCGCCGTTCTAAAAAGAAAATATTGTACGTATTCTATTGTAATTTCCTAATCTATGGCATAATATTTACATGGCTTAAAAAATTAGATATACATGATGTACCATGTCAACCTATAGTGCTTATTATTTTTAAAGCAACAGAGCACCATATCTCTCTTATCCTTAATTAGAAAAAAATTATGATGCTATTTTTCTTGTAAAAAGGACACTTGTCAAAAGTACCACCTTTAGATGACTTTCTTACTTTCCAATCCCAGCCATTGAAATTCCTAATGACATCATTTAAGTTTTTAAGCAACAGTTAACAATCATAATTACCCTGATAACCCCGTCCATTTTAACTGATATATAAGCCCTAAAAATTTGCCATTTTTCAGAAAAACTGATTCGAGGTTTTCCTTCTCCTATGCAATTTTCTTCTACTTCTTCACAAAAAATCAATTCGTCGAATAATCTGAGATTAGGGTTCACAAAGCATCCGATCGATCAATGAGATGCAATTATGGTTTGCAAATCATCCAAGCAATAAACGAGATGCAATTAGGGCACGCAAAACAAAAGGGTTAGTCGACTCTACCTGCGGTGAATTTTAAAGGTTTGTTGTTTTCCAAGTTCATCGAATTATGTTTAAATTACTTAATTTGTTCATCTGAATCAATAGGAATAATATGAGAAATGTCTGCATAACCAAATAAACCTCTTTCCCTGTTAAATTTATGTTTGTTCATTTGAACCAAAGTTATGTTTAAATTAATTAGTTAGTTCATCTCATTATTTTTATGTTTGTATTTATATTATGTAATATTATGAAATATTTAGTATCATAACCTATGTATTTCAGTTTCTTTTGTTTAAGTTATGAGGGATTTAACTTCAGTTTAAACGATTTTTGTGTTTAAATTAATCATTAGGTTGAAGGAATTCATTATATATCTGCAAAAATTTATCTCATGGCTTCCTGCTAATGGATATTGCTAGGTTAGACATGAATTTCATTGCTTCTCATTGCAGATGATTTATTTTGAATTCTTTTTAGTCATTGTTATAGTTGATGAGTGAGTATGTTTTTGTTGCATGTTTTAGAGTTCAAACTTTGGAATCTGTTGATGTGTTTATCAGTTTATGTCTTTAAGTTGTTTGTTTCAATGTCAATTTACGATTCCCTTGATATCACACACGTATATAGCACGATATCACACATTCTTTACAGAGCTCGATGATGTTCTATGAGATTTCTGGATTGCAAAATCTTTATGACATGGTCCGATATTGTCAGGTATTGTTCATTGTTAGATATTTCCCGCCAACGAACATGCAAGAGCTGTTATTTGTTTGCCTCAAGAAATTCAAGATATGGATTAGAGAGCGACAATGTTACGGTTACTCGACACGTGTTAATAACAAAGAAGTAGGTCAGTACTTTTACACATTATTCTTTAAGTATTGATTGTGGTTTTTAAGGATAATTCAGATAGGTCCCACTGTACAAAATAATTCATTAAAACGTTTAATTTATTTCTGATAATATGGGTTAGGTTTTGAGCTGAAGAAGGATGAGCTACAACAACTTTTCATTCAGCTTATTCTACACAGAGTATTGGTAAAAATTTGCACAAATGTATATAATTTTCTCGATTTTCGTATAGAGTACATCCCGCATTTCTTTTTTTACCTATGCTTGATTTCGTTGCTACGGTGTCATTTATCGTTGAATTTATCTAAATTTATTTTTTGTTATGCAGAAATAGGAAATTTCGCATACAGCAAATGCCACTAATGTGTATGTAACAACTGCACCGCTTGCTAAGCAGGTTTTACTTGGTAAGTTGATTGATGTCTAAGATATCCACTGTTGTAAAAGTCGGTTGAGTTGGCTGATACGTCAGTTTGAGGACTAGCCCGTTCGGATTCGTCCAAAAATGCCTTAAAATCAGTCAACGATAATAAGTAGGGTTAAGTCGGTCGCGTCGGGTCAAAGTCGCGAGGAGTGGCATCGAGTCGGGCATAGGCGGTTAAAGTCGAAGTTAGGTCAAAAAGTTTATATTTTCTAAAATTATATGTTTGAAATATGTATGTGTGTGTGTGCGCGTGTTTACCTTATTTATTACTAAAAGTCAATGTTGGTTAATGCTTGCCCTACTTGTTCCCAACTTGACGACTCGTCCCTCCAAGGTCCTTATTGACTCATCCCTGACTCGCGACTTTTAGAACTTTGGAAAAATATCATTGGAAAGCTTTATCATTTACAAAATGGTTGGTTTGGCATATATATAAATAAACTCAGGGTATTTTTTCACATGAATATTAGTTATCAGTTTATGTATATATCTGTGTTCTGATTGAAATGGAGTGTTGTTCATTATATAGATAATGATACGTTCTTTAAATTTGTGGCATTGTTTTGTGACTTTTGTTGATGGTTTTAATATAAGTTTAGTTACCTGATGTGTTATTTCTTTATGAATTTATAGCAGGATAATGAAATCGAGTGCTATCATGGTTTTCAGAATTCAGACCTCACAACTTGCTGATAACATCTAACGGACAACTTCATAGAAACCAAGTCACAAAATTTCAGAAAAATATATCATTTTTAGCTGCTGCTGCTGAGTCATTAACAAAACAAAAAAGGTAAAACGAACAATATACATCCATGTATGTTGTTAATTTGTTACATTGTACTACCGAACTATTGTTTGAGTGGTAAAAACACTCAGTTGGTTCTGGACCCATATCCTTGAAACAAATAGGTGCAGGTTCGAATCCTGGGGGGATGAGTTTTCCACAAAGGTTGTGCCTCTGGTATCCTTCACTTTGTGCGGGCCAAACAGTTAACCTAAAGCATTCCGGTATGCTTTGCACGATGGATGCGAGGAGTTTCTTCCCAACGGGTGCGTGGGTGGCAAATGAGAAGATTCGATGCCGAAATTGCCGTTCTAAAAAAAATAAAAATTTGTAACATTGTAGCATTAGGTGATTCTTCTGTTTCATTTGTTTCATTTTTTAGCTGTTGTTGTTTACTATGGTCTTCAACTTGAAAGTGGGTGATAGTGGGGTTGGTTAAACCACGTTTTTCAACCTTGCATGTATTTATCTGTTTTTTTTTCTTTCTTTTTGGTTTCTTCTCAGAACGCTGGAACTCATGAAACAAAATTGCAGCCTGTTTAAGATGAAGAAACTTTCAAATGTGAACTAAGACAGCAACCATAAACAACTTTTTTAGACGAAAAAAACTGTACCGATTACCAATATTTTATGAGGAACCTAGCCCTGATTCAGTCCTTGAACATCGTAGCTCCAGCTCAAATGAGAAGAGGACACATGTCTCTTTTGGAACAGGAATATCCATTCCGGCCAAGACCCGGTTCAGGTTCCGGTTCGAATCCATGGTCAAAGTCACCTATACGAATTCCTATTCCAAAAGTGAAGAGAACAAAAAGAGTTCCTTCTCCTCTTCAACCTGTTCAATATTGGACCAGAACCTACAATGGACATATATGTTGTTGTAATGGTATTATTATTATCCCCTTCCTTTTTGTTTATGTTGTCTAGATAGGGAGACAAGTGTACCTGGAAACACACTTGCTGTACAAACAAGCAGATATGCCGATATGCTTGCTTGCTTCCTTCCTTTCTTCTAACAATTTCACTTGTGCTCCTCCTGCACCAGCTGCCGTCACTCAAGCTCATCCCCCAGCTGTGACTAAGTAAGTTTAAGCCACGTTTTCGTTATTATTGTTTATTTGGGTTTATTTTGTTTGGTCTTGTGCGGTCTAAATACAATTTCTGGTGTATAGTGTACATTTCATAATTACAGGCCTGCCTCTGTTCCTTCAGCTACTCCAGCTACAGATGCAGCATCTATTGTGAATGCTCTGTTAGTATTTCCCAACATGACGTGATACTCCCGATTATATAATTTAGTGACCTTTCATATTGTGTGGTTTACTAATGCTTGTGACGGTTGATCATATATATAGGCTAGAAGAGAATGTATACGATGAAGCCGCATCAAAATCTTCTTGATATGATCGGTGGGATTTGGGATAGGGGGATACATTTGTCCTATGATGTTGTCAACTTCCATAATCATTTACTTTGTGTGTATAAATTTAATGTTTTTGATATTTGTTGCATTATTTATTTATTGACATTTATTTCAATACTATTACTTATAACATTAACATAAATCACTTATTATATTTTTAGAATTTTGTATGAAAAATTGTCCGCGAATGCGCGGGTTATAAACTAGTTAATTTTTCTTCTTTTAAAACAAACATTAAAAATGTAAAGAAAATAATCAGAGATTTTGTCCCCCACCGCTTTTGGACCCACCATACTAACTGGCTTTATTGAACCAAAAACCAATCTGTCATTCATCTGATCCTGCCTCCTTAAAAATTCACCATTGTTACCGTTTTTATTCACAAGATCTATTTTTTATTTAATAAACACACCCTTACACATACAAAAAAAAAAAAAAAAAGAAAAAAAAAAGAACTACCAATTTCAAGTAAACACAATCAAGATCCCGACTTAATTCGCCGGTAAAATTTCATGCTTTGTGATTATTTTTGGCAATTACTAATTTTTATTCATGTTTGGCATCTGGGGTGCGACTAGAAGTACTTAAATTCCACTACTTGATATCAAGTAGATTGAAAGCAGTTATATTTAAAAAGTTGTGAAATTTATCTGAATCTGAATTTTAATTGTTGAATTTATTGAAGTTCATAATCAATTGGCATTTGGGTATTGCATAATTTCATGGATCCTGCAGATTTCATTAAGTTTAGACAATCTGTGTTAAAGTTTGTTAACTTCAAAAACAGTTTTTAAAACTAATTATTCGAATAATTTAGGTAATTGCATGTCCTTTTGAGTAATTTTACTGAGTTTTCTTCATGAATTACATATGGGTGTTGCATAATTTACTTAAATTCATCCAATATTATTGAATTTAAAGGGGGTATTAGCGGTTATTGTGTAATATTCGTACATTTATCTGAATTTTGAATGTTAATTGTTAAATTGTTTGAAGGTCATCATCAATTGGTATTGGGGTATTGCATATATTTGTAGATCCTGTTAATATCCTAAAGCTTTATGATAGTTATTAAACTGTAACTTTATGTGATTTATTTATGGTAAATGCATGTTCATTAAGTAATGTTTCTTATTTTGGTTCAAATTCTGTTTAGATGCTGTTACTTTTCTTGTGTTAAAAAAGGCATAGTCAGTTATTATGTAATTTTCTAGCATTGATCTGAATTTTGAGTATGATTTATTAAATTCATTAAATTTCATCATCAATTGGCATTTGGGTACTGCATGATTTCCTGGATCCTGCAATTCTCTATTCATAGCTAAACTTATTGACTTTCGTCAACTACATGCCTTCGAGTTTTTGATGAATTTCTTTGAACTCAATTTGATTATTAGATTAATGAGTACCATTTATATTCTTATATTTTCTTATGCATTTGGGCTTTCTCTATCGTACATTGACAGTTTTAACTGATTGTGTACATAACTGCATGTGATTTGCTGTAATTAAGAGAATACCATTTAGATAAGATGAAAATTTTCTTCCACTTCGACTGTTCAAATGTCAAGTAGACTAATCATATGTAACACCATATTGAGTTGAAACCGTAAAAAAATTTAGATCTGATGAACTATTTAATCTCATGAGTTATGACCACTACTATGAAGTAGAAAAATAGTTGGTCCTTAATTCTTGATAGACATAAAGAGTATCACTATAATAGTTATATAGGTTTGACTTTGATTGTCAAAGTTTGTTGTTTAATATGAGATGAAACATAATAAAATTATGCTACAATTTAGGCAATCGGGGAATGATTCAGTAATGGGAAAGAAAGGAGGCTGGCTATCTTCACTTAAGAAGACTTTCAGTCCAATCTCTAAAGAGCGAAAAAGACAGGTTTTAAACCATTCATTGCAATTTCGTTAAGGTTAAAACGTGTAGTTAGCTAACAACATGTTTGACATTAAAATTCCAGAAAAATATAGAAGAACATCATTCAGTACCCGATCCGCCAATTGTAGAAAATGCTGGTGGTTCTGACGATTTTCATCCATTTCCACCGCCAGAGGAGGTGAAACCGATTGTGGCGGTGGATGAGCCGCCACAAAATGTATATTCCGTTGCTGCCGCCAGTACTGCTACTGCATCAACATCAATGGATGCCACCACACCTTTGCATTCAGGAAAATCAAGGGAGGAAGTTGCAGCTCTCAAGATTCAAACAATTTTTCGCGGTTACTTGGTATTTAATTATTTTCTCAAATTGCCTTTTTTGTTCTATTAATCCGTTGTATCTAAGCAGTTGAGACTAGAGGTTGCGGTTTTATATGATTCACTTATGATGGTTCGATTCAGTTATAATTTGGCTAAATGAAAAACTATTAAAATGTGTATACTTTTTTTGTTGGCAAAATGTTTTCGGTCGACGTTAAACAAAGTTTCGAGCCAGAAGTTATCAGTCACTTATAGCATTTTTATGGATGGCATGATAATAGTAATTTATTGTTCTTGTTAACAGGCAAGAAGGGCGTTATGGGGTTTGCGAGGGCTTGTTAGATTGAAGACAGTAGTTGAAGGGCCTAATGTGAAAAGACAAACGGCTAACACCCTCAAATGCACCAAAAACTTATCTCATTTGCAGTCCCAGATCAATTCTAGAAGGATCCGGATGTCAGAGGAGAACCAAGCTCTCCAGAAACAAATCCTAAGGACTAAAGAATTCGAAAACATGCAGGTTTAATTTTTAGACCCTTTGACATTTAGAAACCTAATTGTGTCTCCTTTTGTTAATCTAGGATAGCATCCTTTTGGGATTGTTTAGTTAAAGAAATTTTTGCTTTCTAAAAATATATATATATATTTTTCTAACGACAAACCTTAGGGCTGTCGTCAAGGTGCAAAAAAGACTTACACTTTCTAATAACTATCATTTAAATAGGGTTGTCGTCAAGGTGCAAAAAAGACTTGCACTTTCTTATAACTATCATTTAAAAGTCAACATTAACCACTTTCATGCACCTTAACGACAACCCCCAAAGGGTGGGGGTTGTCGTTGGAAAACTTCAAATTTTTTACTACGTTTTATATACGTGATAAATGTGTTGAAACAGAATGGGGATGAATGGAACGATAGTGTACAGTCTAAAGAAGAGATGGAAGCAAAACTTTTAAGTAAATACGAGGCTACCATGCGAAGAGAACGGGCCATGGCTTATTCCTTTTCTCATCAGGTAAACATTTAAGCGCGTTTTAGGGGCGTTCTTTTTCTTTTTTTGTTTTCAAAAAAAAAAAAAAAAAAAAAACAGATATGCTTCAGAGTATAAACAACCCACATATATTTGAGACTGACGTTTGGGCGATTATACTCAAACAGCAACCATGGAAGAAATCAGCAGGAACAACAAACATGCTTTTCATGGACCCCACCAATCCTCAGTGGGGTTGGAGCTGGTCCGAAAGATATGTAGCGAAAGGTGAGAAAGATTCGGGAAACGATAATGCATCCACTAAAAACGGTGTCAATATTACTAAGAGTGAAATTGCAAAATCTTACGCTCGTCACCAACTCAATTCCTCGGCCCCTACAACACCTCGTTCAAAATCAGGCGGACCAGTTGCATCTCGCAAACCTAAACCAAGTCCTAGCCCGAGGGCTACTGGGCTCAACACTAACGTTGATGATGATTTAAAAAGCGTTGTTAGCGTTAAAACAAAGGAGAATAGAAGGCATAGTGTCTCAGGGTCTATTGTGAAAAATGATGATAGTTTGCCTAATTCTCCAGCTGCTCGTAAACGAACTATGGTTGCCAAGTCAGCAAAGGCGAAGCCGCAGGAAAATGGGTTGTTGGAGAATGCGAAGAAACGGGTTACGAAAGAGGAATTTTGAGGCACCAAAGGCTAAATGATTTGTTGTTGGTTTGGTTTGTATACATCACAGAGGCTTGAAATAAGGAAAAGGTTGGATGTTTATTCAACATTTACTCTTAAAACTTGTAATTTGAAGGCAAAATTTCTGGATATATATTGTGTATTATAAAACATTATTTATTATTTACTTGTTATGAAATTTTATGTAATTATGGTTGTCATGATTTATATCTACTTATTATTATGTCACGTTTATAGAATATATTCCTTTTTTGTTTTGTTGATGGTTAGGCTCCTACTGGGCATGTGAATGGTTCAAGCAGACAGAGAGATGATATGTAATACTATGTGAAAGGTATATGAAATGCTCCGCATTTTACTATTTCAAAGTGGTAAATATAAAACTAAAAAGATAAAACATTTTTAAGTTAAAATCAAAAAGATATACGGAGTACAATCTATACTAGCTGCAGGGGATATCGTCGGGCCGAATTTGGGCGGGATATAGATAATCTTGGACCCGAACCCTATTAAGAAACTTCGTCTCAAACCCGCCTCATACTCGACGGTCCTCAGTTAGTTACTCGTAATAACTAGCGGGTAAACGGGTATCCTTACATGTATTCCGGCTCTCTTTACATAGTAACTAAATAACGAGTAAACGGGTATCTTGAGGGGTATATTATCAACAAATATACAAATTTATAAAATAATATATTTATATTATTGTATATATTATTAAAATGTATATTATTGAAATTTAAGCGGGTCGGTTACACAGATTCGAGTTTATTTTCAGGTATACGACTGGATATTAGGTTTTATATTAAAAATCATACCCAGATCCGAACACAAATAAAATTCTAAAACCATCCTCGTACCCGATTATAAACCCGTGAATCTGATTAAACCCGGTCCAATTATATCGGATTTTGAGACTCCCCGTCGAGCTACTGAATATTTTTTTGCCATTCCTAATACCTGACCTTTAGGGTCATATAAATATACGTACATAGCTTGTGAATTATATTATATTAATATATTAATTATTAATTAATAATTAATACGGAGTATTAATAACTCTGAAATAACTCGTTGCTTATCATGCATTTTTATGATCTGTTTGCTGAATATTGAAAACCCTAAATTCAAAGGCCAAAGATTATTTCCAAGTTTTAATTTTGTTTGAGGCCTGAGATAACTCGATTAAATGGTTAGTCATACATTCTACTATATCTGATTATACTCTTCTGTTAAAATTAGGTCTATATTTGTTCTGTTAGGATTGGCACTTTTTGTACACTTATTTGAACGATTTACTT
The DNA here is from genome assembly GCF_046630445.1 of Rutidosis leptorrhynchoides. Taxonomy (NCBI): domain Eukaryota; kingdom Viridiplantae; phylum Streptophyta; class Magnoliopsida; order Asterales; family Asteraceae; genus Rutidosis; species Rutidosis leptorrhynchoides. Next base: position 138,257,809 of record NC_092333.1, read on the forward strand.
TGTTGATTAAAGCTTTTTGTTACAGTAATCATGTATAGCTATTTTTTTATTATCATTCTAGTAATTATTTCATTTATTATGTTTGTTATAATTGCCAAAATAGGTTGATAAAAAAAACCCTAATAGCAGTTCTACGGCCACCATGAAAGAAGATCAGAATGACACTGAAGTAAAACGTCGTCGTTCTTGGAAGGTATGTGTAAATGTAGTTGTATATTATACGTATGTGTGAATTATATTACACGTATATTATATTGGCATAATAATTTGTTATCTAGCTTTAACATTTAATTTAACATCTCTTTTATTTAAAAGCAAGCAATAATAATAAGCATATATAGAATGTTATAGTGGGACACACAATTGTGGCAACAGTTGGAGCCTAATTTTAATTTTAATACTACTAAAAACTGTATCAGGAGACTACAGTTATAGTGGGACTTACAATTGCGGCAACTGTGTATGCACGTCGACGTTACGGACCAGCTTGGAGAAAGTTTAAAGCTGATTGTAAAGCAAGGGCTGAAGAGGCTGATGGTGCATCGAATCGAAATAATTATCCAGGTGGTTTTCAGAATACAATGACTACAAAAGAAGCTGCACTTATTCTTGGAATCGGGTACCTAAATTCTTGCCTGTTTTCCTTTAATCCATATGATGATATTGATTTCATGATGATGTAATTTGGTTGTGATTATTTTTGGCTCTGATGATTTTAACATGTGATTTAATGCTTACATTTACATATATAATATATGTTGTATTGTTTTTTCATGTATAGAGAAAGTAGCGCGACAGATAAAGTGAAGGAAGCGTATCTAAAGGCGATTACTAGGAACCATCCAGATACAGGGGGCAGTCCATATCTCGCCGCGAAAATTAATCAAGCAAAAGATGTGTTGATGAAGAAGACCAAAATACGTTGACCTTGTTGACCTGCGCTCTAGTTTTTCTAACCGAATTTAGATTTGTTGTACCTTGAATGTTTGTTCTTATATCTGCAAGTGTACGATGAACGTTTTCTTTTGAACCTATAGATCCTTCAGACTAAATGGCCAATTCAGCACTTGTAATGTGGTTTCATCTACAAAAGGTTTCACGTTTTCCAGGTGCATTGACTCCTCGTCATCCTATTTCGATAATTGTTTGAATTTATGAGATAATTGTTTCCCGTTTTAATTAGAGTTTGCATTGAATTAAAAGAGGTTTTTTTCGACTTCTAAATGTAGATCGAGTTCATTGTACTTATGAGTAAAATTTTATATTCAAATGGGTTATTGGGTTTATATTACCTACAACTTAAAGTTTGTTCTATATGGGGTCAGATTTGTGTTGTTGATGGTGCTTAGTGTTTATTTGGAACTTTGTAAAGTCATCAGGGTTTTAGTTCTCTCATTGGTCAAATATGGAATATCCAAAAAGTTGATGAACACGACTGTAATTAATTGGCTATGTAAGCATTAGCCTCTTCACTCTATGGGCAAGTGAGAATAAGATTCGAAGGCACTCTATGGGCAAGTGAGAATAAGATTAAACCGAATTTGATTTCAGTTTTGGTTCGCTTTCAAATTTAAATTTTAGTTTCCGGTTTAGTTTTCAATTTTAATTATGTGGTTGGTCCCTGTGGTTTACATCAAATGACGTCGTTGATCCTTTTTTTTTTTTTTTTTTTTTTTTTTTTTTGACGTTGTTGGTCACTATGGTTTACAAAATGGGCGTGGGTGGTCCGTACCTCAAACATCGTCAAATTAATTTGCTAAGTTTGATTATGTGAGTCGCATGTGAGGGGTAATTTCGTACTTTTAGGTTAACCCCCAATCGATAAAACCTAATAAACATAATTTCGTACACTCACAACCGCCGTCTTTAGTAACCACCACAACCTTCATCCTTAGTAATTACTGACGTAGCCATCCTCGGTCACCACCAACGCCATTATCCGTGCATAATCATATATGGTCCAAGAGACGACGGCCGTTTAAGAATGTAGATAAAAATCGATCTATTATTAAAGGTTAGAATATAAAGTTAATTTATTTCTTGTTTACATATTACCTCCATTTTGATTTTGACTTTATAATTTTAGATCTAGAAACTGGGTTTGATAAGAATAATATAAAAGTTTTGGTGCTCCCTCTGAAGAGGCAGCACAAGAGTCAGCACGAAAAATCCTTTAGAGCCAACAACAAAAAGACTTGTTAAATTTCACTAAGTGTTTTGCTTAGGAGGCAGAGGAAGCGTGTTATCTTTTAGAAGCAACAACCAAAACACTTGGCACGAAATTTGGCTATTAGCGTGCTGTCCAAGTTTTGATAAACGAAAGGATTATTCCTGAACCGATTATGCTATATTTGTGGCAAGGATAATTTTGTTTATGGAAAAGATTATTATCTTAACCACTTAATATTACGAGAGATATTTATGGAGAATCAATCTGATTGATTCGAATAAATCTTCTTTCATAATTACAGGTGCCTATAAATACATAGACGAATTATTCACGAGATAGAGAATATACGAAACCTAAATACTCTTCTGCGAAAAGGTTCTTGTTTTCTGCCAAAAATAAGAACATGATTTGTATCTTATCCCAAAGTGATATTCATGCAGCCCAGACAATTAGGGTCGAATAATTACTTTCGAAAAGTGATACCACGATTCGGTGATTTATTCGGTCTTCAATTATTTTACTTACACGAAATTTTTAAAACCTCCAACATGATATTAACATGTGGTTTGAACTTTCGAGGTTACTATCCAAATAAATAAGGGTCATTACGCCAGAACTTCTTTTTGAGTTCCCCAAGTGTTTTCAACAAAAGTTATAATTAGAACGTTCTCATTTGTACAACGTTCTCATTTGTACACATCCACACACACACACACACACACACACACACATATATATATTTATATATATATATAACACACACACACACACATATATATATATATATATATATATATATATATATATATATATATATATATATATATATATATATATATATATATATATATATATATTATATATATATATGTGTGTGTGTGTGTGTGTGTGTGTGTATATATGTTGTGTCCCGAAAATAATTAAGGATTCAATTATGACAAAACAACAATTATGTACACTAAAATGTTATGTGCAACCAACATAGGGTTATTCATGTATAGACAGCATTTGTTGTTGTATCAAGTGTTCCAGTATGCTGCCTGGTCTACCAGCACAAGGTAGACAGTATTCTTCAACCAGCACATGATGTGTGCCTAGCAAATCATGAAGATCAAGTGCACAGTAGAAGAACCAGACATGCAACACTTAGACGAATTATGATCCATTACAAGTATAATAGTTTTCTTTGTGGTCTACATCAATAAGTCGAAGACAAAGTTGAACAGAAAAGGACACATGTCGGCGGCTGACAAGTGACCTTACACGACCACGGGGGAATACAGAAGTTTAATGCATGTGCAGACATGTGTAATTCTTTATCAACGTCTAGGGAACCCAAACTTCTATTTAATTATCAAATAGTGGTGTCAAACCGAATTAGGATGTTTCTGCAAATAACTACCAAAGAGAAAAGAAAGAGAGTACGCTCTCTGATGCACTTGTCTACACAAGTACAGACATCCTATATACCAGTGGACAATAGATCAATTACATGGATAATATGACTACTATAAATAGAAGTATCCACTATTGTAATACTTAGTGGTATGGGTTTTATTAATTAGAGTCCAAACGTCTAATAGTTATAAGATATACTCTTTAGCTATACTTAGGTGTAATCTGTATCAACCAACTGTTTATTTCTCCATTGAACAGTTGTAATTCTTTGAGATTCATATCAATAAAAGAATAATGTTGAAAATTACCCAAGGCACTTATTTAATTACTTGCTTGAATACAATTAACTGCTATATCACTTGTCTAATTAAAAAGAATTGTATTCACCCCCTACAATACTCCTATTGTTATCCAAGGGATCAACAACTGGTATCAGAGCCTCAGTCTTGATAATCTCATATCTTGGATTTAAATTATCTCATGGCCACATACAGCAACACCTCTTATCTTGAAAATGGTTCTTCAAACAGACCACCCAAGTTTGATGAAGATGAATATGAAACTTGGAGAGATAAGTTTATGTTTCACCTTGAGTCTATTGACCCACTCATGCCTGGTATTGCAAATAATGGCCCTTTCATCCCTACTGAAACACTTGACGATGTGCATGCTACAGCAGATACTCCTGCCGTTCATGGTAAAGAGGTTGTTCTTCCCCGATCAAGATGGGTGGATGAGGACAAGCGTCGTGTTGGACTTGACCCTAAGATTAAAACTATGATAGCTATAACTTTACCTAATCATGTGTTCAAACTGATTAAGAGAAAACCAACTGCTAAAGCTATTTTAGATTATCTTGATGTCACCTATGATGGAAAGGATGAAGTTAGGCAAAACAAGATTAATGCCTTGAAAAAGGAATATGAGTTGTTCTTTGCTTAAAAAAGTGAGACCCTTAAACAAACCTTCATTAGGTTTAATTCTTTAGTTGCTGCCCTGGATAGTTTGAAAGTCAAGTATATTGACTTTGAACAGGTGAACAAATTCATTGACTCACTGTCCGCTAAATAGAAACCTATTACTGACCCATTTAGAACCACGCAGACTTTAAAGAACTTTAACATGTCATCTCTCTATGGTACACTTTGGAACCATGAGAAGGCAGAAGCAAAACTAGAACTTAATTTGAAAGAAAACTTTAAGTCTGCCCTCACCACTTCAAAATCTATAAAGTCAGATGATACGACTCGTGTTGCTGCTGCTAAAAAGAAAGCTCAAAAAGTCTTACTGGTTCAAAAGCTGATGGCAGAAGAAGAGGCAGCTGAAGATGATGAGGGTAGTTGTACTGGGTCTGAGGAAAGCACTGATGATGATGAGGTTGAAGGATTTGCTGAAGGGATGGCTTTACTGGATGGAAAGTTCAAGAAATTTAACCGTAGTAGGACCAGTAAACCATACAAAGTGAGCAAGAAACCAAGTGCTAGGTATGGAAGTAAGTCAGTAAAGGGCCCCACATCCGAGTGTTACAATTGTGGGAAGGTATGACACTTTGCATCTGAGTGCATGTCAAAAAAACCTTCTACACCTGCTAACTCTTTTTCAAAATCTGAAAAGTACAAGAACAAGTACAAATATATGAAGGCCCAGATGAAGGAGAACTCAAAGGTTGAGAAGAAGGAGAAGAAACCTGTAAAGGGGCTAGTTGCTGAACATCATGATTGGGATGAAACCAATTCATCTTCATCTTCTGATAGTGAAACTGATGAGGATTGTGCTAGTTATGCTTCTGGTAAAAAGCTGTGTTTAATGGCCAGAGAGGTTGAGGAGTTTGATGAGGAAGAAAGCGGTAGTACATTTTTAGCTGATATGAGGGAAGCAGATCTGAAAAAGGATTCACCTCAATCGAAATCTGAAATGTTGTATAAGGTTGATAACTTTTGAAATTATACTGATGATGAAAAAGCTGAAATGTTTGACTATATGAGAATTGACTTATGCAGAGGCACCAAACGTGAAGAAGTTTTCAAAACTGAAATTAAATCTTTAAATGAAAAACTTAAAGGCAAAATTGCTGAAATTAAAATATTGAAAGATGAAATTTCCAAACTTGAAAAACAGAATTTTGCTTTAAAATCTTTTCACTCAGAAGCAGCAGAAGTCAAGAACTAGTTCAATGACCGTAAAAAGGTTGTATCTTCTTGGTGTACATCTGCTCAATGCACAACAAAGTGCATAAATGAGCAGGTGCCTGCTCAAGTTTATGCTTTCTTTGCTGGTGACTATGATGTTGCTGCCCATGCTAAAGTTACTTTCATGGATGCTGTACTCGAAACTGATCCTGAAGCTATCTTGCCAAACACGTTTGCTAAGATAGTTAAGGGTAAAAAGGTCTTAACAAATAAGTTTGTCAGACCTACAGTGTCCCCACCACCTTCCATGAAAGAGATCTTGGAGGATGAAGTTAGGAAAAGAGAAGCCAATACCGCAAATGATGATACTATTCATCCCTAAAGCATCTACTACATGACTCTAAAAGAAAGACGAATCAAAAGGGAAATCACTAAAAATAATCGAAGAAATTCAAAATTAGTTGATTCCCCATCGTGTTCGAGTTCTACAAATGCTGAGCCTGCTGATGTGAATCCTACTGGTCATCCAGTAGTTGTAGACCAACTAGTAAAATCAAATACTGGTAAGTCAAAGGTAGCATTTAAGCTTCATACTGGTCAACCAGTATCAACTGACAAACCAGTAACTTCCCACACTGGTAAGTCGAAGGATAAAGGCAATGTAGTATACCATGACTATGGTACTAGTTCCAAGCAAAAAGCTGCCCATAAGGAAAAAGCTAAAGTGGACCAGATTGTGGACTCATGTGCTGGTCTGTCTATCACTGAGATAATGACTGTCAAGCTAGACCAGATTATACAGACTGTATCCCAAAGTTAACCACATTTTCAGACACCCATCAGATCTGTGTATGACCAGCCACCAAGACCAAAAGTGAGAAAATGCTACAAATGTGACAGCAAAGCTCACTTATCCCATCAGTGTACTCAAACCCAGACTCCATCTGCTACTGCCTCCTCAAGCAGACCAGCAGAAAGGAAGAGGTCATCAAAAATGACTCTTCCAAAACTCATCCTTGGATGGGATCCCAAAAGAACTAATCTCTTAGCTACTGTGCATGGCATTCGAAACAAGCAAATATGGTATCTCGACAATGGATGTTCGAGACATATGACCGGATGTAAATCCCTGCTGATGGACTATCAGGAAAAAGATGGTCCAGTTGTTTCATATGGAGATAATTCGTTGGGTTACACAAAGGGTTTTGACACTTTAACAAATGATAATGTTACATTTACTAATGTGGAATATGTCGTTGGGCTTAAAAATAATTTACTCAGCATAAGTCAACTGATAAATAAAAGAAAGAGATTCTGATTCAGAAGAAAAATTGGCACTATTTTTGATAAGACAGGGAAGCCACTTTTGACAGAAAAAAGACATGAGAACATGTATCAAATTGACATGAATACAACAGTCACAACATGTGATACTTGTTTTTATTCAAAGGCAGCAGACAACCTGAAGTGGTTATGGCATAAGAGACTCTCAAATCTCAACTTTAAAGATATTTATAAACTATCAAGCAACATTTTAGTGTCTTGGCTACCCACCATGTCTTATGTGAAGGACAAATTGTGTCCTGGGTGTGAAAAGAGAAAGCATCACCATGCTTCATTCAAATCAAAGCAGATTTCATCTGTTGAGAAATCATTTCACTTACTTCTTATGGATCTCTTTGGTCCTGTTAATGTTGCCAGCTGTAGTGAAATTCCCTGTTCATATACATTATAAACGATTCACAATAGTTGATTACATCGCGAGGTATTTGACCTCTATATGATACATTTTATAAACATTGCATTCGTTTTTAGAAGACAAACTTTCATTTCATCGAAAGTTGACAGCATGCATACCATTTCATAATATATCCAACTATAATTGACTTAATAATAATCTTGATGAACTCGACGACTCGAATGCAACGTCTTTTGAAATATGTCATGAATGACTCCAAGTAATATCTTTAAAATGAGCAAATGCACAGCGGAAGATTTTTTTCAAACCTGAGAATAAACATGCTTTCAAGTGTCAAACAAAAGGTTGGTGAGTTTATTAGTTTATCATAAACAATCATTTTCATTAATTTAATATACCACAACATTTTCATTTCATTTCTCATAAATATCATGCATCTGCATAAATCATTCATATGGATTGAACACCTGGTAATCGACATTCACAAGATGCATATAGAATATCCCCATCATTCCGGGATATCCTTCGGACATGATAAATTTCGAAGTACTAAAGCATCCGCAACAATGGATGGGGCTTGTTGGGCCCGATAGATCTATTTTTAGGATTCGCGTCAATTAGGGACCAGTTCCCTAATTCTTAGATTACCAGACTAAAAGGGGCATATTCGATTTCGATCATTCAACCATATAATGTAGTTTCGATTACTTGTGTCTATTTCGTCAAACATTTATAAAAGCACATGTATTCTCAGTCCCAAAAATATATATTGCAAAAGCATTTAAAAAGGGAGTAATGAAACTCACGATACGATATTTTGTAGTAAAAATATGCATACGACGATACTGAACAATGCAGGGTTGGCCTCGGATTCACGAACCTATATCAAGTATATATATTAACATATATAATTGTAATCGAACAAATTTATATATTATATCTTAAATTATATATCTTATATATTTAATTTGTATATATATTTAAAATAATTAATATTTATATTGTTTTATATATCTATGTGATTAGTATTATATTAAAAATCAATAATTTGTTATAAGTAAATATTTATATAAATAATGTCAATATATAATTATATGTAAGTATATTTTTATATAATAAAAATGATAGTTTTAATAAACATAATAATTTTAGTAATAATGATAATACTAATAACAATAACAATGATAATAATAATAATAATAATGATGCTAATGTTAATAAAAATAATAATGATAAAAATAATACTAATAATAATAATAATAATAATAATAATAATAATAATAATAATAATAATAAAACTAATATAATAATAATAATTATAATTATAATGAAAATAGTTATACCATCATGTATCATGTATGTGCTAATCATCATCATTATCTCATACATGTATCATCATCTTATTATGATGATCGTATTACCAACATCGTCATGCTCTTCCTTCTTTATTTCCTTCTTTTGTGTCGACCAACCAAGAACCAAGAGGTCCTACGGCCTGCTGTACAGCCGCACCCCAACTCCCACACGGACCAAATAACGAAAATCGTAGCAGTAGTTCGAACATATAATAGTTGCAATTCTTGTTGGACCAGAAAATTATAATTGGGCCAGAAATAAACTCTGTTGGGCCTTAATTAGTTAATGGACTAAAAAAATGATGGACCATTTCTCTTTTCTTTTGTTACTCGACAGGAGCACCACAAAATAAAAAGAACCAGTTGCAATCTTATGAGATGGTTGTTTTGTCGAACCGTAAACAAGCAGTAGCAAAAACTTGATTGAAACAGGAAAAGAAAAGTATGAACGCAGCAGCACAGCCCGCTGGTTAATTTATTCTGATCAAACGGTTTAAAAAAATATAAAGAAGAAACAACGGTGAAGTGGAGGTCAGAGGAGTTGTGGTGGTGATTTAAGATGATAGTGGTGGCGGTTTACTGAGAGTTCACGACAGAAACGATAAGTAGGAACACAAAGTGGCGATAGGGTGGTTATATCGTGAGCATGGTGGTATGTGATTAAGTGGTTCCAATACACTTTTCGTGAGTTTATTATTTATCTTGAGCCCGAAACAGCAAACGTGTAGTAATAGTAATGACAGGTTTCGATTTCTTTTTGCTCGAATGAACCAGACATGTTTACAGTAACAGATTAATAGATTTTAATGGATTAATAGATTTTAATGGTGTAGTTATGGGTCTGTTTTGAAAATAAAAAGCATGCCGCAGTAATTATAAACAATTGTGTTCTCATGGTGAAGGTTATGCGACAGAAAGAAGAAAAAAATAATAAAAATAAAATGGGTTTCAAGGTGGTGAGGGTTCGAAGTGGGTATCGGACGGCGGTGGTGGCTCCCGGTGATGTGTGATGAGAGATGACGGTTGAGAAAGGTGAGGGAGATAGAGGGGGTTAAATTGATGATGAGGTTTGGGTTGATGGTGAACCGAAGAATAGAAAATGATAGTTGGTTGTGATGATGGAGATGGTGAAATCATGGTGGTTGTACATGGTGAACGAGGAGGTGGTGACTCTCGGTGTTGTATTGATTGTTGGTTGATCATGGTGTTTTATCATGGTGGCAGGTGGTTGTCTATCACGAAGAAGAAAGGTGTGATGATGGTGTTCGTGGATGGTGCGGTAATGGTGATCGAGTATCACTAAAAAAAATGGGTTTTGGTTTGTTACTAAAGGTAGTAATATATTACATAGATGAGATGTATGTGTGTGATTTTTAGAGAAAAACCCAAATAGAAATCAAGAACTAGAAATAGTAAACAACCAGTGACAATATCAAATGGGTTTTGCAAGTTGGTAATATAATGAAGATATTGGTGATGTTTGTCTAGCATGTAAGTATGTATCATATATAATTACCAAATAATCATAAAGGTAGTAATATAATATAAATAATAATATAACACATGTTTGAAAAGAATAATTAACAACTAACATGAATAGTTTAGCAGCAGTAAGGTTTGTAATTATATACCGACAGTTTTCACGGACTATTATCTCGTACTCCGTTGTTACACAGTGGCAAATAAAAGTTCACAGAAAAATCCCAAATTTTTAAATTAAATTCCTTTATTTATTTTGATCATTATGGTATAAAATTTGATCATTAATTTATTAAATAAAAATTACATCACTGTCCCTCTCAATTCTGGGTAAAATATAAAAAAATGCTTAAATAGTTCCTAAATACATTTTTAATAAGCCTAAAATTTATAGAACTCATTTTCGTATCACCGTTTATTTTAAAATTACATATGTTTGAATTTAACTTGCTTAATATCAATCAGAACATCAAACAAGTGTTACAATCATTTAATATTTATTTTTAATATACTTTATTTATATATAGAGATATATTTTAAATAAAGGATATTATAATATCCTATTTTTATTTTATTAATTTTTAATAACAACAACATATAATACTTCAAATTATATTTCGAATTATTATTTATATATATACACACATATTTATTTACAATTAATTATTCGTGAATCGTCGAGAGCAGTCGAAGGGTAAATGAATACATGAACACAGTTCAAAGTTTTTGAGATTTCAATATTACAGACTTTGCTTATCGTGTCGAAATCATATAAAGACTAAGTTTAAATTTGGTCGAAAATTTTCGGGTCGTCACATGTAATGGGAAGAAGTATACACTGGTTATTGGTGATAAATATTCCATATACACTTGGGTATTCTTTTTGAAGCAGATGAGTTAAGCTGCCGATGAAATTATCAATTTTATCAAAAGAATGGAGTTATTGAATGGGCAATTGGTGAAGCAACTTAGAAGTGATCATGGTTCATAATTCAGAAATGCAACATTGGAAGAATTTTGTGTTGACAAGGTAATTTCACAGAACTTTTCTGCTGTGAGAACACCTCAACAAAATGGTGTTGCAGAAAGAAGAAATAGAACTCTCATTGAAGCAGCAAGATCTATGCTAGATGAGTCTGGGTTGAAGAATTCATACTGGGCAGAGGCTGTGAATACTGTCTGTACTACCCAGAATAGATATTTAATAGTGAAAAGACATCAGAAAACTGATTATGAAGTTCTCAAAGGAAGAAGACCCTCAATTTCATTTCTTCATGTATTTGGCACTCCCTGTTTCATTCTCAATAATAGGGACCAACTTGGCAAGTTTGACGCTGTAATGACCCGGAAATTTCCGACCAAATTTAAACCTTAATCTTTATATGTTTCCGACACGATAAGCAAAATATGTAATATTGAGTCTAGAAAATTTTGAAATGATGTTCATATATTCATTTGACCTTTGTCTAGTTCCCAACGATTCACGAACAATTACTTGTAAATAAATATGTATATGTATATATATATATATATATATATATATATATATATATATATATATATATATATATATATATATATATATATATGTGTGTGTGTGCATATAATAATTTGAAATAAAATACGATTTAATTATTAGAATTAAAAATGTAAAATATTATATAAAATTTGGGATCATTAAATATATTTAGTTTGAAGTATTGAGTTTTAGTACTCCGTATAGTTTACTTGGAATTAAAAATAAAATATAGACGAACCTTTCTGATCAGGTTTCAAACAAGTAATGAGTAAAATAATTAAATTTAGTCAATCCAAAAATTTAGGATTTATAGGAACACTTTCATACGTCAACTGTTTAGCAACGGAATACGATATCACAGCTAATTAGAATTGTCGGTACAAAATGTTAAATGATTCGGCTGTTTACTATTCAAAAAGTGAATGCATTTCTTTGCACGGTTATAATTAAATTATATTATAATTATTATAATATTATAAATTAAAATATCTATTACTATATTTGTATGTATTATGAAATTATTACATTGCATTTGAATCAGACAAATTTCCATCATCTTTATATTCTTGTATATGTTCGATCAATCTACTGCGAACCATTACCCAAATCATCAACTATCATCACCTCACTCTCTTTCTCCATCTCTCTCTATTTTCTTTTCGTGTATTCATCATCACCACTTGAAATCTTGGAACCCACTTCATATTCTTCCTGTATATGTCGACACCCTCTAAACCACTTTCACCACTTCACCATCGGTTACCAATTTCAATCATCACTGTCCAACCACCATAAAACCCGTCACTCTATACCATCATGACCACCTTACAACTATTATCAACAAACAAGTAATCTTACTCGTCTTTTTTGTTTCTATCGAGGAAGAGAACCACACCATAACAAAACACCATTCTACGTATTATTTTTTTTGTTTTGGTTCAGGGATCAAATCGCCACCACTCCACACCTTGATCACCATAACCGACTACAACCTGCACCCTAAATCTTTTTCCTTCTCACTTATCTCTCTCTCTTAAGTTTAATCGAGAAACATTACCACCCTCATCATCCTTGTGGATGCAATTGCTTTCTGTTTTACTCCAGCTATCACCATGCTTCTGTTTTCAGTCGAGAAACGCCATTGTTTGTTTCTGTTTTGGCAACGGACCACCACACAAAACCACCTAAAACCATCACTAACACCCATCACCATCCTCGGCAACCATGGCCACCTCGAACAATCCTTCTCTCTCTCATCTATTCTTCCTGAACTTCAAAACACCACAACCATCATTTAATTCATCGAAAACAGCTTCTTGCAACTGTTTTATGTCTTGATTTCCATCACGAACCACCATGATCAATCTTCATCTCGATCACTATTATACTCCTGCTATATTGTTTCGTTTTCTATGGAATTAATGGACTGATTACCAATACAGTTAAAGTGATTACTTCTGTCGGTGCATATAAAAAAAAAGAGAAATCGTGGTTGGCTGAGTAAAAGTGAACCCTTTTCCCACTTGTAAACCGTAAACCTTTTTGATATAATTTGGGCCGTGAAGTAATGTGTTAGGAATTGGGATCCAAGTATTCTTGTTGGGCTACAATGACCCACTTTTCTCTTTGGGAACCAACGTTTATCTGTTTCTTAATTCTGTATGATGACAACAAAAACACACATATTATTTAGGAAGTGACGGGTTACATAGTTTAGGATAGGAGTTATAATCAAAATGAAGTGAACGGAGGAGTGGTTAAGGGAGTAGTCTTTGGAAGAGAGGTCGCGGGTTCGAGCCCGGCCTCTGTCAAAATAGTTATCTTTTTAAGGTAGTATTATTACTATTAATATTATTGTTAACTAATGTTATTATTATGATAATTATTATTATTATTATCAAGTATTATTATCAAAATTATTATTTTCATTATCATTATTATTAAACTTATCCTTTTTGCAAAAAAAACTACTATTATTTTTATCAAACGTATCATTTTTATTAAAATTTTTGTTTTATTTTATTATTATTAATAGTACTAATATTATCATTATTAGTATTAATATAAGTATTTTTATTATTATTATCATTAGTAGGATCATTAATATTATTACCATTACTATTATTATTATCATAAACAGATACAATTTTTTTTAATATTAATTTACTAAATAGATACTAGTTGTGTAAACACATATAATATAACAAATTAAGGATTTTAAATAATACTAATTAAATATTTACAAATTAAATATATAAGATATATAATTTAAGATATAATATATGAACTTATTTGATCACAATTATATGTGTTAATATATATATATATATATATATATATATATATATAATGATATAGGTTCGTGAATCCGAGGCCAACCTTATACTTGATCAATGATGTTATATGTATTTTTACTACAAAATACATTAGGTGAGTATATAGTCCCTTTTAAACTCTAAATATTTTTGGGCTGAGAATACATGCGCTGTTTTTATAAATGATTTACGTTATGGACACAAGTGATCAAAACTAAATTCTCGGTTGAGTTGTACCATGGCATATCTCTTTATACTTGGTAACTGCAAATTACGTGAGGAGCGTAAACGCGAATCCTGTTGATAGATCTATCGGGCTGACATCCCCAACCGGGCTGGACGACCAGCATTTAACAGTTGCACAGTACTTCGTTCTCGTTACTACACTTGGTACGGTGTAGGGTTTATTTAAGAATATGCTGCGATGACTTTTAGTTAAGTATGGTTACCAAGTGCTCAACTGCTTTTCTATATACGAGGAGTGTATTGTATGGTTACCAAGTGCTCAACTGCTTTTCTATATACGAGGAGTGTATTATGTATAAACATGAAATCTTGTGGTCCATAGTTATAACGCTGCTAGCATCAAACCTATATATCTCACCAACTTTATGTTGACATTTTAAAGCATGTTATTCTCAGGTACGAATTAAGTCTTCCGCTGTGCACTTGCTCATTTTAAGGACATTAATTGGAGTCGATCATCGCGATGAGACCAGATATTGATGATTTCGTCCAGGGGGATAAGGACGGGTTATTTCAGCTGGTATCAGAGCGGTGGTCTTAGTGAACCAGGTCTTGCATTAGTGTGTCTAACTAGTAGCTGTTAGGATACATTAATGAGTCTGGACTTCGACCGTGCCTGCATGTCAAAAGTTTTGCTTATCATTTCTAGTCGTAAATTATTTGCTTATCATCCTTAGGGAATTGCCTGCTTATCATTCATAAGTCTAGACACGTCTTACTGCATTTAGTGCATCGATAGTGTATAGACAAAATTCATATCTTAGAATATCTGTTACTTTGGACTTTAGTTGACATCTTTTCAAAGATTCTCCGTAATTTACGGGATTTTGGTATTATATACACATATGTAAAGTATGTATTGAAGAGTACCAAATCTAACTTCTATAATCTATTTCATACCAAAAATTCATTTTTCCGATTATACAAGATGGATTCCGCATCTAGTTCGAATTCCTCAGATTATGACAGCTATGCCGATATGGATTTTCATTCAAACTCCGAAGGCAGCGTCACCGGAATGGATCAACCAATCTCCCATCATCTATTCTGGATGAATTGAGGGTGGGTTCGTAATATACTAAGTCACTGGAGACATGAAGAGGGTGATCCCTTCCATCCACCAAATTGCCCTCTTGGCGATGAACCTGAAGCACTTACCGGCGAACCTGTTCGAGAAACCATTTTCTCTCTCATTTCTAGAGTATCTCGTCACGATTATATACTATCCCATATTTCAGATCTTGTTCATTCGCTCACTCCAACCACCAATCATCCCGGTGTACTAGCAGAAGTTAACGAACTTCGCGCTCGCGTGACGACTTTGGAGAATATGGTGCGAAGGTTACAAACACCAGCAGCAGCACCAGCAGCATAATCCGTACCACCATCATCAACACCGACAGTACCCATATCACCCTCAACCACAACCGCGTCGTAAACCTCAACATCACAATTTGTACCTCGGATATCAACATCACACACCTCAATATCACTATCTGTACTTCGAGTATGATCTTCGTTTTACATATCATTCTATATCGATTATCTTCGCTTTACTTATCATTCTATCTCATTTATCTTCGTTCGACATGGTAATTATGTAATCTTTAATGTTTTAGAGATCATGTAATCAAGTATTAACGATAAAAAAAAAAAATTTAATATCTTATTGACTCATTAGATCCATGATTACATCTGAAGAAAATATATATACAAGTATATTTTCATAAAGATTGTAATTAAAAATTCTTTCGTACAAACTGTTAATGATGAAAATATTTTAACGGGTAGGTAGTACCCGAGGAATATTTAGATCTCACATTAATAAGTTACAGTGTATATTCTTCGAATCTGATTCAACGGTCATTTGCTATTCTACTTACAACCACCGATATTCGTATCTGTTCACCACCGAATAACCATTTTTATTCAAATTTCATATTTGGATTTTTATCTATCAGAATCCAACAAGTGGCATAATGAAAAAAACATTGGACAAAATAAAAAGTGTTAGAAACAAACAAATTAATTATGAGAAATTCTGTTAGGAATCCACGCTAACTGTTCCTAGTTAACTGTTCCCAGCTAACTGTTAATTCCGTATTACATTTTTATCGCAATTTAATTTATTGTCATTTAAGTTCTGTTATTTATTTTACGCACTTTAAATAACGGGACACGTATACAAGGTTTCGACCTATCATATCGACCCATCTATATATATATTTCGGAACAACCATAGACACTCTATATGTGAATGTTGGAGTTGGCTATACAGGGTTGAGGTTGATTTCAAAATATATATATGGTTTGAGTTGTGATCAATACTGAGACCGGTACACGGGTCACGATACGTATTAATTAATTCGAATATTATATATTAAATTATATATGAATATATTGGACTAGTGGACAACTGGACTATTGGACTACTAACTTTGGACAATTAAAATGAATTAAAATATTGATTATAACATATGAAACTAAACAATTCTTCAAGTTTGCCACTTGATTTCATCCTAAACCTCATTTGTATCTCGACGTTTACAATCCGCGTACAAACCTATCAGGATTCTTGAAAATACCTCAATCGAGAAGTTGAACCGACCGCACTTCATCTACAGAAGAAAAGATCTATACACATGAAAAACTCTTGAACCCAAAGTCATAGTTTAACACGTACCGCGACGAATTTTTTAGCATTTATTAGCAAAAACAACCTTACGATTCCTTTTCAAAGTAGCCAATTTTGTCACAGCTTCAGCAGAACAACTTCGACCTTTCATGCGAAAAAGTCTTTTTATAACTTTGATATATACGATTGGTTTTCCTCATCGTTACCGGGGAACCTTTCATACTCCGCCATGTTATCATCAGCATTTAATCATCTAAAAACACAATTCGCTCAAAAACACCTCGGATTGATAATCGACGATTCAGATATGACTGCATTAAATGCAGAGGAAACAGTAAAATTTTAGATGGCCTAAATGGCCAAAAGTTTGATGATAAAGAAGGGAATGTTAGGAACGCTCGATAGAAAATTTAGTGCTGAAAAATGGATTGAGCTAACCGTGAAGGAAACAAAGAACAAATACAAGGAATGAACCTGCCTTCAAATAATGCAAATGATTCAGTGTCTGTTGAAACCGTCAGTATGAACCCTACTCCTTATTCTAAACTTTTTCAGATGATATTATTCATCATCATCTTATCTTAGATATTATAAGATATCTTCATATTTTCCGCTATACATATTCTCCAAATTTCTAAAGATATTTTCACAACTATTCCTATCTGCAATCATCTATCTCCCCGTAATATCTGCGTTACAACATAAAAGAAACTGTGTTAGTTTCTAAATTCTGAAATCTTCAAGTTTAAAATATGAATGTTTTGAAGCAGTGTTGGGAACTGATGCGTGAATTAGTATAATATAATGAAACTTGATCAACTTCATTATATTACAGTAAGTCATGTTGCGTTCCTAATGGAATGTGATGATTCACAGTACCATCATCATGTGCCATGTTACACGGCTCTTACATTCTATCAAATATCTAAACATATCAAGAAAAATATTTTTCTTGGTGATTCGGTCTTTTCCAGGATATTCTAGTAATTTTACAAGTCAAAAATCGTGCCATTACCATTTCTTTTTTAGAACATTAACTATGTTCATTTCGAATTTCATACCTACGAATTCTGGACCATTACTCGCTTGACTCAAAGTCGGGAAAATAAAATGAAAGCATGAAGTTCCGAAAAATAATGAAGAATATAAAGTCCGATAATAACTCTGAAATTACAAACCGTGTATACCAATGCATATAACAATATAAAGACACGGGAGAACTAGAAACACTATGAACACAAGGGTATAGTAGAAGTAAATAGATTCTTCTGGCGGTAGATGAAAAAGAAGAATTACAGATACGGAAGTTAGGAGTATATCAAGGATTGGATGGAGTATATTAAATGAGTAGAGGGAGAAAGAATAGAAGGTGTGAGTTGTAAAGAAACGAAGGGGTAAATTTATAGTGAAGTATCCGACAAAGAAATCGAAACAGATTGCCACATTAAATCAAAGAAGATCCTGATCGCCGAAGAACCAAATCTTATTACGTAAGATTTCCTTTAAATCCCTTAAATCCCGGAAGCCAATAGTAACTACGTCATCAGTTGAAACAAATATATTTATTTACTCATCTCACTCTTTTGTGATAGCTTCACTGTGCGCTTCACATGATCGAATCGTTTTATCTATATCTCTCAATAATGATAAAACTCCATTATTACCCCACATTCGTCATGAAAACATTCCTATTGTTATCCATGGCGACCTCTACCAAATTTCGAGGACGAAATTTCTTTAACGGGTAGGTACTGTAATGACCCGGAAATTTCCGACCAAATTTAAACCTTAATCTTTATATGTTTCCGACACGATAAGCAAAATATGTAATATTGAGTCTAGAAAATTTTGAAACGATGTTCATATATTCATTTGACTTTTGTCTAGTTCCCAACGATTCACGAACAATTACTTGTAAATAAATATGTATATGTATATATATATATATATATATATGTGTGTGTGTGTGCATATAATAATTTGAAATAAAATACGATTTAATTATTAGAATTAAAAATGTAAAATATTATATAAAATTTGGGATCATTAAATATATTTAGTTTGAAGTATTGAGTTTTAGTACTCCGTATAGTTTACTTGGAATTAAAAATAAAATATAGACGAACCTTTCTGATCAGGTTTCAAACAAGTAATGAGTAAAATAATTAAATTTAGTCAATCCAAAAATTTGGGATTTATAGGAACACTTTCATACGTCAACTGTTTAGCAACGGAATACGATATCACAGCTAATTAGAATTGTCGGTACAAAATGTTAAATGATTCGGCTGTTTACTATTCAAAAATTGAATGCATTTCTTTGCACGGTTATAATTAAATTATATTATAATTATTATAATATTATAAATTAAAATATCTATTACTATATTTGTATGTATTATGAAATTATTACATTGCATTTGAATCAGACAAATTTCCATCATCTTTATATTCTTGTATATTTTCGATCAATCTACTGCGAACCATTACCCAAATCATCAACTATCATCACCTCACTCTCTTTCTCCATCTCTCTCTATTTTCTTTTCGTGTATTCATCATCACCACTTGAAATCTTGGAACCCACTTCATATTCTTCCTGTATATGTCGACACCCTCTAAACCACTTTCACCACTTCACCATCGGTTACCAATTTCAATCATCACTGTCCAACCACCATAAAACCCGTCACTCTATACCATCATGACCACCTTACAACTATTATCAACAAACAAGTAATCTTACTCGTCTTTTCTGTTTCTATCGAGGAAGAGAACCACACCATAACAAAACACCATTCTACGTATTATTTTTTTTGTTTTGGTTCAGGGATCAAATCGCCACCACTCCACACCTTGATCACCATAACCGACTACAACCTGCACCCTAAATCTTTTTCCTTCTCACTTATCTCTCTCTCTTAAGTTTAATCGAGAAACATTACCACCCTCATCATCCTTGTGGATGCAATTGCTTTCTGTTTTACTCCAGCTATCACCATGCTTCTGTTTTCAGTCGAGAAACGCCACTGTTTGTTTCTGTTTTGGCAACGGACCACCACACAAAACCACCTAAAACCATCACTAACACCCATCACCATCCTCGGCAACCATGGCCACCACGAACAATCCTTCTCTCTCTCATCTATTCTTCCTGAACTTCAAAACACCACAACCATCATTTAATTCATCGAAAACAGCTTCTTGCAACTGTTTTATGTCTTGATTTCCATCACGAACCACCATGATCAATCTTCATCTCGATCACTATTATACTCCTGCTATATTGTTTCGTTTTCTATGGAATTAATGGACTGATTACCAATACAGTTAAAGTGATTACTTCTGTCGGTGCATATATAAAAAAAAAAGAGAAATCGTGGTTGGCTGAGTAAAAGTGAACCCTTTTCCCACTTGTAAACCGTAAACCTTTTTGATATAATTTGGGCCGTGAAGTAATGTGTTAGGAATTGGGATCCAAGTATTCTTGTTGGGCTACAATGACCCACTTTTCTCTTTGGGAACCAACGTTTATCTGTTTCTTAATTCTGTATGATGACAACAAAAACACACATATTATTTAGGAAGTGACGGGTTACATAGTTTAGGATAGGAGTTATAAGCAAAATGAAGTGAACGGAGGAGTGGTTAAGGGAGTAGTCTTTGGAAGAGAGGTCGCGGGTTCGAGCCCGGCCTCTGTCAAAATAGTTATCTTTTTAAGGTAGTATTATTACTATTAATATTATTGTTAACTAATGTTATTATTATGATAATTATTATTATTATTATCAAGTATTATTATCAAAATTATTATTTTCATTATCATTATTATTAAACTTATCCTTTTTGCAAAAAAAACTACTATTATTTTTATCAAACGTATCATTTTTATTAAAATTTTCGTTTTATTTTATTATTATTAATAGTACTAATATTATCATTATTAGTATGAATATAAGTATTTTTATTATTATTATCATTAGTAGGATCATTAATATTATTACCATTACTATTATTATTATCATAAACAGATACAATTTTTTTTTAATATTAATTTACTAAATAGATACTAGTTGTGTAAACACATATAATATAACAAATTAAGGATTTTAAATAATACTAATTAAATATTTACAAATTAAATATATAAGATATATAATTTAAGATATAATATATGAACTTATTTGATCACAATTATATGTGTTAATATATATATATATATATATATATATATATATATATATATATATATATATATATATATATATATATATATATATATATATATATATATATATATATATATATATATATAAATGATATAGGTTCGTGAATCCGAGGCCAACCTTATACTTGATCAATGATGTTATATGTATTTTTACTACAAAATACATTAGGTGAGTATATAGTCCCTTTTAAACTCTAAATATTTTTGGGCTGAGAATACATGCGCTGTTTTTATAAATGATTTACGTTATGGACACAAGTGATCAAAACTAAATTCTCGGTTGAGTTGTACCATGGCATATCTCTTTATACTTGGTAACTGCAAATTACGTGAGGAGCGTAAACGCGAATCCTGTTGATAGATCTATCGGGCTGACATCCCCAACCGGGCTGGATGACCAGCATTTAACGGTTGCACAGTACTTCGTTCTCGTTACTACACTTGGTACGGTGTAGGGTTTATTTAAGAATATGCTGCGATGACTTTTAGTTAAGTATGGTTACCAAGTGCTCAACTGCTTTTCTATACACGAGGAGTGTATTATGTATAAACATGAAATCTTGTGGTCCATAGTTATAACGCTGCTAGCATCAAACCTATATATCTCACCAACTTTATGTTGACATTTTAAAGCATGTTATTCTCAGGTACGAATTAAGTCTTCCGCTGTGCACTTGCTTATTTTAAGGACATTAATTGGAGTCAATCATCGCGATGAGACCAGATATTGATGATTTCGTCCAGGGGGATAAGGACGGGTTATTTCAGACGCTAAAGCTGATGAAGGAATATTTCTTGGATATTCCAACATGTCAAAGGCATATAGAGTCTACAACAAAAGAAGGGGATGTTTTTAAGAATCAATCAATGTTACATTTGATGAAACTGCCCCTACCTTATCTCCTGGTCAAGAAGATGAGGAATTACTATTTGAAGAGCCTACTCAACAAGCTCTTGATGAAAAAGAAGAACCAGCATCAGTTCCCTCACCAATCCATGCTGCTGGGTTCTCTAAAGATGAGATGGAATATTCTGTTCCATCTGTGTCTAAACTAAATGGACTGACTGGCTCTACTGAAGTACTACAAATTCGGCAGGGGTTCACTAGTTCTGAAGGATCACAGTTTGGTACTGGTTCCACTAATAATGTGCAGCAGTCCCCTATTGCTTTACATACTGCTGAACTAACTGATGATCATGATGCTGTTTGTTCAAGCTCAAGCTCTCCTGTCCATAACACAAAATGGACTAAAGAGCATCCAATTGAGCAAATCATTGGGAATCTGGCTAATGGAGTCAAAAAAAGAAGGCATGCAACTAGTAACTTCTGTATGCATGTGAATTTTGTATCTACCATTGAACCTACATGTCCTGAAGACGCTTTGAAAGATCGTAGCTGGGCAGGAGCTATGCAAGAAGAGATATCCCAATTTGATAGGAATAAGGTATGGACATTGGTACCCAAACCTGATGATGATGAGAAGAAAATCATTATTACCAAGTGGGTGTTTAAGAACAAGATGGATGAAGATGGGATTGTGATCAGAAATAAAGCTAGATTGGTAGCTCGAGGGTTTAGGCAAGAAGAATGGTTGGATTATGGAGAAACATATGCACCAGTGGCTAGGATGGAAGCAATCAGACTATTCTTAGCATATGCTGCTAAGATGAACTTTAAGGTGTTCCAGATGGATGTTAAATCTGCATTTCTCAATGGGAAGCTGCAAGAAGAAGTCCATGTCAAGAAGCCACCTAGTTTTGTAAGCAGTAAATATCCAGACAATGTCTACAAGTTAGAAAAAGCTCTTTATGACCTGAAATAGGTACCTAGAGCATGGTATGAGACACTTCATGTGTATCTCACTGGTCTAGGCTTTAAAGTTGGAACAACTGATACCACTCTATTCTTAAAAGAAATAGATGATGATCTTTTGCTGGTACAAATATATGTGGATGATATTATTTATGGTTCTACTAATGAAAAACATTGTCAAAAATTTTCAAAACATATGTCAAAGACATATGAAATGAGTTTACAAAGAGACCTGCAATACTTTCTTGGATTACAAATCAAACAACTTGATGATGTAATTTTTATAAGTCAAGATAAATATATCAATGATATGTTAAAGAAGTTTGGTCTGACCTGTTTAAAAGACATAGTGACTCCAATGGCAGCATCCATTAATATAGATGCTGATCCCAATGGTGAACCAATCAATATAACTGAATATAGAGGTATGATTTGGTCCCTACTTTATCTTACAACCAACGGACCAGATATTATGTTTGCTACATGTCTTTATGCCAGATATCAAGCTGATCCTAAAGAGTCACACCTGCTTGCAGTAAAAAGGATATTCAGGTATCCAAAGGGTACTCCCAAACGTGGTCTCTGGTATCCCAAAGACCCGGATTTTGATCTAATTGGGTATTCAGATGCTGACTTTGCAGGTTGTAAAATAGATAGGAAAAGTACTAATGATGGTTTCCAGTTACTAGGTGGTAGGCTAGTCAGCTGGACCAGCAAAAAACAAAATACTTGTCCACATCTACTGCTAAAGCAGGATATATTTCTGCTGGTAGTTATACTGCTCAAGTACTATGGATGCAAAGCCAGCTAAAGGACTATGGTGTTAATGTTACAAAAACTCCAATGTACTGTGATAACACCAATGTCATTGCCATTACCAATAATCCTGTGATGCACTCAAGGACCAAGCATATTGACGTTCGATATCATTTCATAAGGGATCATGTTCAAAAAGGAAATGTGGAGCTGTACTTCATATCAACAGATCATCAGCTATCAGATCTATTCACAAAGCCCTTAGATGAGAAACGTTTTACCTATCTCATCTCTGAGCTGGGTATGCTGGAACTTTAAAATAAAAGACAACTTTATTGTTGTGCTGGTTCAACAGCATATAGGGCAAACCAGTATGACACACTTTGCTGTCTACTTCCTGTATGCAGACCACCCAGCATAACAAGGTCTTTTAAATTGGTCAAACATTTGTAAAATGAAGTAACAAATAGCTTACAACATTAAATTGATAACTTTAAATGGACCTAATTTAATTCCAATGATTTAAATTAAATTCATGACATATTAAATGTAACAAGGGAATTTTGTATTAACTACAAAAATTATCTTGTTGTTTTTAATCTCTTAAATTTTAATTAAAACCTACTGCATTTAATGCCTAATGGAAGTCATGAGTGTCCAAGCTGATTAAACGTCATATCAATAGTCTGATGTCCCTCGAAAACATGCAAGACTGTCACATCTGCCCACACGCCTGTAGACGACAGTTGTCATTTTCTCTCTCCTGCATTTTTCAGCCAATCCGAATGGAATAATAGGGTGATTCACTTTCCATTTTACCATTCAGTTATTAAACTTTCAAAATTCCAATTTTCTCTCAAAAATCCTCAAATCTTCAAATCTTCAAACATTCATCTTCTTCTTAAACTCCAATGACAGAACAACAACAACCCATCCCGAACCAACCTGAGGAACAACAATAACAACAACCACAACAGCAAGGTGAACCACAAACACAGTAGTAAGAGGAACCTCAAGCTTTATTTTCTCTTCATCCCAGCCTTGTTAGGGCTGAACCTGCACCTACCCATGATTGTATTCGCCTATCAAGAGGTAATGCTGCTCACTCCCTCTTGATCTCAAAAGCAAAGAAAAATTTGGGCTATGGGTCCATTATCGAGTATCTGAGGCAATCATCAATTGCCAAATCTGTTCTAGGTGTTCCTTCACGATTTTACCCTGCATGCCTTAGCAGATTCTGGTACACGTCAACGCTTGCCACCACCACCAAGGGTGTTCCATGCATTCGAGGCATGGTGGATGAAACCCTAGCCTATTCCATCATTGTAGATGCTATTCAACGAGCTCTTCAATTGCCAGGTGGACCATTTGTCGACTCTCCAACGAGTGATGAGTTTAGGAGGGAGGTATTGAGGTTAATTAACTATGAAGGAGGAGTTACTGCTCATAGCCCGTTGAGGAAGAACATGCCACCTCTGCGGAATTACTTCTTTGGGGTAATGACTCAGTGTATGAGTCAAAAATCTGGTAGATTTGCCCAATTCTCTGACTTTGAGCTAAAATTGGTCATGATTTGATCTTCAATTGAAATATTGAGTATATGCTGCTGAAATCTATACAAGATTAAGGGAAATGGTTATTGCAACTACAAGAAGTGAATTGATCCCCTTCCCAAGATTTTTAAGTCTTGCATTTGAAAGTGAACTGGGTAATGTCTATGGGAGCATCACTGATCCCACAATGTTTGGTTTTATTGTTCGAGTATTTTTAGTCGCTTTTTTATTTCTCTAGATTCATAACTTTATTTTTGTTTTTGTTTCTAAATTTCATATTGAATTCAAATATATGATAGTGTAGTTTCGTTTTGATGATAATTAATGGCCGCAAAACACATATTTGAAGTCAATACATTTCCCACAAAATCGTGAAAAAGTTTTTGGAGAATTTTTGTGAAATATTTTTAATTGCAATTAGGTCCATTTACGCAAGATAACTAGAAAATGGCGCTACGAGCAAAACTTCCTTAAGGCTTTTCCCCGTTCAAAGCAGTTTAGATACCAAAAATGACATATTATTATTTTTAAAGGTGAATTTTGCACTTTTAAATCTTACGATAATTATCACCTTCACATGTGAATTGTTGTGCCTATTTAAATACCACTAAGATACTTATTTTTATTCAATATTATATTTTGGTACATCGAGAATCATGTTGGGGCTACTATCACAACACTAGCTACATAACATTGTTGCTTTTATAACGTCTTTGTTTTATTGTTCGAGTATTTTAGACGCTTTTTTATTTCTCTAGATTTTAACCTTATTTTTGTATTTTTTCTAAAGTTCATATTGAATGCGAATATATTTGTTTTGATGATAATTAATGGCCACAAAACACATATTTAAAATCACTACATTCTCCACAAAATCGGACATAATTTTGTGGAGAATTTTTCGAAAAATTTTCAATCGCAGATTAGACCAATTTTCGCAAGATAACTAGAAAACAGCGCTACGAGAAAGACTTCCTTGAGGCTCTCCCCCGAAGTAGTTTAGATGCCGAAAATGACATTTAACTATTTTTAAAGGTAAATTTTGCACTTTTAAATCTTACGATAAGTAATACCTTTACATGTGAATTTTTGTGCAGCCACTATGATAATTGTTTATATTTAATATTATATTTAGGTACATCGAGAATCATGTTGGGGCTACTATTTCACAACTAGCTACAAAACGTTGCTGCTTTTATAACGTCTTTGTTTTATTGTTCGAGTATTTTTAGCCGCTTTTTTATTTATATAGATTCAAACTTTATATTTTTTTGTTTCTAATTTTCATATTGAATGCGAATATATGAGAGTGTAGTTTCATTTTGATGATAATTAATGGTCATAAAACACATATTTGAGGTCACTACATTCCCCACAAAATCGGGCAAAATTTTGTAGAGAATTTTCTGAAACATTTTCAATTGTAGATGAGGCCCATTTTTGCAAGATAACTAGAAAATGGCGCTACGAGCAAAACTTCCTTAAGGATTTCCCCCATTCGAAACAGTTAAGATGCCGAAAATGATATTTTACTATTTTTAAAGGTGAATTTTGTACTTTTAGATCTTACGATAAGTAATACCTTCATATGTGAATTGTTATGCCTGTTTAAATACTACTATAATACTTTTTTTATTTATTTAATATTGTATTTAGGTGCATCGATAATTATGTTGGGGCTACTATCTCACCACTAGCTACAAAGCGTTGCTGCTTTTATAACGTCTTGGTTTTATTGTTCGAGTATTTTTAGCCGCTTTTTTATTTCTATAGATTTAAAATTTAAATTTGTTTTTGTTTCTAATTTTCATATTGAATGCGAATATATGAGAGTATAGTTTTGTTTTGATGATAATTAATGGCCATAAAACACATATTTGAGGTCACTACATTCCCCACAAAATTGGGCAAAATTTTGTAAAGAATTTTCTAAAACATTTTCAATTGTAGATGAGACCCATTTTCGCAAAATAACTAGAAAACGGCGCTACGAGCAAATCTTCCTTAAAGCTTTCCCCCATTCGAAACAGTTAAGATGCCGAAAATGATATTTTACTATTTTTAAAGGTGAATTTTGTACTTTTAGATCTTACGATAAGTAATACCTTCATATGTGAATTGTTGTGCTTGTTTAAATACCACTATAATACTTGTTTTTATTTAATATTGTATTTAGGTGCATCGAGAATCATGTTGGGGCTACTATCTCACCACTAGCTACAAAACGTTGCTGCTTTTATAACGTCTTGGTTTTATTGTTCGAGTATTTTTAGAAGCGTTTTTTATTTCTCTGGATTCATAACCTTATTTTTGTTTTTGTTTCTAAATTTCATATTGAATGCAGATATATGAATGTATAGTTTCATTTTGATGATAATTAATGGCAGCAAAATACATATTTGAAGACACTACATTCCACACAAAATCGGGCAAAACTTTGTAGAGAATTTACCGAAAAATTTTCAATTGCAGATGAGGCCTATTTTCGCAAGATAACTAGAAAACGGTGCTACGAGAAAAACTTCCTTAAGGCTTTCCCCCGTTCGAAGCATTTTAGATTCCAAAAATTACATTTTACTATTTTTAAAGGTGAATTTTTGCACTTTTAGATCTTACGATAAGTAATACCTTCACATTTGAATTGTTGTGCCTGTTTAAATACCACTATGATACTTGTTTTTATTTAATAGTGTATTTAGGTACATCGAGAATCATGTTGGGGCTACTATCTCACCACTATTCACAAAACCTTGCTGCTTTTATAACGTTTTGGCTTTATTGTTCGAGTATTTTTAGCCGCTTTTTTATTTCTCTAGATTCATAACCTATTTTTGTTTTCATTTCTAAATTTCATATTGAATGCGATAATATGAGAGTGTAGTTTCGTTTTGATGATAATTAATGGCCCTAAAACACATATTTGAAGTCACTACATTCCCCACAAAATCAGGCAAAATTTTGGGAAGAATATTCCGAAAAATTTTCAATTGCAGATTATGCCCATTTTCGCAAGATAACTAGAAAATGGCGCTACGTGCAAAACTTCCTTAAGGCGTCCCCGTTCGAAACAGTTTAGATACCAAAAATGACATTTTACTTTTTTTAAAGGTGAATTTTGCACTTTTAGATCTTACGATAAATAATACCTTCACAAGTGTATTGTTGTGCCTGTTTATGTTCCACTATGATACTTTATTTAATAATGTATTTAGGTACATCGAGAATCATGTTGGGGCTTCTATCTCACCACTAGCTATGAAACGTTGCTGCTTTTTTAAATTCTTTATTTTATTGTTCGAGTATTTTTAGTCGTTTTTTATTTCTCTAGATTCATAGCCTTATTTTTGTATTTTTTTTTCCAAATTTCATATTGAATACGAATATATTAGACTGTAGTTTCATTTTAATGATAATTACTGGCCGCAAAACACATATTTGAAGTCACTACATTCCCCACAAAATCGGGAAAAACATTGTGGAGAATATTTCGAAAAATTTTCAATTGCAGATTATGCTCATTTTCGCAAGATAACTAGAAAATGGTGCTACGAGCAAAACTTCCTTAAGGCTCCCCCTTTTGAAGCAGTTTAGATGCCGAAAATGATATTTTATTATTTTTAAAGGTGATGAATTTTGTAATTTTAGATCTTACGATAAGTAATACCCTCACATGTGAATTGTTTTGCCTGTTGCAATACCACTATGATATTTTTGTTTATATAAAATTGTATTTAGGTACATCGAGAATCATGTTGGGGCTACTATCTCACCACTAGCCACAAAACCTTGCTGCTTTTATAACGTCTTGTTTTTATTGTTCGAGTATTTTTAACCGCTTTTTTATTTCTCTAGATTCATAACCTTATTTTTATTTTGGTTTCTAAATTACATATTGAATTATATGAGAGTGTAGTTTCGTTTTGATGATAATTAATGGCCCCAAAACACATTTGAAGTCACTACATTCCCCACAAAATCACGCAAAATTTTGAGGAGAATATTCAGAAAAAATTTCAATTGCAGATTATGTCCATTTTCGCAAGATAACTAGAAAACGGCGCTACGAGCAAGACTTCCTAAAGGCTTCCCCCATTCGAAGCAGTTTAGATGCCGAAAATGACATTTTGCTATTTTTAAAGGTGAATTTTGCACTTTTAAATATTACGATAAGTAATACCTTCACATGTGAATTGTTGCGCATGTATAAATACCACTATGATACTTATTTTTTTTTTAATATTGTATTTAGGTACATCGAGAATCATGTTGGAGCTACTATCTCACCACTAGCTACAAAACGTTGCTGCTTTTATAACGTCTTTGTTTTATTGTTCGAGTATTTTTATCCGCTTTTTTATTTATATAGATTCATAACCTTATTTTTGTTGTTGTTTCTAAATTTCATATTGAATGCAAATATATGAGAGTGTAGTTTCGTTTTGATGATAATTATTGGTCGCAAAACACAAATTTGAATTATCTACATTCTCCACAAAATCGGGCAAAATTTTGTGGAGAATTTTCTGAAATATTTTCAATTGTAGATGAGGACCATTTACGCAAGATAACTAGAAAACGGCGCTACGAGAAAACTTCCTTAAGGCTTTTCCCCGTTCGAAACAGTTAAGATGCCGAAATGACATTTTACTATATTTAAAGGTGAATTTTGCATTTTTAGATCTTACGATAAATAATACCGTCACATGTGAATTGTTGTGTTTGTTTAAATACCACTATGATACTTTTTTTATTTAATATTGTAGTTAGGTACATCGAGAATTATGTTGGAGCTACTATCTTGCCACTAGCTACAAAACGCCTTAGCTTTTATAACGTCTTTTTTTATTGTTCGAGTATTTTTAGACACTTTTTTATTTCTCTAGATTCATAACCTTATTTTTTTTTGTTTCTAAATTTAATATTGAATGCGAATATATGAGAGTGTAGTTTCATTTTGATGATATTTAATGGCCGCAAAACACATATTTGAAGTCACTACATTGCCCCCAAAATCGGGCAAAATTTTGTGGAAAATATTCCGAAAAATTTTTAATCACAGATTAGTCCTATCTTTTTTATTTCGATAGATTCATAACCTTATTTTTGTTTTTGTTTCTAAATTTCATACTGAATGCGAAGATATGAGAGTGTATTTTCGTTTTGATGATAATTAATGGCCACAAAATACATATTTGAAGTCAATACATTCCCCACAAAATCAGGCAAAATTTTGTGGAGAATTTTTTGAAAAATTTTCTAATGCAGTTTAGGCTCATTTTCGCAAGATAACAAGAAAACGGTGACACGAGCAAGACTTTCTTAAGGCTTTCCCCTGTTCGAAATAGTTTAGATGCCAAAAATGACATTTTACTATTTTTAAAGGTGAATTTCGCCTTTCTAGATCTTACGATAAGTAATACCTAAACATGTGATTTGTTGTGCCTATTTAAGTACCACTATGATGCTTGTTTTTATTTATTTTTTTTAGGTCCATCGAGAATCATGTTGGGGTTACTATCTCACCACTAGCTACAAAACGTCGATGCTTATATAACATCTTGGTTTTTTTTGTTTGAGTATTTTTAGACGCTTTTTTTTTATTTCTCTATACTTATAACCTTATTATGTTTTTGTTTCTAAATTTCATATTGAATACGAATATATGAGAGGGTAGTTTCGTTTTGATGATAATTAATGGTCGCAAAACACATATTTGAAGTCACTGCATTCTCCACAAATCGGGCAAAATTTTGTGAAGAATTTTTCAAAAAACTTTCAATGGCAGATTAGGCCCATTTTTGCAAGATAACTAGAAAACGGCGCTACGGTTATGACTTCTATAAGGCTTTCCCCTGTTCGAAGCAGTTTAGATGCCGAAAATGACATTGTACTATTTTTATAGGTGAATTTTGCATTTTTAGATCTTACGATAAGTAATTTCTTCACATGTGAATTGTTGTGCCTGTTTAAATACCACTATAATACTTGTTTTTATTTAATATTGTATTTAGGTACATTGAGAATCATGTTAGGGCTACCATCTCACCACTAGCTATAAAACGTTACAGCTTTTATAACATCTTTGTTTTATTGTCCGAGTATTTTTAGACACTTTTTTATTTCTCTAGATTCATAACCTTATTTTTGTTTTTCTTTCTAAATTTTATATTGAATGCGAATATATGAGAGTATAGTTCCGTTTTGATGATATTTAATGGCCGCAAAACGTATATTTGAAGTCACTACATTCTCCATAAAATCAGGCAAAAGTTTTTGGAGAATATTTCGAAATAACTAGAAAGCGACGCTACGAGCAAGACTTCTTTAAGGCATTCCCCCGTTCGAAACAGTTTATATGCCAAAAATGATATTTTACTATTTTTAAAGGTAAATTTTGCACTTTTAAATTTTACGATAAGTAATACATTCACATGTGAACTGTTGTGTATGTTTAAATACCATTATGATAATTGTTTTAATTTAATATTGTATTTAGGTACAACGAGAATTATGTTAGGGTTACTATCTCACCACTAGCTACAAAAGGTTGCAGCATTTAAAACATCTTGGTTTTATTGTTCGAGTATTTTTAGCCGCTTTCTTATTTCTCTAGATTCATAACCTTATTTTTATTTTTGTTTCTAAATTTCATATTGAATGCGAATATATGAGAGTGTAGTTTCATTTTGATGATATTTAATGGCCGCAAAACACATTTTTGAACTCCCTACATTCCCCACAAAATCGGGAAAAATTTTGTGGAGAATATTCCGAAAAATTTTCAATCGCAGATTAGGCATATTTTCGCAAGATAACTAGAAAATAATGCTACCAACAAGACTTCTTTAAGGCTTTGCCCCGTTCGTAGCAGTTTATATGTCGAAAATGATATTTTACCATTTTTAAAGGTAAATTTTGCACTTTTAAATTTTACTATAAGTAATACCTTCACATGTGAACTGTTGTGCCTATTTAAATACCACTATGATACTTGTTTTAATTTAATATTGTATTTAGGTACATCGAGAATCATGTTGGGGCTACTATCTCACCACTACCTGCAAAACGTTGCTGCTTTTATAACGTATTTGTTTTATTGTTCTTGTATTTTTAGCCGCTTTTTTTTTCTCTAGATTCATAACCTTATTTTTGTTTTTGTTTCTAAATTTCATATTGAATACGAATATATAAGAGTGTAGTTTTGTTTTGATGATATTTAATGGCCGCAAAAAACATATTTGAAGTCACTACATTCCCCAAAAAGCGGGCAAAATTTTGTGTAGAATTTTCCGAAAAATTTTCAATAGCAGATTAGGCCTATTTTCGAAAGATAACTAGAAAACGGCACTTCGAGCAACACTTCCTTAAGGCTTTCCCCTATTCGAAGAAGTTTGGATATCAAAAATGAGATTTTACTATTTTTAAAGGTGCATTTTGCACTTTTAGATCTTACGATAAATAATACCTTCACATGTGAATTGTTTTGCCTGTTTAAATACAACTATGATACTTGTTTGTATTTAATATTATATTTAGGTACATCGAGAATCATGTTGAGGCTACTATCTCACCACTAGCTACAAAACGTTGCTGCTTTTATAACGTCTTTGTTTTATTGTTCGAGTATTTTTAGCCGCTTTTTTATTTCTCTACATTCATAAACTTATTTTTTGTTTTTGTTTCTAAATTTCATATTGAATGTGAATATATGAGTGTGTAGTTTCGTTTTGATGATATTTAATGGTCGCAAAACATATATTTTAAGTCACTACATATATCGGGCAAAATTTTGTGGAGGATATTTCGAAATATTTTTAATTGCAGATTAGGCCCATTTTCGCAAGATAATTAGAAAACGACGCTACGAGAATGACTTCTTTAAGGCTTCCCCCGTTCGAAGCAGTTTATATGCCGAAAATGAAATTTTACTATTTTTAAAGGTAAATTTTGCACTTTTAAATTTTACGATAAGTAATACCTTCACTTGTGAACTGTTGTGCCTGTTTAAATACCACTATGATACTTGTTTTTATTTAATATTGTATTTAGGTAAATCGAGAATCATCTGGGGGCTACTATCTCACCACTGCCTACAAAACGTTGGTGCTTTTATAACGTCTTTGTTTTATTGTTCGAGTATTTTTAGCCGCTTTTCCCCCTAGATTCATAACCTTATTTTAGTTTTTATTTATAAATTTCATATTGGATGCGAATATATGAGAGTGTAGTTTCAGTTTTGATGATATTTAATGGCCGCAAAACACATATTTGAAGTCATTACATTCCCCAAAAATCGGACAAAATTTTGTGGAGAATATTTCGAAAAGTTTTCAATCGCAGATTAGGCCTATTTTCGCAAGATAACTAGAAAATGACACTACGAGCAACACTTCTGTAAAGCTTTCCCCCGTTCAAAGCAGTTTTGATGCCGAAAATGACATTTTACTATTTTTAAAGTTAGATTTTGCACGTTTAGATTTTACGATAAGTAATACCTTCACATGTTAACTCGGTGCGCCTGTTTAAATACCACTATGATAGTTATTTTTAATTAATATTTTGTTTAGGTACATCTAGAATCATGTTGGGGCTACTATACCACTACCTACAAAACGTTGCTGCTTTTATAACATCTTTGTTTTATTGTTCGAGTATTTTTAGCCGTTTTTTTATTTCTCTATATTCATAACCTTATTTTTGTTTTTATTTGTTAATTTCAAACTGAATGTGAATATATGAGAGTGTAGTTTCGTTTTAATGATATTTAATGGCCGCATAACCCATATTTGAAGTCACTACATTCCCCACAAAATCAGGCAAAATTTTGTGGTGAATTTTTCAAAAAAGTTTCAATCGCAGATTAGGCCTGTTTTCGTAAAATAACTAGAAAACGACGCTACGAGCAAGACTTCCTTAAGGCTTTCCCCTGTTCGAAGCAGTTTATATGTTGAAAATGACATTTTCCTATTTTAAAGGTAAATTTTGCATTTTTAAAATTTACGATAAGTAATACCTTCACATGTGAACTGTTGTGCTTGTTTAAATACTACTATGATACTTGTTTTTATTTAATATTGTATTTAGGTACATCGAGAATCATGTTTGGGCTACTATCTCACCACTAACTACAAAACGTTGCAGCTTTTATAACATCTTTATTTTATTGTTCGAGTATTTTTAGCCGCTTTTTTATTTCTCTAGATTCATAATCTTATTTTTGTTTTTGTTTTTAAATTTAATATTGAATGCGAATATATGAGAGTGTAGTTTCATTTCCATGATAATTAATGGCCGCAAAAAACATATTTGAAGTTACTACATTCCCCACAAAATCGGGCATAATTTTGTAGAGAATTTTTCAAAAAAATTTCAGTTGCAGATTAGACCCATTTTCGCAAGATAACTAGAAAACCGGCGCTACGAGCAAGACTTCCTTAAGGCTTTCCCCCGTTCGAATAACTTTAGATACCAAAAATGATATTTTACTATTTTTAAAGGTGAATTTTTCACTTTTAGATCTTACGATAAATAAAACCTTCACATGTGATCTATTGTGCCTGTTTAAATACCAATATGATACTTTTTTTTATTTAATATTGTATTTAGGTACATCGAGAATCATGTTGGATCACCACTAACTACAAAACGTTGCTGGTTTTATAACGTCTTCGTTTTATTTTTTGAGTATTTTTAGCAGCTTTTTTATATCTCTAGATTCATAACCTTGTTTTTGTTTTTGTTTCTAAATTTTATATTGAATGCGAATATATAAGAGTGTAGTTTCATTTTGATGATAATTAATGGCCGCAAAACACATATTTGAAGTCACTACATTCCCCACAAAATCGGGCAAAACTTTGTGGAGAATTTTACGAAAAATTTTTAATTGCATATTAGGCCCATTTTCGCAAGATAACTAGAAAACGAAGCTACAAGCACAACTTATTTAAGCCTTTCCCTCGTTCGAAGCATTTTCGATGCAGAAAATGATATTATACTATTTTTAAAGTTGAATTTTGCATTTTAAATTTTACGATAAATAATAACTTCACATGTGAACTAAAGTGCCTATTTAAATACCACTATGATTCTTGGTTTTATTTAATATTGTATTTACGTGCATCGAGAATCATGTTGAGGCTATATCTCACCACTAGCTACAAAACGTTGCTGCTATTATAACGTCTTTGTTTTATTATTCGAGTATTTTTAGCCGCTTTTTTATTTCTCTAGGTTCATAACCTTGTTAGTGTTTTTGTTTCTAAATTTCATATTGAATGTGAATATATAACAGTGTAGTTTTGTTTTGATGATATTTAATGGCCTCAAAACACATATTTGAAGTCACTACATTCCCCACAAAATCGGGCAACATTTTGTGGAGAATTTTCCGAAAAAATTTCAATTGCAGATTAGGCCTATTTTCGCAAGATACCTAGAAAACGGCGCTACGAGAAAAACTTCCTTAAGGCTTCCCCCGTTCAAAGTAGTTTAGATAAAAAAAATGACATTTTACTATTTTTAACGGTTAATTTTTCACTTTTAGATCTTACGATAAATAAAACCTTCACATGTGAATTGTTGTGCCTGTTTAAATTTTACTATGATACTTGTTTTTATTTAATATTGTATTTAGATATACATCGAGAATCCTGTTGGGCTACTATCTCACCACTAACTACAAAACGTTGCAGCTTTTATAACATCTTTGTTTTATTGTTCGAGTATTTTTTGCCGCTTTTTTTATTTCTCTAGATTCATAACCTTACTTTTGTTTTTGTTTCTAAATTTCATATTAAATGCGAATATATGAGAGTGTAGTTTCATTTTGATGATAAATAATGGCCGCAAAATACATATTTGAAGTCACTATATTCCCCACAAAATCGGGCATAATTTTGTGGAGAATTTTTCGAAAAACTTTCGGTTGCAGACTGGGCGTATTTTCACAAGATAACTAGAAAACAGTGCTACGAGCAAAACTTCTTTAAGGCTTTTCCCCGTTCGAAGCAGTTTAGATGCCGAAAATGACATTTTACTATTTTTAAAGGTGAATTTTACATTTTTAAATCTTACGATAAGTAATACCATCACATGTGAATTGTTGTGCCTATTAAAATACCACTATGATACTTTTATTTATATAATATAGTATTTAGGTACATCATGAATCATGTTGGGGCTACTATCTCACCACAAGCCACAAAACCTTGCTGCTTTTATAACGTCTTGATTTTATTGTTCGAGTATTTTTAGGCGCTTTTTTATTTCTCTAGATTTTAAGCCTTCTTCTTGTTTTTGTTTCTAAATTTCATATTGAATGCGAATACATGAGAGTGTAGTTTCGTTTTGATGATAATTAATGACCGCAAAACACATATTTAAAGTCGCTATATTCCCCACAAAATCAGGCAAAATTTTGTGGATAGTTTTTCGAAAACTTTTCAATTGCAGATTAGGCCCATTTTCGCAAGATAACTAGAAAACGGCGATACGAGCAAGACTTCCTTAAGGCTTTTCCCCGTTCGAAGCAGTTTAGATTCCGAAAATGACATTTTACTATTTTTAAAGGTGAATTTTTGCACTTTTAGATGTTACGATAAATAGTACCTTCACATGTGAACTGTTGAGCCTATTTAAATACCACTATGATACCTTTTAAAAAAATACTACTATGATACTTGTTTTTATTTAATATTGTATTTAGTTATATCGAGAATCATGTTGGAGCTACTATCTCACCACTACCTTCAAAATGTTGCTGCTTTTAAAACGTCTTGGTTTTATTGTTTTAGTATTTTTAGCAGCTTTTTTATATCTCTAGATTCATAACCTTATTTTTATTTTTGTTTCTAAATTTCATATTGAATCCGAATATATGAGAGTGTAGTTTAATTTTGATGATAAATAATGGGCGCAAAATGCGTATTTGAAGTCACTAAATTCCTCACAAAATGGGGCAACATTTTGTGGAGAGTTTTTCGAAAAATTTTCAATTGCAAATTAGGCCCATTTTAGCAAGATAACTAGAAAATGGCGCGCCGAGCAAGACTTCCTTAAGGCTTTCCTGCATTCGACGCAATTTAGAAGCCGAATATGACATTTTACTATTTTTAAAGGTGAATTTTGCACTTTTAGATCTTACGATAAGTAATACCTTCACATGTGAATTGTTGTGCCTGTTTAAATACCACTATGATACTTGTTTTTCTTTAATATTGTATTTAGGTACATCGAGAACCATGTTGGGGCTACTATCTCACCACTACCTACAAAACACTGCTGCTGTTATAACGTCTTGGTTTTATTGTTCGAGTATTTTTAGCCGCTTTTTTATTTCTCTAGATTCATAACCTTATTTTTGTTTTTGTTTCTAAATTTCACATTGAATGCGAATATATGAGAGTGCAGTTTCGTTTTGATGATATTTAATTGCCGCAAAACACATGAAGTCACTACATTCCCCACAAAATCGGGCAAATTTTTTTGAAGAATATTCCGAAATATTGTCAATTGTAGATTCGGCCCATTTTCGCAGAAAACTTCCTTAAGGCTTTCCCCTGTTCGAAGCAGTTTAGATGCCGAAAATGACATTTTACTATTTTTAAAGGTGAATTTTACACTTTTAGATATAACAATAAGTAATCCTTTCACATGTGAATTGTTATGCCCGTTTAAATATCACTATGATATTTTCTTTTATTTAGTATTGTATTTAGATACATCGAGAACCATGTTGGGGCTACTATCTCACCACTATCTACAAAACGTTGCTGCTTTTATAACGTCTTAGTTTTATTGTTTGAGTATTTTAACAGCTTTTTTATATCTCTAGATTCATAAGCTTATTTTTATTTTTGTTTCTAAATTTCATATTAAATGCGAATATATGAGAGTGTAGTTTCATTTTGATGATAATTAATGGCCGCAAAACACATATTTGAAGTCACTACATTCCCCATAAAATTGAGCAAAACTTTGTGAAGTATATTCCGAAAAATTTTCAATTGCAGATTAGACCTATTTTTGCAAGATAACTATATACCGGCCCTACGAGCAAAACTTCCTTAAGGATTTCCCCATTCGAAGCAGTTTAGATACCAAAAATGACATTTTACTATTTTTAAAGGTGAAATTTTCACTTTTAGATCTTACGATAAATAATATCTTCACATGTGAATTGTTGTGCCTGTTTAAATACCACTATGATACTTGTTTTTTTTAAAATATTGTATTTAGGTACATCGAGAATCATGTTGGGGCTACACTCTCACCACTAGCTACAAAACGTTGCTGCTTTTATAACGTCTTTTTATTGTTGAGTATTTTTAGCCGTTTTTTATTTCTCTAGATTCATAACCTAATTTTTGTTTTTGTTTCTAAATTTCATATTGAATGAGAATATATGAGGGTGTAGTTTCATTTTGATGATAATTAATGGCCGCAAAACACATATTCGAAGTCACTACTTTCCCCACAAAGTCATGCAAAATTTTGTGGAGAATATTCTAAAAATTTTCAATTGCAGATTAGGCTAATTTTCGCAAGATAACTAGAAAACGACGCTACGAGTAAGACTTCTTTAAGGCTTTCCCCCATTCGAAGCAGTTTAGATGCTGATAATGATATTTTACTATTTTAAAGGTAAATTTTGCACTTTTTGATCCTATGATAAGTAATACCTTCATGTCAACTGTTGTGCCTATTTAAATACCACTGTGATATTTGTTTTTATTTAATATGGTTTTTAGGTACATTGAGAATCATGATGGGGCTACTATCTCACCACTACCTACAAAGCGTTGCTGCTTTTATAACCTCTTCGTTTTATTCTTTCATTATTTTTATCAACTTTTTTATATCTCTAGATTCATAACCTTATTTTTGTTTTTGTTTCTAAATTTCATATTTAATGCGAATGTATGAGAGTGTAGTTTCGTTTTGATGATAATTAATTGCCGCAAAACACATATTAGAAGTCACTACATTCCCCACAAAATAAGGCAAAATTTTGTTGAGAATTTCCCAAAAATTTTCAATTGCAGGTTAGACCCATTTTCGTAAGATAACTAGAAAACGGCACTACGAATAAGACTTCCTTGAGGCTTTTCCCCCGTTAGAAGTAGATTAGATGCTGAAAATGACACTTTACTATTTTTAAAGGTAAATTTTGCACTTTTAGATCTTACGATAAGTAATACCTTCACATGTGAATTGTTGTGCCTGTTTAAATACCACTATATTACTTGTTTTTATTTAATATTGTATTTAGGTACATTGAGAATCATGTTGGGCCTACTATCTCACCACTAGCTACAAAACATTGCTGCTTTTATAACGTATTTGTTTTATTGTTTGAGTATTTTTAGCAGCTTTTTTATATCTCTAGTTTCATAACTTTATTTTTTATTTTTGTTTCTAAATTTCATATTGAATCCAAATATATGAGAGTGTAGTTTCGTTTTGATAATAATAAATGGCCGCAAAACACATATTTGAAGTCACTACATTCCCCACAAATTTGGGTAAAATTTTGTG
Organism: Rutidosis leptorrhynchoides; assembly: GCF_046630445.1. NCBI lineage: Eukaryota > Viridiplantae > Streptophyta > Magnoliopsida > Asterales > Asteraceae > Rutidosis > Rutidosis leptorrhynchoides. Next base: position 138,297,642 of record NC_092333.1, read on the forward strand.
GAGAATTTTCTGAAAAATTTTCAACTGCAGCTTAGGCTGATTTTCGCAAGATTACTAGAAAATGGCGCCACGAGCAAGACTTCCTTAAGACTTTCCCTCGTTAGAAGCAGTTTAGATGCCGAAAATGACACTTTACTATTTTTAAAAGTGAATTTTTCACTTTTAGATCTTACGATAAGTAATACCTTCAAATGTGAACTGTTGTGCATGTTTAAATACCACTATGATACTTATTTTTATGTAAGATTGTATTTAGGTACATCGAAAATAATGTTGGGGCTATTATCTCACCACTAGCTACAAAACGTTGCTGCTTTTATACTGTCTTGCTTTTATTGTTCGAGTATTTTTAGATGTTTTTTTATTTCTCTTGATTTATAACCTTATTTTTATTTTTGTTTTTTAATTTCATATTTAATGCGAATATATGAGAGTGTAGTTTCGTTTTAATGATAATTAATGGCCGCAAAACACATATTTGAAGTCACTACATTCTCTACAAAAACAAAAATCAGGTTATAAACTGCTTCAATTGAAGATTAGGCCAATTTTCGCATGATAACTAGAAAACAACGCTATGAGCAAAACTTCCTTAAGGCTTTCCCCCGTTCGAAGCAATTTAGATGCCAAAAATGACATTTTACTATGTTTAAAGGTGAATTTTGCACTTTTAGATCTTACGATAAGTAATACATTCACATCTGAATTGTTGTGCTTGTTTAAATACCACTATGACACTTTTTTATTTAATATTATATTTAGGTACACCGAGAATCATGTTGGGCTACTATCTCACCACTACCTACAAAACGTTGCTGCTTTTATAACATCTTCGTTTTATTATTTCATTATTTTTAGCAACTTTTTTATATCTCTAGATTCATAACCTTATTTTTATTTTGTTTTCTAAATTTCATATTGAATCCGAATATATAAGAGTGTAGTTTCGTTTTGATGATAATTAATGGGCGCAAAACACATATTTGAAGTCACAACATTCCATACAAAATCGGGCAAAATTTTGTGGATAATTTTCTTAAAAATTTTCTATTGCAGATTATGCCCATTTTCGCAAGATAACTAGAAAACAGCTCTACGAGCAAGACATCCTTAAGGCTTTCCCTCGCTCGAAGCTGTTTAGATGCCGAAAATGACATTTTTCTATTTTTAGGTGAATTTTGCACTTTTAGATCTTACGATAACTAATACCTTCATATGTGAACTGTTGTGCCTGTTTAAATACAACTATGATACTTGTTTTTATATAATAGTGTATGTAGGTACATCGAGAATCATGTTGGGCTACTATCTCATCACTAGCTACAAAGCGTTGTTGATTTTATAACGTCTTAGTTTTATTGTTCGAGTATTTTTAGACGCTTTTTTATTTCTCTAGATTCATAACCTTATTTTTGTTTTTGTTTCTAAATTTCATATTGAATACGAATATATGAGAGTGTAGTTTCATTTTGATGATAATTAATGGCCGCAGAACACATATTTGAAGTCACTACAATCCCTACAAAATCGGAAAAAATTTTTTGGAGAATTTTTTGAAACATTTTCAATTGCAGTTTAGGTCTATTTTTGCAAGATAACAAGAAAACGGCGCTACGAGCAAAACTTCCTCAAGGTTTTTCCCCGTTCGAAGCAGTTTAGATGCCAAAAATGAAATTTTACTATATTTAAAGGTGAATTTTGCACTTTTAGATCTTACGATAAGTAATACCTTCACATGTGAATTGTTGTGCCTGTTTAAATACCACTATGATACTTGTTTTTATGTAATATTGTATTTAGGTACATCGAAAATCATGTTAGGCTACTATCTCACCACTAGCTACAAAACGTTGCTGCTTTTATAACGTCATGGTTTTATGTTTCGAGTATTTTTAGACGCTTTTTTATTTCTCTAGATTCATAACCTTTTTTTATTTTTGTTTCTAAATTTCATATTGAATGTGAATATATGAGAGTGTAGTTTCATTTTGATGATAATTAATGGCCGCAAAACAAATATTTGAAGTCACTACATTCCCCACAAAATCGGGCGAAATTATGTAAAGAATTTTTCGAAAAATTTTCAATTCCTGATTAGGCCTATTTTCGCAAGATAACTAGAAAATGGCATTTCCCCCGTTCGAAGTAGTTTAGATGCCAAAAATGATATTTTACTATTTTTATAGGTGGATTTTGCAATTTTAGATCGAACGATAAGTAATACCTTCACATGTGAACTGTTGTGTCTGTTTAAATACCACTATGATACCCTTCAAAAAATACCACTATGATACTTGTTTTTATTTAATATTGTATTTAGGTACATCGAGAATCATGTTGGGGCTACTATCTCACCACAACCTATAAAACGTTGCTGCTTTTATAACGTCTTGGTTTTATTGTTTGAGTATTTTTAGCAGCTTTTTTATATCTCTAGATTCATAACCTTATTTTAATTTTTTTTTCCAAATTTCATATTGAATCCGATATATGAGAGTGTAGTTTTATTTTGATGATAATTAATGGGCACAAACACATATTTGAAGTCACTACATTCCCCACAAAATCGGGCAACATTTTGTGGAGAATTTTTCGAAAAATTTTCAATTGCAGATTAGGCACATTTTCGCAAGATAACTAGAAAATGGCATGATGAGCAAGACTTCCTTAAGGCTTTCCCCCGTTCGAAGTAGTTTAGATGCCGAAAATGACATTTTACTATTTTTAAAGGTGGATTTTGCACTTTTAGATCTTACGATAAGTAATAACTTCACATGTGAACTGTTGTGCCTGTTTAAATTCCACTATGATACTTGTTTTTATTTAATATTGTATTTAGGTACATCGAGAATTATGTCGGGGCTACTATCTCACCACTAGCTAAAAAACGTTGCTGTTTTTATAACATCTTGGTTTTATTGTTCGAGTATTTTTAGACGCTTTTTTATTTCTCTAGATTCATAACCTTATTTTTGTTTTTGATAGGCCAGATCATGGTGAGAATAGAAGAAATGATAAGATTGAGTGAGACTCGGTATGTAAAGAACATATTCGGTATTAGAGAGATTCGGTACAAATGAGTTCCACAGCTTCTTAAACTAGTTTACAATGCAATTGCTATCTAATTAGGACTACTTAGGTTCCTTATATAGCCCTCTTCTAAGGAACCTTCATTTAAGCTTATTTCACATTAACACTATACCACTTTCGGGGTCCTAACAATCTTCCCCTTAGTATTAAATGTAGAAATTACAATGTAATCCTACTTTGTAATCTTGAGAGGTCGAAATGTGAGTTTCCATCGTGGGCCATCTAGTTTTGAAACTTCAACTTGATTTTTTGAAATTTGCTTAGACGGTTTCCAGAAGCCCCACGTTTTTCTTGGATCTCCCTCATGTAATGGATATTCATCCATCTCTTTGAAATACTTTCTTTTTCCTTGGGCACGAAGAATCTCGAATTGTCTAGTTCAGATCCAGAGCTTTAGACGATCTCTGATATGCTTTATGAACTATCCAAGACCCATTTTCATGTCAATATCATCAAACTTGCTTTGACGAATTTTAAGATACTTCAGTACAGCCTTGAGTGTACCATCTGAATACTTGTTTAACTCTTTCATTCGGATGAACACTTTTTCTTTCTGAGAATTCACAAACACAAACCCGCCGGGTTCAAATTGCATTTGGAACATTCCCATATCCTCCAGTCCCTCTGTAAATTGATCCGAACAAGGTATTCAAATCTTTTTCCTATTAGCTTCGAGACCGATTTAAAAATCTTCACGTCACATTCATTCAATTGTCTCCATCATGTATCTTTTCACAGCTTCCAAAGCTTGAGATTTAGCAAACGGTCGATTGGTGATGATACTAAGGTAGTTGTAGATGTGAATGATGTCAAGCATGTCTAGATTTTGAAAATCCGCTTCTGTAAACTTGTACTCCTTCTCATCTTCTCTAATAACATGAAACTGACTGATGACGTCTCTTTTCTCACTTATTTCTACTCCTACTCGAGAAATATTTGAAATGTCCCATTCTTATTGATTAAAAACGTTCCATATTAATTGATTTCGTTGCGAGGTTTTGACCTCTATATGAGACGTTTTTCAAAGACTGCATTCATTTTAAAACAAACCATAACCTTTATTTCATCAATAAAGGTTTGAAAAACTTTACGTAGATTATCAAATAATGATAATATAAAATATCCTGTTTACACACGACCATTACATAATGGTTTACAATACAAATATGTTACAACAAAATAAGTTTCTTGAATGCAGTTTTTACACAATATCATACAAGCATGGACTCCAAATCTCGTCCTTATTTAAGTATGCGACAGCGGAAGCTCTTAATAATCACCTGAGAATAAACATGCTTAAAACGTCAACAAAAATGTTGGTGAGTTATAGGTTTAACCTATATATATCAAATCATAATAATAGACCACAAGATTTCATATTTCAATACACATCCCATACATAGAGATAAAAATCATTCATATGGTGAACACCTGGTAACCGACATTAACAAGATGCATATATAAGAATATCCCCATCATTCCGGGACACCCTTCGGATATGATATAAATTTCGAAGTACTAAAGCATCCGGTACTTTGGATGGGGTTTGTTAGGCCCAATAGATCTATCTTTAGGATTCGCGTCAATTAGGGTGTCTGTTCCCTAATTCTTAGATTACCAGACTTAATAAAAAGGGGCATATTCGATTTCGATAATTCAACCATAGAATGTAGTTTCACGTACTTGTGTCTATTTTGTAAATCATTTATAAAACCGGCATGTATTATCATCCCAAAAATATTAGATTTTAAAAGTGGGACTATAACTCACTTTCACAGATTTTTACTTCGTCGGGAAGTAAGACTTGGCCACTGGTTGATTCACGAACCTATAACAATATATACATATATATCAAAGTATGTTCAAAATATATTTACAACACTTTTAATATATTTTGATGTTTTAAGTTTATTAAGTCAGCTGTCCTCGTTAGTAACCTACAACTAGTTGTCCACAGTTAGATGTACAGAAATAAATCGATAAATATTATCTTGAATCAATCCACGACCCAGTGTATACGTATCTCAGTATTGATCACAACTCAAACTATATATATTTTGGAATCAACCTCAACCCTGTATAGCTAACTCCAACATTCACATATAGAGTGTCTATGGTTGTTCCGAAATATATATAGATGTGTCGACATGATAGGTCAAAACATTGTATACGTGTCTATAGTATCTCAAGATTACATAATATACAATACAAGTTGATTAAGTTTTGGTTGGAATAGATTTGTTACCAATTTTCACGTAGCTAAAATGAGAAAAATTATCCAATCTTGTTTTACCCATAACTTCTTCATTTTAAATCCGTTTTGAGTGAATCAAATTGCTATGGTTTCATATTGAACTCTATTTTATGAATCTAAACAGAAAAAGTATAGGTTTATAGTCGGTAAAATAAGTTACAAGTCATTTTTGTAAAGGTAGTCATTTCAGTCGAAAGAACGACGTCTAGATGACCATTTTAGAAAACATACTTCCACTTTGAGTTTAACCATAATTTTTGGATATAGTTTCATGTTCATAATAAAAATTATTTTCTCAGAATAACAACTTTTAAATCAAAGTTCATCATAGTTTTTAATTAACTAACCCAAAACAGCCCGCGGTGTTACTACGACGGCGTAAATCCGGTTTTACGGTGTTTTTCGTGTTTCCAGGTTTTAAATCATTAAGTTAGCATATCATATAGATATAGAACATGTGTTTAGTTGATTTTAAAAGTCAAGTTAGAAGGATTAACTTTTGTTTGCGAACAAGTTTAGAATTAACTAAACTATGTTCTAGTGATTACAAGTTTAAACCTTCGAATAAGATAGCTTTATATGTATGAATCGAATGATGTTATGAATATCATTACTACCTTAAGTTCCTTGGATAAACCTACTGGAAAAGAGAAAAATGGATCTAGCTTCAACGGATCCTTGGATGGCTCGAAGTTCTTGAAGCAGAATCATGACACGAAAACAAGTTCAAGTAAGATCATCACTTGAAATAAGATTGTTATAGTTATAGAAATTGAACCAAAGTTTGAATATGATTATTACCTTGTATTAGAATGATAACCTACTGTAAGAAACAAAGATTTCTTGAGGTTGGATGATCACCTTACAAGATTGGAAGTGAGCTAACAAACTTGAAAGTATTCTTGATTTTATGTAACTAGAACTTGTAGAATTTATGAAGAACACTTAGAACTTGAAGATAGAACTTGAGAGATCAATTAGATGAAGAAAATTGTAGAATAAAAGTGTTTTTAGGTGTTTTTGGTCGTTGGTATATGGATTAGATATAAAGGATATGTAATTTTGTTTTCATGTAAATAAGTCATGAATGATTACTCATATTTTTGTAATTTTATGAGATATTTCATGCTAGTTTCCAAATGATGGTTCCCACATGTGTTAGGTGACTCACATAGGCTGCTAATAGCTGATTATTGGAGTGTATATACCAATAGTACATACATCTAAAAGCTGTGTATTGTACGAGTACGAATACGGGTGCATACGAGTAGAATTGTTGATGAAACTGAACGGGGATGTAATTGTAAGCATTTTTGTTAAGTAGAAGTATTTTGATAAGTGTCTTGATGTCTTTCAAAAGTGTATGAATACATATTAAAACACTACATGTATATACATTTTAACTGAGTCGTTAAGTCATCGTTAGTCGTTACATGTAAATGTTGTTTTGAAGCCTTTAGGTTAACGATCTTGTTGAATGTTGTTAACCCATTATTTATTATAAAAAATGAGATGTTAAATTGTTATATTATCATGATATTATGATATATAATATATCTTAGTATGATATATATACAGTTAGATGTCGTTACAACGATAATCGTTACATATATGTCTCGTTTCGAAATCATTAAGTTAGTAGTCTTATTTTTACATATGTATTTCATTGTTAATACACTTAATAATATATTTACTTATCATTTAACATAATTAACCAAGTGTATCAATATCTTAATATGATTCATATGTACCTAGTAAGAAGTTGTTATAACGATAATCGTTATATATATCGTTTTCGAGTTTCTTAAATTAATAGTCTCATTTTTATGTATATAACTCATTGTTAAAATACCTAATGAGATACATACTTATAATAAAATCATGTTAACTATATATATAACCATATATATGTCATCATATAGTTTTTACAAGTTTTAACGTTCGTGAATCACCGATCAACTTGGGTGGTCAATTGTCTATATGAAACCTATTTCAAGTAATCAAGTCTTAAAAAGTTTGATTGCTTAACATGTTGGAAACACTTAATCATGTAAATAACAATTTCATTTAATATATATATAAACATGGAAAAGTTCGGGTCACTACAGTACCTACCCGTTAAATAAATTTCGTCCCGAAATTTTAAGCAGTTCGAGGTGTTGACGTATCTTCTGGAAATAAATGCGGGTATTTCTTCTTCATCTGATCTTCAAGCTCCCAGGTGAACTCGGGTCCTCTACGATCATTCCATCGAACCTTAACAATCGGTATCTTGTTTTGTTTAAGTCTCTTAACCTCACGATCCATTATTTCGACGGGTTCTTCAATGAATTGAAGTTTTTCATTGATTTGGATTTCGTCCAACGGAATAGTGAGATCTTCTTTAGCAAAACATTTCTTCAAATTTGAGACGTGGAAAGTGTTATGTCCAGCCGCGAGTTGTTGAGGTAGCTCCAGTTGGTAAGCTACTAGTCCGACACGATCTATAATCTTGAATGGTCCAATGTACCTTGGATTTAGTTTCCCCCGTTTACCAAATCGAACAATGCCTTTCCAAGGTGAAACCTTAAGCATGACCATTTCTCCAATTTCAAACTCTATATCTTTTCTTTTACTGTCCGCATAGCTCTTTTGTCGACTCTGGGCGGTTTTCAATCTTTATTGAATTTGGATGATTTTCTCGGTAGTTTTTTGTATTATCTCTGGACCCGTAATCTATCTATCCCCCACTTCACTCTAACAAATCGGAGACCTGCACTTTCTACCATAAAGTGCTTCAAACGGCGCTATCTCAATGCTTGAATGGTAGCTGTTGTTGTAGGAAAATTCTGCTAACGGTAGATGTCGATCCCAACTGTTTCCGAAATCAATAACACAAGCTCGTACCATGTCTTCAAGCATTTGTATCGTCCTTTCGCTCTGCCCATAAGTTTGTGAATGATAGGCAGTACTCATGTCTAGACGAGTTCCCAATGCTTGCTGTAATGTCTTCCAGAATCTTGAAATAAATCTGCCATCCCTATCAGAGATAATAGAGATTGGTATTCCAAGTCTGGAGATGACTTCCTTCAAATACAGTCGTGCTAACTTCTCCATCTTCTCATCTTCTCTTATTGACAGGAAGTGTGCTGACTTGGTGAGACGATCAACTATTACCCAAATAGTATCATAACCACTTGCAGTCCTTGGCAATTTAGTAATGAAATCCATGGTAATGTTTTCCCATTTCCATTCCGGGATTTCAGGTTGTTGTAGTAGACCTGATGGTTTCTGATGTTCAGCTTTGACCTTAGAATACGTCAAACATTCTACTACATATTTAGCAATATCGACTTTCATACTTGGCCACCAAAAATGTTTCTTAAGATCCTTGTACATCTTCCCCGTTCCAGGATGTATTGAGTATCTGGTTTTATGAGCTTCTCTAAGTACCATTTCTCTCATATCTCCAAATTTTGGTACCCAAATCCTTTCAGCCCTATACCGGGTTCCATCTCCCCGAATATTAAGATGCTTCTCCGATCCTTTGGATATTTCATCCTTTAAATTTCCCTCTTTTAAAACTCCTTGTTGCGCCTCCTTTATTTGAGTAGTAAGGTTAGTGTGAATCATTATATTCATTGATTTTACTCGAATGGGTTCTCTGTCCTTTCTGCTCAAGGCGTCGGCTACCACATTTGCCTTCCCCGGGTGGTAACGAATCTCAAAGTCGAAATCATTCAACAATTCAATCCACCTACGCTGCCTCATATTCAGTTGTTTCTGATTAAATATGTGTTGAAGACTTTTGTGGTCGGTATATATAATACTTTTGACCCCATATAAGTAGTGCCTCCAAGTCTTTAATGCAAAAACAACCGCGCCTAATTCCAAATCATGCGTCGTATAATTTTGCTCGTGAATCTTCAATTGTCTAGACGCATAAGCAATCACCTTCGTCCGTTGCATTAATACACAACCGAGACCTTGCTTTGATGCGTCACAATAAATCACAAGATCATCATTCCCTTCAGGCAATGACAATATAGGTGCCGTAGTTAGCTTTTTCTTCAATAATTGAAACGCATTCTCTTGTTTATCCTTCCATTCAAATTTCTTCCCTTTATGCGTTAATGCAGTCAAGGGTTTTGCTATTTTGGAGAAATCTTGGATGAATCTTCTGTAGTAACCAGCCAATCCTAAAAATTGACGTATATGCTTCGGAGTTTTTGGGGTTTCCCACTTTTCAACAGTTTCTATCTTTGTCGGATCCACCTTAATACCTTCTTTGTTCACTATGTGACCGAGGAATTGAACTTCTTCCAACCAAAATGCACACTTTGAAAACTTAGCGTACAATTCTTCCTTCCTCAATACTTCTAACACCTTTCTCAAATGTTCACCGTGTTCTTGATCATTCTTTGAGTAAATAAGTATGTCATCAATGAAAACAATGACAAACTTGTCAAGGTATGGTCCACACACTCGGTTCATAAGGTCCATGAACACAGCTGGTGCATTAGTTAAACCAAATGGCATGACCATAAACTCGTAATGACCGTAACGTGTTCTGAAAGCAGTCTTTGGAATATCATCTTCTTTCACCCGCATTTGATGATACCCGGAACGTAAGTCAATCTTTGAATAAACAGACGAGCCTTGTAGTTGATTAAATAAGTCGTCGATTCTCGGTAGTGGGTAGCGGTTCTTGATGGTAAGTTTGTTCAACTCTCGGTAGTCGATACACAACCTGAATGTACCATCTTTCTTCTTGACAAACAAAACAGGAGCTCCCCACGGTGATGTGCTTGGTCCAATGAAACCACGCTCTAAAAGTTCTTGTAATTGGCTTTGCAGTTCTTTCATCTCGCTGGGTGCGAGTCTGTAAGGAGCACAAGCTATTGGTACAGCTCCTGGTACAAGATCTATTTGAAATTCAACGGATCGATGTGGGGGTAATCCCGGTAATTCTTTCGGAAATACATCGGGAAATTCTTTTGCAATGGGAACATCATTGATGCTCTTTTCTTCAGTTTGTACTTTCTCAACGTGTGCTAGAACAACATAGCAACCTTTTCTTATTAGTTTTTGTGCCTTCAAATTACTAATAAGATGTAGCTTCGTGTTGCCCTTTTCTCCGTACACCATTAAAGGTTTTCCTTTTTCTCGTATAATGCGAATTGCATTTTTGTAATAAACGATCTCTGCTTTCACTTCTTTCAACCAGTCCATACAGATTATCACATTAAAACTCCCTAACTCTACTGGTATCAAATCAATCTTAAATGTTTCGCTAACCAGTTTAATTTCTCGATTCCGGCATATATTATCTGCTGAAATTAATTTACCATTTGCTAATTCGAGTAAAAATTTTCTATCCAAAGGCGTCAATGGAAAACTTAATTTAGCACAAAAATCTCTACTCATATAGCTTCTATCTGCACCCGAATCAAATAAAACGTAAGCAGATTTATTGTCAATAAGAAATGTACCCGTAACAAGCTCCGGGTCTTCCTGTGCCTCTGCCGCATTAATATTGAAAACTCTTCCGCGGCCTTGTCCATTCGTGTTCTCCTGGTTCGGGCAATTTCTAATAATGTGGCCCGGTTTTCCACATTTATAACAAACTACATTGGCATACCTTGCTCTGACACTACTTGCTCCGCCATTACTCGTTCCGACACCATTTGTTCCTTTCGTTCTATTAACCCCTGGTCCATAGACCTCACACTTCGCCGCGCTATGACCATTTCTTTTACACTTGTTGAAAAATTTGGTGCAGAACCCCGAGTGATACTTTTCACACCTTTGGCATAGCTGCTTCTGATTGTTGTTGTTGTTGCGGTTATTATTGTTGTTGGGATAATTGTTGTAGTTGCTGTTGTTGTTGTTGTTGTTGTTGTTGTTGTTGTTGTTGTTGTTGTTGGGCCGTTTGTTGTAGTTGCGATTAATGTTGCGATTGTTGGGATAATTGTTGTTATTATTGTTGTAATTGATGTTGTTGTTGTATTGGTGATTCTTATCACCGTTTTCCTCCCACTTTCTTTTGACTTGCTTCACATTGGCCTCTTCAGCAGTCTGTTCTTTAATTCTTTCTTCAATCTGGTTCACTAGTTTGTGAGCCATTCTACATGCCTGTTGTATGGAGGCGGGCTCGTGTGAACTTATATCTTCTTGGATTCTTTCCGGTAATCCTTTCACAAACGCGTCGATCTTCTCTTCCTCATCTTCGAATGCTCCCGGACACAATAGGCACAATTCTGTGAATCGTCTTTCGTACGTGGTAATATCAAATCCTTGGGTTCGTAACCCTCTAAGTTCTGTCTTGAGCTTATTGACCTCGGTTCTGGGATGGTACTTCTCGTTCATCAAGTGCTTGAATGCTGACCACGGTAGTGCGTACGCATCGTCTTGTCCCACTTGCTCTAGATAGGTATTCCACCATGTTAACGCAGAACCTGTGAAGGTATGCGTAGCGTACTTCACTTTGTCCTCTTCAGTACACTTACTTATGGCAAACACTGATTCAAACTTCTCGGTCCACCGTTTCAATCCGATCGGTCCTTCGGTTCCATCAAATTTCAAAGGTTTGCAGGCAGTGAATTCTTTGTAGGTGCATCCTACACGATTTCTTGTACTGCTAGATCCAAGGTTATTGTTGGTATGTAGCGCAGCCTGTACTGCGGCTATGTTTGAAGCTAGAAAAGTACGGAATTCTTCTTCATTCATATTCACGGTGTGCCGAGTAGTCGGTGCCATTTCCTTCAAAATAGTCAAATGGAACAAGTTAATCATACAGAATATTAAGAGTAGTTAATAGTATTTCGTAGCATAATATGAACTCATTTATAAAAGCTTTTTCTTCATATTAGCGTTTTATAAGTTTAAATTCGGGTAGTACCTACCCGTTAAGTTCATACTTAGTAGCTAATATACAATTCAACTACTACAATTCTATATGAAAAACTGATTATAATAATATTTCGCGTTCAAACTTTTACACAATATTTTACAAACTTACAATACCGCTTATTTTACATATAGCATGAAATATAGCACACAATAAATTTGATACAAGATGGTTGTGAAGATAATTCTAGCTAGTACACAAGTCGTTCAGCAAAGGCAATAAAGACACGTAATTCATACGTCCAGAAACAAGTCATGCATTCTGGGTTTATTAGGATTACTTCCCATCCTTGGTCTTGTGGAACATAACCGTTATGGCCGTTGATAAGACAGCGTGTTGTAACGTCGTCAAAGGGACGAGGGTTACGTAATGTCCAACAGTCCCGTAACAATCTAAAAACCTCATTTCTTACCCCAATTACCGACTCCGTCACTTGTGGGAACGTTTTGTTTAATAGTTGTAGCCCGATGTTCTTGTTCTCACTTTGGTGAGAAGCGAACATTACTAATCCGTAAGCATAACATGCTTCTTTATGTTGCATGTTAGCCGCTTTTTCTAAATCACGAAGTCCAATATTCGGATATATTGAGTCAAAATAATTTCTTAACCCATTGCGTAAAATAGCATTTGGGTTCCCCGCAATATATGCGTAAAAGTAAACACATCGTAACTTATGGGTTTCCCAATGTGATATCCCCCATCTTTCAAACAAAAGTCTCTTATAAACCAAGACATTCTTGGAACGTTCTTCGAATGTCTTACAAACTGATTTCGCCGTAAATAGTTGTGCCGAAGAATTCTGACCGACTCTAGACAAGATTTCATCAATCATGTCTCTGGGTAGGTCTCTTAAAATATTGGGTTGTCTATCCATTTTGTGTTTTTATACTGTAAAATAGACAAGAGTTAGATTCATAAAAAAAAAATACTTATTAATACAAGCAATTTTTACATATATCATAAAGCATAAGCACACTATATTACATATATTACACCACACGAATACAACTATCTTATTCTGACTCGCTCGTTTCTTCTTCTTCATTTTTGGTTAGTTTTGCCAAGTTTCTAGGGATATATGATGTTCACCTAATACGAGCTGTCGTTTTCCACAACGGTTTAGAAAAACCTGGTGGTTTAGAGGTTCCCGGTCATTGTTACAACTTAAGAAATACGGGTGTTGACGATACATATAAAGTTCATCGGGGTTGGAATTAGATTTCTCTATTTTTATGCCCTTTCCCTTATTATTTTCTTTTTCCTTTTTAAATTCAGTTGGGGTAATTTCTATAACATCATCGGAATTCTCGTCGGAATCCGATTCATCGGAGAATTGGTAATCCTCCCAATATTTTGCTTCCTTGGCGGAAACACCATTGACCATAATTAACTTTGGTCGGTTGGTTGAGGATTTTCTTCTACTTAACCGTTTTATTATTTCCCCCACTGGTTCTATTTCCTCCTCCGGTTCCTCTTCTTCCGGTTCTGATTCTTCTTCCGGTTCTGATTCTTCTTCCGGTTCTTCTTCGGGAACTTGTGAATCAGTCCAATATATATTAGACTCTTCGTTATTATTAGGTGAGTCAATGAGATTTGTGCTAGAGGTAGACATCTATCACACAATATCAAACATGTTAAGAGATTAATATATCACATAATATATACATGTTAATAATATATAGTTTCCAACAAAAATGTTAAGCAATCATTTTTAAAGAAAACACGGTCGAAGTCCAGACTCACTAATGCATCCTAACAAACTCGATAAGACACACTAATGCAAATTTTCTGGTTCTCTAAGACAAACGCTCGGATACCAACTGAAATGTCCCGTCCTTATTGATTAAAAACGTTCCATATTAATTGATTTCGTTGCGAGGTTTTGACCTCTATATGAGACGTTTTTCAAAGACTGCATTCATTTTAAAACAAACCATAACCTTTATTTCATCAATAAAGGTTTAAAAGCTTTACGTAGATTATCAAATAATGATAATCTAAAATATCCTGTTTACACACGACCATTACATAATGGTTTACAATACAAATATGTTACAACAAAATAAGTTTCTTGAATGCAGTTTTTACACAATATCATACAAGCATGGACTCCAAATCTCGTCCTTATTTAAGTATGCGACAGCGGAAGCTCTTAATAATCACCTGAGAATAAACATGCTTAAAACGTCAACAAAAATGTTGGTGAGTTATAGGTTTAACATATATATATCAAATCATAATAATAGACCACAAGATTTCATATTTCCATACACATCCCATACATAGAGATAAAAATCATTCATATGGTGAACACCTAGTAACCGACATTAACAAGATGCATATATAAGAATATCCCCATCATTCCGGGACACCCTTCGGATATGATATAAATTTCGAAGTACTAAAGCATCCGGTACTTTGGATGGGGTTTGTTAGGCCCAATAGATCTATCTTTAGGATTCGCGTCAATTAGGGTGTCTGTTCCCTAATTCTTAGATTACCAGACTTAATAAAAAGGGGCATATTCGATTTCGATAATTCAACCATAGAATGTAGTTTCACGTACTTGTGTCTATTTTGTAAATCATTTATAAAACCTGCATGTATTCTCATCCCAAAAATATTAGATTTTAAAAGTGGGACTATAACTCACTTTCACAGATTTTTACTTCATCGGGAAGTAAGACTTGGCCACTGGTTGATTCACGAACCTATAACAATATATACATATATATCAAAGTATGTTCAAAATATATTTACAACACTTTTAATATATTTTGATGTTTTAAGTTTATTAAGTCAGCTGTCCTCGTTAGTAACCTACAACTAGTTGTCCACAGTTAGATGTACAGAAATAAATTGATAAATATTATCTTAAATCAATCCACGACCCAGTGTATACGTATCTCAGTATTGATCACAACTCAAACTATATATATTTTGGAATCAACCTCAACCCTGTATAGCTAACTCCAACATTCACATATAGAGTGTCTATGGTTGTTCCGAAATATATATAGATGTGTCGACATGATAGGTCGAAACATTGTATACGTGTCTATGGTATCTCAAGATTACATAATATACAATACAAGTTGATTAAGTTATGTTTGGAATAGATTTGTTAGCAATTTTCACGTAGCTAAAATGAGAAAAATTATCCAATCTTGTTTTACCCATAACGTCTTCATTTTAAATCCGTTTTGAGTGAATTAAATTGCTATGGTTTCATATTGAACTCTATTTTATGAATCAAAACAGAAAAAGTATAAGTTTATAGTCGAAAAAATAAGTTACAAGTCGTTTTTGTAAAGGTAGTCATTTCAGTCGAAAGAACGACGTCTAGATGACCATTTTAGAAAACATACTTCCACTTTGAGTTTAACCATAATTTTTGGATATAGTTTCATGTTCATAATAAAAATCATTTTATCAGAATAACAACTTTTAAATCAAAGTTTATCATAGTTTTTAATTAACTAACCCAAAACAGCCCGCGGTGTTACTACGACGGCGTAAATCCGGTTTTACAGTGTTTTTCGTGTTTCTAGGTTTTAAATCATTAAGTTAGCATATCATATAGATATAGAACATATGTTCAGTTGATTTTAAAAGTCAAGTAAGAAGGATTAACTTTTGTTTGCGAACAAGTTTAGAATTAACTAAACTATGTTCTAGTGATTACAAGTTTAAACCTTCGAATAAGATAGCTTTATATGTATGAATTGAATGATGTTATGAACATCATTACTACCTTAAGTTCCTTGGATAAACCTACTGGAAAAGAGAAAAATGGATCTAGCTTCAACGGATCCTTGGATGGCTCGAAGTTCTTGAAGCAGAATCATGACACGAAAACAAGTTCAAGTAAGATCATCACTTGAAATAAGATTGTTATAGTTATAGAAATTGAACCAAAGTTTGAATATGATTATTACCTTGTATTAGAATGATAACCTACTGTAAGAAACAAAGATTTCTTGAGGTTGGATGATCACCTTACAAGATTGGAAGTGAGCTAGCAAACTTGAAAGTATTCTTGATTTTATGTAACTAGAACTTGTAGAATTTATGAAGAACACTTAGAACTTGAAGATAGAACTTGAGAGAGATTAATTAGATGAAGAAAATTGAAGAATGAAAGTGTTTGTAGGTGTTTTTGGTCGTTGGTGTATGGATTAGATATAAAGGATATGTAATTTTGTTTTCATGTAAATAAGTCATGAATGATTACTCATATTTTTGTAATTTTATGAGATATTTCATGCTAGTTTCCAAATGATGGTTCCCACATGTGTTAGGTGACTCACATGGGCTACTAAGAGCTGATTATTGGAGTGGATATACCAATAGTACATACATCTAAAAGCTGTGTATTGTACGAGTACGAATACGGGTGCATACGAGTAGAATTGTTGATGAAACTGAACGGGGATGTAATTGTAAGCATTTTTGTTAAGTAGAAGTATTTTGATAAGTGTCTTGAAGTCTTTCAAAAGTGTATGAATACATATTAAAACACTACATGTATATACATTTTAACTGAGTCGTTAAGTCATCGTTAGTCGTTACATGTAAATGTTGTTTTGAAGCCTTTAGGTTAACGATCTTGTTGAATGTTGTTAACCCATTATTTATTATAAAAAATGAGATGTTAAATTGTTATATTATCATGATATTATGATATATAATATATCTTAGTATGATATATATACAGTTAGATGTCGTTACAACGATAATCGTTACATATATGTCTCGTTTCGAAATCATTAAGTTAGTAGTCTTATTTTTACATATGTATTTCATTGTTAATACACTTAATAATATATTTACTTATCATTTAACATAATTAACCAAGTGTATCAATATCTTAATATGATTCATATGTACCTAGTAAGACGTTGTTATAACGATAATCGTTATATATATCGTTTTCGAGTTTCTTAAATTAATAGTCTCATTTTTATGTATATAACTCATTGTTAAAATACCTAATGAGATACATACTTATAATAAAATCATGTTAACTATATATATAACCATATATATGTCATCGTATAGTTTTTACAAGTTTTAACGTTCGTGAATCACCGGTCAACTTGGGTGGTCAATTGTCTATATGAAACCTATTTCAATTAATCAAGTCTTAACAAGTTTGATTGCTTAACGTGTTGGAAACACTTAATCATGTAAATAACAATTTCATTTAATATATATATAAACATGGAAAAGTTCGGGTCACTACAATATTCAACACTTCTAATAGACAATACTTTCTCTGAAGCCACAAATCATCTTCATTTATGTTAATATGTTTCCTCCACAAAAACTGATACCAATTTATTTCATTAATTTGCAGGAAGTAACTGTGAACCAATATAGGTAAACCTTTCACTTCTAGGAGTTTCGTTAATGCGGAAGATCTTGTAAGCATTTTCCTCGATGAATATGTTTCGAAACGTCATGAAATCATGTTCAACTCCCAATTGCAGTCTTTGATCCCGATTCTTAAAGAATATACCATTGTTGTACTTGAACCAGGAATTCACTGTAGAACTTGATGTAGACGAACCAGAAGTTGAACTTTCATTTGCATTTGTCAGATTTGAACTCGATGATGGTGTAGAATTTGATGATTGATCAGTAGGATTTGTCATATTGTCTGTTGGAACATTGTCATCTTCAATGTGATCAAAGATGTCATCTAAATTTGGATTAACATACAGATCATCTTCATCCTTATCAGTAGAGTCTATTTTGTCATCACTTTCTGTTGCTAGATCAGGATTCCTTTCATCAACAATTTCTACATCCTTAGGAATAGTAGATACTGCAGATAATTTGCTTAGTACGACAAACCCATCATCATCTGTTTCTTCAAGATAGAAGTCACTCAAGTTCAAATCCTCATCTACCGGGTCACTATCAGCCTCATAATGTATAATTGGAATGATAACTTGCTCAGGTTCCATATTATCAATATCAGCATCATGAGAAGAAACCATTTCTGATTCCGTATGAACCTGTTGAACTTGTGAAGCTGAAGCAGACCTCACACCACCACCCCTAGTGGAAATGTTCACCGTAAGAAATTCTCCATCTACTCCAATCTCCCCCTCATGGCTATTCTGAGGATCAGAATCGTCATGCTCATCATCACGGTAAGGACTTAGAGGAGAAGAGCAGGAAGTAAGTGGATGTCGTATTCTAGCACGAAACATAGCTTGAAGCAAAGTGCGTCGAAGAACATCAAGATTCACTCTAGAAAACATACGACTGAAATATTCTTGCTCCAAAGCACCATAATAATTTGGTGAACGTGAGGGTGATGATGGTAAAGTAACAATGGGAACAGCAGCATCAGCATTTGTTGAAGGTGATGTCAGTGGAAGTGTTTGATTTGCCGTAAGGGCAGGTAAGGATATACGTGCGGTATTATTCTTATATGTAGGATTGTACATACTACTAGTCAGATTTGTGATATCCCCTTCTGATGGAGGTTGGGTAACAACTGGAGTTGTCACCGGCGAAGACTTTTGCAAGTCACTCGCCTCCATGACTTTAGTCTCATAGGACTCTAACAGAGTAGTAGAACTACCTGTCGGTTTAGCTATCGCGGAGATTATATCCCCGACTCCTGAAGTCATTGATATAACATGAGGTGGCACATCTCTTTCAGTTAAGGACTCATCCTCCAGATCCTGAGTTTCAAGATCCAGAAGAGAAGTGGTTTGAATCAATGGATTAATTTCTTGAACCAAAGGAATAGTATGCTGGAAGTCTAATAAATTTTCCGAAGGAATGTCAAGTTGATTCGTTTCCATGGGACGCGGCAAATCTCCAAGATAAGCCGGACCTCCAGGCACTGTTGTACGCTGAGGCAATACATCATCACGAAGATGAAGTATATCAAGAGGATTTCCAACCGATATGCAGGGTGCCTTTTCAAGGTTTTTTGGCTCCCCTTCGGCCGTTCTGGACTTCAATGATTGAGGTTCCTCAATCGATTGAGTCATCGCAGACTTTACTGCAGAGGAAGACTTTATTTCCTTTTGAGATGCTGAAGCATCTTTCATTGTAGGAATTATTCTTAAGTCCTGATTAGGTTGGATGGGCTGTTTGGTCTTTTTACCATCCATGCTTTCAGCTCTCTTGCCTACCGAAGCTTGCGCTTCATTTAGTGTAAGGCTTACTGTTATTATTGGCTGTGATACGAAAGTGGGTGAGGGTGACCTAGTTGGATCTAAGTCTTGATCCGTATCACCAATGGTTGGAGTAACTGTTTGGCGAATGATAGGAGTCGAAGTCCTAGATCTAGTTACTCGTTGGGTTGACGGAGTCTGAATCATCTTGTCAGGCATATATCGTGTTCTCTTTGTAGTTTGTTCTGGAGATGATTCAGTTGCTGATGAATCAGTGTCACTGCTCTCGGGTATGGTAGATAGGGTAGGTTCAATCCTAAGTGGACTAGGCTCTCTGATCCTCACAGGTTGAGCTTGTTGAGGTGCCCTAGGACGTTTCAGTTTTATCCTAAGTAGAGGATTGGCTGGTTCGGGTGGTTGAACTACTGGTTCCTCTACAACTTCTAATGCTGGAACCTCGGCTGGATCAACTTGTTGTTGTTGTACCGGGTTCAGAAGAGGTATCCCTACCGCCTCAAAATAAGTACGCATTCGTGCATCTAAGGGATTAGCTAAATTCACCAGCCAATTTGGAATTGGTGCAGTGAATTGATTATCAGAGATCACCGGGGTATTCATCTTTACTTCCCCAAATTTAACCATTGTCATTCCCTATGTACCTGGTACAAAAATATTTGCATTTCTGTAAGAGGTTATAGCATCATGAATAAAGAGACAGAAAAACCTTATGCATGGAACATAAGCACTTCTTGTCTTATCTGAAATGTCCCGTTCTTATTGATTAAAAACGTTCCATATTAATTGATTTCGTTGCGAGGTTTTGACCTCTATATGAGACGTTTTTCAAAGACTGCATTCATTTTAAAACAAACCATAACCTTTATTTCATAAATAAAGGTTTAAAAAGCTTTACGTAGATTATCAAATAATGATAATCTAAAATATCCTGTTTACACACGACCATTACATAATGGTTTACAATACAAATATGTTACATCGAAATCAGTTTCTTGAATGCAGTTTTTACACAATATCATACAAACATGGACTCCAAATCTTGTCCTTATTTTAGTATGCAACAGCGGAAGCACTTAGTATTCACTTGAGAATAAACATGCTTTAAACGTCAACAAAAATGTTGGTGAGTTATAGGTTTAACCTATATATATCAAATCGTAACAATAGACCACAAGATTTCATATTTGAATACACATCCCATACATAGAGATAAAAATCATTCATATGGTGAACACCTGGTAACCGACATTAACAAGATGCATATATAAGAATATCCCCATCATTCCGGGACACCCTTCAGATATGATATAAATTTTGAAGTACTAAAGCATCCGGTACTTTGGATGGGGTTTGTTAGGCCCAATAGATCTATCTTTAGGATTCGCGTCAATTAGGGTGTCTGTTCCCTAATTCTTAGATTACCAGACTTAATAAAAAGGGGCATATTCGATTTCGATAATTCAACCATAGAATGTAGTTTCACGTACTTGTGTCTATTTTGTAAATCATTTATAAAACCTGCATGTATTCTCATCCCAAAAATATTAGATTTTAAAAGTGGGACTATAACTCACTTTCACAGATTTTTACTTCGTCGGGAAGTAAGACTTGGCCACTGGTTGATTCACGAACCTATAACAATATATACATATATATCAAAGTATGTTCAAAATATATTTATAATACTTTTAATACATTTTGATGTTTTAAGTTTATTAAGTCAGCTGTCCTCGTTAGTAACCTACAACTAGTTGTCCACAGTTATATGTACAGAAATAAATCGATAAATATTATCTTGAATCAATCCACGACCCAGTGTATACGTATCTCAGTATTGATCACAACTCAAACTATATATATTTTGGAATCAACCTCAACCCTGTATAGCTAACTCCAACATTCACATATAGAGTGTCTATGGTTGTTCCGAAATATATATAGATGTGTCGACATGATAAGTCGAAACATTGTATACGTGTCTATGGTATCTCAAGATTACATAATATACAATACAAGTTGATTAAGTTATGGTTGGAATAGATTTGTTACCAATTTTCACGTAGCTAAAATGAGAAAAATTATCCAATCTTGTTTTACCCATAACTTCTTCATTTTAAATCCGTTTTAAGTGAATCAAATTGCTATGGTTTCATATTGAACTCTATTTTATGAATCTAAATAGAAAAGTATAGGTTTATAGTCGGAAAAATAAGTTACAAGTCATTTTTGTAAAGGTAGTCATTTCAGTCGAAAGAACGACGTCTAGATGACCATTTTAGAAAACATACTTCCACTTTGAGTTTAACCATAATTTTTGGATATAGTTTCATGTTCATAATAAAAATCATTTTCTCAGAATAACAACTTTTAAATCAAATTTTATCATAGTTTTTAATTAACTAACCCAAAACAGCCCGCGGTGTTACTACGACGGCGTAAATCTGATTTTACGGTGTTTTTCGTGTTTTCAGGTTTTAAATCATTAAGTTAGCATATCATATAGATATAGAACATGTGTTTAGTTGATTTTAAAAGTCAAGTTAGAAGGATTAACTTTTGTTTGCGAACAAGTTTAGAATTAACTAAACTATGTTCTAGTGATTACAAGTTTAAACCTTCGAATAAGATAGCTTTATATGTATGAATCGAATGATGTTATGAACATCATTACTACCTTAAGTTCCTTGGATAAACCTACTGGAAAAGAGAAAAATGAATCTAGCTTCAACGGATCCTTGGATGGCTCGAAGTTCTTGAAGCAGAATCATGACACGAAAACAAGTTCAAGTAAGATCATCACTTGAAATAAGATTGTTATAGTTATAGAAATTGAACCAAAGTTTGAATATGATTATTATCTTGTATTAGAATGATAACCTACTGTAAGAAACAAAGATTTCTTGAGGTTGGATGATCACCTTACAAGATTGGAAGTGAGCTAGCAAACTTGAAAGTATTCTTGATTTTATGTAACTAGAACTTGTAGAATATATGAAGAACACTTAGAACTTGAAGATAGAACTTGAGAGAGATCAATTAGATGAAGAAAATTGAAGAATGAAAATGTTTGTAGGTGTTTTTGGTCGTTGGTGTATGGATTAGATATAAAGGATATGTAATTTTGTTTTCATGTAAATAAGTCATGAATGATTACTCATATTTTTGTAATTTTATGAGATATTTCATGCTATTTGCCAAATTATGGTTCCCACATGTGTTAGGTGACTCACATGGGATGATAAGAGCTGATCATTGGAGTGTATATACCAATAGTACATACATCTAAAAGCTGTGTATTGTACGAGTACGAATACGGGTGCATACGAGTAGAATTGTTGAGGAAACTGAACGAGGATGTAATTGTAAGCATTTTTGTTAAGTAGAAGTATTTTGATAAGTGTATTGAAGTCTTTCAAAAGTGTATAAATACATATTAAAACACTACATGTATATACATTTTAACTGAGTCGTTAAGTCATCGTTAGTCGTTACATGTAAGTGTTGTTTTGAAACCTTTAGGTTAACGATCTTGTTAATTGTTGTTAACCCAATGTTTATAATATCAAATGAGATTTTAAATTATTATATTATCTTGATATTATGATGTATAAATATCTCTTAATATGATATATATATATACATTAAATTTCGTTACAACGATAATCGTTACATATATGTCTCGTTTCAAAATCATTAAGTTAGTAGTCTTGTTTTTACATATGTAGTTCATTGTTAATATACTTAATGATATGTTTACTTATCATAATATCATGTTAACTATATATATATATATATATATATATATATATATATATATATATATATATATATATATATATATCCTTATATATGTCATCATATAGTCTTTACAAGTTTTAACGTTCGTGAATCACCGGTCAACTTGGGTGGTCAATTGTCTGTATGAAACCTATTTCAATTAATCAAGTCTTAACAAGTTTGATTGCTTAACATGTTGGAAACACTTATTCATGTAAATAACAATTTCATTTAATATATATATAAACATGGAAAAGTTCGGGTCACTACAGTACCTACCCGTTAAATAAATTTCGTCCTGAAATTTTAAGCAGTTGGAGGTGTTGACGTATCTTCTGGAAATAAATGCGGGTATTTCTTCTTCATCTGATCTTCTCATTCCCAGGTAAACTCGGGTCCTCTACGAGCATTCCATCGAACTTTAACAATTGGTATCTTGTTTTGCGTAAGTCTTTTAACCTCACGATCCATTATTTCGACGGGTTCTTCGATGAATTGAAGTTTTTTGTTGATTTGGATTTCATCTAATGGAATAGTGAGATCTTCTTTAGCAAAAAATTTCTTCAAATTCGAGACGTGGAAAGTGTTATGTACAGCCGCGAGTTGTTGAGGTAATTCAAGTCGGTAAGCTACTGGTCCGACACGATCAATAATCTTGAATGGTCCAATATACCTTGGATTTAATTTCTCTCGTTTACCAAATCGAACAACGCCTTTCCAAGGTGCAACTTTAAGCATGACCATCTCTCTAATTTCAAATTCTATATCTTTTCTTTTAATGTCAGCGTAGCTCTTTTGTCGACTTTGGGCGGTTTTCAACCGTTGTTGAATTTGGATGATCTTCTCGGTAGTTTCTTGTATTATCTCCGGACCCGTAATCTGTCTATCCCCCACTTCACTCCAACAAATCGGAGACCTGCACTTTCTACCATAAAGTGCTTCAAACGGCGCCATCTCAATGCTTGAATGGTAGCTGTTGTTGTAGGAAAATTCTGCTAACGGTAGATGTCGATCCCAACTGTTTCCAAAATCAATAACACATGCTCGTAGCATGTCTTCAAGCGTTTGTATCGTCCTTTCGCTCTGCCCATCAGTTTTTGGATGATAGGCAGTACTCATGTCTAGACGAGTTCCTAATGCTTGCTGTAATGTCTGCCAGAATCTTGAAATAAATATGCCATCCCTATCAGAGATAATAGAGATTGGTATTCCATGTCTGGAGATGACTTCCTTCAAATACAGTCTTGCTAACTTCTCCATCTTGTCATCTTCTCTTATTGGCAGGAAGTGTGCTGATTTGGTGAGACGATTAACTATTACCCAAATAGTATCAAAACCACTTGCAGTCTTTGGCAATTTAGTGACGAAATCCATGGTAATGTTTTCCCATTTCCATTACGGGATTTCGGGTTGTTGAAGTAGACCTGATGGTTTCTGATGCTTAGCTTTGACCTTAGAACACGTCAAACATTCTCCTACGTATTTAGCAACATCGGCTTTCATACCCGGCCACCAAAAATGTTTCTTGAGATCCTTGTACATCTTCCCCGTTCCAGGATGTATTGAGTATCTAGTTTTATGAGCTTCTTTAAGTACCATTTCTCTCATATCTCCAAATTTTGGTACCCAAATCCTTTCAGCCCTATACCGGGTTCCGTCTTCCCGAATATTAAGATGCTTCTCCGATCCTTTGGGTATTTCATCCTTTAAATTTCTCTCTTTTAAAACTCCTTGTTGCGCCTCCTTTATTTGAGTAGTAAGGTTATTATGAATCATTATATTCATAGATTTTACTCGAATGGGTTCTCTGTCCTTCCTGCTCAAGGCATCGGCTACCACATTTGCCTTCCCCGGGTGGTAACGAATCTCAAAGTCGTAATCATTCAATAATTCAATCCACCTACGCTGCCTCATATTCAGTTGTTTCTGATTAAATATGTGTTGAAGACTTTTGTGGTCGGTATATATAATACTTTTGACCCCATATAAGTAGTGCCTCCAAGTCTTTAATGCAAAAACAACCGCGCCTAATTCCAAATCATGCGTCGTATAATTTTGTTCGTGAATCTTCAATTGTCTAGATGCATAAGCAATCACATTCGTTCGTTGCATTAATACACAACCGAGACCTTGCTTTGATGCGTCATAATAAATCACAAAATCATCATTCCGTTCAGGCAATGACAATATAGGTGCCGTAGTTAGCTTTTTCTTCAATAACTGAAACGCTTTCTCTTGTTCATCCTTCCATTCAAATTTCTTCCCTTTATGCGTTAATGCAGTCAAGGGTTTTGCTATTCTGGAAAAGTCTTGGATGAACCTTCTGTAGTAACCAGCTAGTCCTAAACACTGGCGTATGTGTTTCGGAGTTTTCGGGGTTTCCCACTTTTCAACAGTTTCTATCTTTACCGGACCCACCTTAATACCTTCTTTGTTCACTATGTGACCGAGGAATTGAACTTCTTCCAACCAAAATACACACTTTGAAAATTTAGCGTACAATTCTTCCTTCCTCAATACTTCTAACACCTTTCTCAAATGTTCACCGTGTTCTTGGTCATTCTTTGAGTAAATAAGTATGTCATCAATGAAAACAATGACAAACTTGTCAAGGTATGGTCCACACACTGGGTTCATAAGGTCCATGAACACAGCTGGTGCATTAGTTAAACCAAACGGCATGACCATAAACTCGTAATGACCGTAACGTGTTCTGAAAGCAGTCTTTGGAATATCATCTTCTTTCACCCGCATTTGATGATACCCGGAACGTAAGTCAATCTTTGAATAAACAGACGAGCCTTGTAGTTGATCAAATAAGTCGTCGATTCTTGGTAGTGGGTAGCGGTTCTTGATGGTAAGTTTGTTCAACTCTCGGTAGTTGATACACAACCTGAATGTACCATCTTTCTTCTTGACAAACAAAACAGGAGCTCCCCACGGTGATGTGCTTGGTCGAATGAAACCACACTCTAAAAGTTCTTGTAATTGGCTTTGCAGTTCTTTCATCTCGGTGGGTGCGAGTCTGTAAGGAGCACGAGCTATTGGTGCAGCTCCTGGTACAAGATCTATTTGAAATTCAACGGATCGATGTGGGGGTAATCCCGGTAATTCTTTCGGAAATACATCTTGAAATTCTTTTGCGACGGGAACATCATTGATGCTCTTTTCTTCAGTTTGTACTTTCTCGACGTGTGCTAGAACAGCATAGCAACCTTTTCTTATTAGTTTTTGTGCCTTCAAATTACTAATAAGATGTAGCTTCGTGTTGCCCTTTTCTTCGTACACCATTAAGGGTTTTCCTTTTTCTCGTACAATGCGAATTGTATTTTTGTAACAAACGATCTCTGCTTTCACTTCTTTCAACCAGTCCATACCGATTATCACATCAAAACTCCCTAACTCTACCGGTATCAAGTCAATCTTAAATATTTCGCTACCCAGTTTAATTTCTCGATTCCGGCATATATTATCTGCTGAAATTAATTTACCGTTTGCTAATTCGAGTAAAAATTTACTATCCAACGGCGTCAATGGACAACTTAATTTAGCACAAAAATCTCTACTCATATAGCTTCTATCCGCACCCGAATCAAATAAAACGTAAGCAGATTTATTGTCAATAATAAACTTACCCGTAACAAGCTCCGGGTCTTCCTGTGCCTCTGCCGCATTAATATTGAAAACTCTTCCACGGCCTTGTCCAATCGTGTTCTCCTGGTTTGGGCAATTTCTAATAATGTGGCCCGGTTTTTCACATTTATAACAAACTACATTGGCATAACTTGCTCCGACACTACTTGCTCCGCCATTACTCATTCCGACACCATTTGTTCCTTTCGTTCTGTTAACCCCTGGTCCATAGACCTCACACTTCGCCGCGCTATGACCATTTCTTTTACACTTGTTGCAAAATTTGGTGCAGAACCCCTAGTGATACTTTTCACACCTTTGGCATAGCTGCTTCTGATTGTTGTTGTTGTTGCGGTTGTTATTGTTGTTGGGATGATTGTTGTTGTTGTTGTTGTTGTTGTTGTTGTTGTTGTTGTTGTTGTTGTTGTTGTTGTTGTTGTTGTTGTTGTTGTTGTTGTTGTTGTTGTTGTTGTTGTTGTTGTTGTTGGGCCGTTTGTTGTAGTTGCGATTGATGTTGCGATTGTTGGGATAATTGTTGGAATTATTGTTGTAATTGCTGTTGTTGTTGTATTGGTGATTCTTATCACCGTTTTCCTCCCACTTTCTTTTGACTTGCTTCACATTGGCCTCTTCAACAGTCTGTTCTTTAATTCTTTCTTCAATCTGGTTCACTAGTTTGTGAGCCATTCTACATGCCTGTTGTATGGAGGCGGGCTCGTGTGAACTTATATCTTCTTGGATTCTTTCCGGTAATCCTTTCACAAACGCGTCGATCTTCTCTTCCTCATCTTCGAACGCTCCCGGACACAATAGGCACAATTCTGTGAATCGTCTTTCGTACGTGGTAATATCAAATCCTTAGGTTCGTAACCCTCTAAGTTCTGTCTTGAGCTTATTGACCTCGGTTCTGGGACGGTACTTCTCGTTCATCAAGTGCTTGAATGCTGACCACGGTAGTGCGTACGCATCGTCTTGTCCCACTTGCTCTAGATAGGTATTCCACCATGTTAACGCAGAACCTGTGAAGGTATGCGTAGCGTACTTCACTTTGTCTTCTTCAGTACACTTACTTATGGCAAACACCGATTCGACCTTCTCGGTCTACCGTTTCAATCCGATCGGTCCTTCGGTTCCATCAAATTCCAAAGGTTTGTAGGCAGTGAATTCTTTGTAGGTGCATCCTACACGATTTCCTGTACTGCTAGATCCAAGGTTATTGTTGGTATGTAGCGCAGCCTGTACTGCAGCTATGTTTGAAGCTAGAAAAGTACGAAATTCCTCTTCATTCATATTCACGGTGTGTCGAGTAGTCGGTGCCATTTCCTTCAAAATAGTCAAATGGAACAAGTTAATCATACAGAATATTAAGAGTAGTTAATAGTATTTCGTAGCATAATATGAACTCATTTATAAAAGCTTTTTCTTCATATTAGCGTTTTATAAGTTTAAATTCGGGTAGTACCTACCTGTTAAGTTCATACTTAGTAGCTAATATACAATTCAACTACTACAATTCTATATGAAAAACTAATTATAATAATATTTCGCGTTCAAACTTTTACACAATATTTTACAAACTTACAATACCGCTTATTTTACATATAGCATGAAATATAGCACACAATAAATTTGATACAAGATGGTTGTGAAGATAATTCTTGCTAGTACACAAGTCGTTCAGCAAAGGCAATAAAGACACGTAATTCATACGTCCAGAAACAAGTCATGCATTCTGGTTTTACTAGGATTACTTCCCATCCTTGGTCTTGTGGAACATAACCGTTATGGCCATTGATAAGACAGCGTGTTGTAACGTCGTTAAAGGGACGAGGGTTACGTAATGTCCAACAGTCCCGTAACAATCTAAAAACCTAATTTCTTACCTCAATTACCGACTCCGTCACTTGTGGGAACGTTTTGTTTAATAGTTGTAGCTCGATGTTCTTGTTCTCACTTTGGTGAGAAGCGAACATTACTAATCCGTAAGAATAACATGCTTCTTTATGTTGCATGTTAGCCACTTTTTCTAAATCACAAAGTCCAATATTCGGATATATTGAGTCAAAATAATTTCTTAACCCATTGCGTAAAATAGCATTTGGGTTCCCCGCAATATATGCGTCAAAGTAAACACATCGTAACTTATGGATTTCCCAATGTGATATCCCCCATCTTTCGAACGAAAGCCTTTTATAAACCAAGGCATTCTTGGAACGTTCTTCGAATGTCTTACAAACTGATTTCGCCTTAAATAGTTGTGCCGAAGAATTCTGACCGACTCTAGACAAGATTTCATCAATCACGTCTCCGGGTAGGTCTCTTAAACTATTGGGTTGTCTATCCATTTTGTGTTTTTATACTGTAAAATAGACAAGAGTTAGATTCATAAAAAAAAATACTTATTAATACAAGAAATTTTTACATATATCATAAAGCATAAGCACACTATATTACATATATTACACCACACGAATACAACTATCTTATTCCGACTCGCTTGTTTCTTCTTCTTCGGTTTTGGTTCGTTTTGCCAAGTTTCTAGGGATATATGATGTTCCCCTAATACGAGCCATCATTTTCCACATTGGTTTAGAAAAACCTGGTGGTTTAGAGGTTCCCGGGTCATTGTTACAACTTAAGGACTTCGGGGGTTGACGATACATATAAAGTTCATCGGGGTTGGAATTAGATTTCTCTATTTTTATGCCCTTTCCCTTATTATTTTCTTTTGCCTTTTTAAATTCAGTTGGGGTAATTTCTATAACATTATCGGAATTCTCGTCGGAATCCGATTCATAGGAGAATTGGTAATCCTCCCAATATTTTGCTTCCTTGGCGGAAACACCATTGACCATAATTAACCTTGGTCGGTTGGTTGAGGATTTTCTTTTACTTAACCGTTTTATTATTTCCCCCACCGGTTCTATTTCTTCATCCGGTTCCGATTCTTCTTCCGGTTCCGATTCTTCTTCCGGTTCCGACTCTTCTTCCGGTTCCTCTTCGGGAACTTGTGAATCAGTCCACGAATCATTCCAATTTACATTTAACTCTTCATTATTATTAGGTGAGTCAATGGGACTTGTTCTAGAGGTAGATGATGAAATGTCCCGTTCTTATTGATTAAAAACGTTCCATATTAATTGATTTCGTTGCGAGGTTTTGACCTCTATATGAGACGTTTTTCAAATACTGCATTCATTTTTAAAACAAACCATAACCTTTATTTCATAAATAAAGGTTTAAAAAGTTTTACGTAGATTATCAAATAATGATAATCTAAAATATCCTGTTTACACACGACCATTACATAATGGTTTACAATACAAATATGTTACATCGAAATCAATTTCTTGAATGCAGTTTTTACACAATATCGTATAAACATGGACTCCAAATCTTGTCCTTATTTTAGTATGCAACAGCGGAAGCTCTTAATATTCACCTGAGAATAAACATGCTTTAAACGTCAACAAAAATGTTGGTGAGTTATAGGTTTAACCTATATATATCAAATCGTAACAATAGACCACAAGATTTCATATTTCAATACACATCCCATACATAGAGATAAAAATCATTCATATGGTGAACACCTGGTAACCAACATTAACAAGATGCATATATAAGAATATCCCCATCATTCCGGGACACCCTTCGGATATGATATAAATTTCGAAGTACTAAAGCATCCGGTACTTTGGATGGGGTTTGTTAGGCCCAATAGATCTATCTTTAGGATTCGCGTCAATTAGGGTGTCTGTTCCCTAATTCTTAGATTACCAGACTTAATAAAAAGGGGCATATTCGATTTCGATAATTCAACCATAGAATGTAGTTTCACGTACTTGTGTCTATTTTGTAAATCATTTATAAAACCTGCATGTATTCTCATCCCAAAAATATTAGATTTTAAAAGTGGGACTATAACTCACTTTCACAGATTTTTACTTCGTCGAGAAGTAAGACTTGGCCACTGTTGATTCACGAACCTATAATAATATATACATATATATTAAAGTATGTTCAAAATATATTTACAACACTTTTAATATATTTTGATGTTTTAAGTTTATTAAGTCAGCTGTCCTCGTTAGTAACCTACAACTAGTTGTCCACAGTTAGATGTACAGAAATAAATCAATAAATATTATCTTGAATCAATCCACGACCCAGTGTATACGTATCTCAGTATTGATCACAACTCAAACTATATATATTTTGGAATCAACCTCAACCCTGTATAGCTAACTCCAACATTCACATATAGAGTGTCTATGGTTGTTCCGAAATATATATAGATGTGTCGACATGATAGGTCGAAACATTGTATACGTGTCTATGGTATCTCAAGATTACATAATATACAATACAAGTTGATTAAGTTATGGTTGGAATAGATTTGTTACCAATTTTCACGTAGCTAAAATGAGAAAAATTATCCAATCTTGTTTTACCCATAACTTCTTCATTTTAAATCCGTTTTGAATGAATCAAATTGCTATGGTTTCATATTGAACTGTATTTTATGAATCTAAACAGAAAAGTATAGGTTTATAGTCGGAAAAATAAGTTACAAGTCGTTTTTGTAAAGGTAGTCATTTCAGTCGAAAGAACGACGTCTAGATGACCATTTTAGAAAACATACTTCCACTTTGAGTTTAACCATAATTTTTGGATATAGTTTCATGTTCATAATAAAAATCATTTTCTCAGAATAACAACTTTTAAATCAAAGTTTATCATAGTTTTTAGTTAACTAACCCAAAACAGCCCGCGGTGTTACTACGACGGCGTAAATCCGGTTTTACGGTGTTTTTCGTGTTTCCAGGTTTTAAATCATTAAGTTAGCATATCATATAGATATAGAACATGTGTTTAGTTAATTTTAAAAGTCAAGTTAGAAGGATTAACTTTTGTTTGCGAACAAGTTTAGAATTAACTAAACTATGTTCTAGTGATTACGAGTTTAAACCTTCGAATAAGATAGTTTTATATATATGAATCGAATGATGTTATGAACATCATTACTACCTCAAGTTTAGTAGGTAAACCTACTGGAAGTGACAAGAAATGATCTAGCTTCAAAGGATCTTGGATGGCTTGAAAGTTCTTGAAGTAGGATCATGACATAAAAACAAGTTCAAGTAAGATTTTTGCTCGAATTAAGATAGTTTATAGTTATAGAAATTGAATCAAAGTTTGAATATGAATATTACCTTGAATAAGAAAGATAACCTACTGTATATAACAAAGGTTTCTTGATCTTAGATGATTACTTGGAATGGATTAGAAAGCTTGGAAGTAAATTAGTAAACTTGAAGGGATTTTTGAAGTATTCTTGAAGTGTTCTTCCTATGATGATTATAGCTTGATTCTTGAAGTGATTTTTGATGAAGATGATGATTAAATACTTGAAAAATACGTTCATAATAGTGTGGGTGTGTTGAGAGAGAATTAGAAAGAGATTTGGAAGTGAAATGGAGTGAATGATGAGTGTTAATTGGTGAGTGGTGAGTGGGGTTAAAAGGAGTTCTAGTTAGTTGACTAGCTCATGGTAGAAGTTAAAATTGATTAGTCATATATGACATAATCAAGAGTGGAATCCCATGCTAGTTCCTATTGGTATATACCCATAGTAAGTACGTTTTGAAGCTGTGTATAATACGGGTAAGAATACGACTAGAATTCTTGATGAAAGAAAAGAATGGGAAAGTAACTGTAACCATTTTCGTTAAGTATGAGTGTTTTGATATATGTCTTGAAGTCTTCCAAAAGTATTTTAATACATCTAAATACACTACATGTATACACATTTTAACGGAGTCGTTAAGTCATCGTTAGTCGTTACATGTAAGTGTTGTTTTGAAACCTTTAAGTTAACGATCTCAATTAATATTGTTAACCCATTGTTTATTATATCTAATGAGATGTTAAATTATTATATTATCATGATATTATGATATATTAATATATCTTAATATGATATATATACATTTAAATGTGGTTACAACGATAATCGTTACATATATGTCTCGTTTCGAAATCCTTAAGTTAGTAGTCTTGTTTATATGTATATAACTCATTGTTAATATACTTATGGAGATACTTACTTATCATAATCTCATGTTAACCATATGTATATCCATATATATATATCATCATGTCGTTTTTACAAGTTTTAACGTTCGTGAATCGCCGGTCAACTTGGGTGGTCAATTGTCTATATGAAACATATTTCAATTAATCAAGTCTTAACAAGTTTGATTACTTAACATGTTGGAAACATTTAATCATGTAAATATCAATCTCAATTAATATATATAAACATGGAAAAGTTCGGGTCACTACAGTACCTACCCGTTAAATAAATTTCGTCCCGAAATTTTAAGCTGTTGAAGGTGTTGACGAATCTTCTGGAAATAGATGCGGGTATTTCTTCTTCATCTGATCTTCACGCTCCCAGGTGAACTCGGGTCCTCTACGAGCATTCCATCGAACCTTAACAATTGGTATCTTGTTTTGCTTAAGTCTTTTAACCTCACGATCCATTATTTCGACGGGTTCTTCGATGAATTGGAGTTTTTCATTGATTTGGATTTCATCTAACGGAATAGTGAGATCTTCTTTAGCAAAACATTTCTTCAAATTCGAGACGTGGAAAGTGTTATGTACAGCCGCGAGTTGTTGAGGTAACTCAAGTCGGTAAGCTACTGGTCCGACACGATCAATAATCTTGAATGGTCCAATATACCTTGGATTTAATTTCCCTCGTTTACCAAATCGAACAACGCCTTTCCAAGGTGCAACTTTAAGCATGACCATCTCTCCAATTTCAAATTCTATATCTTTTCTTTTAATGTCAGCGTAGCTCTTTTGTCGACTTTGGGCGGTTTTCAACCGTTGTTGAATTTGGATGATCTTCTCGGTAGTTTCTTGTATAATCTCTGGACCCGTAATCTGTCTATCCCCCACTTCACTCCAACAAATCAGAGACCTACACTTTCTACCATAAAGTGCTTCAAATGGCGCCATCTCAATGCTTGAATGGTAGCTGTTGTTGTAGGAAAATTCTGCTAACGGTAGATGTCGATCCTAACTGTTTCCGAAATCAATAACACATGCTCGTAGCATGTCTTCAAGCGTTTGTATCGTCCTTTCGCTCTGCCCATCAGTTTGTGGATGATAGGCAGTACTCATGTCTAGACGAGTTCCTAATGCTTGCTGTAATGTCTGCCAGAATCTTGAAATAAATCTGCCATCCCTATCAGAGATAATAGAGATTGGTATTCCATGTCTGGAGACGACTTCCTTCAAATACAGTCGTGCTAACTTCTCCATCTTGTCATCTTCTCTTATAGGCAGAAAGTGTACTGATTTGGTGAGACGATCAACTATTACCCAAATAGTATCAAAACCACTTGCAGTCCTTGGCAATTTAGTGATGAAATTCATGGTAATGTTTTCCCATTTCCATTCTGGGATTTCGGATTGTTGAAGTAGACCTGATGGTTTCTGATGCTCAGCTTTGACCTTAGAACACGTCAAACATTCTCCTACATATTTAGCAACATCGGCTTTCATACCCGGCCACCAAAAATGTTTCTTGAGATCCTTGTACATCTTCCCCGTTCCAGGATGTATTGAGTATCTGGTTTTATGAGCTTCTCTAAGTACCATTTCTCTCATATCTCCAAATTTTGGTACCCAAATCCTTTCAGCCCTATACCGGGTTCCGTCTTCCCGAATATTAAGATGCTTCTCCGATCCTTTGGGTATTTCATCCTTTAAATTTCCTTCTTTTAAAACTCCTTGTTGCGCCTCCTTTATTTGAGTAGTAAGGTTATTATGAATCATTATATTCATAGATTTTACTCGAATGGGTTCTCTGTCCTTCCTGCTCAAGGCATCGGCTACCACATTTGCCTTTCCCGGGTGGTAACGAATCTCAAAGTCGTAATCATTCAATAATTCAATCCACCTACGCTGCCTCATATTCAGTTGTTTCTGATTAAATATGTGTTGAAGACTTTTGTGGTCAGTATATATAATACTTTTGACCCCATATAAGTAGTGCCTCCAAGTCTTTAATGCAAAAACAACCGCGCCTAATTCCAAATCATGCGTCGTATAATTTTGTTCGTGAATCTTCAATTGTCTAGACGCATAAGCAATCACCTTCGTTCGTTGTATTAATACACAACCGAGACCTTGCTTTGAAGTGTCACAATAAATCACAAAATCATCATTCCCTTCAGGCAATGACAATATAGGTGCCGTAGTTAGCTTTTTCTTCAATAATTGAAACGCTTTCTCTTGTTCATCATTCCATTCAAATTTCTTCCCTTTATGCGTTAATGCAGTCAAGGGTTTTGCTATTCTGGAAAAGTCTTGGATGAACCTTCTGTAGTAACCAGCTAGTCCTAAAAACTGGCGTATGTGTTTCGGAGTTTTCGGGGTTTCCCACTTTTCAACAGTTTCTATCTTTGCCGGATCTACCTTAATACCTTCTTTGTTCACTATGTGACCGAGGAAATGAACTTCTTCCAACCAAAATGCACACTTTGAAAACTTAGCGTACAATTCTTCCTTCCTCAATACTTCTAACACCTTTCTCAAATGTTCACCGTGTTCTTGGTCATTCTTTGAGTAAATAAGTATGTCATCAATGAAAACAATGACAAACTTGTCAAGGTATGGTCCACACACTCGGTTCATAAGGTCCATGAACACAGCTGGTGAATTAGTTAAACCAAACGGCATGACCATAAACTCGTAATGACCGTAACGTGTTCTAAAAGCAGTCTTTGGAATATCATCTTCTTTCACCCGCATTTGATGATACCCGGAACGTAAGTCAATCTTTGAATAAACAGACGAGCCTTGTAGTTGATCAAATAAGTCATCGATTCTCGGTAGTGGGTAGCGGTTCTTGATGGTAAGTTTGTTCAACTCTCAGTAGTCGATACACAACCTGAATGTACCATCTTTCTTCTTGACAAACAAAACAGGAGCTCCCCACGGTGATGTGCTTGGTCGAATGAAACCATGCTCTAAAAGTTCTTGTAATTGGCTTTGCAATTCTTTCATCTCGCTGGGTGCGAGTCTGTAAGGAGCACGAGCTATTGGTGCAGCTCCTGGTACAAGATCTATTTGAAATTCAACGGATCGATGTGGGGGTAATCCCGGTAATTCTTTCGGAAATACATCGGGAAATTCTTTTGCGACGGGAACATCATTGATGCTCTTTTCTTCAGTTTATACTTTCTCGACGTGTGCTAGAACAGCATAGCAACCTTTTCTTATTAGTTTTTGTGCCTTCAAATTACTAATAAGATGTAGCTTCGTGTTGCCCTTTTCTCCGTACACCATTAAGGGTTTTCCTTTTTCTCGTATAATGCGAATTGCATTTTTGTAACAAACGATCTCTGCTTTCACTTCTTTCAACCAGTCCATACCGATTATCACATCAAAACTCCCTAACTCTACTGGTATCAAATCAATTTTAAATGTTTTGCTAACCAGTTTAATTTCTCGATTCCGACATATATTATCTGCTGAAATTAATTTACCATTTGCTAATTGGGGTAAAAATTTACTATCCAAAGGCGTCAATGGACAACTTAATTTAGCACAAAAATCTCTACTCATATAGCTTCTATCCGCACCCGAATCAAATAAAACGTAAGCAGATTTATTGTCAATAAGAAACATACCCGTAACAAGCTCCGGGTCTTCCTGTGCCTCTGCCGCATTAATATTGAAAACTCTTCCGCGGCCTTGTCCATTCGTGTTCTCCTGGTTCGGGCAATTTCTAATAATGTGGCCCGGTTTTCCACATTTATAACAAACTACATTGGCATAACTTGCTCCGACACTACTTGCTCCGCCATTACTCATTCCGACACCATTTGTTCCTTTCGTTCTATTAACCCCTGGTCCGTAGACCTCACACTTCGCCGCGCTATGACCATTTCTTTTACACTTGTTGCAAAATTTGGTGCAGAAACCCGAGTGATACTTTTCACACCTTTGGCATAGCTGCTTCTGATTGTTGTTGTTGTTGCGGTTATTATTGTTGTTGGGATGATTGTTGTAGTTGCTGTTGTTGTTGTTGTTGTTGTTGTTGTTGGGCCGTTTGTTGTAGTTGCGATTGATGTTGCGATTGTTGGGATAATTGTTGCGATTATTGTTGTAATTGCTGTTGTTGTTGTATTGGTGATTCTTATCACCGTTTTCCTCCCACTTTCTTTTGACTTGTTTCACATTGGCCTCTTCAGCAGTCTGTTCTTTAATTCTTTCTTCAATCTGGTTCACTAGTTTGTGAGCCATTCTACATGCCTGTTGTATGGAGGCGGGCTCGTGTGAACTTATATCTTCTTGGATTCTTTCCGGTAATCCTTTCACAAACGCGTCGATCTTCTCTTCCTCATCTTCGAATGCTCCCGGACACAATAGGCACAATTCTGTGAATCGTCTTTCGTATGTGGTAATATCAAATCCTTGGGTTCGTAACCCTCTAAGTTCTGTCTTGAGCTTATTGACCTCGGTTCTGGGACGGTACTTCTCGTTCATCAAGTGCTTGAATGCTGACCACGGTAGTGCGTACGCATCGTCTTGTCCCACTTGCTCTAGATAGGTATTCCACCATGTTAACGCAGAACCTGTGAAGGTATGCGTAGCGTACTTTACTTTGTCCTCTTCAGTACACTTACTTATGGCAAACACCGATTCGACCTTCTCGGTCCACCGTTTCAATCCGATCGGTCCTTCGGTTCCATCAAATTCCAAAGGTTTGCAGGCAGTGAATTCTTTGTAGGTGCATCCTACACGATTTCCTGTACTGCTAGATCCAAGGTTATTGTTGGTATGTAGCGCAGCCTGTACTGCGGCTATGTTTGAAGCTAGAAAAGTACGGAATTCCTCTTCATTCATATTCACGGTGTGTCGAGTAGTCGGTGCCATTTCCTTCAAAATAGTCAAATGGAACAAGTTAATCATACAGAATATTAAGAGTAGTTAATAGTATTTCGTAGCATAATATGAACTCATTTATAAAAGCTTTTTCTTCATATTAGCGTTTTATAAGTTTAAATTCGGGTAGTACCTACCCGTTAAGTTCATACTTAGTAGCTAATATACAATTCAACTACTACAATTCTATATGAAAAACTGATTATAATTATATTTCGCGTTCAAACTTTTATACAATATTTTACAAACTTACAATACCACTTATTTTACATAAAGCATGAAATATAGCAGACAATAACTTTGATACAAGATAGTTGTGAAGATAATTCTAGCTAGTACACAAGTTATTCAGCAAAGGCAATAAAGACACGTAATTCATACGTCCAGAAACAAGTCATGCATTCTGGTTTTACTAGGACTACTTCCCATCCTTGGTCTTGTGGAACATAACCGTTATGGCCGTTGATAAGACAGCGTGTTGTAACGTCGTCAAAGGGACGAGGGTTACGTAATGTCCAACAGTCCCGTAACAATCTAAAAACCTCATTTCTTACCCCAATTACCGACTCCGTCACTTGTGGAAACGTTTTGTTTAATAGTTGTAGCCCGATGTTCTTGTTCTCACTTTGGTGAGAAGCGAACATTACTAATCCGTAAGCATAACATGCTTCTTTATGTTGCATGTTAGCCGCTTTTTCTAAATCACGAAGTCCAATATTCGGATATATTGAGTCAAAATAATTTCTTAACCCATTGCGTAAAATAGCATTTGGGTTCCCCGCAATATATGCGTCAAAGTAAACACATCGTAACTTATGGATTTCCCAATGTGATATCCCCCATCTTTCGAACGAAAGCCTTTTATAAACCAAGGTATTCTTGGAATGTTCTTCGAATGTCTTACAAACTGATCCCGCCTTAAATAGTTGTGCCGAAGAATTCTGACCAACTCTAGACAAGATTTCATCAATCATGTCTCCGGGTAGGTCTCTTAAAATATTGGGTTGTCTATCCATTTTGTGTTTTTATACTGTAAAATAGACAAGAGTTAGATTCATAAAAAAAATACTTATTAATACAAGCAATTTTTACATATATCATAAAGCATAAGCACACTATATTACATATATTACACCACACGAATACAACTATCTTATTCCGACTCGCTTGTTTCTTCTTCTTTGGTTTTGGTTTGTTTTCCCAAGTTTCTAGGGATATATGATGTTCCCCTAATACGAGCCGTTATTTTCCACATTGGTTTAGAAAAACCTGGTGGTTTAGAGGTTCCCGGGTCATTGTTACAACTTAAGGACTTCGGGGGTTGACGATACATATAATGTTCATCGGGGTTGGAATTAGATTTCTCTATTTTTATGCCCTTTCCCTTATTATTTTCTTTTGCCTTTTTAAATTCAGTTGGGGTCATTTCTATAACATCATCGGAATTCTCGTCGGAATCCGATTCATCGGAGAATTGGTAATCCTCCCAATATTTTGCTTCCTTAGCGGAAACACCATTGACCATAATTAACCTTGGTCGGTTGGTTGAGGATTTTCTTTTACTTAACCGTTTTATTATTTCCCCCACCGGTTCTATTTCTTCATCCGGTTCCGATTCTTCTTCCGGTTCCGATTCTTCTTCTGGTTCCGACTCTTCTTCCGGTTCCTCTTCGGGAACTTGTGAATCAGTCCACGAATCATTCCAATTTACATTTGACTCTTCATTATTATTAGGTGAGTCAATGGGACTTGTTCTAGAGGTAGACATCTATCACATAATATCAAACGCGTTAAGAGATTAATATATCACATAATATTCACATGTTAAAAATATATAGTTTCCAACAAAATTTGTTAAGCAATCATTTTTCAAGTAAACACGGTCGAAGTCCAGACTCACTAATGCATCGTAACAAACTAGATAAGACACACTAATGCAAAATTCTGGTTCTCTAAGACCAACGTTCAGATACCAACTGAAATGTCCCGTTCTTATTGATTAAAACCGTTCCATATTAATTGATTTCGTTGCGAGGTTTTGACCTCTATATGAGACGTTTTTCAAATACTGCATTCATTTTTAAAACAAACCATAACCTTTATTTCATAAATAAAGGTTTAAAAAGTTTTACGTAGATTATCAAATAATGATAATCTAAAATATTCTGTTTACACACGACCATTACATAATGGTTTACAATACAAATATGTTACATCGAAATCAGTTTCTTGAATGCAGTTTTTACACAATATCGTATAAACATGGACTCCAAATCTCGTCCTTATTTAAGTATGCGACAGCGGAATCTCTTAATAATCACCTGAGAATAAACATGCTTTAAACGTCAACAAAAATGTTGGTGAGTTATAGGTTTAACCTATATATATCAAATCGTAATAATAGACCACAAGATTTCATATTTCAATACACATCCCATACATAGAGATAAAAATCATTCATATGGTGAACACCTGGTAACCGACATTAACAAGATGCATATATAAGAATATCCCCATCATTCCGGGACACCCTTCGGATATGATATAAATTTCGAAGTACTAAAGCATCCGGTACTTTGGATGGGGTTTGTTAAGCCCAATAGATCTATCTTTAGGATTCGCGTCAATTAGGGTGTCTGTTCCCTAATTCTTAGATTACCAGACTTAATAAAAAGGGGCATATTCGATTTCGATAATTCAACCATAGAATGTAGTTTCACGTACTTGTGTCTATTTTGTAAATCATTTATAAAACCTGCATGTATTCTCATCCCAAAAATATTAGATTTTAAAAGTGGGACTATAACTCACTTTCACAGATTTTTACTTCGTCGGGAAGTAAGACTTGGCCACTGGTTGATTCACGAACCTATAACAATGTATACATATATATATCAAAGTATGTTCAAAATATATTTACAACACTTTTAATATATTTTGATGTTTTAAGTTTATTAAGTCAGCTGTCCTCGTTAGTAACCTACAACTAGTTGTCCACAGTTAGATGTACAGAAATAAATCAATAAATATTATCTTGAATCAATCCACGACCCAGTGTATACGTATCTCAGTATTGATCACAA
The DNA here is from genome assembly GCF_046630445.1 of Rutidosis leptorrhynchoides. Taxonomy (NCBI): domain Eukaryota; kingdom Viridiplantae; phylum Streptophyta; class Magnoliopsida; order Asterales; family Asteraceae; genus Rutidosis; species Rutidosis leptorrhynchoides. Next base: position 138,338,499 of record NC_092333.1, read on the forward strand.
CTCAAACTATATATATTTTGGAATCAACCTCAACCCTGTATAGCTAACTCCAACATTCACATATAGAGTGTCTATGGTTGTTCCGAAATATATATAGATGTGTCGACATGATAGGTCGAAACATTGTATACGTGTCTATGGTATCTCAAGATTACATAATATACAATACAAGTTGATTAAGTTATGGTTGGAATAGATTTGTTACCAATTTTCACGTAGCTAAAATGAGAAAAATTATCCAATCTTGTTTTACCCATAACTTCTTCATTTTAAATCCGTTTTGAATGAATCAAATTGCTATGGTTTCATATTGAACTGTATTTTATGAATCTAAACAGAAAAAGTATAGGTTTATAGTCAGAAAAATAAGTTACAAGTCGTTTTTGTAAAGGTAGTCATTTCAGTCGAAAGAACGACGTCTAGATGACCATTTTAGAAAACATACTTCCACTTTGAGTTTAACCATAATTTTTGGATATAGTTTCATGTTCATAATAAAAATCATTTTCTCAGAATAACAACTTTTAAATCAAAGTTTATCATAGTTTTTAATTAACTAACCCAAAACAGCCCGCGGTGTTACTACGACGGCGTAAATCCGGTTTTACGGTGTTTTTCGTGTTTCCAGGTTTTAAATCATTAAGTTAGCATATCATATAGATATAGAACATGTGTTTAGTTAATTTTAAAAGTCAAGTTAGAAGGATTAACTTTTGTTTGCGAACAAGTTTAGAATTAACTAAACTATGTTCTAGTGATTACGAGTTTAAACCTTCGAATAAGATAGTTTTATATATATGAATCGAATGATGTTATGAACATCATTACTACCTCAAGTTTAGTAGGTAAACCTACTGGAAGTGACAAGAAATGATCTAGCTTCAAAGGATCTTGGATGGCTTGAAAGTTCTTGAAGTAGGATCATGACACAAAAACAAGTTCAAGTAAGATTTTTGCTCGAATTAAGATAGTTTATAGTTATAGAAATTGAATCAAAGTTTGAATATGAATATTACCTTGAATAAGAAAGATAACCTACTGTATATAACAAAGGTTTCTTTATCTTAGATGATTACTTGGAATGGATTAGAAAGCTTGGAAGTAAATTAGTAAACTTGAAGGGATTTTTGAAGTATTCTTGAAGTGTTCTTCCTATGATGATTATAGCTTGATTCTTGAAGTGATTTTTGATGAAGATGATGATTAACTAATGGAAAAATACGTTCATAATAGTGTGGGTGTGTTGAGAGAGAATTAGAAAGAGATTTGGAAGTGAAATGGAGTGAATGATGAGTGTTAATTGGTGAGTGGTGAGTGAGGTTAAAAGGAGTTCTAGTTAGTTGACTAGCTCATGGTAGAAGTTAAAATTGATTAGTCATACATGACATAATCAAGAGTGGAATCCCATGCTAGTTCCTATTGGTATATACCCATAGTAAGTACGTTTTGAAGCTGTGTATAATACGGGTAAGAATACGACTAGAATTCTTGATGAAAGAAAAGAATGGGAAAGTAACTGTAACCATTTTCGTTAAGTATGAGTGTTTTGATATATGTCTTGAAGTCTTCCAAAAGTATTTTAATACATCTAAATACACTACATGTATATACATTTTAACGGAGTCGTTAAGTCATCGTTAGTCGTTACATGTAAGTGTTGTTTTGAAACCTTTAAGTTAACGATCTCAATTAATATTGTTAACCCATTGTTTATTATATCTAATGAGATGTTAAATTATTATATTATCATGATATTATGATATATTAATATATCTTAATATGATATATATACATTTAAATGTCGTTACAACGATAATCGTTACATATATGTCTCGTTTCGAAATCCTTAAGTTAGTAGTCTTGTTTATATGTATATAACTCATTGTTAATATACTTATGGAGATACTTACTTATCATAATCTCATGTTAACCATATGTATATCCATATATATATCATCATGTCGTTTTTACAAGTTTTAACGTTCGTGAATCGCCGGTCAACTTGGGTGGTCAATTGTCTATATGAAACATATTTCAATTAATCAAGTCTTAACAAGTTTGATTGCTTAACATGTTGGAAACATTTAATCATGTAAATATCAATCTCAATTAATATATATAAACATGGAAAAGTTCGGGTCACTACAGATGAAATGTCCCGTTCTTATTGATTAAAAACGTTCCATATTAATTGATTTCGTTGCGAGGTTTTGACCTCTATATGAGACGTTTTTCAAAGACTGCATTCATTTTAAAACAAACCATAACCTTTATTTCATCAATAAAGGTTTAAAAAGCTTTACGTAGATTATCAAATAATGATAATCTAAAATATCATGTTTACACACGACCATTACATAATGGTTTACAATACAAATATGTTACAACAAAATAAGTTTCTTGAATGCAGTTTTTACACAATATCATACAAGCATGGACTCCAAATCTCGTCCTTATTTAAGTATGCGACAGCTGAAGCTCTTAATAATCACCTGAGAATAAACATGCTTAAAACGTCAACAAAAATATTGGTGAGTTATAGGTTTAACCTATATATATCAAATCATAATAATAGACCACAAGATTTCATATTTCAATACACATCCCATACATAGAGATAAAAATCATTCATATGGTGAACACCTGGTAACCGACATTAACAAGATGCATATATAAGAATATCCCCATCATTCCGGGACACCCTTCGGATATGATATAAATTTCGAAGTACTAAAGCATCCGGTACTTTGGATGGGGTTTGTTAAGCTCAATAGATCTATCTTTAGGATTCGCGTCAATTAGGGTGTCTGTTCCCTAATTCTTAGATTACCAGACTTAATAAAAAGGGGCATATTCGATTTCGATAATTCAACCATAGAATGTAGTTTCACGTACTTGTGTCTATTTTGTAAATCATTTATAAAACCTGCATGTATTCTCATCCCAAAAATATTAGATTTTAAAAGTGGGACTATAACTCACTTTCACAGATTTTTACTTCGTCGGGAAGTAAGACTTGGCCACTGGTTGATTCACGAACCTATAACAATGTATACATATATATCAAAGTATGTTCAAAATATATTTACAACACTTTTAATATATTTTGATGTTTTAAGTTTATTAAGTCAGCTGTCCTCGTTAGTAACCTACAACTAGTTGTCCACAGTTAGATGTACAGAAATAAATCAATAAATATTATCTTGAATCAATCCACGACCCAGTGTATACGTATCTCAGTATTGATCACAACTCAAACTATATATATTTTGGAATCAACCTCAACCCTGTATAGCTAACTCCAACATTCACATATAGAGTGTCTATGGTTGTTCCGAAATATATATAGATGTGTCGATATGATAGGTCGAAACATTGTATACGTGTCTATGGTATCTCAAGATTACATAATATACAATACAAGTTGATTAAGTTATAGTTGGAATAGATTTGTTACCAATTTTCACGTAGCTAAAATGAGAAAAATTATCCAATCTTGTTTTACCCATAACTTCTTCATTTTAAATCCGTTTTGAGTGAATAAAATTGCTATGGTTTCATATTGAACCCTATTTTATTAATCTAAACAGAAAAAGTATAGGTTTATAGTCAGAAAAATAAGTTCCAAGTCGTTTTTGTAAAGGTAGTCATTTCAGTCGAAAGAACGACGTCTAGATGACCATTTTAGAAAACATACTTCCACTTTGAGTTTAACCATAATTTTTGGATATAGTTTCATGTTCATAATAAAAATCATTTTCTCAGAATAACAACTTTTAAATCAAAGTTTATCATAGTTTTTAATTAACTAACCCAAAACAGCCCGCGGTGTTACTACGACGGCGTAAATCCGGTTTTACGGTGTTTTTCGTGTTTCCAGGTTTTAAATCATTAAGTTATCATATCATATAGATATAGAACATGTGTTTAGTTTATTTTAAAAGTCAAGTTAGAAGGATTAACTTTTGTTTGCGAACAAGTTTAGAATTAACTAAACTATGTTCTAGTGATTACAAGTTTAAACCTTCGAATAAGATAGCTTTATATGTATGAATCGAATGATGTTATGAACATCATTACTACCTTAAGTTCCTTGGATAAACCTACTGGAAAAGATAAAAATGGATCTAGCTTCAATGGATCCTTGGATGGCTCGAAGTTCTTGAAGCAGAATCGTGACACGAAAACAAGTTCAAGTAAGATCATCACTTAAAATAAGATTGTTATAGTTATAGAAATTGAACCAAAGTTTGAATATGATTATTACCTTGTATTAGAATGATAACCTACTGTAAGAAACAAAGATTTCTTGAGGTTGGATGATCACCTTACAAGATTGGAAGTGAGCTAGCAAACTTGAAAGTATTCTTGATTTTATGAAACTAGAACTTTTGGAATTTATGAAGAACACTTAGAACTTGAAGATAGAACTTGAGAGAGATCAATTAGATGAAGAAAATTGAAGAATGAAAGTGTTTGTAGGTGTTTTTGGTCGTTGGTGTATGGATTAGATATAAAGGATATGTTATTTTGTTTTCATGTAAATAAGTCATGAATGATTACTCATATTTTTGTAATTTTATGAGATATTTCATGCTAGTTGCCAAATGATGGTTCCCACATGTGTTATGTGACTCACATGGGCTGCTAAGAGCTGATCATTGGAGTGTATATACCAATAGTACATACATCTAAAAGCTGTGTATTATACGAGTACGAATACGGGTGCATACGAGTAGAATTGTTGATGAAACTGAACGAGGATGTAATTGTAAGCATTTTTGTTAAGTAGAAGTATTTTGATAAGTGTCTTGAAGTCTTTCAAAAGTGTATGAATACATATTAAAACACTACATGTATATACATTTTAACTGAGTCGTTAAGTCATCGTTAGTCGTTACATGTAAATGTTGTTTTGAAACCTTTAGGTTAACGATCTTGTTAAATGTTGTTAACCCAATGTTTATAATATCAAAAGAGATTTTAAATTATTATATTATCATGTTATTATGATGTACGAATATCTCTTAATATGATATATATACATTAAATGTCGTTACAACGATAATCGTTACATATATGTCTCGTTTCAAAATCATTAAGTTAGTAGTCTTGTTTTTACATATGTAGTTCATTGTTAATATAATTAATGATATGTTTACTTATCATAATATCATGTTAACTATATATATAACCATATATATGTCATCATATAGTTTTTACAAGTTTTAACGTTCGTGAATCACCGGTCAACTTGGGTGGTCAATTGTCTATATGAAACCTATTTCAATTAATCAAGTCTTAACAAGTTTGATTGCTTAACATGTTGGAAACATTTAATCATGTAAATATCAATCTCAATTAATATATATAAACATGGAAAAGTTCGGGTCACTACAGTAGACATCTATCACATAATATCAAACGCGTTAAGAGATTAATATATCACATAATATTCACATGTTAAAAATATATAGTTTCCAACAAAATTTGTTAAGCAATCATTTTTCAAGTAAACACGGTCGAAGTCCAGACTCACTAATGCATCCTAACAAACTCGATAAGACACACTAATGCAAAATTCTGGTTCTCTAAGACCAACGCTCGGATACCAACTGAAATGTCCCGTTCTTATTGATTAAAAATGTTCCATATTAATTGATTTCGTTGCGAGGTTTTGACCTCTATATGAGACGTTTTTCAAAGACTGCATTCATTTTAAAACAAACCATAACCTTTATTTCATAAATAAAGGTTTAAAAAGCTTTACGTAGATTATCAAATAATGATAATCTAAAATATCCTGTTTACACACGACCATTACATAATGGTTTACAATACAAATATGTTACATCGAAATCAGTTTCTTGAATGCAGTTTTTACACAATATCATACAAACATGGACTCTAAATCTTGTCCTTATTTTAGTATGCAACAGCGGAAGCTCTTAGTATTCACCTGAGAATAAACATGCTTTAAACGTCAACAAAAATGTTGGTGAGTTATAGGTTTAACCTATATATATCAAATCGTAACAATAGACCACAAGATTTCATATTTCAATACACATCCCATACATAGAGATAAAAATCATTCATATGGTGAACACCTGGTAACCGACATTAACAAGATGCATATATAAGAATATCCCCATCATTCCGGGACACCCTTCGGATATGATATAAATTTCGAAGTACTAAAGCATCCGGTACTTTGGATGGGGTTTGTTAGGCCCAATAGATCTATCTTTAGGATTCGCGTCAATTAGGGTGTCTGTTCCCTAATTCTTAGATTACCAGACTTAATAAAAAGGGGAATATTCGATTTCGCTAATTCAACCATAGAATGTAGTTTCACGTACTTGTGTCTATTTTGTAAATCATTTATAAAACCTGCATGTATTCTCATCCCAAAAATATTAGATTTTAAAAGTGGGACTATAACTCACTTTCACAGATTTTTACTTCGTCGGGAAGTAAGACTTGGCCACTGGTTGATTCACGAACCTATAACAATATATACATATATATCAAAGTATGTTCAAAATATATTTACAATACCTTTAATACATTTTGATGTTTTAAGTTTATTAAGTCAGCTGTCCTCGTTAGTAACCTACAAATAGTTGTCCACAGTTAGATGTACAGAAATAAATCGATAAATATTATCTTGAATCAATCCACGACCCAGTGTATACGTATCTCAGTATTGATCACAACTCAAAGTATATATATTTTGGAATCAACCTCAACCCTGTATAGCTAACTCCAACATTCACATATAGAGTGTCTATGGTTGTTCTGAAATATATATAGATGTGTCGACATGATAAGTCGAAACATTGTATACGTGTCTATGGTATCTCAAGATTACATAATATACAATACAAGTTGATTAAGTTATGGTTGGAATAGATTTGTTACCAATTTTCATGTAGCTAAAATGAGAAAAATTATCCAATCTTGTTTTACCCATAACTTCTTCATTTTAAATCCGTTTTGAGTGAATCAAATTGCTATGGTTTCATATTGAACTCTGTTTTATGAATATAAACAGAAAAAGTATAGGTTTATAGTCAGAAAAATAAGTTACAAGTCGTTTTTGTAAAGGTAGTCATTTCAGTCGAAAGAACGACGTCTAGATGACCATTTTAGAAAACATACTTCCACTTTGAGTTTAACCATAATTTTTGGATATAGTTTCATGTTCATAATAAAAATAATTTTCTCAGAATAACAACTTTTAAATCAAAGTTTATCATAGTTTTTAATTAACTAACCCAAAACAGCCCGCGGTGTTACTACGACGGCGTAAATTCGGTTTTACGGTGTTTTTCGTGTTTCCAGGTTTTAAATAATTAAGTTAGCATATCATATAGATATAGAACATGTGTTTAGTTGATTTTAAAAGTCAAGTTAGAAGGATTAACTTTTGTTTGCGAATAAGTTTAGAATTAACTAAACTATGTTCTAGTGATTACAAGTTTAAACCTTCGAATAAGATAGTTTTATATGTATGAATCGAATGATGTTATGAACATCATTACTACCTTAAGTTCCTTGGATAAACCTACTGGAAAAGAGAAAAATGGATCTAGCTTCAACGGATCCTTGGATGGATCGAAGTTCTTGAAGCAGAATCATGACACGAAAACAAGTTCAAGTAAGATCATCACTTGAAATAAGATTGTTATAATTATAGAAATTGAACCAAAGTTTGAATATGATTATTACCTTGTATTAGAATGATAACCTACTGTAAGAAACAAAGATTTTTTGAGGTTGGATGATCATCTTACAAGATTGGAAGTGAGCTAGCAAACTTGAAAGTATTCTTGATTTTATGTAACTAGAACTTGTGAATATATGAAGAACACTTAGAACTTGAAGATAGAACTTGAGAGAGATCAATTAGATGAAGAAAATTGAAGAATGAAAGTGTTTGTAGGTGTTTTTGGTCGTTGGTGTATGGATTAGATATAAAGGATATGTAATTTTGTTTTCATGTAAATAAGTCATGAATGATTACTCATATTTTTGTAATTTTATGAGATATTTCATGCTAGTTGCCAAATGATGGTTTCCATATGTGTTAGGTGACTCACATGGGCTGCTAAGAGCTGATCATTGTAGTGTATATACCAATAGTACATACATCTAAAAGCTGTGAATTGTACGAGTACGAATACGGGTGCATACGAGTAGAATTGTTGATGAAACTGAACGAGGATGTAATTGTAAGCATTTTTGTTAAGTAGAAGTATTTTGATAAGTGTATTGAAGTCTTTCAAAAGTGTATAAATACATATTAAAACACTACATGTATATACATTTTAACTGAGTCGTTAAGTCATCGTTAGTCGTTACATGTAAGTGTTGTTTTAAAACCTTTAAGTTAACGATCTTGTTAATTGTTTTTAACCCAATGTTTATAATATCAAATGAGATTTTAAATTATTATATTATCATGATATTATGATGTATAAATATCTCTTAATATGATATATATATACATTAAATTTCGTTACAACGATAATCGTTACATATATGTCTCGTTTCAAAATCATTAAGTTAGTAGTCTTGTTTTTACATATGTAGTTCATTGTTAATATACTTAATGATATGTTTACTTATCATAATATCATGTTAACTATATATATATCCTTATATATGTCATCATATAGTTTTTACAAGTTTTAACGTTCGTGAATCACCGATCAACTTGGGTGGTCAATTGTCTATATGAAACCTATTTCAATTAATCAAGTCTTAACAAGTTTGATTGCTTAACATGTTGGAAACACTTAATCATGTAAATAACAATTTCATTTAATATATATATAAACATGGAAAAGTTCAGGTCACTACATTATCTACTTGAGCCTGTACCAGATCCCACAACAGTTCAGCAGAATCTGGATGTTCTACTCTTGTAAAAGAGTAGAAGAGTTTTAGCATCAGGACCATCATGCAATCAGATCCACTATGTGTCATCCAGAAACATTGGTTGATGATCGAGAAGATCACATACCACCTGAAGTGTAAGTACTTCTTTTGGAACTTGGCAGGTGTAACTCGAGTATCTCCATTATATCCCAGTTAGAATACAGAGTTTAGCATTTGTTGAGTAGCAGGAAGAGCAGGAGCATTTCGTACAAGAGGAAGTTGAAAGATCCTTCTGAAATCAGCGTTTTTTATTCTCCTTAATCCCTGTACCCCTCTCAGCTCAAATTCAAATCTAGCGGGTTTTCCTTATGGATTAGCAGCATTAGGTTATGTGGCTTCAACAAACTTGATAGTTCTATTGAGAAGTCTCAAGTCTGTATCAGGTACACTGACAGTCAAGCTCAAAGCAGGCCATAATGTATGCCTCTCCATAATCGCTAGCCAGAAATTTTCGGGAATGTTTGTCTCAGTGTTGATGAAATTGTTTGCCATTTGACTATTTGAATATAAAATAGAAGACCAAAATATGTTATAATAAATCACATACCTCTATCCTTATATCCTTTGAAGTCCTTTGCATTTTTCAGATTTTATAAAATTTTATGAATTTTATAAGTTATAAAAATCTTTTATTCCATTTATGCACAAATATTTGACAATCATGAAAATCAAATATAGTTCCATACTTTGCAAAACCATCATGAATAATCAAATATGAAAACATATAGAATCTAATCAACACTTAGTCCATTTTCCAAAACATACTTGAGCAGATTCGGTAACCATGAAGTATTACAGATTCGGTAACAAATTAGCATTTTGTATCATATCAATGAACTAGATTAAGCATGTAAGTTTTCCAAAATAAAATGAAACAATTTTCAAAATACTAGAAGCTAGACTCGGTATCAAGCCAAAAACCAGATTCGGTATCTTCAAAATTCACATATTATCACTTAAACATGCATATTCAGTCAGATATCTTTTAAAACATTAACTAGTATCAATTTAAAGCGCAAAAGATCAGATGGACATGTTAATTTCTTTGAACAGACTCGGTACTGTAGCAAGAACACACTCGGTATATACAGAATCTATCAAAACATCAATTAATCATACAATTAGACTCGGTCTATTGATAGATCAACTAATTTACAACAAAATAGACTTAATTTCATGTCAATCAACCAAATCAATCAGATTTAATCAAAGAATTAAAGTTTCAAACTCAGATTCAGTTTTTCAACAATATTTCAAAATTAAGTGTCATATTCCTGTTCTTTTTTATCTTTTCTGGTTTGTAACCTTTCATTTATCTCAGATCTATAGCATGTGTATCATAAAGTTGATTAAAAATAGGAATTACCAAAGATTTGAAGTAAAAGATGAACGGACTCGGTAGATTAGATCAGATTTGGTAAATTAATCAAAATCGGTATGCAATTAAGAAAGCGTAAGAGTCTTTGACTTTGACTCTCCTATTTATAGATACCGAAATTTGGTCACACTTAGGCCTTACCGAATGGGCCTAAAATACCGAATGCAGTTCATACTCAAAATTAAATCAATTTAACTTCAAATTTTGACAACTCTTTATCAAAAATATCACAAGTTTCTTACATTTTCATTAAACAACATTTCTGAGTAAATTTTGAAAGATTTTGAACTTACCGAATCTGGACTGTTTGGTTGTCAAATTCGGTATGCTGCTAAAAATAGCATTTATTAATGAAAAGCACAATTCTTTTTGGATTTTAACTTTTCCAATGTTTATGAATTTTCTAAAATTAAGATTTGTACTTAGAAAAACTTTGAATTATGTACAAAGTACAAATCTTCAGTGATACCAATTGTTGAAACGGGTTGCATACTGAGATGTATACAATGAGACGACCCGTCCTAATACATAAGGACGAATACAATAACATATGATTACATCGCGAGGTATTTGACCTCTATATGATACATTTTACAAACATTGCATTCGTTTTTAAAAGACAAACTTTCATTACATCGAAAGTTGACAAGCATGCATACATTTCATAATATCCAAACTATAAATGACCTAATCTGTCATTTACTTAATAATGATTCTGATTGAACTCAACGACTTGAATGCAACTTTCTTTGAAATATGCCATGAATGACTCCAAATAATATCTTTAAAATGAGCAAATACACAGCGGAAGATTTCTTTCAAACCTGAGAATAAACATGCTTTCAAGTGTCAACCAAAAGGTTGGTGAGTTCATTAGTTTATCATAAACAATCATTTCCATTATTTTAATAGACCACAAGATTTCATATTTCCATTTCTCATAAACATCATCTCATATGGTGAACACTTGGTAATCGACCTTAACAAGATGCATATAGAATATCCCCATTATCCCGGGACATCCTTCGGACATGATAAATTTGAAATACTAAAGCATCCTCGACATGGATGTGGCTTTGGATGGGGCTTGTTGAGCCCGATAGATCTATCTTTAGGATTCGCGTTAATGAAGGTGTCTGTTCCCTAATTCTTAGATTACCAGACTAAAAGGGGCATATTCAATTTCGATCATTCAACCATAGAATATAGTTTCGATTACTTGTGTCTATTTTATTTATAAAAGCAGCGCATGTATTCTCAGTCCCAAAAATATATATTGCAAAAGCATTTAAAAAGGGAGCAAATGAAACTCGCAATACTGTATTTCGTAGTAAAAATACATATGACGTCATTGAACAAGTGTAGGTTGACCTCGGATTCACGAACCTATATTAGGTATATATATATATATATATATATATATATATATATATATATATATATATATATATATATATATATATATATATATATATATTCATATATTGGTCAATATCTGTCTAAAAATTTAGATCATGTCATAGTGCATCACAATCCTAATGCTCGAGATATCATGCAAAAGTCAACGAAAGTCAATTTGACCCAAAATAATTTACAAAATCTATACATGTTTATTATGTAACTTAAATAGTCGTTTTATATATTTAAATATATCTATCAGATTTTATTAGAGTAATTAATAAAAGTCATTTGTTAAAAAAAAATTTATATTTAAAATATATATATGATAAAAATATACTTTTATATATCTTAAATAATAAAATTTATAAAGCTCACTTAATATCATAAAAATATAGTGGTATGTATTATAAATGTAAAAATATTACGTTTGATAAAAATATCTTTGTATCACATATTTATTTGATAAAATAATATTAATAATAATAATAAGTAAAAGTTGTATTATTTTGTGATAATAATAATATTAATTATAATAATAACAATATTTATATTTACTAATGATAATAATAATTTTGATAATTAATAATGATCTTTTATAATAATACTAATGCCATAATAATAATATTACTAATGATGATAAAAATATTATAATCATGTTAATGATAATAACAATGTTAATAATATTGTTGTTATTAATAATAAAAATGATAATTTAAATGAAAATATAAGTTTTATGATTTATAATGATGTTTTCTAACAACCATGATAATTTTAATAATAACAATACTTTTTAATATTAACTGTAATAATAATAATAATTCTATTCAAAATGATAATTTTTAATAATAATAATACTAAAATGATAATAACAATGATATTTAATAATAACAATGATATTTCTTTTAAAATCATAATTTTAATAAAAATGATAGTTTTAATATTAATGATACTTTTAATAATAATAACGATAAAAATAATAAAATGATAGTTTTGATAAAAATATTAATTATTTTAATTATTTTAATAATAATAATAATAATATTATTTATTAGATAATAATAATAACGACGATAATAACGACGATAACGATAACGATAACGATAACGATAATGATAACGATAATAATAATCATTTTAACAATAATACTTAAAATTATAGATAATTCAATTGACGATATCTTTTAATCCGTTCATCGAAATCATACGCTTTCTAAATGAAAAGTTATTAATTTTTCGCCAGATTTTCAACGACATGCATATCATATACCTTATCTCTGTCTCATATGAAACAAATTCGTAAATCATCAAAACTATCTAATGACGAAAATTTAACATAAAAGCATGCATAAACATATATACTCGAGCACTAGTCAGGGATACACTATTAATATATAAAAGTTAAGTTAAGAGTGCTCACGTATCAATATAGAGGTTCAATATTGCAGGAAGGTACGCAGACGCAACGGAAGATGATAAACACTAGATTTAACTCTCGAGCATACCCCCGAACATTACCCATAACCTCCGTAGCTATAACCCATAATTTCCTTAGCTCTATCCCGCTCAAAAAACCCGTTTTAAAATAACTCGCTCATAACCTCGTCGTAGTATTTTATGTATAATACTAATAATAACACTACTCCTAACAATAATAATAATACGATTAATATTAAAAATATTAATCTTAATAATAATAATAATAATAATAATAATAATAATAATAATAATAATAATAATAATAATAGTAATAATATATATATATATATATATATATATATATATATATATATATATATATATATATATATATATATTATATATATATATATAAATATGGGTTCAGAGAGTGTAATATGTATGTGTGTGTTTTGTGTTCGAGACTAAAACGCGTATTATAGAACCTGACATGTTCCAGCCCTCCATACGATCGCATGGTTTTTGGGCATCATGGCCATGCGATCGCATGGCCCTCTGTTCCAGCTCATACCCACTTCGTTTGGGGCTGCCGACACCCTTTTATTAATATATATATATATATATATATATATATATATATATATATTAAATTTATATAATTAATTATATATTATATTATATTATATTTATGTATATTGTTAACTTGTAAAATTAGTTTCAGTTAATCGATCATTGTCACTCAACTTATGTCTCGGTTCCGGTTTCTCGATCGCATTTTCGTACGCTTAGAAAACTTGCACTTTAAATTACGCGACGTGTACCTTTATCAAAAAGTTAGACTTAATTATCGATAACTTATATTATAAGAAATGTTACTTGGTAGTTCGAGTGTTTTGGTCAATTGCTTCTATAAATCAAAGTCTCATTATTTATCAAAGTATTTAATTCAAAATGTTTTATATCTAGGTCAATATTATATTTTGTAAAATATTTATATATATATATATATATATATATATATCATCATTTAAAATATATAATTGAAATATTTATGTAATAACATAATATTTAGTTTTTCAAAACTAAATATATTTCAAGTTCATTTAGAAAATATCATAACACGTAACGTTTACACTTTAAAACTTAATTTGACATAATTTAATTATGTGCCAACGTTTATTTTTAACATCTTACCAATTTTAAAACACGTTTTTATTTCTCGTTATATCTATCTATATTTTATTGAATCACGGATCATGGTTATGGATAATTTGTCAAAAGGTTTCTAGAAAGATTCTAAAATTCAGGATACCGTTAAAACCTTTATCTTTATTATAATGGCTCAGTAATGAATTGTCAAAAGTGGTTCTAGATATTTATAAAGTTATATTCATTTTTTTAAAGGAGACGTGACACTCAAATCATATTAAATAATTTCTAAAATTCATAATTGATAATGCTAAAAATGAACATATATTTCATAGCATTATCCCTCAAGAAAGACAAACTTTTAGTTGCAGTTGTCCTATTTACAAGGAATATTAGTTTAAATATTAAAAGGTGAAGACAAAAGGCAGATTCGACAAATTGAAGACGCAAACGACCAAAAAGCTAAAAAGTACAAAGTACAAGCAAAGAGGTTCAAATTATTGATGAGGAACGCCTAAAAATGACAAGAGTACAAGCCGCAAAACGCAAAGTACAAGATATTAAATCATACGAAAGGACGTTCGAAAATTCGGAACCGAGACATGAACCAACTTTCAACGTACGACGCAACGGATCGGAAATAATAAATTAACATTGTATATAAATATAATATAATATATAATTAATTATATAAATTATATATTTATATTATATTTATAATAAAAACCGTCGACAGCCTTGGATCCTTTGTTTGGTGAGCTGAAATTGAGGGGACCGTACTCGCGGAGGTCTGAAGAACAAAAGGGACCGCACTCGCGGAAGTCCCATTTCCTATAAAAAGGGATGCAGTTCAACGATTTTAGGACGGATATATATTTATATTTATATTTTCTTTACCCAATTTATGTATCAAGTATCACTCCAAATCGTAATCACAATTTGTAATTTTAATTTTAAGTTAGTGATAATAATAAGGTTCGATTAGTCGAATGTTTTAAGGTTTTGTAAGTCGAAACTCTGTCCGTGTACCGCTACGCTATTAATACCCACTGTAAGTTATGTTTATGTTATTTTCATTAATGTCTCGTAGCTAAATTATTATTATGCTTATTTAATGCCGAATTAATCGTGATGTTTGACTAAATATTAAATTTGAGTAATTGGGCTTTGTACCATAATTGGGGTTTGGACAAAAGAACGACACTTGTGGAAATTAGACTATGGGCTATTAATGGGCTTTATATTTGTTTAACTAAATGATAGTTTGTTAATTTTAATATAAAGATTTATAATTGGACGTACCTATAAATAACCATATACACTCAATCGGACACGATGGGCGGGATATTTATATGTATGAATAATCGTTCATTTAACCGGACATGGGAATGGATTAATAGTCTATGGAATTATTAAAACAGGGGTGAAATTATGTACAAGGACACTTGGCATAATTGATAACAAAGTATTAAAACCTTGGATGACACGCAGTCGATAACCTGGTGTAATTATTAAACAAAGTATTAAAATCTTGTTACAGTTTAAGTCCCCAATTAGTTGGAATATTTGACTTCGGGTATAAGGATAATTTAACGAGGACACTCGCACTTTATATTTATGACTGATGGACTGTTATGGACAAAAACCAGACGGACATATTAAATAATCCAGGACAAAGGACAATTAACCCATGGGCATAAAACTAAAATCAACAGGTCAAACATCATGATTACGGAAGTATAAATAAGCATAATTCCGTTTTTTTCGTATTTAATTGCACTTTTAATTATCGTACTCTTTAATTATCGCAAGTTTATTTTATCGCACTTTTATTTATCTTAATTTCATTATCGTTATTTATTTTACGCTTTAAATTAAGTCTTTTATTTATTTAATATTTTACATTAGGTTTTAACTGCGACTAAAGTTGTAAAAATCGACAAACCGGTCATTAAACGGTAAAAACCCCCTTTATAATAATAATATTACTTATATATATATTTGTATTTTTATAAATTATAACTAATATAGCGTTAAGCTTTGTTTAAAGATTTTCCTGTGGAACGAACCGGACTTACTAAAAACTACACTACTGTACGATTAGGTACACTGCCTATAAGTGTTGTAGCAAGGTTTAAGTATATCCATTCTATAAATAAATAAATATCTTGTGTAAAATTGTATTGTATTTAATAGTTTTTCCTAATAAAATATAAGCTATTTCATATACATCTCGCATAACATCAAGTATTTTTGGCGCCGCTGCCGGGGAACTTAAACGCCGAAAGCGCAACGCTAATGATATATATATAAAAAAAATATTAATATAATTTTGTAAAAGTTTTTATTAAGTCCTTCGTATAAAAATATAAGTTTTTTTTTTAAAATATAAAAGTATAAAAATACAAAAAGAGTTTGTTAAAAAATATATAAAGTTTAAAAAAAAAGTATTTTTACTTTTGAGTTTAAAAATAAGTATTTTATTGTTTTATAAAATATTTAGTTATATTTATATTTTATATATATTTGATAAAACAGAAAAACATAAAAAAATAAAAAGAAAAAAAACTGAACCTGTGCAAAAACGAACCCCTTTTCAGCCTAAATTTGACCCTCCGCGACTCGCGGAGCTTTTGAACTGGACCTAACCGCACTCGCGGAGGTCAATCTGACAGGTTAACCTAGGACTGCGATTAATACGAAATTAGGGTTTAATTAATTTAATTATTTAGTTTTTAGGGTTTTATTTAATTAATTAGTTTAGTTATTTATTTAATTTGTATTATTAAGTTATAATTAGTTTAATTAATTTATAAAATTAATAGTTTTATTAAATAAATAATATAAAAATAATATTTTTATAAAAAGTGTACTTTTTACAACTTTAAGTATATTTTTATATTTTGTACTTTTTTTATTCGTTTTAGCGTAATATTTGTATTTTTCGCTCGTATTTAGTTTTAAATCATAATATTTTCCATAGTTATTTTTATTTCTAGATTTTTAGGCTTTGCCGTAAAATCCCTTGAGTGCTTTTTCTTTAGACTAAGATTTAGGTGCTTTAGAATTTTGCGACGCTGTTCTAAGTTTTTAGTACCTTTTTAAGATATTGCCATTTGGGATATAGAATTCCTTGTAAGCTTTAATATTTTTAGACGCAACTTTTAATTCTTAGTTTTTAGTTTCTTTTTAAGTTTTGACGCGCTACTTTCTTATTTTTATTTTTCGACGCCTATTATTTTTCAATCTTTTATTTTTCGACGTTTTTCGACGCGCTCTTTTTCTTTCTTATTTCTCGACATTCTAGTTTTTAGGACTTAGAATTTTCTATATTTCTTATCTAAATTTCTTAAATTTCAACGAAAAATTATTTTAAGCGGTTAAATTGATAGACATCAAAATTTTCTGGTTCGTAGTAATAGTTGGATTTGTACGTGGACCGGGTTTTTGGAGCCAAACAGTACTCAATTATATTGAGACCAAACGAATCCTGCCCCTCTGCTGCATCTTTTGGCTATTCAAAACGTGGGCAAAATCAGAAAAGTCTATTAATTGGATAACTTATATAATTTTTCTTTCTTTTTAAAAACTAATAAGATATTCAGTGAATGCACCGAGCAAAACGTTCACCACCTTTTGTACGTTCACCACCTGTAACTCGATCAAGACATCTAGCGAATATTGTCGCCGTTGAGTTTTCTTCAGAATTATCATCCAGTCGACCAAGTACTCCAATTCAAATTTCCGATAATCCATTTTTTGAACCCGACCTCACAATTGAGATTTCGGAGAATATTCAAGGACAATTCATAGATCCTGAACCATTAATTTTTCCTCCGGAACCACCAATCATTTAAACAGAGATTGTTGAGGAACGAACCATTAAATCAGAATCCTCTAGTGATTCAGATTCAACAAATTCAATCATGGAAAATCTGGAACCTTTAAGTATGGAAGACCGAATGAGAGCTAAACGCATTGGCCAAGGTCACGCAATTACTCATCCAGACATTAATGCGCCAGATTATGAAATCAAAGGATAAATTCTACACATGGTAACTAATCAATGCCAATTTAGTGGTGCGCCGAAGGAAGATCCAAATGAACATCTTCGTACCTTTAATAGGATCTGCACTTTATTTAAAATAAGAGAAGTGGAGGATGAACAGATATATCTCATGTTATTTCCCTGGACTTTAAAGGGAGAAGCCAAAGATTGGTTAGAATCATTACCTGAAGGGGCGATTGATACATGAGACGTTTTAGTTGAAAAATTTCTTAAAAAATTCTTTCCGGCATCTAAAGCCGTAAGACTTGAAGGAGAAATTGTTACGTTCACACAGAAGCCAAATGAAACTCTATATGAGGCATGGACAAGATTTGGAAAGTTATTAAGAGGATGTCCACAACATGGTTTAGACACTTGTCAAATAGTACAAATATTCTACCAAGGATGCGACATCACTACAAGGAAAGACATAGACATAGCAGCTGGTGGTTCCATTATGAAGAAAACAGAAACTGATGCTTATAAAATTATTGATAACACTGCTTCCCACTCACATGAGTGGCACCAAGAAAAAGATATTGTTAGATCATCTAAAGCAGCTAGAGCCGATTCTAGCCATGACTTAGATTCCATTTCAGCAAAGATAGATGCTGTCGAGAGACGAATGGAAAAGATGACTAAAGATATTCACTCAATACGAATTAGTTGTGAGCAGGGTGGAGGACCACATTTGACAAAAGATTGTCTCAGTATTGAACTAACAATGGAACAAAGAGAGAATGTTTCATATCTAAACCAAAGGCCTGGAAATAATTATAAGAATAATTATCAACCGCCAAGACCGATTTACAACCAAAACCAGAATTATAATCGAAATGTTCCATACAACAACCAACAAGGTCCTAGTAATCAACAAGTATCCAATAATACATACAATCATCAAAGACCTAATTTTCAAAACAAACCACCACAAACCGATGATAAAAAGCCGAATTTAGATGATATGATGACGAAGCTAGTTGAATCTCAAACGTAATTTTTCACATCTCAGAAACAAACAAATGAACAAAATGCTCAAGCATTTAGAAATCAACAAGCTTCTATTCAAAATCTGGAACAAGAAGTAAGTAACCTAGCAAGGTTAATAGGTGAAAGAAAATCGGGAAGTTTACCTAGTGATACAAATGCTAACCCCCGGAATGAAACAGCTAAAGCCATTACCACAAGAAGTGGTATTACACTTAAACCACCTGAAATACCTGTAATTTCTGAGGAAGCTATTCCTACTTCACAAGAACCACAACCTGAACAAGATAAGGAAAAAGAACCGGTAGTTGAAAAGGTTAATGAAGATAACACAGTTAAGGCAAAACCTTATGTTAAACCATACCAACCACCACTTCCTTACCCAAGTAAAATGAGAAAAGAGAGACTTGAAGCCGAGCAATCCAAATTCTTGGATATGTTTAAACAGATAAATGTAAATCTTCCTTTCATTGATGTGATTTCAGGAATGCCTAGATATGCTAAATTTCTGAAAGATCTAATCACAAATAGAAAGAAAATGAAACAACTCTCGGCTATTACTATGAATGCTAATTGTTCAGCAGTGCTGTTGAATAAGATACCAGAAAAACTATCTGATCCAGGAAGTTTCACAATTCCATGTTTTCTGGGAAGTCTTAGTTCAATAGAAGCATTGGCAGATTTAGGTGCTAGTATAAATTTAATGCCGTATTCACTATACACTAAACTAGACCTTGGAGAATTGAAACAACAAGAATAAGCATACAACTAGCCGATAGATCAGTAAAATATCCTAGAGGGATAATGGAGAACATGCTAGTTAAAGTTGGTACTTTAGTATTTCCAGTAGATTTTGTTGTTCTGGACATGGAAGAAGATTCTCAAGTTCCTCTCATATTAGGAAGACCATTTTTAAACACGGCTAAAGCAATGATAGACGTGTTTGGTAAAAAACTAACCCTAAGTATAGAGGACGAGAGTGTTACCTTTTCAGTTGATAGAGCAATGCAACAACCGCAATCTGCAGATGATACATGTTATTATATTCAAACTATAGAATCACATGCAGAATTGTTAGAAGAATTTCCAGAATTACAAGGAACAGGAGAATGTTCTTTAGGAGAAGGAACTGAACCAATTGATGAAACTGAAATGTTAGCTACACTTATGGCTAATGGATATGAACCAACAACAGAAGAAATTCAAATGCTAAAAGAAGAAGACAGATATCGATATAAATCATCGATAGAAGAACCACCGAAATTAGAGTTAAAGCCACTTCCAAACCATTTGGAATACGCTTATTTACATGGTGAATCTGAATTACCTGTAATAATATCGTCTTCTCTTACTGAAAATGAAAAATCTCAACTCATTTCTATGCTAAAAGCTCATAAACCAGCTATTGCATGGAAGATTCATGATATTAAAGGAATAAGTCCTTCGTATTGCACACATAAAATCCTTATGAAAGAAGGTCATAAAACGTATGTGCAACGCCAACGAAGACTAAATCCTAATATGCAAGATGTTGTTAAGAAAGAAATTATTAAACTGCTTGATGCAGGTTTAATTTATCCAATTTCTGATAGTCCATGGGTAAGCCCAGTTCAATGCGTGCCTAAGAAGGGTGGCATGACTGTCATTACAAATGAGAAAAATGAGCTTATTCCTACTAGGACTGTAACAGGATGGCGTATATGTATTGATTATAGAAAATTAAATGACGCCACCAGAAAAGATCACTTTCCCTTACCTTTCATTGATCAAATGTTGGAAAGATTAGCCGGAAACAGTTACTATTGTTTTCTTGATGGTTTTTCCAGATATTTTCAGATTCCTATAGCACCCGAGGATCAAGAGAAAACCACATTCACGTGCCCTTATGGTACTTTTGCTTACAAACGCATGCCATTTGGACTTTGCAACGCCCCTGCAACCTTTCAAAGGTGCATGATGGCGATTTTTCACTACATGATAGAAGAATGCATGGAAGTTTTCATGGATGACTTTTCAGTCTTCGGTGATACATTTGAATCATGTCTAGTTAATCTTGAACGAATGCTTATTAGATGCAAACAATCAAATCTAGTACTTAATTGGGAGAAATACCATTTCATGGTTAAAGAAGGCATCGTTCTTGGACATAAAATTTCAAAGGAAAGAATTGAAGTGGATAGAGCTAAAGTAGATGTAATTGCTAAACTTCCACATCCCACCAATGTTAGAGGAGTTAGGAGTTTTCTAGGGCATGCCGGTTTTTACCGACGTTTCATAAAAGATTTTTCTAAAATTGCCACTCCTATGAATAAACTCCTAGAAAAGGATGCTCCATTCATCTTTTCAGATGAATATATCAAATCTTTTAATATTCTTAAAGAAAAACTCACTAATGCGCCGATTATGATAACTCCAAATTGGAATCTACCATTTGAACTTATGTGCGATGCAAGTGATTTTGCAATGGGAGCCGTTTTAGGACAAAGGATTGAAAAACGATTTTAACCTATAGATTATGCTAGTAAGACGATACAAGGAGCACAAACAAATTACACAACTACTGAAAAAGAACTCCTTGCTATTGTCTTTGCTTTTGACAAATTTCGTTCATATCTCGTTCTAGCTAAAACGGTGGTCTATACCGACCATTCTGCTCTTAGATACCTATTTTTGAAACAAGATGCTAAACCACGATTAATCCGTTGGATCTTACTCTTACAAGAGTTTGATATTGAAATCCGAGATAAAAAGGGAGCAGAAAATCTCGTCGCTGATCATCTTTCTCGTCTTGAAAA
This sequence comes from Rutidosis leptorrhynchoides, assembly GCF_046630445.1. NCBI lineage: Eukaryota > Viridiplantae > Streptophyta > Magnoliopsida > Asterales > Asteraceae > Rutidosis > Rutidosis leptorrhynchoides. The sequence continues at coordinate 138,360,618 of NC_092333.1, forward strand.
TCCCGAATTAGAAGTTCTAAATGAATCGGCCATACAAGACAACTTTCCTGATGAATATCTATTGAAGATAGATTATAATGAAATTCCATGGTTTGCAGACTATGCAAACTATTTAGTATGTGGATTCCTTGAAAAAGGATTGTCGTACCAAAAACGAAAGAAATTCTTTAGTGATATAAAACACTATTTCTGGGAAGATCCACATTTGTTTAAAAGTTGTCCAGATGGAATAATACGCCGATGTGTATTCGGAGATGAAGCTAGTAAAATCTTAAACCATTGTCACACAGGACCAACAGGAGGGCATTATGGGCCTCAACTAACAGCAAGAAAAGTTTACGATGCTGGATTCTATTGGCCTACAATTTACAAAGACGCACACCTTCTTTGCAAATCTTGTGATGCTTGTCAAAGAGCCGGAAAAATAAGTCAATGTGATGAAATGCCACAAAATGTCATTCAAGTATGTGAAGTATTTGACATTTGGGGTATTGACTTTATGGGTCCATTTCCAAAATCTCATAATAATCTCTATATTCTCGTTGCCATGGATTATGTATCTAAATGGGCGGAAGCACAAGCTCTCCCAACTAACGATGCACGAGTTGTAGTCAACTTTTTAAAATGTCTTTTTGCAAGGTTTGGAACACCGAAAGCTTTAATAAGTGATCGGGGTACTCATTTCTGTAATAATCAACTTGAGAAAGTTCTCAAAAGATATGGAGTAACTCATAAAATCTCCACTGCTTATCATCCACAGACAAGTGGACAAGTTGAAAATACCAACGAGCTTTAAAACATATTCTAGAGAAAACCGTAGGATCAAATCCGAAGGAATGGTCCATTAAATTGGATGATGCACTCCGGGCTTTTAGAACAGCCTACAAAACTCCAATTGGAACCACACCTTTTAAACTCGTTTATGGAAAAGCATGTCATCTTCCAGTAGAAATTGAACACAAAGCATTTTGGGCTTTGAAGACATGTAATCTTGATTTACATGAAGCTGGACGTCTACGATTAAGTCAACTAAACGAATTAGAAGAATTAAGACAAGAAGCATACGAAAATTCGCTAATCTATAAGGAAAGAACGAAGAAATAGCATGATAAAAGAATCAGAAGTTCAAAAAAATTTAAGGAAGGAGACAAAGTTCTTCTTTTCAATTCACGATTCAAGCTATTTCCTGGAAAATTGAAATCAAGATGGTCTGGACCATTCATAGTCAAAAGAGTTTTCCCATATGGAACAGTAGAATTAATAAATTCAAATGGGATTGAATTTAAAGTTAATGGTCACAGAGTTAAACATTACATAGATAGTCCGATGGAAGTTGACAACGAAGTTAATCACAATTTCAACACCACAGCTAACTAAGTGTGGGGAGAATCAAGTCTTTTAAAGATAATATGTATTTCTGTTAGAGTTAGATTTTCTATTTTCGTGTAGTTCTCGAAAATGGAACCCGAATGGTCTTTCCCTAGCAGACCCTAAAGAACTAGTCTTCTCCCCCCATTCTAATTTTTTTTTTTTTTTTTAGGTTTTATGAAATGAAGACTTCCTGTGAATTAAACCATTGTCTAATGCTACACGCTTTGATTACTAAACGGAATAATGACACCCTTCCAAGTGAAATAGTATCATTAATCAGAGGCAAATTGGACGAAGTAAGAAAAGAATTCAGATGCGAAAATAATAAGTTACAATTTGGTAAAGGAAAATTAAAATCTGCAGCAAAAAGAAGATAACGACACCTTGAAAGATGTCACAAATGCATAAAATGGTCACACGAAGGTAAATGTTCAAATAATCAAACCTATTCAAACACCGAATTTGTTACTTTATGCAGAGACGGACCGTTCATATGTTTAGAAGAAAAATCGATAAATGCTCGAGGTTACGCCTATGTAGCTATGGAAAACCAATTAGTCCGACTATCTTATGAGTGGGCTAGAGCATATCACTAAGAATACTATCTCACAGGTAAGTTTGTACAGTTTTCATTTTTATTTTTATTTTTATTTTTAACCTTTTGATAATAAACGCTAAATTGTTCGCTATAAAGTATTAAATTGGTATTCGATAAAATTAGGTCTTGCGACCGAAATTATTGATATCATACAAAAATTTATTACATCACTGCGAAATTTAACGTTTATTCTTAAGGTATAAATATCTTTAATCAATCAACCAAAAATATTTCAAAAATTCGTCATGAGTTAAATTAGGTCATGGAACCGAAATTACTTTACCGAAAAGAGGGGCGCATATTTTTGATAATATTTGATTGATTAAAGTGGGAAAAAAGCCAAAAATATTTTTAATTTTATTTTTACCATGTTTTTAAAATTAATATATAAATATTAAATTAATATTGTGAATTTTTTTTTAAAATCAATATATTTAAGTTTGTAAATATTTGAAAATTTTAATATTTTTAATATAAGTTTGTATGTATAAAAATAAAAATATAATATAAGTTTGGTGTGAATTTTTAATTATTAATATGAATTTTCAATTTTATGCATTTTAAATTTAAGTTTGTTGTGAATTTAAAAACAAAAATTTACTTTATTTCGCTAAGTTAAAAATATGATTTTTAAAATTCGTCGTGAGTTGAAAACTAGGTCGTTAAACCGAAAATTGCTTTACCCGAGGGAGGGACAAGAACTTTTATTATCATTATTTTTAACCTTATTGAATTAAAGTATGCCAAAAATATTAAAAAAAAACCAAAAAAAATCTTTGCTTTTAAATCAACGCTTTGAAATGACGAAATTTTAAAATTTTGTCGAGGGACGGACTAGGACATCGTTCCGAAACAACCTCGTCCTAAATAAAAGGAAAAACAAAATTTTAAATTTAATTTATGTTTTAAATAGTATAAGGTTTTTTTTTATAAAAAAAAAAATAGCAGACCACCGCGACTCGCGGTGATTTAAACGGGCCCACTACCGCACTCGCGGAGGTCACAAAACCCAAATAGGTTATCTGGTCGAACAGACCAGTTCTAAACACACACACACACACATATTTTCACCCGAAAAACCCACGAAAAATCATCATAAATTCGCCATTTTTCATCATTTTTCATCAAATCTTTCATAAAATCGCAATGAGGAGACTATTATCAAGGAATTACACAAGGAAATCGGTAAATTTCTACACCTAAACACCATTTAATCCGAATTTTAGTGTTCTTGAACAATTTCATACATAATTCAATTTTAATGCTTTCTAGTGTAATAATGCTTAAATTGTTTGTATATTATGCTTGTATAACCTAGATTGATGCTATTTAACATGATTAGAAGCTTTGAACTTCAATTTTTGAGTAATCTAGGGTTTGTGTTCTTGAGCAAAATTAGGGCTTTTTGATATAAACAGGTTATGGCCAAATTTTGTTGTTAGTTTATGCTAATTTGAGTAGTGTAACATGTTTAGGTTGCTAAATGATCAAAACTTTGATCCTAAACATGATTTACGAAGATTAAAGTGGACTTTTTGAACCAAAATTGCATGAACTTGATTTAATTGATATGAATACCATGAGGAACTTATTTAATTGTTATAATGATTGTTTTTGACATGTTTTAGAAGTTAAATGTGAAGAAACTTTGTATACATTTTTGTATAAGTATATTTAGAAAAGTATAGAATTGTAAAAAAAAAAATGTGAAAATGTGTATAAGTTTAATTTTGATTTAACATGTTATTGTGATTGTTTTAAGTTGTTATTTTGCTAAAACAAATGCATATTTGGATGCACAAAAATTGTGTTTGATATATTTTGCAGACTGAAAGGGGTGAATCTTCATCCCAGGCTCGCAATGCTCCTCCGGAAGATGCAAATCAACAGGAAATTAATAACCATTACCGACAAGATATGCCTCACCCAATTGTTTCATATTCAAACATTCATGAGGCAGATTTACATCCAAATTTGAGATTTGATAGATATTGGATAGACTATCCAAAATATCAAAAGAACCTGCACAACCTTGTGTCTAATAATGTTGAGGTACCCAGAGTTATAGATTGGGAACCATTAGAGGTAGTGAAATTGGCCGACCCAATCAGGGAATTACTTACTCAAAGGTATGGTAATTCTACTTTTAGTGATTGGGTAAGTTTATTCAACATGCGTAGACCTGTGTATAGAGAATGGTGTATAGAGTTATTATGTACTATTGAAATAAATTATTAGGTAGATACTTTAACCGATCGTAGTTTTCTTAGATTTTTATTAGGAGGGGAGATGCGCCATATGTCTTTACTAGATATGGCTCGGGCTTTACGTATATATACGCCCGAGGAGCTAGCATCTTATGATTGTCAGAGGTTAATAGTTTATGGTAGGAGGGTGGATGAGAATTTTGATACGAATGACGTATGGAGTAGGATGACTAGCCATCGCCGATTCCGGGGGGGATTATATTCTTATCTTGATATTGATAGAGCTGAATTAAGAGTAATCCATAGGTTTTTAGCCAATTCGATTACACAACGAGGTAAGAATAAGGAAAAGGTAAATGAACAGGATTTGTTTTACCACATGTGTATTCGAGACCTACAGAGCGCTGTAAGTATACCTTTTTGTGTGGGTTATTATTTATTGACTATGGTTAGGGGTATGAGGCGTGGTAGCATAATAGGAGGTGGTATATTTATTACTTTAATTGCTGAATATCTCGGTGTGGATAGAAGTCGGGGGGGGGGGAATATTAATGGCAGAACCAGAACCCCGCAATAGAATAGATTTGCGTGTTTATCATGGTGTTGAGGTCTTAAAGAAACGAAACAACACGGCAGCACGTTATGATGGCAGGCATCCACAGGTTGAGAGAGATCAACAGCAAGGTCAACCGGGAGGGGGTAATCCAATGACGGAAATGAAAATTTTTATGGCTCGACACGAGTATGAAATGGCTAGACAAAAAACATTTCAAGATTGGCAGTATCATCAAAGCCAAATCATAAGTCATTGTACACACGTAGGTAGAGACTACATTCCTACCGTTATGCCCGAATTTGCTCCTTGGACTTTAGAGAGCCGACCACCATATCCTACATATGACCCGTCCCAAGCATTTTACAGCATCTTTGGATACGCTTGGGACCCATACTGGAACCATCCTCCTCATCCGTAATTTTCTATTTTTGTTTATTTTATTGTAATGTTACTAATTCTTAATTTTATTATTTTTTATTTCTTATTTTATTATTATAATAGCTTTTATAATTTTCTAACTTTATTAGATTTTAATAATTTTTGAATGTGGTGTGAAAACTCAACTTCAAAAATATGTATATATGTGTTTGTATTTTATCTCATGTACAAAACAGGGTAAAACAGCGCATTTTCAAACACTGGCATTAAGTTTAGCAAAAGCTAGTACTTTTGACGAAAAAAAAATGAAAAACAAATGTGATGTACCAACAGACGGAATGAACAAATGATGTGCACCATTTATCATTCAGCAAACAAACGCCAATATGTTTGGAAACTTTGGTAAAATTTAATCATTTTTCTACGCTAATCACCCTCAATAATTTAAATTGTTACTGATTTTTTGCAAATGAGGGCATTGCAAGATCTTAAGTGTGGGAAGGGGTTAAATTCTTTCCGATTTAATTTTTTTTTTTGATTTAAACACTTGGTTACCATTAAAAATACTTGTAACGCAGTAGTTGTATTAGAATCTAGTGCTCTCTGATAATAAAGAACAACCCTAGTCTTATATACTGACTACGCAATTCTAGTAAAATTTTTCAAAATTTTCAATTAAATGAATTCAAAATCATGTTTATACATATTTATGAACGATAAAACTAGGTGTTAACACTGAAATTATTGTTACCTCGGAAATGATATAAATTGAGAAACAAACCAAAATGTTAGAATTCATTTAAAATGGAATAGAGGACAATAAAAAGGCAAATAAAAGAAAATAAAAGCCAAGTGTGGGAAAATTTACCAAAGTTATTTAAAACATATATCACATATTTTTGTACAAATAACTGAAGATACTTTTGAATTGGACTAATCTAAAAAGTTTTACCCGATTTACTGTAAGAGAGATGGATCTACACGATGAATCAATTCCATCATTTAAAGAAAGTAAAGTCTTCCGAAAAAGAAACGCGCTTCTTGATTTAGGTCATGAAGTTGTCGTCCAAACCAGCTGTAGGTTGACGAAAAATCTAGAAAAGTCATCTCTAAAATCAGCAGGAAATCCACGGACCTCAGCATCAAACAGGGTCGCCAAGTGGTCAGACTTATCCTAACCATGAGAGGATCTGTCTTGTAAAATGGGGAGGACGCCGTGCAAATTAGCTGGATAAGGCTAATGAATCAGATCCCCAGAAAGGATAATCTCCTTAAAGATCAAAAATCAGCTTTTAAGACTGATATTACTCAATCGTAGAGATTGACCTTAAAGATTGAGAATTCAAACTCATGGAATTCAATGATATTTAAACTCGAGCTGAACGAGAAAATATTTTGATCAAAATTACAAACCGATTTGTTTTCTAAAAACCCATTTTCAATGCGTTCATTACCATTGAACGTAAAATCCTGAGAATTCACCTGGAATTCATTAGGTCACCTGAACCAAATCGGGTGTCAACCGTAAGAACGGTGGTTGCATAGCATGGTCAAAGACACGACCTTGTGCCAGACCGAAAAATTATAAGGGTGAGCTTTACTATTGTTCCTACAAAGGATAGTAATTGCATCCGATACATCATAGACCATAATTAAAAGCATGTCAGGGGACATTGCCTTAACAGTTGCTTGTTCAACGCTTTCCTTTACAACCGGACGGTAGTTTATCGAAAGGTAATATACGGAACAAGTATACTGGACGTGTTGCTTTCCCAATACAAGGTTAGTAAGTGGGTGACACAAAACCGCAAGTTTTGAGCTAAAAATTTCAAATATGAAACCCACCAAACCCACAAAAAGAATTTGCAAACACTGGTGAAGGGTTATTCCGGAAAACTTATCTATGGTAAAAGCTAGATTTAATTTTTAAAAGATCAAATGTTTTCATAAAGATCCAATTTCCTTAATGGATCTAAATTTTTATAGTCATGTGGGACTGTAAACCATAACGTTACTACCATTGTTCATACCGCCGTATAGAAATCACTGATGTACAAAGTGTGAAGAATAAAGAAGTGATTCTAGTATATTTCAAGACTATATTGCTTGAGGACAAGCAACGCTCAAGTGTGGGAATATTTGATAATGCTAAAAACGAACATATATTTCATAGCATTATCCCTCAAGAAAGACAAGCTTTTAGTTGCAGTTGTCCTATTTACAAGGAATATTCGTTTAAATATTAAAAGGTGAAGACAAAAGTCAGATTCGAAAAATTGAAGACGCAAACGACCAAAAAGCTAAAAAGTACAAAGTACAAGCAAAGAGGTTCAAATTATTGATGAGGAACGCCTAAAAATGACAAGAGTACAAGCCGCAAAACGCAAAGTACAAGATATTAAATCATACGAAAGGACGTTCGAAAATTCAGAACTGAGACATGAACCAACTTTCAACGTACGACACAACGGATCGAAAATAATAAATTAACTATGTATATAAATATAATATAATATATAATTAATTATATAAATTATATATTTATATTATATTTATAATAAAAACCGTCGGCAGCCTTGGATCCTTTGTTTGGTGAGCTGAAATTGAGGGGACCACACTCGCGGAGGTCTGAAGAACAAAAGGGACCGCACTCGCGGAGGTCCCATTTCCTATATAAAGGGATGCAGTTCAACGATTTTAGGACGGATATATATTTATATTTATATTTTCTTTACCGAATTTATGTATCAAGTGTCACTCCAAATCGTAATCACAATTTGTAATTTTAATTTTAAGTTAGTGATAATAATAAGGTTCGACTAGTCGAATGTTTTAAGGTTTTGTAAGTCGAAACTCTGTCCGTGTACCGCTACGCTATTACTACCCACTGTAAGTTATGTTTATGTTATTTTCATTAATGTCTTGTAGCTAAATTATTATTATGCTTATTTATTGCCGAAGTAATCGTGATGTTTGACTAAATATTAAATTTGGGTAATTGAGCTTTGTACCATAATTGGGGTTTGGACAAAAGAACGACACTTGTGGAAATTAGACTATGGGCTATTAATGGGCTTTACATTTGTTTAACTAAATGATAGTTTGTTAATTTTAATATAAAGATTTATAATTGAATGTACCTATAAATAACCATATACACTCAATCGGACACGATGGGCGGGATATTTATATGTATGAATAATCGTTCATTTAACCGGACACGGGAATGGATTAATAGTCTATGGAATTATTAAAACAGGGGTGAACTTATGTACAAGGACACTTGGCATAATTGATAACAAAGTATTAAAACCTTGGGTTACACGCAGTCGATAACCTGGTGTAATTATTAAACAAAGTATTAAAATCTTGTTACAGTTTAAGTCCCCAATTAGTTGGAATATTTGACTTCGGGTATAAGGATAATTTAACGAGGACACTCGCACTTTATATTTATGACTGATGGACTGTTATGGACAAAAACCAGACGGACATATTAAATAATCCAGGACAAAGGACAATTAACCCATGGGCATAAAACTAAAATCAACAGGTCAAACATCATGATTACGGAAGTATAAATAAGCATAATTCCGTTTTTTTCGTATTTAATTGCACTTTTAATTATCGTACTCTTTAATTATCGCAAGTTTATTTTATCGCACTTTTATTTATCGCAATTTCATTATCGTTATTTATTTTACGCTTTAAATTAAGTCTTTTATTTATTTAATATTTTAAATTAGGTTTTAACTGCGACTAAAATTTTAAAAATCGACAAACCGGTCATTAAACGGTAAAAACCCCCCTTTATAATAATAATATTACTTATATATATATTTGTATTTTTATAAATTAAAACTAATATAGCGTTAAGCTTTGTTTAAAGATTTCCCTGTGGAACGAACCGGACTTACTAAAAACTACACTACTGTACGATTAGGTACACTGCCTATAAGTGTTGTAGCAAGGTTTAAGTATATCCATTCTATAAATAAATAAATATCTTGTGTAAAATGGTATTGTATTTAATAGTTTTTCCTAGTAAAATATAAGCTATTTCATATACACCTGGCATAACATCAATAATAATAAAAGATAACAATATTAACCTTAATAACTACTTCTTGACATGTTGTAAAATGTACTAACCTTTCGAAATATATCATAGTATGTTTTATATTTTTGAAACAATATTTATATGTACTTGTGATTTAATATATATAGCATAAAACTTTAATTAGGTTTTATATACGTTTTCAAATTACATTATTAAACATTTTAATAATAGACTTCTTTTAGACTGAAAACGTTTTCGTACGTTTGAAATTAAATCAAATAACTATTATATAGTTTATCCTTCTAAAACTAATTATATTCAGCTCACATAATTTATTACTAGAACTTATGTTTATCTTAAATCCTTATAAGTTTGTATTAACTTATTTAGTAACAATCAAGTGTTACTATAACTATTAATTGTATTCGAAACTACTTATATATATGTTCAATATACTTTGACTACATATACATACACGTTTCACATAACACGTCTTATTACGTAGATGTTTATCTATAACGAATAAGTATAATGTTATACATTTAATATTTTGTTAATATTTCACAATTTAATAATCACACATACGCATATATTCATACATATCTATTTACACATAATTGTTCGTGAATCACCAAGAGCAGTCGAAGGGTAATTGATTACATGAACATAGTTCAAAGTTTTTGAGATTTCAACATTACAGACTTTGCTTATCGTGCTGGAAACATATAAAGATCAAGTTTAAAGTTGGTCGAAAATTTCTGGGTTGTTACAGTACCTACCCGTTAAAGAAATTTTGTTTCGAAATTTGATTAGGATGGTTATGGCTGACAATAAGTATGTTTTCATGACTCATGCAAGCTAAAAATTAGAGTTTATCTTTATCAAGTAATATAGATAAAATAATTTGATTTTCGTAAAGTGTACGAGTGAAGTTATCACAAAAGATTGAAATGAGTAAATGCAGGTTCGTCTTAACCGGTGACCTAGTCACGGTTGATTTCCGGAATTTAAGGGATTTTAGAGAAAATCTTCGTAATAAGATTTGATTCTTCGATAGTTAAGGAAATAGGATCTTCTTTGATTAAATGCAATAATCTACTTCGATTGCTCTATCGGATATTTCACTATAAATCCATCCTCTTCATTTCCTTATTTTCCATAGCTCATACCTTCTATTCTTTCTCCCTCAATTCTTATTTTAAAGTATTCGTCAACATGCTCCATCCAGTTCTGATTCTTGATCTCATTCTGACTATCACAATGATCATTCTTCTATTCCAACTCCCACCGGAGGAATCTGTTTACTTTTACTTCGCTCTTGGGATAGTGGTTTTCTTAATCCTTCCTTGAATCTGTCTTTCTATAATTATTGACATTTACAGTTAATGCTCTCTCCTATTTACTGCGATTTATGCTCCAATTTTCCATTTTGGAGCTTCATTATTTTGTTTTCTCTTCTTGCCATTAAGTAACGCATGTAATGGTCCAGAATTCGTAGATATAAATTTCGGAATGAACATGGTTAATGTTTTAAGAAAGAAATTGTAATGGCAAAATCATGATTTGTCAAATTACCAGAATACCTCGAAAAAGACCGAATCATCAAGAAAATATTTTCTTGATATGTTTAGAGTTTAAGTAGAATACATGAGTCGTGTAGTATGGCACATGATGACGTTATGATCTGTGAATCATCACGTTCCATTTAGAAACTCAGCATGACTTATTGTAATATAATAACGTTGGTCAAGTGTCATTATATTATACTAAATCATGCTTCAGTTCCCAACACTACTTCAAAAACATTCATATTTTAAACTCGAAGGTTTCAGAATTTAGAAACTAAAATAGTTTCTTTTATGATATAACACAGATAGAGCGAAGAGGTAAATGATTTCGGATAAAAATAGTTATGAAGATATCTTCAGAAATATCGAAGATATTTATAATGAAAGATATGATGATATCTTAGAATTTCTAACATCGATGGATGATGATGAAGATTTGTCTGTAAAGGTTTAGAGTCAGGAGTAAGGTATTCGCTAAAGACTTCAGCAGACACTGAATCATTTAGATTCTTTGAAGGTAGATTTAGTCGTTGTGATTTGTCCACAGCCTCCTTCATGGTTTAGTCAATCCATTTTCCAGTTCCAAACCTTTTCTATTTCTGAGCTTTGCCAACACACTATTCTTTATCATCAATCTTTTTACTGTTAAGGTCGTTTACAGTTTTTGATGCTTCATCAGCATTTTTCAAAATTTCGAGAACTAGTTCGCAGTTTAGGGTGTTTTTCAGAAACTTTACATTCGAAGTACATAAGTCTAGGCGATAGACGTTATATGTACACATATAACTGTTGGCGTAGACATGCTGCAAGATTTTAAAATAATGATTGCTGATTCCCAGTAATTGGCATGACAATTCCTGTTACAAGATGCAGATGAGTAAATGATGGGGTTTCGATAAATATAATGATTTTTCGGAAAGTCAAAGATCAGTGAAGTTGTTGGTAAGTTTATTGCTAATGTGGTGAGATATAAAAGGTTCTCCAGTAACGATGACGAAAGGGCAACGTCTATATCGTGGTTATAATAAGACTGTTTCAACTGAAAAGTTGAAGTTGACTTGTTGGAGCTGTGACAAAATTGACTAATTTGAAAAGGAATCGCAAAGTTATTTTTGCTAATAAATGCCCAAGGGTCTAGCACAGATACGTGTTAAACTATGACTTTGGCTTCGAGAGCTTTTCAGGTGCAAGACTGTGGTTAATATGTGGTTGGATCATCATCTCGATTGTTCATTATTTGAAGTGTCTTTAGGAATTTCGAAGGGTTGAACACAGATTGTAATCATTAATATACATACGATGTTCTAGGATTTTGAATGATACAAATATTTTTCTGGGTTGTATGAATAGAAATGATGTTATAGCACAGTTTTGAAGTCAAAATATAGCTTTGAAAGATGTAGGAATCTAAGAGTGATGTCTTCTGTTAAATTTTGACTTGGATTTTGATTTGTCAAAATCAGAATATGTAATCAACTTTGGATGAGAAACGTTGTTTTGATTTCCATGAAAGGATGTACATTGTTGTGAAAGTAGTGAGTATAGTTGATGATTGCGGAATCAGATTCGAAGAATGTAACATATTAATTGTGAATTTATATATCTCTCGAGTATTACCTACCCGTTAAATTTTTTTTTTTTCACAAATAACATTTTTGTACAAATGAATTTTATTACAGTCTTTATGAAAATATATATGTATGTATATTTTCTTCAGATGTAATGTAGATTTAACGAGTTAGTATTAAATTAAACTCATTTGATTTTCGGCTGGAATTAGAAATGAATAATTTCTAAAACTTTAGAAATTTCCTAATTTTCGTGGATTATCACTTCATCGTAAATGGAATTATGAATCAATGCTTCATCATTCATTTTTATTGATATTTACTCGGTGAATGATGTTGGTGTTCGTGGGATTCTTGTGAACTTCGCAAGGTACGAATGATGTTCTCTAGAAAGTTTCGAGTATATCGAAAGTGTAAAATCAAATATGTAATTTAATAATACACTTAGTTTATTATGAAATGGAATTCATTGAATTGAAACAGAAATTGTAATTAATGATGGTTAAGTTGTTAACAAAGGATGTACATTATAGCATATTAATAATATGAATTTAACTGAGTAGTATCTACCCCTTTTTAATTCATACATAATAGCTTCGTACGAAAAGATATATTACGGTTTCAAAATTTATATATATAAGATATACATATAAATTCTTCAGCGAAAATGAGTTAATACTTCATAACTCATTAATACAATATAATCGTTGTTGATTTTGTAATGATGTCCACGGTGATTCTTGAACTGGCGGAGTTTGTGAGGTTATAGGTGCTGCTGATTCTGATGATGCTGACGGCACTGACTGTGCTGGTGATGCTAACGGTACTATTAATGCTGCTGGTAAAATAAGTCTAGCTTGTAAATCACGCACCATTCTTATCAGGGTTTCTATTCTTCCTTCTATCATTTTGGTTCATTCATCTAATTTATGGTTAGGGCTAGAATAGATAATCTCTAAGACTTTGGAGATTACATAATCGCCGCGGAATGTTTTTTCAATGAAGTTATAAATCAATACTTCATCGGTCATTGTTGTTGGTACTCCTTGTCATCTACGATGCGTATGATGTTGATGTTCGAGGTACATGTTGTGATGTTGAGGTGTGGGATGCGGATGTTATTGTTGGTGGTGATAATGGTACTGTTGGTGTTGCAGATGGTGTTACTGTTGTTGCCGGTGCTGCTGCTGGTGCTTGTAACCTTTGCACCATATTCTCTAAAGCCACCACTCGAGTGCGAAGCTCGTTGACTTCTTCTATTACACCAGGGTGATTGTCGGTTCGGACGAGTGGGTGAAGAAGATCTAGAATGTGAGATAGTATATAATCATGACGAGATACTCTGGAAATGAGAGAGAAAATGGTGTCTCGGACAGGTTCGCCAGTAAGTGCTTCAGGTTCATCGCCAAGAGGGCAATGTGGTGGATGAAAGGGATCGCCTTCTTCTTGTCTCCAATGATTAAGTAGACTATGAACCCATCCCCAATTCATCCAGAATAGATGATGGCTAATTGGTTGATCCATTTCGGTCACACTGCTCTCGGAGCTCGAGTGAAACTCCATATCGGGATCCGAGGGACTTGAACTAGTGGCGAGTTCCATTTCGTATGATTGAATAAAGGATTTCTCGATACGAAATGATTTCTGGCTATCGGATGGTATTCTAATTACATAGAATATCTATATATATAGAGCAAAGGATTTCGTAGATTACAGAGAAAGTTACGGAATATGACAGGCAAAGTTTACAGTAACAGATACGCTAAGATGTGAATTATCAGATACGCTAAGATATGAATTTTGTCTATACACTATTCATGCAATCAATGCAGTAAGATGTGTCTAGACTAAGAATGATAAGCAGATAATTTTCGACAAAAATGATAAGCAAAACTTTTGATATGCAGACACGGTCGAAGTCCAGACTCACTAATGCATCCTAACGACTATCAGTTAGACACACTAATGCAGACCTGGTTCGCTAAGACCACCGCCCTGATACCACATGAGATGACCTGTACTAATCCATAAGAACGAATACAATAACATATGATTACATCGCGAGGTATTTGAACTCTATATGATACATTTTATAAACATTGCATTCGTTTTTAAAAGACGAACTTTCATTACATCGAAAGTTGACAGGCATGCATACATTTCATAATATCCAAACTATAAATGACCTAATCTGTTATTTACTTAATAATGATTCTGATTTAACTCAACGACTTGAATGCAACGTTCTTTGAAATATGCCATGAATGACTTCAAATAATATCTTTAAAATGAGCAAATGCACAGCGGAAGATTTCTTTCAAACTTGAGAATAAACATGCTTTCAAGTGTCAACCAAAAGGTTGGTGAGTTCATTAGTTTATCATAAACAATCATTTCCATTATTTTAATAGACCACAAGATTTCATAATTCCATTTCTCATAAACATCATCTCATATCAGGCATTTCGCAAACTGCATAGAGATAAAAACATTCATATGGTGAACACCTGGTAATCGACCTTAACAAGATGCATATATAATATCCCCATCATTCTGGGATATCCTTCGGACATGATAAATTCGAAGTACTAAAGCATCCGCGACATGGATGGGGCTTGTTGAGCCCGATAGATCTATCTTTAGGATTCACGTCAATTATGGTGTCTGTTCCCTAATTCTTAAATTACCAGACTAAAAGGGGCATATTCGATTTCAATCATTCAACCATAGAATGTAGTTTCGATTACCTGTATCTATTTTGTAAAACATTTATAAAAGCAGCGCATGTATTCTCAGTCCCAAAAATATATATTGCAAAAGCATTTAAAAAGGGAGCAAATGAAACTCACAATACTGTATTCCGTAGTAAAAATACATATGACGTCATTGAACAAGTGTAGGTTGGTTTCGGATTCACGAACCTATATTAAGTATATATATATATATATATATATATATATATATATATATATATATATATTCATATATTGGTCAATATCTGTCTAACAATTTAGATCAGGTCATAGTGTATCACAATCCTAATGCTCGAGATTATCATGCAAAAGTCAACAAAAGTCAATTTAACCCAAAATGATTTACAAAATCTATACATGTTTATTATGTAACTTAAATAGTCATTTTATACATTTAAATATATCTATCAGATTTTATTAGAGTAATTAATAAAAGTCATTTGATAATAAAAATTTATATTTAATATATATATATATGATAAAAATATACTTTTATATATCTTAAATAATAAAATTTATAAAGCTCACTTAATATCATAAAAATATAGTGGTATATATTATAAATGTAATTATATTACGTGTGATAAAAATATCTTTATATCACATATTTATTTGATAAAATAATATTAATAATAATAATAAGTAAAAGTTGTATTATTTTGTGATAATAATAATATTAATTATAATAATAACAATATTTATATTTACTAATGATAATAATAAGTTTGATAATTAATAATGATCTTTTATAATAATACTAATGCCATAATAATAATATTACTAATGATGATAAAAATATTATAATCATGTTAATGATAATAACAATGTTAATAATATTGTTGTTATTAATAATAAAAATGATAATTTAAATGAAAATATAAGTTTTAAGATTTATAATGATGTTTTATAATAACCATGATAATTTTAATAATAACAATACTTTTTAATTTTAACTGTTATAATAATAATAATAATTCTATTCAAAATGATAATTTTTAATAATAATAATACTAAAATGATAATAACAATGATATTTAATAATAACAATGATATTTCTTTTAAAATCATAATTTTAATAAAAATAATAGTTTTAATATTAATGATACTTTTAATAATAATAAAGATAAAAAATAATAAAATGATAGTTTTGATAAAAATATTAATTATTTTAATAATAATAATAATAATAGTAATAATAATAATAATAATATTATTTATTAGATAATAATAATAACGGCGATAATAACGACGATAACGATAACGATAACGATAACGATAATGATAACGATAATCATTTTAACAATAATACTTAAAATTATAGATAATTCAATTGACGATATCTTTTAATCCGTTCATCGAAATCATACGCTTTCTAAATGAAAAGTTATTAATTTTTCGCCAGCTTTTCAATGACATGCATATCATATACCTTATCTCAGTCTCATATGCAACAAATTCGTAAATCATCAAAACTATCTAACGATGAAAATTTAACATAAAAGCATGCATAAACATATATACTCGAGCACTAGTCAGGGATATACTATTAATATATAAAAGTTAAGTTATGAGTGCTCACGTATCAATATTGATATTCAATATTGCAGAAAGGTACGCAGACGCAACGGAAGATAATAAACACTAGATTTAACTCGCGAGCATACCCCCAAACATTACCCATAACCTCCATAGCTATAACCCATAATTTCCTTAGCTCTATCCCTCTCGAAAAACCCGTTTTGAAATAACTCGCTCATAACCTCGTCGTAGTATTTTATGTATAATACTAATAATAACAATACTCCTAATAATAATAATAATACGATTAATATTAAAAATATTAATCTTAATAATAATAAATAATAGTAATAATAATATATATAAAAATATGGGTTCAGAGAGTGTAATATGTATGTGTGTGTTTTGTGTTCGAGACTAAAACGCGTTTTATAGAACCTGACATGTTCCAGCCCTCCATGTGATTGCATGGTTTTTGGGAATCATGGCCATGCGATCGCAAGGCCCTCTGTTCCAGCTCATACCCACTTCGTTTGGGGCTGCCGACACCCTTTTATTAATATAATTATTTATATATATATATATATATATATATGTATATATATATATATATATATGTATATATATATATGTATATATATATATATATATATACATATATATATATTAAATTTATATAATTAATTATATATTATATTATATTTATGTATATTGTTAACTTGTAAAATTAGTTTCAATTACTCGATCGTTGTCACTCAACTTATGTCTCGATTCCGGTTTCTCGATCGCATTTTCGTACGCTTAGAAAACTTGCACTTTACGTTACGCGACGTGTACCTTTATCAAAAAGTTACACTTAATTATTGATAACTTATATTATAAGAAATGTTACTTGGTAGTTCGAGTGTTTTGGTCAATTGCTTCTATAAATCAACGTCTCATTATTTATCAAAGTATTTAATTCAAAACGTTTTATATCTAGGTTAATATTATATTTTGTAATATATATATATATATATATATATATATATATATATATATATATATATATATATATATATATATATATATATATATATATATATATATATATATATCATCTAAAATATATAATTGAAATATTTATGTAATAACATAATATTTAGTTTTTCAAAACTAAATATATTTCAATTTCGTTTAGAAAATATCATAACACGTAACGTTTACACTTTAAAACTTAATTTGACATAATTTAATTATGTGCCAACGTTTATTTTTAACATCTTACCAGTTTTAAAACACGTTTTTATTTCTCGTTATATCTATCTATATTTTATTAAATCACGGATCATGGTTATGGATAATTTGTCAAAAGGTTTCTAGAAAGATTCTGAAATTCAGGATACCGTTAAAACCTTTATCTTTATTATAATGACTTAGTAATGAATTGTCAAAAGTGGTTCTAGATATTTATAAAGTTATATTCGTTTTTTTAAAGGAGACGTGACACTCAAATCATATTACATAATTTCTAAAATTCATAATAATAAAAGATAACAATATTAACCTTAATAACTACTTCTTGACATGTTGTAAAATGTACTAACCTTTCGAAATATATCATAGTATGTTTTATATTTTTGAAACAATATTTATATGTACTTGTGATTTAATATATATAGCATAAAACTTAAATTAGGTTTTATATACGTTTTCAAATTACATTATGAAACGTTTTAATAATTGACTTCTTTTAGACTGAAAACGTTTTCGTACGTTTGAAATTAAATCAAATAACTATTATATAGTTTATCCTTCTAAAACTAATTATATTCAGATCACATAATTTATTACTGGAACTTATGTTTATCTTAAATCCTTATAAGTTTGTATTAACTTATTTAGTAATAATCAAGTGTTACTATAACTATTAATTGTATTCAAAACTGCTTATATATATGTTCAATATACTTTGACTACATATACATACACGTTTCACATAACACGTCTTATTACGTAGATGTTTATCTTTAACGAATAAGTATAACGTTATACGTTTAATATTTTGTTAATATTTCACAATTTAATAATCACACATATGCATATATTCATACATATCTATTTACACATAATTGTTCATGAATAACCAAGAGCAGTCAAAGGGTAATTGATTACATGAACATAGTTCAAAGTTTTTGAGATTTCAACATTACAGACTTTGCTTATCGTGCTGGAAACATATAAAGATCAAGTTTAAATTTAGTCGGAAATTTTCGGTTTGTCACATACAAGCCATAGTGAATCAAGTTAGATTTATAACAAAGATTTTATGAATTCACTTTTGAAAATCAATTTTCTTTTCATTTTCTCTCTTTTTCTCCCCCTAAAAATATGATGTACAATTAAGTAAATCACCATGTTGATTTGTCCCAAGAAAATGTATTAACTCCCCCTTAAAATATGATATTCATTAGTTACCTCCCCCTTTCGTAACCATTGAGATTTAAACCCAGGGAATTAATTAAATAATGTCTCCCCCTTGAAAAATAATATCTAAAGCATTAGAGGCCAGTTGCTCCCCCTAGAAAGTATATACTCTCCCTAAACACAAGATCCCAGGAATAAGAACCCATATAACTAAAGAAATTTAAGCATTATACTCCACCATGCCAATTTCTTTAATTAAGAACTTTAGCCTAACTTCATCTAAAGGTTTAGTGAACATGTCAGCTAATTGCACTTTGGTAGGCACGAAGTATAATTCTACATCTCCTTTTTCAACATGGTCCTTAAAAAAATGGTAACGAATATCTATGTGTTTGGTCTTAGAATGCTGGACCGGGTTGCTAGTTTTTACAATAGCACTTTGTGAATCACAAAAAATTGGGGTCTTAGTAATCTTAAAGCCATAGTCCAACAGTTGAGTCTGCATCCACAAAACTTGTGAACAACAGTGAGCTGCATCAATATACTCAGACTCAGCTGTTGATAAAGACACATAGTTTTACTTTTTGGATGACCAACTGACTAGTCTATTTCCCAACATCTGAATTGATCCAGATGTGCTTTTTCTATCAACATGGAAACTGCCATGATCAGCATCTGCGTAAGCAGTGAGATTTGAAATTGAATCCATGAGGATACCAGATTCCAAGGTGAGGTGTACCTTTTAGGTACTGAAATATTCTAACCACTGCTTTGGAGTGTGATTTCTTTAGGTTCGATTGAAAATGAGCACAGACCGTTACATCAAGTGTAATGTCCGGTCTGCTTGCAGTTAAGTACATTAAAGAACCAACCATGCTTCTATAAAGCGTTATATCAAAGGGTTCCCCTTTTTCATCAGCATCCAGCAATTTCCTCATTAGGGTTGTCATGGGTTTTAAAGAAGTCATTTTGAAGCGTTTTAGCATATCATTGATATACTTGGTTTGACTGATAAAAATCCCATTTGGTAATTTCTTGACTTGTAACCCCAAGAAGAAATTAACTGGTTAAGCATGCTCATTTCGAATTTATTGGCCAAGGTCACCAAATTCTTTGCATAAGGCCGGGGACGTGGGAACCAAAAATAATATCATCAACGTAAATTTGAACCAAAAGAATGTGACCGTGGTTTTTACGGATGAAGAGCGTGGTATTAATTGTACCACGAGAAAAGCCATTTTCTAGCAAATACTTTGTTAAGGTCTTGTACCATGCACGCGGTGCTTGCTTTAGACCGTACAAAGCTTTCTCTAAGTAGTAGACATGATTCGGATGAATAGGATCGACAAAGCCTTTAGGTTGATCAACATAAACCTCTTCTTGAAGATGTCCATTAAGAAAAGTGGTTTTGACATCCATTTGGAACACCGTAAACTTCATATGAGAAGCAAATGCAAGAAAAAGACGTATAGCCTCAATCCTTGCAACCGAAGCAAACGTTTCATTGTAGTCAATACCCTCTTGTTGTATATAGCCCTTAGCCACTAGTTGTGCCTCATTTCAAATCACAACCCCATTAGAATCTTCCTTATTTTTAAAGATCCACTTAACACCGAGTGGTTTTTGACCCGTTGGTCTTGGAACTAATCGCCATACCTTCAAACGTTCAAATTGACCTATCTATTCTTGCATTGCTATTACCCAATTTGGATCAAGTAAGGCTTGAGCCACCAAAGTTGGTTCAATCTTACTAAGGAAGGCAGTATATAAACACATATTTCGAGTTGCCCGTCGAGTTGACACTGGAGCAGTAGCATAACCAATAATAAGATCAATTGGATGACTTTTAGTCCATCGGTTTATATGTGGAAGAGGCCCTACATCAGTGGTATCCATTGAAACATCAACCGTTGTTAACGTTGAGCCATGATCCTCTTGTTCTGAAGTAGCATCATCTAAAGGGTTTGTTTGAATTTCAGGAGAAATTTCTGGAATTTTATTAAAAGATGTATCGTGATGCGTATCAAGATAATCAGCTGGAGGTGAGAGGGAGGATGAAGACACAATGGGTGAATCAGTTGGTGTTGTATCTTCATCATAGAGACTTGGTTGTGTCTCCATAGTAGTAGATTGAGTTTGTGTATCAGATACGGCATTACTATTTGAATTCTGTTAAGGAGTATACAAAGAATCAAACAAAAGATCCATTTCCTCTGTTGTGACCGTAGGAACACCCTGCTTCGAGAAAATTGAGTTTTGTTCGGGAGAAGTGGTCGCCAGGTTAGGATCGGGTTCTGAACTGAGTTGTTCAAAAGCCATTCCTAATAACTCATCGAACTTAACATTAATGCTTTCCTTGATCATCCTTGTTCTTTTATGATACACACGATAAACAACTTTGTTTGATGAGTAACCAAGAAATACGGCCTGATCCCATGAGCATCAAACTTTCCAAGGCTGTCAAAATCGTTAAGCACATAGCATATACAGCCAAAGATATGGAAATATTTGACATTCGGGCATCTACCATAAAGTAACTCATACGTAGTTTTGTCAAAATGTTTGTTTATTATACAGCGATTTTGGGTATAACAAGCAGTTGAAATGGCCTCCCCCTACATTTTCGGAGGTAGTTTGGAGTTGGCAAGCATCATTCATGCTGCCTCGCACAACGTACGGTTACGTCGTTTGACTACTCCATTTTGTTGGGGGGTTCGTGCAGCAGAGAACTGATGTTCAATGCCTCGAATCTTTTTGATGAACTCAATGATAATGACGGGGGTTTCAGATTTTGTTCTTAAAAGAAATATCCATGTATAACGGGTATAGTCATCAACAATGACAAGCACATGTTTTCGGCCACCGAGGCTAGAAACTCTCATGGGTCCACATAAGTTCATATGCAATAATTGCAATGACGTTGAAGTACTCGGGACTTGCTTAAGCGGATGTGAAGTCCGTTTCAGCTTACCCAGTGCACATGATGGACACAAATGATGCTTATCATATTGAAAGCTAGGAATACCATCAACCAAGTCTTTATAGACTAGTCGATTGATACCCTTGTAGTTTAGGTGAGACATCCGGTGATGTCATAACCAAGAGTTTTTTGTTTTAGAACGGGTAACCAAACACATATTACCATGTGTTGGTGCATCATTAAGGTCAATAGTATATAGTAAAGCACAACGTTTACCGATAAGGAGATCATTTCCATAGGTGGATTGCACCGAGTATTGACGTCGTTCAAATAGACTTTGAGATCCCCATCGCAGAATTGACTTACACTAAACAAACTAGAGCCGAGGCCTTCAACATAAGAGACCCGTTTGATTGTTATGCCATTTTAAACATAATCACCATATCCCGCTATCGCCGCAATTTTATCATTTCTGAATGTAACCGTTCCTAGGAATTTGTCAACGAAATTGACAAGCAAGGATTTATCTCCCATCTTGTGCCGAGAGCAAATGGAATCGATATACCAAACACAGACGTCGAAACCCTATAAACGTTAATTTTCCTAGAGTTTAGTTACCCAAACTTGTTTGGGTCCTCTATGGTAAGTAACAGGAACAAACTTTGGATTGCACAAATATGTAAAATGTAATGCATCATGCAGTTTAGAATTTAAAGCATCATTCAAAGACATATTACATGTAGCATCATAAGCAATCTCAAGTTTTACATCATTATCAGAAGTCTTAACACACAACTTATTCCAAGTAGATGTTTTGATCACAGAAGAAAATTGAAATACATGTGATGACTTCCTAGGTCGACTAGCAGATTTCTTGTTATGGTTTGCTACTTTCTTAGTCTTTGACTTAGGAACCCATACTGACTTGTAACTCAAATACGGATTATAATCTGTGACACGAAAAACACCTTTGTTAGTGACACATCCAAAATTTTTCAGTTGACAGTTGAGATGATTGATTTTGCCTAATTTACGATTTAATTTTACGATCCTTTGCATCATACTCACTCAAATCGGGTTTAGGACTTGTGTGTTGTTTAGACTTAATCGATTTCTCTAAAATACTTTCCTTTGATTGATTTGACATGTTAGTCATAGGAATCTTTTCAGTTGAAAAAGAACCATCGTGAGAATGAACCTTCTTTACAATGAATTGTGTTGAAGGTGCAACTTTTGAAACACTTTTTCCAATTTGAGAACGTAGAGGATTTTTAAAAATAGTAATGGGTTTAGAATCCTTAGAATTTGTTGTCCTCGTAACCTTCTTATTAATCCCACAAACACATTCAGACACATTGATTTCAATAGAAGAATGTTGCTTAAGTGTGTTGGCATGTTTCAGTTGAATTATCTTTTGCTTTAAACTCTTAATTTCAAGATACAATTCCTCAGTAGAAACTACAACTTCACCTTCCTTAAAAGCATAAGTACATTCTTTCTTAGGAAGTGGAGGCAATTTATCACATAGAGCAAGCATTTGTTCTAATGATTTACACTTAAGTTGCAATTCAACATTTTCCTTTTCCAGTATATCTACTATACGACTCAAATTACTTACAGCAGATATTTTAGCATTGAAATCTATCAAAGGTTTAATTTTTAGTTCATCTTGAGGTTCTACTTTTACATCTAAAGCCTTTTGACCTAGTGATTCTGTCTCAAAGAAGACAGTTAGTTCCTGTGCTAGGTTTTCACAGATTTTAGCATTAGAAACAGGACATGCAAGTAAAGTAGATAGAATTGGTTTCACATCAAAAGTTGGTTCATCAAACACTTCATCTATGGTAATAATTCTAGAACTAGCTTTGTGAAACACTTCATTCTCAAGCATTAAAATGTATTTTTCTAGCATGAGTGTAGGAATATAAACCAATCTATGGTTAGGCACATAGTCAGCATTTTGCATCTTCTGTTCATGTTCAACTAGTTCTTGTAAGAAACTAGGATGTGATTTATCCAAATTAGCATTAATCTTTTCTTACATCAAGTTGATTTGATAATATTTCTTAGATGCACGATTAGCAACAACAACATCAAAATCAGCATCGGATGAATGCACAAAATGATATGGTAAACCAGCTTGAAAGTAATCTGAATAATATAATCCATGAACTTTCTTTGAAATTTCATCTAACGTCTTGGGATCTTCATACCCAACCCCCCATTCTTCACCATGAATAGTTTTTGGTCTATTCATAAAGATTGTTTGCTTTGAAAGTTCCATTTCATTTATTGCTTTAGATTGCTCAGTGAGATAAAGTTTATCTTCATATTTAACAAGCCGAGATTTCATTTCTAGAATATCTTTATTGAATAGAGAAATTTCTGATTTCTTCTTAATGATGATTTCTTCCAATTGAACAATTTTCTTATTCAACTTGGAAATGGTGGGTTCGTGTTGTTCTTTTAGGTCAGATAAATCCTTTTCCAAGAATTTAACTTTTTCGTCAAGACTTTCGGACTTTAAACGATAATCAGTTCGTTCAATGTTGATCTAAAGAATTGACTTTTTGAGTTCTTCCATCTCAGTGTCCATTGCACTGAGTTGGATTCTCAAATAATTTGTTTCCGATTGTGATGAAGAAGGTTAGTCTCATTTAGTTTGATTTTATCTTTTAAAGTTCTATTTTCAGTTTTCAAACCTTTAACTTCTTTGGTGATTGAGACAAAATTCTTCATCTAGGAGTTTTGCATGTTAATAAAATCAGGTGGGATTTCAGTTAATTGTACCTCATCATCGTCAGATGTTGAGCCATCACTTTCCTTAGCTTCCGTGGCTTTGATAAGCTTGGTTACTTTGCAAACATTTGCATGTTCCTCGTCGGATTTTGACTCATCAGTCCAGTTAAAACAATTATCATCAACCGATTTCAACTCTCCCCCAGTTTCCATAACCTTTGCCACCAACATTTTCTTCTTGTAGTAAGCCGCATCCTTCTTCTTTGGCATTTTGCAATCACGAGAGAAATGGCCAGCTTTGCCACAATTGAACCAAGTGAAATCTTCCTTCTTGGAATCATCAGATTGTTGTGGTTGAGGTTTCTTGTAATAAGAGAAAGAAGAAGAATTTTTGCGTTGGTTGGATGATTTGCCTTTAAATTTATACTTGTTCAAAGCCTTTGTGAACATTGCAGCCATCTTAACCAATTCCCGGTGAGAATCATCAGTATCCAAAAGATCAAGATCTTCAGAATCAGATGACTCTTCAACAAGTACTTTCTTTGATAAGCTTTTGGAATTAGTGAATGATTTACTCTTTTTCTTAGTAATAAGAGCAAGAGGATCACTCGGAGAAGACTCTTTTCTTTTAGCTTAAAGAGAAGATACGGCTGTTTATAATGCATAAGAACCTCAACAAGCTCATGAATATTAAGTTTGTCAATCTCTTTGTTGGATTGAATAATGGTTCCATAAGGGGTCTAGTCAGAATTGAGCTTTTTGAGAAACTTCATGTTGATCTCAGCATTCACCTTTTCAATCTTGCACTTTTTCAACTCATTTAGAACACCATTGAAATGTCTGTAGATATCCTTGAGTAATTCCTCAGGTTCTTGCTTAAAATCTTCATAAAGTCCAAGGGCCTTATTCAGCTTAGTGACACTTGTCATGTCATAGCCTTCTTGTTGTCTACGGATCTCATCCCAAATGTCTTTAGAAGATGTGTTGCTATCAACATTTTCAAACAATTCATACGGAATTTCCTGCATGGTGATATTCTTAGCCTCCATATCACCCTGAGCCCTTTCACGTTTATTTCCCGACAGTTCATAGATTGGAACTGGTAACCCGGTTTTAGGATGATATTCCACAATTGGTCCATCTCTTAAAGAAGCCCAAATGTATTTTACTTTCTCACCCTTATAATCTATGTACTGAGTGATATGATGTAGCCACTGGTAATACTTGCCATCAAACAAGACAGGAGATCTGGAATAAGATCCAATGATTAAGGTATCTTGAGTAGACATGATGATTAAAATGAGGTGAAATTTGGTAAAGTTTCGGTATCAAAAATCAAAAATCAGTATCAAAAATCTAACAAAAAATGTCAGGTTCGGTATTGGTACTGTATTCGGGTTTGGTAACCACTGTAGCAGATTCGGGTTTGGTAACAGACTGTAGCAGATTTGGTTTCGATAACAGACTCGGTATATGGGATTCTGTATCAAAAACTAATAAGAATAACAAGTATTACACCCAGATTCGGTATAGATTCGGTTAGCACAGAACACACAGCTTTAGGTCACTTAAAACCCAAAGTATCAAGTGAAACCGAAATTCTGGTTTAGTATCAGATTCGGTATCTGGCTCAGTAGCCAAATTCTGTAACAAATTAAACTCAAAGCAATCCAATTCCTTTGAATTAGATTCGGTAACCTTGCTGCACAAGGAAAACAAGTTAGTAACATACATAATATCAATGAAACTGCATGTAAATTATACTGAATGTCAACTGTAGCAATTGACAAACCGAGTCTAAGTGTAAAACTTAGAAAATTAATTGAATCCTTGCTCAAACCACACAAATTAACTGCTTATGATCAAACCAAATGTGATAGAATCACAAACACACCACAAACTTTAACAATTAAGTTGAATTTTCAACTTTGAAGCAGACTCGGTATGGCAGTTGCAATACCGAATGTAGATCAAATCTTTAAATTTTGAAGAATTGAAAAATTGAACCGTCAAATATGTGATTAAACACCTCACGAGCACAACTGAATCCACAAACCTTCACTCAAACACAGAATCAAGCTGGAAATGATCAATACCGAGAGTTTTAGCCACAAACTCTAAAAATCAACCTGATTCTCCATAATTGTTATTAAAAAGTTGTAATGATGATCAAAACTCTTTCTAATACACCTAATGAAGCTTCACTGAACTTATCACAAGAATCTGAACGTCAGATTATCAAATACGATGTTATCGAATCTGATTCAATCTAACTGAATGTGATCAAATTCTGTAATCTTCCATCTCTGGATCGATATAGTGATGTAATATCTCTCCCTGGATGCTCTGATACCTAATGATAGGTCAGATCATGTGACAATAGAAGAAATGATAAGATTAAGTGAGACTCGGTATGTAAAGACAAATTCGGTATTAGAGAGATTCGATACAAATGAGTTCCACAGCTTCTTAAACTAGTTTACAACGCAATTGCTATCTAATTAGGACTACTTAGGTTCCTTATATAGCCCTCTTCCAAGGAATCTTCATTTAGGCTTATTTCACATTAACACTATACCACTTTCGGGGTCTTAACCGTTTTTGTTTCTAAATTTCATATTGAATGCGAATATATGAGAGTGTAGTTTCGTTTTGATGATAATTAATAGTTCCAAAACACATATTTGAAGTCACTACATTCCCTACAAAATCGGGCAAAATTTTGTGGAGAATTTTTTGAAAAATATTCAATTGCAGATTATGCCTATTTTCGCAAAATAACTACAAAGCAGCATTACAAGCAAAACTTTCTTAAGGCTTTCCCTCGTTCGAAGCAGTTTAGATGCCAAAAAAGACATTTTACTATTTTTAAAAGTGAATTTTGTACTTTTAGATCTTACGATAAGTAATACCTTCACATGTGAATTGTTGTGCTTGTTTAAATACCACTATGATACTTGTTCTTATTAAAAATTATTTAGGTACCACGAGAATCATGTTGGGGATACTATCTGACCAATAGCTACAAAACGTTGCTAATTTTATAACGTCTGAGTCTTTTTAGCCGCTTTTTTATTTCTCTAGATTCATAACCTTATTTTTGTTTTTGTTTCTAAATTTCATATTGAATGCGAATATATGAGAGTTTAGTTTCATTTTGATGATATTTAATGGGCGCAAAACACATATTTAAAGCCATTATATTCAATTGCAGATTAGGCCCATTTTCGTAAGATAACTAGAAAACGACGCTACGTGCAAGACTTCCTTAAGGCTATCCCCCGTTCAAGCAGTTTAAATGCCGAAAATGACATTTTTATTATTTTTAAAGGTAAATTTTGCACTTTTTGATTTACTATTAGGTCCGATTACATATGAATACCGTTCAAGCAGTCTACAACTCTCTTGAACTCACTTAGGTACTTTGGCTATGTGTGATGGCTCACTTCTAAGGTTGCCTTGTGGGATATATATATAGCCCTCATCTATATCCCACCATTACAAGGCTTATCACACAATCTATGCAATTCTCGGGGTCTTAACAATCTCCCCCTTTGCATTGATTGTGTGCAAAAATTTAGTAACCTTACAAATTACATACAAAAAATCTAAAACTACAAGTCTAGTCTTCGATTCATGTATGTAGCCGTTGTTGACGAACTTGAATTTCTTGAATTCTTGGAGCTTCAACGGACTTCTTGAGAATCTTCTTTGAATTTTCGAATTGTTGAAGACCTCGTACTTTCTCTTATATCTCCCCCTCGAAATGTGATTGACTCTTAAGCATATTTTGATCTGAGAGGGAAAGGGTATCAGAGCCTACGCAAAGATAATCCGCATTGAATCTTCATGCATAGCTCCCCTTGACTAATGCGGAAACTTAATCAATGTATCAGAGTCAGGAATCGTGGTAAGCATGTGTTCACTCTCCCTGGAAAGAATAACCGGTGCTCCCCCTGGAAGTAAGAACACTTTCTCCCCCTTGACGAGTTACGTCAGTCAAGGTATGATGTTTAACATCTCTTTGAAGACCGGGTCCCATACAGAAGTATATGGAAACCGTAGTGAAGTGAAATCATCGTCGTTTGAGATACCATTTGTAGGAATCATTAATTGCATCTATAGATTCTTCACTCCACTTTGTCGGGACATTTGGTTTAGCTTTCGAGAATAGTTCCGGTGGCACAGAAGGGAATGAAGTTTTAGCCATATTCACGGATCTTGGCTTAAACTTGAGTAACTCTTGAAAAGAGTAGTTGGTTATTGTTTTTGCGGAAATGGGTGTGGTGCCAGCTTTGATTGAAACTTGTTTTGGAAACCGAATCTTTGAAGTTTTAGAAACTAGGTCAACTTTGGTGCGAGGGGTTTTTCTCGGACCTATGGTTGACTTCTTGGTTTTGTGTGAAAACCAACCATATTAATCTCGATAACCTGTAATTTCTCCATTCTCCTTGTGTGTGGTTTTCAGAAACGGACGATTCACGTTGGTTTTGTAACCGGAATAAATCTTTTTGCTTGAGGAAAATGTTGTCTTGGGTTTAGAAACTGTAGGAGGAGTGGATTCCATCTTGATGACCTTCTTCTCAACCGTTTAAGGAGAATCTGGAATCATTGTCGTTGATTTATGCATTACTGATATCGGATCAGTATTAACTCCAGTTGACACCATTTTGGGTTTCGGAATTGGTGTTGATTTAACATCTAACTCCTTTTGTAACTCAGAAAAGCGTTCCTCAAAGTCACGAGTTAATGTTTGATTTTGAATCCGAGCATGATAAAGATGATTGCGAAGTTGAGTGATGATCTTTGAATCAAGCTCACGTTCCTTGGAAAGTATTAGTTTTTCAACAACCTGTGAATGAAGATCCTGAATGATGTGAGCGTTACTCTCATCTTGTTCTTTGTAAGTCTTTGCTTGACTCTCTAAGTCACTTTGAAGAGTAGTCACTTGCTTTTGAAGCTTTTCAGATTCTGATTTACTGTATGCAACGAGAGATTCCAGTTTTTTGATTTGAGCCTGCAACTTGAAAATCTCTAAAGATGTCATTTGAACTTCTTGTTCTTTCATCTGTTGAAATTCTGTTTGAAGTTGTTGATAGAGTTTGTATTGTATAAAGATACAATTGGAAGGTTTATTTCTGTTGTGGCACGAACAACTATATTCATAATGTGCAGTCTCTTCAACAGGCGATGGTTCGGGTGGAGTCATTAACAAAGCAATCGACTCACGATTTGTAGCTTTTGTTGCTTCCACAAATCTGATATAAGCACATTTTTCGGGAGTGTTGTAGTAACAAGAACATCTCTTTTCTCGATGATTGAATCTTACAATGAAATCGGGTTTCATCATCACGAAACGTTGAATAATATCAAGTATTATCGCCTTTTCTCCCCCTCAAAATATGATTCATGTGAATCATATTTTGTTTTTGAACGTTTTGTTAACTTTCGTTAAGTCCTCGTTAGTTCAGATTCGGTAAGGGACGACCCTTGTAAATTCTGAAACCTGACAGGGGCTGAAAATGTGAAATAAGTCCTCAGATTCGGTAAGGGACTTGTCTTGTAAAAGTTTGAAACTATCAGGGACTGAAACTAAAACTTTGTCTCCTGATTACCAAGTGGGCTCAAGTATATATTGGGCCAAATTCGGTAAGCCCAATGTGATAAAATAAGTTCCAGGACAAAAGGATTCGGTAATTAGGCCTTACAGATTCGGTAAGCCCAATTAGAACTTTGTTAGTCCAATCAAATATACTGAAGCTAAAACCAATTATGTTTCAAGTACTGTAACGAATCTGGAACCGAGTTGAATACCGAATGAATTACCAAAGCTAATACCGAAGCTTATACCGAGTGTCGTAACTGCCAATTGATAAAAATCAATATCGAAGTTTATACCGAGTCTAATTCAATAATCAGCTTCATACACCATGAAGAACATTCAAACTGCAGGTCTGAATCTCGCCTTTTGATCCGAATTGAAACAAAAAAATGATTGCAATATCTTGCTGTTGACACTCTAAAATGAGCCAGATTATGTTTCCTAGCCATGTAATGTGGGTCTTATATATGTGGCTATATATAAGACTCCAATGTTCCCTTAGTCAAGTGCTTACACCATTCAAAGCCCTGGGTATGAAATAAAGATGTTGACTAATTGACTTATTCTCTCAACATTCATATCATGTTCATCATATATTCATATATATTCATGTTTTAGGGACTATCAATTGGTATCAGAGCGGGTCTAAGCTCTTTGCATAGAAGATCCGTTGCTCGAAGGTCTCCATCACGTTTTTGAAGTGTTCGTGTTCATTTTCGGTTTAGGTACCTCGAAAACTCAACTCACTATCTTATTCTTGTTGGTTTTATTGCTTAATATAACATATATGTGTTCTTAAAACCACTTGAACTGATTTTTATATCTTGAAACACCAACATATTCGTCCATATCTTTGTTATTCTTGTTGGTTACTTGTCTCATAATATGTTTGATAAACCTCTCGAATTTCCCTCTAAAACCCACTGTTAAACAAATTGAATTTGTGTGTGAGCTTAAACTTGATTTATGTGTAGTTCAATATTTGGTTTATGCTTAATTTTGTGAACAAACAGACCCTAGAACTTTAAAAGGACAAATTTTTGGATCAAAAGGGTGTGTTATATTGAAAAACAACCTGCCCGAAAATTTTAATTTTGTGCTCTAAAATCGGTTACTGTGTAATTTTGTGCTCGAAAACCTGAAAACATGGTCAAAAATCTGACCGTTTGACCAAAATCACTTTCAACTTTGACCTGGTTTTGGCTCCAAAATATTGTTCCCTGGATAATACCCACCGAAACCCCATTGTTCATTGGATATTACCCACCGAAAAAGTATCTTTGTCCTTTATTTGTACACCCCACGCATGCCTACTTCCATTGTGTCATAAAAAGGACAAGGGAAAAAATGACAAAAAGTTTTTGAATTTAATCTTGAAAAAGTCAGATTCAAAATCTTGCTTGATTAAGCTTCAGCTTGTATATTGAAATGTCCCGTTCTTATTGATTAAAAACGTTCCATATTAATTGATTTCGTTGCGAGGTTTTGACCTCTATATGAGACGTTTTTCAAAGACTGGATTCATTTTTAAACAAACCATAACCTTTATTTCATCAATAAAGGTTTAAAAAGCTTTACGTAGATTATCAAATAATGATAATCTAAAATATCCTGTTTACACACGACCATTACATAATGGTTTACAATACAAATATGTTACAACAAAATAAGTTTCTTGAATGCAGTTTTTACACAATATCATACAAGCATGGACTCCAAATCTTGTCCTTATTTAAGTATGCGACAGCGGAAGCTCTTAATAATCACCTGAGAATAAACATGCTTAAAACGTCAACAAAAATGTTGGTGAGTTATAGGTTTAACCTATATATATCAAATCGTAACAATAGACCACAAGATTTCATATTTCAATACACATCCCATACATAGAGATAAAAATCATTCATATGGTGAACACCTGGTAACCGACAATAACAAGATGCATATATAAGAATATCCCCATCATTCCGGGACACCCTTCGGATATGATATAAATTTCGAAGTACTAAAGCATCCGGTACTTTGGATGGGGTTTGTTAGGCCCAATAGATCTATCTTTAGGATTCGCATCAATTAGGGTGTCTGTTCCCTAATTCTTAGATTACCAGACTTAATAAAAAGGGGCATATTCGATTTCGATAATTCAACCATAGAATGTAGTTTCACGTACTTGTGTCTATTTTGTAAATCATTTATAAAACCTGCATGTATTCTCATCCCAAAAATATTAGATTTTAAAAGTGGGACTATAACTCACTTTCACAGATTTTTACTTCGTCGGGAAGTAAGACTTGGCCACTGGTTGATTCACGAACCTATAACAATATATACATATATATCAAAGTATGTTCAAAATATATTTACAACACTTTTAATATATTTTGATGTTTTAAGTTTATTAAGTCAGCTGTCCTCGTTAGTAACCTACAACTAGTTGTCCACAGTTAGATGTACAGAAATAAATCGATAAATATTATCTTGAATCAATCCACGACCCAGTGTATACGTATCTCAGTATTGATCACAACTCAAACTATATATATTTTGGAATCAACCTCAACCCTGTATAGCTAACTCCAACATTCACATATAGAGTGTCTATGGTTGTTCCGAAATATATATAGATGTGTCGACATGATAGGTCGAAACATTGTATACGTGTCTATGGTATCTCAAGATTACACAATATATAATACAAGTTGATTAAGTTATGGTTGGAATAAATTTGTTACCAATTTTCACGTAGCTAAAATGAGAAAAATTATCCAATCTTGTTTTACCCATAACTTCTTCATTTTAAATCCGTTTTGAGTGAATCAAATTGCTATGGTTTCATATTGAACTCTATTTTATGAATCTAAACAAAAAAAGTATAGGTTTCTAGTCGGAAAAATAAGTTACAAGTCGTTTTT
Source organism: Rutidosis leptorrhynchoides (assembly GCF_046630445.1). Lineage (NCBI taxonomy): Eukaryota > Viridiplantae > Streptophyta > Magnoliopsida > Asterales > Asteraceae > Rutidosis > Rutidosis leptorrhynchoides. The sequence continues at coordinate 138,393,774 of NC_092333.1, forward strand.
GTAAAGGTAGTCATTTCAGTCGAAAGAACGACGTCTAGATGACCATTTTAGAAAACATACTTCCACTTTGAGTTTAACCATAATTTTTGGATATAGTTTCATGTTCATAATAAAAATCATTTTCTCAGAATAACAACTTTTAAATCAAAGTTTATCATAGTTTTTAATTAACTAACCCAAAACAGCCCGCGGTGTTACTACGACGGCGTAAATCCGGTTTTACGGTGTTTTTCGTGTTTCCAGGTTTTAAATCATTAAGTTAGCATATCATATAGATATAGAACATGTGTTTAGTTGATTTTAAAAGTCAAGTTAGAAGGATTAACTTTTGTTTGTGAACAAGTTTAGAATTAACTAAACTATGTTCTAGTGATTACAAGTTTAAACCTTCGAATAAGATAGCTTTATATGTATGAATCGAATGATGTTATGAACATCATTACTACCTTAAGTTCCTTGGATGAACCTACTGGAAAAGAGAAAAATGGATCTAGCTTCAATGGATCCTTGGATGGCTCAAAGTTCTTGAAGCAAAATCATGACACGAAAACAAGTTCAAGTAAGATCATCACTTGAAATAAGATTGTTATAGTTATAGAAATTGAACCAAAGTTTGAATATGATTATTACCTTGTATTAGAATGATAACCTACTGTAAGAAACAAAGATTTCTTGAGGTTGGATGATCACCTTACAAGATTGGAAGTGAGCTAGCAAACTTGAAAGTATTCTTGATTTTATGAAACTAGAACTTTTGGAATTTATGAAGAACACTTAGAACTTGAAGATAGAACTTGAGAGAGTTCAATTAGATGAAGAAAATTGAAGAATGAAAGTGTTTGTAGGTGTTTTTGGTCGTTGGTGTATGGATTAGATATAAAGGATATGTAATTTTGTTTTCATGTAAATAAGTCATGAATGATTACTCATATTTTTGTAATCTTATGAGATATTTCATGCTAGTTGCCAAATGATGGTTCCCACATGTGTTAGGTGACTCACATGGGCTGCTAAGAGCTGATCATTAGAGTGTATATACCAATAGTACATACATCTAAAAGCTGTGTATTGTACGAGTACGAATACGGGTGCATACGAGTAGAATTGTTGATGAAACTGAACGAGAATGTAATTGTAAGAATTTTTGTTAAGTAGAAGTATTTTGATAAGTGTATTGAAGTCTTTCAAAAGTGTATAAATACATATTAAAACACTACATGTATATACATTTTAACTGAGTCGTTAAGTCATCGTTAGTCGTTACATGTAAGTGTTGTTTTGAAACCTTTAGGTTAACGATCTTGTTAAATGTTGTTAACCCAATGTTTATAATATCAAAAGAGATTTTAAATTATTATATTATCATGATATTATGATGTACGAATATCTCTTAATATGATATATATACATTAAATGTCGTTACAACGATAAACGTTACATATATGTCTCGTTTCAAAATCATTAAGTTAGTAGTCTTGTTTTTACATATGTAGTTCATTGTTAATATAATTAATGATATGTTTACTTATCATAATATCATGTTAACTATATATATAACCATATATATGTCATCATATAGTTTTTTTACAAGTTTTAACGTTCGTGAATCACCGGTCAACTTGGGTGGTCAATTGTCTATATGAAACCTATTTCAATTAATCAAGTCTTAACAAGTTTGATTGCTTAACATGTTGGAAACATTTAATCATGTAAACATCAATCTCAATTAATATATATAAACATGGAAAAGTTCGGGTCACTACAGTACCTACCCGTTAAATAAATTTCGTCCCGAAATTTTAAGCTGTTGAAGGTGTTGACGAATCTTCTGGAAATAGATGCGGGTATTTCTTCTTCATCTGATCTTCACGCTCCCAGGTGAACTCGGGTCCTCTACGAGCATTCCATCGAACCTTAACAATTGGTATCTTGTTTTGCTTAAGTCTTTTAACCTCACGATCCATTATTTCGACGGGTTCTTCGATGAATTGGAGTTTTTCGTTGATTTGGATTTCATCTAACGGAATAGTGAGATCTTCTTTAGAAAAACATTTCTTCAAATTCGAGACGTGGAAAGTGTTATGTACAGCCGCGAGTTGTTGAGGTAACTCAAGTCGGTAAGCTACTGGTCCGACACGATCAATAATCTTGAATGGTCCAATATACCTTGGATTTAATTTCCCTCGTTTACCAAATCGAACAACGCCTTTCCAAGGTGCAACTTTAAGCATGACCATCTCTCCAATTTCAAATTCTATATCTTTTCTTTTAATGTCAGCGTAGCTCTTTTGTCGACTTTGGGCGGTTTTCAACCGTTGTTGAATTTGGATGATCTTCTCGGTAGTTTCTTGTATAATCTCTGGACCCGTAATCTGTCTATCCCCCACTTCACTCCAACAAATCGGAGACCTGCACTTTCTACCATAAAGTGCTTCAAACGGCGCCATCTCAATGCTTGAATGGTAGCTGTTGTTGTAGGAAAATTCTGCTAACGGTAGATGTCGATCCCAACTGTTTCCGAAATCAATAACACATGCTCGTAGCATGTCTTCAAGCATTTGTATCGTCCTTTCGCTCTGCCCATCAGTTTGTGGATGATAGGCAGTACTCATGTCTAGACGAGTTCCTAATGCTTGCTGTAATGTCTGCCAGAATCTTGAAATAAATCTGCCATCCCTATCAGAGATAATAGAGATTGGTATTCCATGTCTGGAGACGACTTCCTTCAAATACAGTCGTGCTAACTTCTCCATCTTGTCATCTTCTCTTATTGGTAGGAAGTGTGCTGATTTGGTGAGACGATCAACTATTACCCAAATAGTATCAAAACCACTTGCAGTCCTTGGCAATTTAGTGATGAAATCCATGGTAATGTTTTCCCATTTCCATTCCGGGATTTCGGGTTGTTGAAGTAGACCTGATGGTTTCTGATGCTCAGCTTTAACCTTAGAACACGTCAAACATTCTCCTACGTATTTAGCAACATCGGCTTTCATACCCGGCCACCAAAAACGTTTCTTGAGATCCTTGTACATCTTCCCCGTTCCAGGATGTATTGAGTATCTGGTTTTATGAGCTTCTCTAAGTACCATTTCTCTCATATCTCCAAATTTTGGTACCCAAATCCTTTCAGCCCTATATCGGGTTCCGTCTTCCCGAATATTAAGATGCTTCTCCGATCCTTTGGGTATTTCATCCTTTAAATTTCCCTCTTTTAAAACTCCTTGTTGCGCCTCCTTTATTTGAGTAGTAATGTTATTATGAATCATTATATTCATAGGTTTTACTCGAATGGGTTCTCTGTCCTTCCTGCTCAAGGCATCGGCTACCACATTTGCCTTCCTCGGGTGGTAACGAATCTCAAAATCGTAATCATTCAATAATTCAATCCACCTACGCTGCCTCATATTCAGTTGTTTCTGATTAAATATGTGTTGAAGACTTTTGTGGTCGGTATATATAATACTTTTGACCCCATATAAGTAGTGCCTCCAAGTCTTTAATGCAAAAACAACCGCGCCTAATTCCAAATCATGCGTCGTATAATTTTGTTCGTGAATCTTCAATTGTCTAGACGCATAAGCAATCACCTTCGTTCGTTGCATTAATACACAACCGAGACCTTGCTTTGATGCGTCACAATAAATCACAAAATCATCATTCCCTTCAGGCAATGACAATATAGGTGCCGTAGTTAGCTTTTTCTTCAATAACTGAAACGCTTTCTCTTGTTCATCATTCCATTCAAATTTCTTCCCTTTATGCGTTAATGCAGTCAAGGGTTTTGCTATTCTGGAAAAGTCTTGGATGAACCTTCTGTAGTAACCAGCTAGTCCTAAAAACTGGCGTATGTGTTTCGGAGTTTTCGGGGTTTCCCACTTTTCAACAGTTTCTATCTTTGCCGGATCCACCTTAATACCTTCTTTGTTCACTATGTGACCGAGGAATTGAACTTCTTCCAACCAAAATGCACACTTTGAAAACTTAGCGTACAATTCTTCCTTCCTCAATACTTCTAACACCTTTCTCAAATGTTCACCGTGTTCTTGGTCATTCTTTGAGTAAATAAGTATGTCATCAATGAAAACAATGACAAACTTGTCAAGGTATGGTCCACACACTCGGTTCATAAGGTCCATGAACACAGCTGGTGCATTAGTTAAACCAAACGGCATGACCATAAACTCGTAATGACCGTAACGTGTTCTGAAAGCAGTCTTTGGAATATCATCTTCTTTCACCCGCATTTGATGATACCCGGAACGTAAGTCAATCTTTGAATAAACAGACGAGCCTTGTAGTTGATCAAATAAGTCGTCGATTCTCGGTAGTGGGTAGCGGTTCTTGATGGTAAGTTTGTTCAACTCTCGGTAGTCGATACACAACCTGAATGTACCATCTTTCTTCTTGACAAACAAAACAGGAGCTCCCCACGGTGATGTGCTTGGTCGAATGAAACCACGCTCTAAAAGTTCTTGTAATTGGCTTTGCAGTTCTTTCATCTCGCTGGGTGCGAGTCTGTAAGGAGCACGAGCTATTGGTGCAGCTCCTGGTACAAGATCTATTTGAAATTCAACGGATCGATGTGGGGGTAATCCCGGTAATTCTTTCGGAAATACATCGGGAAATTCTTTTGCAATGGGAACATCATTGATGCTCTTTTCTTCAGTTTGTACTTTCTCGACGTGTGCTAGAACAGCATAGCAACCTTTTCTTATTAGTTTTTGTGCCTTCAAATTACTAATAAGATGTAGCTTCGTGTTGCCCTTTTCTCCGTACACCATTAAGGGTTTTCCTTTTTCTCGTATAATGCGAATTGCATTTTTGTAACAAACGATCTCCGCTTTCACTTCTTTCAACCAGTCCATACCGATTATCACATCAAAACTCCCTAACTCTACTGGTATCAAATCAATCTTAAATGTTTCGCTAACCAGTTTAATTTCTCGATTCCGACATATATTATCTGCTGAAATTAATTTACCATTTGCTAATTCGAGTAAAAATTTACTATCCAAAGGCGTCAATGGACAACTTAATTTAGCACAAAAATCTCTACTCATATAGCTTCTATCCGCACCCGAATCAAATAAAACGTAAGCAGATTTATTGTCAATAAGAAACGTACCCGTAACAAGCTCCGGGTCTTCCTGTGCCTCTACCGCATTAATATTGAAAACTCTTCCACGGCCTTGTCCATTCGTGTTCTCCTGGTTCGGGCAATTTCTAATAATGTGGCCTGGTTTTCCACATTTATAACAAACTACGTTGGCATAACTTGCTCCGACACTACTTGCTCCGCCATTACTCGTTCCGACACCATTTGTTCCTTTCGTTCTATTAACCCCTGGTCCGTAGACTTCACACTTCGCCGCGCTATGACCATTTCTTTTACATTTGTTGCAAAATTTGGTGCAGAACCCCGAGTGATTCTTTTCACACCTTTGGCATAGTTGCTTCTGATTGTTGTTGTTGTTGCGGTTATTATTGTTGTTGGGATGATTGTTGTAGTTGCTGTTGTTGTTGTTGTTGTTGTTGTTGGGCCGTTTGTTGTAGTTGCGATTGATGTTGCGATTGTTGGGATAATTGTTGCGATTATTGTTGTAATTGCTGTTGTTGTTGTATTGGTGATTCTTATCACCGTTTTCCTCCCACTTTCTTTTGACTTGCTTCACATTGGCCTCTTCAGCAGTCTGTTCTTTAATTCTTTCTTCAATCTGGTTCACTAGTTTGTGAGCCATTCTACATGCCTGTTGTATGGAGGCGGGCTCGTGTGAACTTATATCTTCTTGGATTCTTTCCGGTAATCCTTTCACAAACGCGTCGATCTTCTCTTCCTCATCTTCGAATGCTCCCGGACACAATAGGCACAATTCTGTGAATCGTCTTTCGTACGTGGTAATATCAAATCCTTGGGTTCGTAACCCTCTAAGTTCTGTCTTGAGCTTATTGACCTCGGTTCTGGGACGGTACTTCTCGTTCATCAAGTGCTTGAATGCTGACCACGGTAGTGCGTACGCATCATCTTGTCCCACTTGCTCTAGATAGGTATTCCACCATGTTAACGCAGAACCTGTGAAGGTATGCGTAGCGTACTTCACTTTGTCCTCTTCAGTACACTTACTTATGGCAAACACCGATTCAACCTTCTCGGTCCACCGTTTCAATCCGATCGGTCCTTCGGTTCCATCAAATTCCAAAGGTTTGCAGGCAGTGAATTCTTTGTAGGTGCATCCTACACGATTTCCTGTACTGCTAGATCCAAGGTTATTGTTGGTATGTAGCGCAGCCTGTACTGCGGCTATGTTTGAAGCTAGAAAAGTACGGAATTCCTCTTCATTCATATTCACAGTGTGTCGAGTAGTCGGTGCCATTTCCTTCAAAATAGTTAAATGGAACAAGTTAATCATACAGAATATTAAGAGTAGTTAATAGTATTTCGTAGCATAATATGAACTCATTTATAAAAGCTTTTTCTTCATATTAGCGTTTTATAAGTTTAAATTCGGGTAGTACCTACCCGTTAAGTTCATACTTAGTAGCTAATATACAATTCAACTACTACAATTCTATATGAAAAACTGATTATAATAATATTTCGCGTTCAAACTTTTATACAATATTTTACAAACTTACAATACCGCTTATTTTACATAAAGCATGAAATATAGCACACAATAACTTTGATACAAGATAGTTGTGAAGACAATTCTAGCTAGTACACAAGTCGTTCAGCAAAGGCAATAAAGACACGTAATTCATACGTCCAGAAACAAGTCATGCATTCTGGTTTTACTAGGACTACTTCCCATCCTTGGTCTTGTGCAACATAACCGTTATGGCCGTTGATAAGACAGCGTGTTGTAACGTCATCAAAGGGACGAGGGTTACGTAATGTCCAACAGTCCCGTAATAATCTAAAAACCTCATTTCTTACCCCAATTACCGACTCCGTCACTTGTGGAAACGTTTTGTTTAATAGTTGTAGCCCGATGTTCTTGTTCTCACTTTGGTGAGAAGCGAACATTACTAATCCGTAAGCATAACATGCTTCTTTATGTTGCATGTTAGCCGCTTTTTCTAAATCACGAAGTCCAATATTCGGATATATTGAGTCAAAATAATTTCTTAACCCGTTGCGTAAAATAGCATTTGGGTTCCCCGCAATATATGCGTCAAAGTAAACACATCGTAACTTATGGGTTTCCCAATGTGATATCCCCCATCTTTCAAATGAAAGTCTCTTATAAACCAAGACATTCTTGGAACGTTCTTCGAATGTCTTACAAACTTATCTCGCCTTAAATAGTTGTGCCGAAGAATTCTGGCCGACTCTAGACAAGATTTCATCAATCATGTCTCCGGGTAGGTCTCTTAAAATATTGGGTTGTCTATCCATTTTGTGTTTTTAAACTGTAAAATAGACAAGAGTTAGATTCATAAAAAAATACTTATTAATACAAGCAATTTTTACATATATCATAAAGCATAAGAACACTATATTACATATATTACACCACACGAATACAACTATCTTATTCCGACTCGCTCGTTTCTTCTTCTTCGGTTTTGGTTCGTTTTGCCAAGTTTCTAGGGATATATGATGTTCCCCTAATACGAGCCGTCGTTGTCCACATTGGTTTAGAAAAACCTGGTGGTTTAGAGGTTCCCGGGTCATTGTTACAACTTAAGGACTTCGGGGGTTGACGATACATATAAAGTTCATCGGGGTTGGAATTAGATTTCTCTATTTTTATGCCCTTTCCCTTATTATTTTCTTTTGCCTTTTTAAATTCAGTTGGGGTAATTTCTATAACATCATCGGAATTCTCGTCGGAATCCGATTCATCGGAGATTTGGTAATCCTCCCAATATTTTGCTTCCTTGGCGGAAACACCATTGACCATAATTAACTTTGGTCGGTTGGTTGAGGATTTTCTTTTACTTAACCGTTTTATTATTTCCCCCACCGGTTCTATTTCTTCATCCGGTTCCGATTCTTCTTCCGGTTCCGATTCTTCTTCCGGTTCCGACTCTTCTTCCGGTTCCTCTTCGGGAACTTGTGAATCAGTCCACAAATCATTCCAATTTACATTTGACTCTTCATTATTATTAGGTGAGTCAATGGGACTTGTTCTAGAGGTAGACATCTATCACATAATATCAAACACGTTAAGAGATTAATATATCACATAATATTCATATGTTAAAAATATATAGTTTCCAAAAAATGTTAAGCAATCATTTTTAAAGAAAACACGGTCGAAGTCCAGACTCACTAATGCATCCTAACAAACTCGATAAGACACACTAATGCAATTTTTCTGGTTCTCTAAGACCAACGCTCGGATACCAACTGAAATGTCCCGTTCTTATTGATTAAAAACGTTCCATATTAATTGATTTCGTTGCGAGGTTTTGACCTCTATATGAGACGTTTTTCAAAGACTGCATTCATTTTTAAACAAACCATAACCTTTATTTCATCAATAAAGGTTTAAAAAGCTTTACGTAGATTATCAAATAATGATAATCTAAAATATCCTGTTTACACACGACCATTACATAATGGTTTACAATACAAATATGTTACAACAAAATAAGTTTCTTGAATGCAGTTTTTACACAATATCATACAAGCATGGACTCCAAATCTTGTCCTTATTTAAGTATGCGACAGCGGAAGCTCTTAATAATCACCTGAGAATAAACATGCTTAAAACGTCAACAAAAATGTTGGTGAGTTATAGGTTTAACCTATATATATCAAATCGTAACAATAGACCACAAGATTTCATATTTCAATACACATCCCATACATAGAGATAAAAATCATTCATATGGTGAACACCTGGTAACCGACAATAACAAGATGCATATATAAGAATATCCCCATCATTCCGGGACACCCTTCGGATATGATATAAATTTCGAAGTACTAAAGCATCCGGTACTTTGGATGGGGTTTGTTAGGCCCAATAGATCTATCTTTAGGATTCGCGTCAATTAGGGTGTCTGTTCCCTAATTCTTAGATTACCAGACTTAATAAAAAGGGGCATATTCGATTTCGATAATTCAACCATAGAATGTAGTTTCACGTACTTGTGTCTATTTTGTAAATCATTTATAAAACCTGCATGTATTCTCATCCCAAAAATATTAGATTTTAAAAGTGGGACTATAACTCACTTTCACAGATTTTTACTTCGTCGGGAAGTAAGACTTGGCCACTGGTTGATTCACGAACCTATAACAATATATACATATATATCAAAGTATGTTCAAAATATATTTACAACACTTTTAATATATTTTGATGTTTTAAGTTTATTAAGTCAGCTGTCCTCGTTAGTAACCTACAACTAGTTGTCCACAGTTAGATGTACAGAAATAAATCGATAAATATTATCTTGAATCTGTAGTGACCCGGAAATTTCCGATCAAATTTAAACTTTAATCTTTATATGTATCCGACACGATAAGCAAAATCTGTAATGTTGAGTCTCGAAAAGTTTGAAAACTATATTCATGTAATCAATTACCCTTTGACCATGTCTGACGATTCACGAACAAAAATGTGTAAATAGAAATGTATGTGTATGTACATATGTGTATTTTTTTTTAAGCTAAGAAATATTGATAAAACATTTAAGAGCTTGGTGATACAAAAATAGATTATGAGATTATTATGTGACTTGAAAGCATTGAACGAATTAGTTGATATGAATATAAGCTACGAGATCTATTTTATGAACATAGAAATGCTATCACAGTAGTTAGTGAATAATACTTTACTTGAACGTATTTGTTCGATGTAAGTTTATCAATGAGATTAAAAGATAATATCAAGTGATTGATTTATCAGGTACATTGAATTATAATTACGAGTCTTTGTTATGAGGTCCACTTGAATTAGAAAACTCTTACTTTTAACGGTATTCGGAATATTTAGTAAAGTGATTCCATGTAAGAACAAAAGTGTTATTATTGAGGATTAGACAGAGGTTAGCGGAGAGTCTCGTTTAATTATCAAAAGCGTACCTTGCAATGATTGACTTGTGTCACTTGGTAGGTTAATTATTTAGTTTTCTTAATATTGAAGACGTTTTACGATATAGATGAAACCTTTTAAAGAATGATTTTGAATATAACTAATTCTGGAAAACTAAATTATATTTATTCAATTTAGTACAAACACATTTTTTTTCGATATAATAGAATTTGATTATAAAATATTTTTATGGATTTTCAATGATATAAAAATAAAAATAAATATAAAATAAAGATTTCTAATGAGCACCAAAAGACTACAACATTTCATCACAAGATTGAAAGTTAAAATGTTGGAAATCACTAAACCTGCGCACTTGCACGAGAAAAATCATAACTAAATCATACTGACTCGAAAAAGGGTGATTCCGGTGTCCAAACGACCGTAACTCAAAAATCTACAACTTTCATGAAGACACCATACACGAATCGTGTACCTATCTACACGAAACGTGTAATCTTGTGCCGACATATTTTGGTGGCGGCTCACTATGCAACATGTTTTTAATTTTTATTAATATTATATTATATTATTATATTATTTATAAATCTATATATATAGGATTGATCATAATTGTTTTCTAACTATCTATCTCTCACACTCTCTCTATAATTATATTTATTATTATTATTGTTAGTGTTATTATTATTATTATTATTAGTATTATTATACATAAAATACTACGACGAGGTCATGGGCGAGTTATTTCAAAACGGGTTTTATGAGCGGGATAGAGCTAAGGAAATTATGAGTTATGGTTATGGAGGTGATGGGTATTGTTCATGGGTATGCTTGTGAGGTTAAACTAGTGTTTGTCACCTCCATTGCGTCTACGTACCTTTCCTACAATATTGAACCTCAATATTGATACGTGAGTACTCCTAATTTAATTTTTACATACTAATAGTGTATCCCTGACTAGTGCTCGAGAAAATAGGATTATGCATGCTTGTAAATTTGATAGTGCCCTTAGATAGGTTATGCCGAATCTTAAAGGTTGTTATATTATAGTTGAAGGAAGATATAAGATTTGCATGTCCTTAAAAAGCTAGAAAAAAATTAAGAACTTTTCCTTTAGATGCCAAATAGATTTGATGGACGGATTAAAAGTTATAGTAAATTAAAATTTCGTAAAAATGATTATTATCGTCGTTAATATCGTTGTCTTAATTTTTTTTATCAAATTGTTATTATTCCAAAATAACACGACTGTTACTTATTATTATTATCAATACTATATTATTAACTAGAAATGTAATACAAATTATATAACTACCTTAATAGAATCTATCGCAGTATTTTTATGATATTAAATGAACTTTATAAGTTTTATTACTTAAGATATATAAAAGTATATTTTAATATAAAATTTTATTTATAAACGAATTATATTATTTACTTTATTAAATCTTTAAAAAAAAATATTTTAAAAATATAAAACGACGATATTTAAATTATATAATAAAACATTTATAAAGTTTTGAAATCATTTGGAGTTAAACTAATTTTTGTCGACCTTTGCATACTAGACTCGAGCATTAGGATTGTGGTACACTATGACTTAACTTAATGTATTAGACAAATATTGACAAATACATAATTATATATAAATAATTTAGGTTCGTGAATCCAAGGCCAACCTTACACTTGTTCAATGATGTTATATGTATTTTTACTACAAAATACAGTATGGTGAGTTTCATTTGCCTTTTTACCCTTTATATTTTTGGGCTGAGAATACATGCGCAATTTTTATAAATGTTTTACGAAATAGACACAAGTAATCGAAACTACATTATATGGTTGAATTATCGAAATCGAATATGCCCCTTTTATTTAAGTCTGGTAATCTAAGAATTAGGGAACAGACACCCTAATTGACGCGAATCCTAAAGATAGATCTATTGGGCCTAACAAACCCCATCCAAAGTACCGGATGCTTTAGTACTTCGAAATTTATATCATATCCGAAGGAGGATCCCGGAATGATAGGGGATATTCTTATATGCATATTGTTAATGTCGGTTACCAGGTGTTCACCATTTGAATGATTATTTTTGTCTCTATGCATGGGACGTATATTTATGAGAACTGGAAATGAAATTCTTGTGGTCTATTAAAATGATGGAAATAAATGATTATGATAAACTAATGAACTCACCAACCTTTTGGTTGACACTTGAAAGCATGTTTATTCTCAGGTTTGAAAGAGATCTTCCGCTGTGCATTAGCTCATTTTAAAGATATTACTTGGAGTCATTCATGACATATTTCAAAAGACGTTGCATTCGAGTCGTTGAAGTTCATTAAAGATTATTATTAAGTAAATGACAGATTAGGTCATTTATAGTTTGGATATTATGAAATGGTATGCATACATGTCAATTTTCGATGTAAAAAAAGATTGTCTTTTAAAAACGAATGCAATGTTTGTAAAATGTATCATATAGAGGTCAAATACCTCGCAATGTAATCAACTATTGTGAATCGTTTATAATGTATATGAACGGGTCCTTTCAGTTGGTATCAGAGCGGTGGTCTTAGCGAACCAGGTCTGCATTAGTGTGTCTAACTGATAAGTCGTTAGGATACATTAGTGAGTCTGGACTTCGACCGTGTCTGCATGTCAAAAGTTTTGCTTATCATTTCGTGTCGAAAATTACCTGCTTATCATTTTTAAGTCTAGACGCGCTTTCCTGCATTTATTGCATAATAGTGTATAGACGAATTCTTATCTTAGCATATCTGATACTGTGAACTTTGACTGACATTTTTCAAAGATTCTCCGTAATTTATGGGATTTTGGTATTATATATACATATGTAAATTATGTATAGAAAGATATCAAATCTAACTCCTATAATCTATTTCATATCAAAAATTCATTCCCTTGATCATACGAGATGGATCCCTCAACCAGTTCGAATTCCTCAGATTACGACAGCTATTCCGATATGGAGTCTCATTCCAGCTCCGAAAGCAGTATGACCGGAATAGATCAACCAATCAGTCATCACCTATTCTGGATGAAATGGGGATGGGTTCGTAGCCTCCTCAATTATTGGAGACAAGAAGAAGGTGATCCTTTCCATCCACCAAATTGCCCTATTGACAATGAACCTGAAGCACTTACCGGCGAACCTGTTCGAGAAACCATTTTCTCTCTCATCTCCAGAGTATCTCGTCACGATTATATACTACACCAAATTCTTGATTATATTTATCCGCTCGTCCGAACCGACGATCACCCCGGTGTAATAGAAGAAGTTAACGAGCTTCGCGCTTGGGTAGTGGCTTTGGAGAATACGGTGCGAAGGTTACAAACACCATCAGCAGCACCAGCAGCGTAACCAGTACCGCCAGTAACATCCACATCGCAAGTCTCAATACTAAAAGCACCAGCAGCATCACCGACATCAACATCAACCACCATTATTAACATCAACAGGATCATTACCACCACCAACAATCACATCCGCATCACACACCTCAATATCCCAATCTGTATATCGGATATCAACGTCACACGCACCAAAGATACCAAGGAGTACCAACAACAACAAACGATGAAGTATTGATTCATAACTTCATCGGAGAAACATTCTGTGGTGATTAGGTAATCTCTAAAGTTTTAGAGATTATCTTTCTCAGCCTTAACTGTAAACCAGATGAGTGGACAGAGATGATAGAGAGAAGAACCGAAACCCTAACAAGACTGGTGCGTAAGGTACAAGATAGACTTGTTTTACCAACATCATCAGCAGTACCAATAGCCTCACCAACACAGTCAATGCTGTCAACATTGTTAGAATCGTCAGCACCTCTAACCTCACAAGTTTCGCCAATTCAAGAATCACTGTGGAAACCATTACAAATTAATAACAAGTATATTGTATCAACGAGTTATGAAGTATTAACTCAGTTCCTCCGAAGAATTTATATGTATATTCTATAAAAAAATTTTTTTTACCATAATAAATCTTTCTGTACTAAGCTATTATGTATGGAACTTAACTATCTGGTTAATTCATATTACTAATTTGCTATGATGTACATTCTTCGTTAACAATTTAATCATTGTTAACTACAATCTCTGCTTCAACTCAATGAATTTTATTTCATAATAAATCAAGTGTATCATTCAATAACATGTTTGATTATACACTTTCATCTTTGATATACCCGAAATTTACGGGAAAACAATATTCGTATCTTGCGAAGTTAGCAAGAGTTCCATGAGCATCAGCATGATTCACTAAGGAAATACATATAAATATTGAAGCATTGATTACATTAGTGAAATACTCCGCAAAGTTTATGTAATCTCTAATGTTTTAGAGAAAATTCATTTCTAATTCAATCCGAAAATCAAATGAGCTTAGTATGATATTAACTCATTGAATCTGTACTACATCTGAAGAAAATATACCCACATATATTTTCATAAAGATTGTAATGAGAATTCGTGTTCAAAATATTATTTGTGAAATTTTTTTAACGGGTAGGTAATACCCGAGAGATATATAAAATCACAATTAATATGTTACATTCTTCAATTCTGATTCAATAATCATCAACTAAACCAATATACATTCTTCTATAGAAATCAAAACAATCATACTCATTCGAATCTAATTACATATTCTGATTTTGGGAATTTCAGAATTCAACTCGAGATACAACCAAAATCATCACTCTTAGATCCTTATATTTTTCAAAGCTATACTTTGACTTCAAAACTGTGATAGCACATCACTTTTAATCGTAACACACAAGATGGATATGAGAAATCATTCGGGACTTAGGACGATTTCATCATTTGGATATTGACTATGACAATCTGCAATCAAAACCCTCCGAAATTCTAGAAGACACTTCAAATAATAAACAATTGAGATGATGATCCAACCACACGTTACCCGAAGTTTTGTACCTGAAAAACTCTCGAAACCAAAGTCATAATCTAACATGTACCTGCGTCGAATTCTTCTAGCAAGAACAACATTTCGATTCCTTTTCAAAGTAGCCAATTTTGTCACGGATCCAGCAAGTCAACTTCGATTTTTTCAGTCGGACCAGTCTTATTATAACCCTGATAGATACGTTGCCCTTTCGTCATTATTACTGGGGAACCTTTCATATTCCACCATATTACCACCAGCATTTAATCATCTAAAACACGATTCTTCTGAACCCACCTCAGATTGATAACCAGAGATTCAGATATTATTGCATTAAATGCAGAGGAAACATAAAAATGGTAGATGGTTTAAACGGTCAAAAGTTTGATGATAAAAGATAGTGAGTTGGTAAAGCTCAGAAAAAGAAAGGATTTGGTACTGAAAAATGGATTGAGCAAAGTATGAAGGAAGCTATGGACAAATCACAGAGACTGAATCTGCCTTCAAAGGATCCAAATGATTCAGTGCCTGCTGAACTCATTAGCGAACACCTTATTTCTTATTCTAAATCTCCACAGACAAATATTATTCATCATCATCATATCTTGAATATTCTAAGATATCATAGTATCTTTCATTATAAATATCCTTGATAATTCTGAAGATATTTTCATAAGTATTCTCATTTGAAATCAATTATCTCTCTGTAATATCTGCAACATAAAAAGAAACTGTGTTAGTTTCTAAATACTGAAAAATTCGAATATGAATGTTTTTGAAGTAGTGTTGGGAACTGATACATGAGTTAATATAATATAATGACACTTGATCAACGTCATTATATTACAGTAGGTCATGTTAAGTTTCTAATGGGATGTGATGATTCACAGCACCATCATCATGTGCCATTTACACGACTCTTACATTCGATCTAATCCTTAAACATAGCAAGAAAATATTTCTTGATGATTCGATCTTTTACAGGATATTCTGGTAATTTGACAAGTCAAAATCGCATCATTAAGATTTCCTTCTTAGAACATTAACTATGTTCATTCCAAAATTCATAACTGCAAATTCTGGACCATTACTCGCTTGACTCGAGGACGGGAAGAGGAAACGAAAGAATGAAGCTCCAAACTAGAAATTGGAGCATAAACCGCAGCAAATAAAAGAGAATATTAATTATGGGTGACAATGATTATAGAAGACAGATGCAGGGGCATCAAAATATAAGGGAAGATATAAAACTCAACAACCACCCTGAAGCTACAAACCGTGCATATCAATACGTATTGCCACGTAAAGGCACGGAAAAATTAATAACACTATAACCCCAAGATAATAGTAGAAGTAAATAAAATCTTCCGGTGGTAGATGAAAGAGAAGGATGACAGATGTAAAAATTAAGAGTATATCAAGGATCAAAATGGGATGGAGCATATTGACGAATGTTTTAAAGTATGAACTGAGGAGAAAGAATAGAAGGTGTGATTTGTAAGGAAACAAAGAGGGTGGATTTATAGAAAAATATCCGACAGAGCAATCGGAACAGATTATTACATTTACTCAAAGAAGATCCTGATTTCCTAAGTCGCCGAAGAACCAAATCTTATTACGAAAATTTTCTTTAAATCCCTTAAATTCCGGAAATCAATCATAGCTACGTCATCAGTTAAAACAAATCTACATTTACTCATTTCGCTCTTTTACGATAGCTTCACTCATACGCTTCGAGAAATCGAATTATTTTATCCGTACTTCTTAATCATGATAAAACTCTATGTATCAGCTTATATTCGTCATAATAACATTCTTACTATTAGCTATGACGACCTCTATCAAATTTCGGGACGAAATTTCTTTTAACGGGTAGGTACTGTAGTGACCCGGAAATTTCCGATCAAATTTAAACTTTAATCTTTATATGTATCCGACACGATAAGCAAAATCTGTAATGTTGAGTCTCGAAAAGTTTGAAAACTATATTCATGTAATCAATTACCCTTTGACCATGTCTGACGATTCACGAACAAAAATGTGTAAATAGAAATGTATGTGTATGTACATATGTGTATTTTTTTTTAAGCTAAGAAATATTGATAAAACATTTAAGAGCTTGGTGATACAAAAATAGATTATGAGATTATTATGTGACTTGAAAGCATTGAACGAATTAGTTGATATGAATATAAGCTACGAGATCTATTTTATGAACATAGAAATGCTATCACAGTAGTTAGTGAATAATACTTTACTTGAACGTATTTGTTCGATGTAAGTTTATCAATGAGATTAAAAGATAATATCAAGTGATTGATTTATCAGGTACATTGAATTATAATTACAAGTCTTTGTTATGAGGTCCACTTGAATTAGAAAACTCTTACTTTTAACGGTATTCGGAATATTTAGTAAAGTGATTCCATGTAAGAACAAAAGTGTTATTATTGAGGATTAGACAGAGGTTAGCGGAGAGTCTCGTTTAATTATCAAAAGCGTACCTTGCAATGATTGACTTGTGTCACTTGGTAGGTTAATTATTTAGTTTTCTTAATATTGAAGACGTTTTACGATATAGATGAAACCTTTTAAAGAATGATTTTGAATATAACTAATTCTGGAAAACTAAATTATATTTATTCAATTTAGTACAAACACATTTTTTTTCGATATAATAGAATTTGATTATAAAATATTTTTATGGATTTTCAATGATATAAAAATAAAAATAAATATAAAATAAAGATTTCTAATGAGCACCAAAAGACTACAACATTTCATCACAAGATTGAAAGTTAAAATGTTGGAAATCACTAAACCTGCGCACTTGCACGAGAAAAATCATAACTAAATCATACTGACTCGAAAAAGGGTGATTCCGGTGTCCAAACGACCGTAACTCAAAAATCTACAACTTTCATGAAGACACCATACACGAATCGTGTACCTATCTACACGAAACGTGTAATCTTGTGCCGACATATTTTGGTGGCGGCTCACTATGCAACATGTTTTTAATTTTTATTAATATTATATTATGTTATTATATTATTTATAAATCTATATATATAGGATCGATCATAATTGTTTTCTAACTATCTATCTCTCACACTCTCTCTATAATTATATTTATTATTATTATTGTTAGTGTTATTATTATTATTATTATTAGTATTATTATACATAAAATACTACGACGAGGTCATGGGCGAGTTATTTCAAAACGGGTTTTATGAGCGGGATAGAGCTAAGGAAATTATGAGTTATGGTTATGGAGGTGATGGGTATTGTTCATGGGTATGCTTGTGAGGTTAAACTAGTGTTTGTCACCTCCATTGCGTCTACGTACCTTTCCTACAATATTGAACCTCAATATTGATACGTGAGTACTCCTAATTTAATTTTTACATACTAATAGTGTATCCCTGACTAGTGCTCGAGAAAATAGGATTATGCATGCTTGTAAATTTGATAGTGCCCTTAGATAGGTTATGCCGAATCTTAAAGGTTGTTATATTATAGTTGAAGGAAGATATAAGATTTGCATGTCCTTAAAAAGCTAGAAAAAAATTAAGAACTTTTCCTTTAGATGCCAAATAGATTTGATGGACGGATTAAAAGTTATAGTAAATTAAAATTTCGTAAAAATGATTATTATCGTCGTTAATATCGTTGTCTTAATTTTTTTTATCAAATTGTTATTATTCCAAAATAACACGACTGTTACTTATTATTATTATCAATACTATATTATTAACTAGAAATGTAATACAAATTATATAACTACCTTAATAGAATCTATCGCAGTATTTTTATGATATTAAATGAACTTTATAAGTTTTATTACTTAAGATATATAAAAGTATATTTTAATATAAAATTTTATTTATAAACGAATTATATTATTTACTTTATTAAATCTTTAAAAAAAAATATTTTAAAAATATAAAACGACGATATTTAAATTATATAATAAAACATTTATAAAGTTTTGAAATCATTTGGAGTTAAACTAATTTTTGTCGACCTTTGCATACTAGACTCGAGCATTAGGATTGTGGTACACTATGACTTAACTTAATGTATTAGACAAATATTGACAAATACATAATTATATATAAATAATTTAGGTTCGTGAATCCAAGGCCAACCTTACACTTGTTCAATGATGTTATATGTATTTTTACTACAAAATACAGTATGGTGAGTTTCATTTGCCTTTTTACCCTTTATATTTTTGGGCTGAGAATACATGCGCAATTTTTATAAATGTTTTACGAAATAGACACAAGTAATCGAAACTACATTATATGGTTGAATTATCGAAATCGAATATGCCCCTTTTATTTAAGTCTGGTAATCTAAGAATTAGGGAACAGACACCCTAATTGACGCGAATCCTAAAGATAGATCTATTGGGCCTAACAAACCCCATCCAAAGTACCGGATGCTTTAGTACTTCGAAATTTATATCATGTCCGAAGGAGGATCCCGGAATGATAGGGGATATTCTTATATGCATATTGTTAATGTCGGTTACCAGGTGTTCACCATTTGAATGATTATTTTTGTCTCTATGCATGGGACGTATATTTATGAGAACTGGAAATGAAATTCTTGTGGTCTATTAAAATGATGGAAATAAATGATTATGATAAACTAATGAACTCACCAACCTTTTGGTTGACACTTGAAAGCATGTTTATTCTCAGGTTTGAAAGAGATCTTCCGCTGTGCATTAGCTCATTTTAAAGATATTACTTGGAGTCATTCATGACATATTTCAAAAGACGTTGCATTCGAGTCGTTGAAGTTCATTAAAGATTATTATTAAGTAAATGACAGATTAGGTCATTTATAGTTTGGATATTATGAAATGGTATGCATACATGTCAATTTTCGATGTAAAGAAAGATTGTCTTTTAAAAACGAATGCAATGTTTGTAAAATGTATCATATAGAGGTCAAATACCTCGCAATGTAATCAACTATTGTGAATCGTTTATAATGTATATGAACGGGTCCTTTCAGAATCAATCCACGACCCAGTGTATACGTATCTCAGTATTGATCACAACTCAAACTATATATATTTTGGAATCAACCTCAACCCTGTATAGCTAACTCCAACATTCACATATAAAGTGTCTATGGTTGTTCCGAAATATATATAGATGTGTCGACATGATAGGTCGAAACATTGTATACGTGTCTATGGTATCTCAAGATTACACAATATATAATACAAGTTGATTAAGTTATGGTTGGAATAAATTTGTTACCAATTTTCACGTAGCTAAAATGAGAAAAATTATCCAATCTTGTTTTACCCATAACTTCTTCATTTTAAATCCGTTTTGAGTGAATCAAATTGCTATGGTTTCATATTGAACTCTATTTTATGAATCTAAACAAAAAAAGTATAGGTTTCTAGTCGGAAAAATAAGTTACAAGTCGTTTTTGTAAAGGTAGTCATTTCAGTCGAAAGAACGACGTCTAGATGACCATTTTAGAAAACATACTTCCACTTTGAGTTTAACCATAATTTTTGGATATAGTTTCATGTTCATAATAAAAATCATTTTCTCAGAATAACAACTTTTAAATCAAAGTTTATCATAGTTTTTAATTAACTAACCCAAAACAGCCCGCGGTGTTACTACGACGGCGTAAATCCGGTTTTACGGTGTTTTTCGTGTTTCCAGGTTTTAAATCATTAAGTTAGCATATCATATAGATATAGAACATGTGTTTAGTTGATTTTAAAAGTCAAGTTAGAAGGATTAACTTTTGTTTGTGAACAAGTTTAGAATTAACTAAACTATGTTCTAGTGATTACAAGTTTAAACCTTCGAATAAGATAGCTTTATATGTATGAATCGAATGATGTTATGAACATCATTACTACCTTAAGTTCCTTGGATGAACCTACTGGAAAAGAGAAAAATGGATCTAGCTTCAATGGATCCTTGGATGGCTCAAAGTTCTTGAAGCAAAATCATGACACGAAAACAAGTTCAAGTAAGATCATCACTTGAAATAAGATTGTTATAGTTATAGAAATTGAACCAAAGTTTGAATATGATTATTACCTTGTATTAGAATGATAACCTACTGTAAGAAACAAAGATTTCTTGAGGTTGGATGATCACCTTACAAGATTGGAAGTGAGCTAGCAAACTTGAAAGTATTCTTGATTTTATGAAACTAGAACTTTTGGAATTTATGAAGAACACTTAGAACTTGAAGATAGAACTTGAGAGAGTTCAATTAGATGAAGAAAATTGAAGAATGAAAGTGTTTGTAGGTGTTTTTGGTCGTTGGTGTATGGATTAGATATAAAGGATATGTAATTTTGTTTTCATGTAAATAAGTCATGAATGATTACTCATATTTTTGTAATCTTATGAGATATTTCATGCTAGTTGCCAAATGATGGTTCCCACATGTGTTAGGTGACTCACATGGGCTGCTAAGAGCTGATCATTGGAGTGTATATACCAATAGTACATACATCTAAAAGCTGTGTATTGTACGAGTACGAATACGGGTGCATACGAGTAGAATTGTTGATGAAACTGAACGAGAATGTAATTGTAAGAATTTTTGTTAAGTAGAAGTATTTTGATAAGTGTATTGAAGTCTTTCAAAAGTGTATAAATACATATTAAAACACTACATGTATATACATTTTAACTGAGTCGTTAAGTCATCGTTAGTCGTTACATGTAAGTGTTGTTTTGAAACCTTTAGGTTAACGATCTTGTTAAATGTTGTTAACCCAATGTTTATAATATCAAAAGAGATTTTAAATTATTATATTATCATGATATTATGATGTACGAATATCTCTTAATATGATATATATACATTAAATGTCGTTACAACGATAAACGTTACATATATGTCTCGTTTCAAAATCATTAAGTTAGTAGTCTTGTTTTTACATATGTAGTTCATTGTTAATATAATTAATGATATGTTTACTTATCATAATATCATGTTAACTATATATATAACCATATATATGTCATCATATAGTTTTTTTACAAGTTTTAACGTTCGTGAATCACCGGTCAACTTGGGTGGTCAATTGTCTATATGAAACCTATTTCAATTAATCAAGTCTTAACAAGTTTGATTGCTTAACATGTTGGAAACATTTAATCATGTAAACATCAATCTCAATTAATATATATAAACATGGAAAAGTTCGGGTCACTACATATATGCTAGAATTCTTTGACAATTCTCTGCTCGAAAACGTAGATAAGTTAGAACACATCAGTATGCTTATTTGACTTAGAACTTTTCTGTGTTTAACTGCTCGAAATCTTAGTTAAACTGTGCCTGGAAACTTACTGCTCGAAAACTTGATCAAAAACATCTGCTCGAAAATCTTGAAAACATAGTGCTCGAAAACTAGTGCTCGAAAACTAGTGCTCGAAAACTTAGTTAAATAGTGCTCGAAAACTTAGTTAATTAGTGCTCGAAAACTTAGTTAAACAGTGCTCGAAAACTTAGTTAAACTCTGCACGAAAACTTTCAACCTTGTGCTCGAAAACTTGACTAAAATCCTGCTCGAAAATCTTCCTGCTTAAAAATTGTTTGAAACCATCTGCTCGAAAACTTTACAAGAAAACCTCCTGCCTGAAACCCCTATAAAGCCCAAAAAAAAAAAAAAAAAAAAAAACAAAAAATTTGGAAAACTCAAGTAAAATTTTAATTTTTTCTTGCACTCAAAAGATCATTTTTTACGCTAGATTTAAATTTTCACGACAGAAAATTTTTCGGACCCTAAAACCACCGGAAAACGCACGATTTTGAACGAAATTTGTTATAAAATTTTGGAAAAAGTCAACATTTTTCCTCAACCCCTCGGTCACATATTAGTTTATATCTCAAAAGTTTACAACATAAATTTTTGTCGAAAAATTTTGGAGGGAAACCAAAACGTGCACTTAACAGACACTAACGGACACTTAACGGAAAGCTAACGAAAACCAACGAAACCTCATTTTCAAAATTTGATTCATGTGAATCATATTTTAAGGGGGAGAAAAGTGATATTTCTTAAGTTTATTTGTCATTTCGTGGTTTGCTCGTAAACCTTTTCTGTCTTAAGCCCTTTGTTGAACAACCGTCCTGTTAACATGGCAAATTGTGATGATCACGTGTCCTCTAATATTGAGGAAGAGATACAATTATACACTGATATTACTCATGAATATTACAACTCTATGCATAATAATTCTGTGTTTATATCTGATGTATTGCAAACTTGTCCTGAAACACCTCTTGATCAAAATGATACAAGTGCATGTAGCTTTGCTTGTCATACCCCACTCCCACCTGTCTAAATGAAACTGCCCATTAAATCTGAATCTGTGCCTTTTAATGATGAATGTGTGTTTCCTATACTACCTGATATGTATGTAGACAACTTTTCCAAGATGAATAGAGACCTTAGATCATTTGTTAGTCAAATTAGCGAACTAAAAAATGAGAACTCTAGGTTGAAATCAGAATTGGAATTAATAGTGTCATATCATACTTATTTGAAAATAAAACAGGATCTAGCTGACAAAGTAACTGAATTAAGAGAACTAGAAAGTAGTGTGAAACCCCTACGGATAGAAAGGACAGATTTTAAACTCAGGAATGCAGTTCTCACCGAAAAAGTTAACAACGCTGAAAAAGAACTTAAGAAGCTTAATAATTCTAAGATACTTTTCCTAGAGACTGTAGAACAGAACACTAGAAAGCCTTTGAGTGACCTGGCCGAGAAGACTTCTGAATGCTCTAAGTTAGTTACAGAAAACTTAGACTTGAAAACCCAACTAAGTTTACTTGAAGAAAAACTTTACAGAACTGACCAAGCTAAAGTAGTCTTAGATGGCCACATTTCTAAACAAGCTCTGTTCTTGAATCGACCCAAAAACTCCTACCAAAAACACCAGGGTTAAGGTTTGAAAATCCTCAAATACAGTCCAAGATCTCCAAAGCCGAACCTTGTTTATATGATGGTAGATACATTAAGATAGGTTTGCCAGAGAGACTCACTTTTGCCAATGAAAGTGAGATTGAGGAGAGAATAGCCAATCGATCAACAAAAATGAAACGTGAGGTGTCGTTAATTTATGACAAAATAAATGCAAATTACATGAGAAAAGATGGTTCATATTATAACACTCCTCTCGATTTATTCAATGATTTTGAAAGTTTGAATGCTCAAAATAGTCCTAAAAGGCGTATAATCTATTTACCAACCTTGGTTTTAGAAAGATACATATCAGTCTGGAGGACGAACTTGATCAAAACAAAATCAAATATTTTGACAACGAACTCAAATTTCAAATGATCATTAAGGCTTTACAACACCAAATCTTTGTCATTGAATCCCAAAACAACAAACTGGTCTCCAATGTTCATAAACTTGAAAATCAAATTGCAAACCAAGTTGTTAATTTTTGTGAATTGATTTCAAAGAACACTGAATCACGGGACTCAAACCCAAAATTCGTGAATGACTCTATCAATTGTGAAGGTCTAGCACAAGAACTCAAAGACTTTAGTGATTCTCTTTTGACCAAATTTGATATTATTGAACGCATGTTAGAATCATCTTGGTCCAAATCTCTAGATCACTTCTTAGAATATCAACCCAAGATTCCAGAAGTTAAGGTAGAACCACAACTCGAGAAAGAACCTATCTCTTTAGGAGCTCAGAATGTTGAGACTGACCTTACTTAATTTGTTGACAAGCTAGAACAAGAAAACATAGATCTTCAGGTTAAATGTGAGACCTATAAGAAAACTCTAGCAACAATTAAGAAGATGCCTGTAGTTCCCAAAGTAGAACCCACTTATAATTTTAAAGACTCTGTTGTAGTTTCTGTTGATGACCTCGTCTTAGAAATTCAGGAGTTAAAAGCTCATGAGAATCTACTTAAGGAAGAGAATGAGACCTTGCATGACCAATGTGATTCCCTGGAAAGTATGGACTTCGTGACCAAGACCATATATTTAAAACCTGGATTATACAAGATTTGTCCTGGTACTGAGACCTTACTAACCTCTACTGACGCTCCAAAATCAAATGTGTCAGTTGGTTCCTGAGTTACAAAGTCAGAATTGTCCAATGCTTCAACATCTACACCCAAGACTAAGAAAAATCATGTGACTTTTGCCAAGACCAATCCCAAACCCATAGTGTACCAATTCTCAATGTACTCAAAGACTGCTATACGTAAAACACCAAAGACCTTGGAGGCTCCAAAATTAAAAGACAACGGTCCTCATAAGTCTACACAGACACCGAGGAAAACCCCCATGAAACCAAAAGTTCACCTGGATACTCCACCCAAAAGGTTCTCTAACCCCAAACCAAAAGAGCGAGTTTTTCCAAAGTCAATGGTGACTCCGAGAAAAACATCCTCGAAACCAAACGAACCCAAAGTTACCCAACCCAAATCAAAGGAATTTAATGTTTCCCTACCCGCAGAATTCAAGTTGCCAAGCAAAAGGACTTACTCCGGTTACCAGACCAAGTTCAATCGCCCGTTCTGGAAACAACTTATGGGAAAATGGGGAGATTACGGGTCTTCGCGGTCAATATGGTTGGCTTACACACAAACCCATGAAACCATCCATAGGTCCGAAAAATACCCCGCGCACCAAAATTGACCTTGTTTCTAAATACTCAAAGAATAATCTTGCTAAACAAGTGTCAAATAAGAAGTGGACAACCAAACCATTTTCAACACCAAGATCCACTTCTTCTTCAAAACTAATTAAGTACTCTTCGTCTGAGTTACTTAAACTTAAGCCAAGATCCATTTCTCTGGCTATGTCAAAAGATTTTCAACCATCCTTGATTCCACAAAATCAACTTTCTACATATACGTCATGTATCAGACCCAAGTAGAACTCAATGTCCATAAGTCAGATCGAAAATGCCTATAAATGGTATTCTAAATTTGTAGGTTTTTCTTATGCCCGAGAGACATATTAAATTAATGTGGCTAATACGTTATAACCCCAAGTCGGGTCATACCCAATAACAAGCTTACCGACACTCTAAATGTATTTAATCTCAACGGTTGGATCGTTAAATAAATACGTAACACTTGAACTTTAGAAAATCGGTTTTCTAAAATATTATCACTTGAAATAAATTATTTCGATAATTTATATTTAATTATTTATAGGTTTAAATAATTACATTGTGTTATATTTTATAAAAGGTTTATAAAATAAGCAAGTAACTTAATAAAATACATGGTTTTATATAAATATAACAAGTTTTATATATATTAAGACATTGTTATTTTATTAAACATGTGCAGAATTTTGTGTCTCCAAGGATGACACACCCATGCCTATTTTGTTACTTTTAACACAATATTCCTTATGTACATGCAAGGGTCTTAAAACCAAGGCTTGACTCAAGTTGTAGGACACATAAGTGATCAAAAAAACTGCATTCAGCTCAATTTTTTGGGCATTTCTGGCTGAACTGTTTTAACAAAAAAAAGGAGCATTTTGCTTGTAAAATCAAGTGATTAAGTGTTCTAAATCTTAACCAATTTGAAGGTTATGTTGGTGCATCAAAAGCTTGGGGTATTACACACTTGAGGCTTCAAGTTAGAAGCTTTCTTGCCTTCATCTTCATCATCATCTTGCACATTTGTAAACTTCCCTCAACAAGCTTGAGGAGGTATAATCTCTAAACCCACTCTTAGTTTATAAGTATGTTTCACAACTTGATCCTATTTGGGATTTAACTTTAAATGGTTAAAGATTTACAAGTTTTAAAATGGAAATTTATACGCTTCCGCAAATCTTATTTCTGGAATGATTATAAGTATTATGAAACTAGTTAAATCCCAACAATGGTATCTAGAGCCGAAGTTGTTGAAATATGCTTAGAGATGGTTATTAAACCCACTATAATTTTGCATTCTATGAACATGCATGAAGTAGAATGTAAAATTTTCGGTTTTGAGTGGTTTGTCATTTTGGCCAAAATCACTTGTGATTCTGTGTTGCAAATCACTTGTAATTCTGTGTTGCCAATCACTTGTGATTCTGTGTTTCCAATCACTTGTGATTCTGTATTACCTATCACTTATGTTGATGATGTTCACAATCTAAGCCTTGACCTTGTGTTTGGTTGCATGTTTGGTTGATTTAATATTTATTCATTTGGTATGTAATAATATTATTTTGGTTATGTAATTTATTTTATATTTGGTATGTAAAATAGATTAGGTTGTAATTTCACTTTTTTAGACAAAATGTATTAGGATATATTTTGTAAAAAGATGAAGATGATGAAGACTTGAAGAACACAAGAAGAAGCATTTGGATGCAAGATTAAGTGGGAGATTTTAAATCTCCTACTTTGTGTTATAATCCCTTATCCGGTGGCATTTGTTTTTGGCTAAACAAATGTCTACCAAAATGGCTTGATTGTGAACATATTTGTTTTGCATGCATGGTTGTTTATTGTATGATTGTGGATTGTATGTTTGTATGCTACAAGTTAATCACACAAGTTAACAACAAGCAAAATGGCAATTTAATTGGTTAAATTATACATTAATTAACGACATGCAAAATGACAATTTAATTGGTTAAATTAAAAATGGCTAAAAGGACATTAATAAACGGTTATTAAGAACATGATTAGGATCATATATATAAAATGGTTAGACATGAAATTGGATTTCAAATGAACCATACACTAAATGCATGTTGGTGTATGGCATAAAAGTTTTCTCAAACTAGAATTAATGAAAACTTAAAATCCCTTATTAACAAGGCAAACAAGTTAAACGCCATCCTTTTGTGCAACACTTAAAAATATTAGGGAACTCACAATGGGATAAAGGTCACCTAACCGTTATGAGCAAACTAATATGATTAAGGTGAATTTCGCATGCTTGTGGGATAAAGGTCACCTAACCACTTGTATGTTAAGTTTACACGTTTACACAAGTAGGACGACTTGATTTGGAAATCATGAACTTAGGGTCACCAAAGCATGAGGAACAAATAGGCGTTGATGGGATAAATATGCCATGCAAAAGGATTGCATGATCCCATAACTTAGAAGTTGCAAAAGGATTGCAATTGTCATATAATGACTACCTAGCTAAATCAAATGACGGGATAAAGGTCACCTAACCGAAATTTGGTTTACCGTTGGATTCTAAAATTTAATAAATATCAATTGGATTTAAAGGGTATTGATCGTTAAATTAAAATTGATACTTAAAAAACTTTGTTAAATTTTGTAGATGGCCGCCAATATCAACAACATTCCGAACGCACCGATAAACTTTAACAACCTATCGTTGAGGTCAATCCTCGAAAAGGAAAACCTCAACCATACGAACTTCATGGATTGGTTTCGCTCTAAGAATTGTCCTCAAACTAGAGGACAGGGCGTATGTGTTGGAAGACCCCATTCCCGATCAACCGGACGAGGATGATACGGAAGGCATGGCTTATTGAGAGAAATATTGCACCGATTCATTGCAAGTTTCTTGCCTCATGCTTGGGACTATGATACCCGAACTCCAAAAGGATTTTGAGCATCATAGTGCATATGACATGATCACACAGTTGAAGGAGATGTTCCTTCAACAAGCTCGTGTCGAGCGCTTCAAAACGGTTCGAGCGCTTCATGCATGTCGGATGGACGACTCCCAATCCGTTTCATCTTATGTCCTTAAGATGAAAAGCCTTATTGATCGAGCGAACCGTCTAAATTGCAACGTGTCTAATGAATTAGCCATGGACCTCATTCTCAACTCATTGTCAAAAAGGTTTGACACATTTGTAATGAATTACAATATGAATGGTTGGGATAAAAGCATTGGCGAATTACATGCCATGCTTAAGACGACAGAAGCAAGCATGGGTAAAAGGGCTTCACCCGTGTTTACGATCAATGAAGGCGTGTCCATAAATAATAACACTTCTAAGCCAAAGGTGGCTAAGAGGAAGGGACCCGCCTACCAAGGCAAAGGCAAGGGAAAAGGGAAGATGGTTACCCCAACCAACAACAACAAGAAGCAAAAAGATGCTGGTAAAGCTAACCCCAAGGAAGATCCATGCTTTGGTTGCGGTGAGATGGGTCACTGGAAACGCAACTGCCCGGTCTACCTAAAGGAGTTGAAGAAAAAGAGGGATGCAGGGCAAACCTCAGGTAATGTATATATGGTATACATTGAGCTTAGTATTACTTCTTCTAATACATGGGTATTAGACACAGGATGTGGAACTCATATTTGCAATTCTTTGCAGGGGTTCAAAAGAAGTAATCAAGATGCGGGAACAACAAGTCTCTTCATGGGAAATGGAGCAAGGGTGCAAGTGAAAGCTCATGGAGATTTTGTTTTAAAGCTTCCAAGTGGTTTGGAGCTTATTTTGAAAAATGTTTTGTATGCACCCGATTTATCTCGAAACATTATTTCTGTATCCCGTTTGAAACAATATGGTTTTAATCTTAATTTTATTAATGATGATATCCATGTTTCTTTAGATAATGTGTTATATTTTAAGGCTTCGCCTTCGAATGGTATTTATGAATTGGTTCATGATGACACATCATACAATAGCTCAATATACCATGCAAACACCAAGAAACTCAAAAGGGATTTGAGTGATTCCTACTTATGGCATTGTCGTCTTGGTCACATAAACAAGAATCGAATGCATACACTTCAAAAGAATGGCCTTTTGAAATCAAATGAACTAGACTCGTTTGATGTATGTGAATCTTGTTTACAAGGCAAAATGACTAAAGCACCTTTCAAAGGGACCTATGAAAGGGCTAAGGACTTATTGGGATTAATACACTCGGATGTATGTGGACCCTTTAAGCCCATAACTAGGAATGGTGAAAGATACTGTGTTACTTTCATTGATGACTTTAGTCGTTTCGGATATGTCTACTTATTAAGACACAAGGACGAAACTTTTGAAGCATTCAAGGAATATCAAAATGAAGTATAAAATCAACTCAATAAGACAATCAAGGTACTTCGTACCGATAGAGGAGGTGAATACCTAAGCGATGCTTTTCAAGATCATCTTAAAAGTTGTGGGATTATCTCGCAACTCACTCCTCCTGGAACACCCCAACTTAATGGAGTTTCCGAAAGGAGGAACCGAACCCTAATGGATATGGTTCGATCTATGATGGCTAGAAGCTCGTTGCCTCTATCATTTTGGGGTTATTCTCTATGCTCCGCGGCTCGTATTTTAAATATGGCCCCAACCAAGAAAGTGGAACGAACTCCTCATGAGATGTGGTTTGGAAAACCTCCATCTCTATCATACTTAAAGGTATGGGGATGTGAAGCTTACCCTAAGCGTTACGTCCCTAATAAGTTGAATGCTCGATCCACGAAGTGTATCTTCATAGGATATCCCAAGGATGATATGGGATATTATTTCTATGATCCATCCGAGCAGAATGTATTTGTTGCTCGAAAGGCTGATTCCCTTGAAACTAAGTCCCTAATGGAAGGAAATAGTGAAAGGAAGATAGATCTTGAAGAGGTTCAAGATCAAGTTGATGATACACAATTGGTTGACACTAGCACTCAACATGAAAATGTTGAGAGTGATCAAATGGATGATCAAAATACACAAGACGTTTGCAGATCTGGTAGGATTAGTAATCCTCCTGAGAGATATGGGTTTCTCATGGATGGTTGCTATGTGGTTGATTTGGATGAACCAATAAACTACCAAGATGCTTTATCAAGGATTGATAAAGATAAATGGCAGGAAGCCATGAACGCTGAGATGCAATCCATGTATGACAACTAAGTTTGGGAACTTGTTACACAACCTGCTGGCTCAAGGCTAGTTGATTGTAAATGGCTTTTCAAAATGAAAACCGACATACATGGAAACTTGGATACATATAATGCTAGACTTGTAGCAAAAGGTTTCACTCAAACTCAAGGGGTTGACTATGATGAAACTTTTTCGCCTGTGGCAATGCTAAAGTTTATTAGGATATTACTTGCCATTGCTGCTCATTATGATTATGAAATATGGCAAATGGATGTCAAGACCGCTTTCCTAAATGGACATCTTGAGGAAGATGTCTATATGGTTCAGCCTGAAGGTTTTGTTGATCCGAAATATCCTAAAAAGGTATGCAAGTTAAAGAAGTCAATCTACGGATTGAAACAAGCATCTAGAATGTGGAATCATCGTTTTAACGAGGAGGCTAAGAAATTTGGCTTCATTAAAAATGGTGATGAAGCTTGTGTATACAAGAAAGCTAGTGGGAGCACTATCATGTTCCTTGTACTATATGTGGATGATATATTGTTATTTGGAAACGATATTATGGCAATGCAAGGTGTTAAAACTTGGCTAAGTAAATGCTTCTCCATTAAGGATCTTGGAGAAGCACAATACGTTTTGGGGATTGGGATCTACAGGGATTGATCCAAGAAACTGATAGGTTTGAATCAAAGTGCATACATTGAAAAGGTCTTGAAAAGGTTCAAGATGGAGAACTCTAAGAAAGGTTTGGTACCTATTCAAAGAGGAACGCTCCTTAGTTCATCTCAGTGCCCCACCACGAAAGATGAACAGAAAAGAATGAAGAATGTCCCATATGCGTCTGCTATTGGGTCAATCATGTATGCAATGATATGCAGTAGACCGGATGTGTCATGCGCTCTAAGCTTGACAAGTAGATGCCAGAATAACCCAGGAAACAGTCATTGGATTGCTGTTAAAAGTATATTGAAATAATTTAGGAGGACTAAGGATATGTTTCTAATATATGGGTCTGGTGAGGAGGAACTCGCTGTAAAAGGTTACGTGGACGCGAGTTTCCAAACTGATCGAGATGATTCTCGATCACAATCCAGTTATGTCTTCACGTTAAATGGAGGTGCGGTCTCTTGGAAGAGTTCAAAACAGGATGTTGTTGCATTATCCACTACAGAGTCGGAGTACATCACCGCCTCATTGGTAGCGCAGGAAGCTGCATGGATGAAGAAATTCATCGACGACTTAGGAGTAGTCCCTTCCATTCAGGACCCTCTTGAGATCTTTTGTGACAACGAGGGTGCGATTGCTCAAATCAAGGAACCTCGTGCTCACCAAAAGACCCGTCACATTGAGCGGAGATTCAACTACATAAGGGATGAAGTTGAAAAGGGAAAGATATGTATTCGCAAAGTTCACACAGATCTTAATATAGCGGATCCACTCACGAAACTCTTACATGGTGCAAAACATCAAGGGCATGTTAGTGCATTAGGGCTTCGATATTCTAGTGATTGGTCATGATCTATTTTAAGTATTGTAATGGAAAGAAATTGTTCAAACTCATTAATATAATTATGGTATTAATTTATTTTGAGTTATGTTCCTATTTTGCATATTTTATCCATGAATAAGTAATTGTTCTAAATTCCGTAGTCGATCGCATTTGTGGGAACAAGTGTGAGGTTTAGACTATTGTGAACTTGGATTGGTATACATTCACGGGATGAATGTGGGGCAAGGTTGCAACCAAGGTTCATAGATATTTGTGGGATACAAATATTAGAAGACCCGCCCTCAAGATTCACTAAATGGAGCCTTTGTGGTTGATCACAAGTAATCTTGAGTAAAGGCGAATATCATCGTATCCTCTGACCTGAGATACATATTGGGTTCGGATATTCACTAAGTATTGTGCCTTGATTCTTTCCTTCGCTATTTTGAAATATGGTAGTTCATAAGGAAGAGCTCAGGTATAATGCATAGTGTATATCTAGGACATATGTAGTCAAGATGGAATTTGTCCCTCTTATTCGTTGAGAGTCAGATGTCTAAGGCCTGATAAAGTTAAATCTAGAAGAGAGTGATCACTCTATGTCTCTTGGATTTAACATGACATCTAGGACGAAAGGATGTGATGAAAGATTCACCTATTCATATTTGAGATGGAAACTCGAAAGGGATGATGTTATTGAATGGCACATAGTCATAACATATTGGGGGTGATGGACAGTCGTTAGGTGGTATCCGTCACTTGCATTAATTTCTTATGTTCTCGTGCAAGTGGGAGATTGTAGGTTTTTCTTATGCCCGAGAGACATATTAAATTAATGTGGCTAATACGTTATGACCCCAAGTCGGGTCATACCCAATAACAAGCTTACCGACACTCTAAATGTATTTAATCTCAACGGTTGGATCGTTAAATAAATACGTAACACATGAACTTTAGAAAATCGGTTTTCTAAAATATTATCACTTGAGATAAATTATTTGGATAATTTATATTTAATTATTTATAGGTTTAAATAATTATATTGTGTTATATTTTATAAAAGGTTTATAAAATAAGCAAGTAACTTAATAAAATACATGGTTTTATATAAATATAACAAGTTTTATATATATTAAGACATTGTTATTTTATTAAACATGTGAAGAATTTTGTGTCTCCAAGGATGACACACCCATGCCTATTTTGTTACTTTTAACACAATATTCCTTATGTACATGCAAGGGTCTTAAAACCAAGGCTTGACTCAAGTTGTAGGACACATAAGTGATCAAAAAAACTGCATTCAGCTCACTTTTTTGGGCATTTCTGGCTGAACTGTTTTAACAAAAAAAAGGTGCATTTTGCTTGTAAAATCAAGTGATTAAGTGTTCTAAATCCTAACCAATTTGAAGGTTATGTTGGTGCATCAAAAGCTTGGGGTATTACACACTTGTGGATTCAAGTTAGAAGCTTTCTTGCCTTCATTTTCATCATCATCTTGCACATTTGTAAACTACCCTCAACAAGCTTGAGGAGGTATAATCTCTAAACCCACTCTTAGTTTGTAAGTATGTTTCACAACTTGATCCTATTTGGGATTTAACTTTAAATGGTTAAAGATTTACAAGTTTTAAAATGGAAATTTATACGCTTCCGCAAATCTTATTTCTTGAATGATTATAAGTATTATGAAACTAGTTAAATCCCAACAAAATTGACTTTCAAAAATTGATTTGACTTCAAGATGGCTCTTGGATACATCGGTTCAAGACCCGGACTTAGCCCGCTGACACCTGACTGTCCACTCAGGCATGTCCCAATCACAACCTCAGATGACCTGATGTGTTGTTTGAACCTTTCTTTCCTCCAACCTCGCCCAATCCCACTGTCTCTCCAAAACCAATTTCACCCGAATCCATAATCTTTGGTACATCTACCTCAGTAGTTGTAGGCGAATCACCATCCGTTGAAAAAGACTCATCTGAGTTTCTTCTCCTGGATGAACTTGGCAACTTCATGTGTCTGAGGGGGAGCAATGCATGTACCTAGGGGGAGCAATGCATGTGCCTAGGGGGAGCACAATGAAATGACGGTTATCTAAATCTGAAATGTCAAAATTTTTTTAGGGGGAGAAGGGGTGATGTGTGCAGCGGTGTATACGAAATATTATTATTTTTACTACGAAATACTATGAAATATTACTTAAGTTTTATTAATTTACGGATGGAATATACCTAAACCTTGCTATAACACTTATAGGCAGTGTACCTAATCGTAGAGTATTGTAGTTTTTAGTAAGTCCGGTTCGTTCCACAGGGAGCTAGCTGAGTTTAACGCTATATTTTTAACAACTATATTTATATAAAATATATATAATTATATATAGTAATATTATTATAAAAGGGGGTTTTTACCGTTTAATGACCGGTTTGTCAATTTTATATTTTAAGCGTAAAGATAAATGACGATAATATAAATGATAGAATTTAAATTGCGATAATTAAAATGACAGTAAATAAAGGTACGATGAAATATGAAATAAAACAATTATGCTTATTTAAACTTCCGTAACCATGATGTTTGACGTTTTGATTTTAATTAATTGTTACCCGGGTTAATTGTCCTTTGTCCTGGTTTATTTGATACCTATTTGGTTTTTGTCCATAATAGTCCATCGGTCATAAATATAAAGTGCGAGTGTCCTCGTCAAATTACCCTTATACCCGAAGTCAAATATTCCCACTAATTAGGGATTCGAACTGTAACAAGGTTTTAATACTTTGTTAATAATTACACTAGGTTGTCGACTGCGCGTAATCCAAGGTTTTAATACTTTGTTAACAATTACACCAATTATCCTTGTATGTAATCCACCCTTGTTTTAATGAGATATGAATATTAATTTACCCACTTGATCAGAATGAATAATCAATTACCCAATCCAAATAATTAATTAAATGATCGTAAAAGATGTCGTATAAACGTCACTAAATAGGACATACATAATCATTTTAATAATTATTAGATTAACTAATTTGAAGATAGGTTCGACAGGTTCCAATGAGTTGTCGCTCAATTTAGACAATACCCCTTATCTATTAATGGTCATAGTCCAATGTCCACAAGTGTCGGTCTTTTGTCCAAACCTTAATTATGGTACAAAATCTAATAACCCCGTCTTAATATTTAGTCTAACATCACGATTACTTTGGCTCAAATAAGCATAATAATAACTTAGTTACGAGACATTAATTTAAAAAGGAAGAACATAGCTTACAGTGGTGATTAAAACCCGTAAAACATTTCTTACAATAACCCAATTATTATTAAACTTAAATTAAAATTAAAATTATAAATATATATATTTATATTAAAGATGAAGAGAAGAGAAAAACATGTCATAAATTCGTCCGAAAAATGCTGAATTTATAGAATGTGGCCTGCTACAGTAACTCATGCGGTCGCATGAGATTTTAGTGCAAATCTCATGCACTTGCATGGGCTCATGCACTCGCATGAGTTTTATGCCTATTTCCCATGCGATCGCATGGCCGTCAGATCCAGCTCATATATTTTTTTGTTTGCTAGTTTGTCGACGTTATTTAATATAATATATAATATATAAATAATTTACATAATTATTTAAATATTATATTATATTATATTCTTGTGCATAGTTGACTTGTAATTTTAGCTCCGTTGCGTCGCGCATTGATAGTTGGCTCAGGTCCCGGTTTCGGTTTTTCGAACGTCCTTTCGTATAATTTAATATCTTATACTTTGCGTTTTTCGGCCCGTACTCTTGTAATTTTGAGACGTTTCTCATCAATAAATTGAACCACTTGAATTATATCTTGTACATTTGAGCTTTTTGGTCATTTGCATCTTCAAATCGTCGTTTTCTTCTTTTGTCTTCGCACTTATTTATTTAAACGAATATTACATAAAAATAGAACAATTGCAACTAAAAGCTTTACATATTGGAAGGATATTGATGCTAAATATATGTTCCTTTTTAGCATTATCAAATATCCCCACACTTGAACGTTGCTTGTCCTCAAGCAATACAGAACTTGAAATTAAATCACACTTCACTCGAATTACTTTTTTTATTCTCACACTTTATACATCAGTGATTTTGATACGGCGGTATAAACAATGATAGTAACGATGTGGTTTACAGTCCCACATGACTATGAAAATTTAGATCCTTTAAGGAAATTGGATCTTTATGAAAACATTTGATCTTTTGAAAATTCATTCTAGATTTTACCCTAGATAAGTTTTTCGGAATAACCCTTCACCGGTGTTGCAAAATATTTTTGTGGGTTTTGTGAGTTTCAGATTTGAAAATTTTAGTTCAAAACTTGCGATTTTGTGTCACCCACTTGCTAACCTTATATTAGGAAAGCAACACGTCCAGTATACTTGCTCCGTATATTACCTTTCGGTAAACTACCGTCCGGTTGTAAAGGAAAGCGTTGAACAAGCAACTGTTAAGGCAATGTCCCGTGACATGGTTTTGATTATGGTCTATATCATGTCGGATGCAATTACTATCCTTTTAATGATGGAATTGATTCATCGTGTAGATCCATCGTGTAGATCCATCTTTCTTTCAATTACATTACAGTAAATTGGGTAAAACTGATTAGTTTAGTCCAAAACAAAAGTACATGCAATAATCTTGTACAAAAATATGTGATATATGTTTTAAAGAACTTGTTAAATTCTTCCCACACTTAGCTTTTATTTATTCTTTTCTTTGCCTTTTTATTCTCCTTTATTCCATTTTAAATGAATTCAAGCGTTTTGGGTTGTTTCTCCATTTATGTTCTCTCCGAGGTAACAATAATTTTGGTATTAACACCTAGTTTTATCGTTCATAAATATGTATAAACATGATTTTGAATTCATTTAGTTGAAAATTTTTCAAATTTTCACAAAATTTGGCAATTAAACTAAGTGTAAACCCGAGAGAATTTATAACCCTTCCCCACACTTGAGATCATGTAATGCCCTCATTTGCATGAAATCAGACTATAATTATAAATTCATGAGGGTGATTAGTGTAGAAAAGTGATTAAAAATACCGAGTTTGCAAACATATTATTTTATATCACATTTGATATTTTGCGTCTTGTCGTCAAAATTAGTAGTTTTTGCTGAACTTAATGCCAGTCTTTGAAAGTGCGATGTTTTACCTTGTTTTGTACATAAGATAAACTACAAACATACATAATATTTTTATTATATATTTTTTTATAAAACCTTTATTTATTAAAACAATTTAAATGAATAATTTTTTTTAAAATTTTGTTTCCTTTTACTTTAGGTAGTTTCGGTATGTTTACCTAGTCCGTCCCTTGACAAAATTTAAAATTTGTCATTTTTAAAGCGATTGTTTTAAAAGCAAAGACTTTTAGGTTTTTTAAAAAAATTTTTTGGTATACTTTAGATCAATAAAATTAAAAATAATGATAACAAAATTCTTCGCCCCGCCCTCGGGTAAAGCAATTTCGGTTCCATGACTTAGTCTTCAACTTACGATGAATTTTAGAAATCATTTTTTAAACTTAATGAAATAAAGTAAATTTTTTTTTAAATTCACACAAAAATTAAATTTAAAAAAAAATGCAAATTAATTTCATACAAAACCTACAAAACAAAAATTCAGAATGGGGGAAGAAAACTAGTTCTTTAGTGTTTGCTAGTGGAAAAGACCAATCGGATTCCATTCTCGGAACTACATGAGAACAGAACAACTAACTCTAGACAACATTTTCTTTTTAGAACATTTGAATCTCCCCACACTTAGGTAGCTGTGGTTTTGAAATTGTGATTAACTTCATCGTTAATTTCGTTTGGACCATAATCAACTTGCATATCTGTGACTTTTGCTTTAAGCCATTGGTCGGATTCCTGTGTAATTTTCACAAATTCAACTAGTTTCGCCTTTTCTTTAGGCGATAGATTGGATACTAACCGGTTACATAACTTAAAGTTCCCCATGGTTCTAGCATCGCAAATCCGTTTAATAAGTTTCTTCATTGAACTATTAATAACGGAGTCATTTAATTTCGTATCAACAACGGGGTTCTTTGTTATCAGGTCATCATTAGGTGTTGCTTCATCTTCCCCACACTTAGGCGTTTTATTATTGTTAAGCACTACCGTTGGAGTTGGTAAAACAACATGGTTCTTACCAATCGCTTTTGTTGGTTCAACGGTTTTGGTTGGTGGAGATTTAGACTTTCGAATCACAAAGGTGATCGTTTTTTCACCATCACTAAGTGTCATTCTACCCTCTCTTACATCAAATAATGCCCCGGTGGATGCTAAGAATGGTTGACCTAAAATTAGAGGAATGTTTGGGTCCTCTTCTATGTCAATGACAATAAATTCGACTAAAAAGGTTAAATTACCCACTTGAACGGGTAGGTCGTCAGCAATTCCAACTGGGTGCTTAATGGTTTGATCTAAGAGTCGAACACTCATTTCCGTTGGACTTAACTCACCTACACCTAATCTCTTATATAATGAAAGAGACATAAAACTCACACTCGCACCTAAATCTGCTAGTGCATCATACATGACACAATCACTAAGTAGACAAGGAAAAATAAATTCACCCGGATCACCCAACCTGGGTGGAACTTTTGGTGGAACTGTCTTCACCGGATTTATTTTTACGGTTTTTGTTTCTTGCACTTTCTTATTCTTCTTCTTCTTTCCAGAGGTATCACAAACTTTATTACCTATTACTTGCTCATACTCAACTCCTTTTCTTGGAAACGGGATGGGTGGTCTGTATGGTGCCACCACTGGCTTTACATACTCGGGTGGTGGTGATGGTGTAACTTCTTCATTGTTACTCACATCGAAAACCTTCCCATCTTCTGGAGCTGGTTTTTCTGAATTTGTTGACACCATATTAACATTCTCATTTCGAGGATTTACTTCAGTATTACTCAGTAGCTTTCCTTGTTCCCTCTCACTCATCATGCTAGCAAGAGTACCTACGTGTTTTTCTAGATTCAAAATGAAAGCTTGTTGAGTTCTTAATGACTGATCAAACCTCTCATTTGTTTGGGTTTGAGATGTAATAAATTGTGTTTGAGATTCCATTAGCTTTGCCATCATTTCTTCCAGATTTGGCTTTTTCTCTTCGGTGTGTTGTGGTGGTTTATACAAGCTAGGTCTTTGTTGATTGAAAGTATTGTTTTGAGTTGGTTGGTTATTCGGACCTTGTTGGTTATACGAGTTATTATTGGGTCCATTTGGATTGTAAAGAATGTTTTAATTTCGATTGAAATTCGGCCTTGGCGGTTGATAATTATTTTGATAATTATTTCCCGGCCATTGGTTCATGTAGGAAACATTCTCACGTTGTTCCATCGTTTGCCCAATGTGACAATCTTTAGTTAAGTGTGGTCCATCGCATTGCTCACAACTCATTCGTATTGCGTGAATATCTTTAGTCATCTTTTCCATTCGTCTCTCGAAAGCATCTATTTTTGCGGAAACGGAATCAAAGTCATGGCTAGAATCGGCTCTAGCCGCTATAGATGAACGAAAGATATCTTTTTCTTGATGCCACTCATGTGAGTGGGATGCTGTGTTATCAATAATTTTGTAAGCGTCAGTTGCGGTTTTCTTCATAATGGAACCACCAACTGTTATGTCGATGTCTTTTCGTGTAGCAATGTCGCATCCTTGG
The DNA here is from genome assembly GCF_046630445.1 of Rutidosis leptorrhynchoides. Taxonomy (NCBI): domain Eukaryota; kingdom Viridiplantae; phylum Streptophyta; class Magnoliopsida; order Asterales; family Asteraceae; genus Rutidosis; species Rutidosis leptorrhynchoides. Next base: position 138,433,758 of record NC_092333.1, read on the forward strand.
TAGAATATTTGTACTATTTGATAAGTATCTAAACCATGTTGCGGACATCCTCTTAACAATTTTCCAAATCTTGTCCACGCCTCATATAGAGTTTCATTTGGCTTTTGCGTGAACGTAACAATTTCTCCTTGAAGTCTCACGGCTTTAGATGCCGAAAAGAATTGTTTAAGAAATTTTTCAACTAAGACATCCCATGTATCAATCGCCCCTTCAGGTAACGATTCTAACCAATCTTTAACTTCTCCCTTTAAAGTCTAGGGAAACAACATGAGATAGATCTGTTCATCCTCAACTTCTTGGATTTTAAATAGAGTACATATCCTATTAAAGGTTCGAAGATGTTCGTTTGGATCTTTCTTCGGCATACCACTATATTGGCATTGATTAGTTACCATGTGTAGGATTTGTCCTTTGATTTCATAATCTGGCGCATTAATGTCTGGCTTAATAATGGCGTGACCTTGGCCAGTGCGTGTGGCTCTCATTCGGTCTTCCATACTTAGAGGTTCAGTTACTTCCATAATTGAATTTGTTGAATACGAATCACTAGAGAATTCTGATTTAACCGTTTGTGGTTCAGGAGGAATGATTAGTGGTTCAGGATCTTGGAATTGTCCTGGAATATCCTCCGGGTTCTCGGTAGTGAAGTCGGGTTCAAAAAAATGGATTATCGGAAAGTTGAGTTTGAGTACTTGGTCGACTAGATGACGATTCTAAAGAAAAATCAACGACGACAATATTGGCTAGATGTCTTGATCGAGTTACAGGTGGTGAACGTATGAAAGGTGGTGAACATTTTGCTCGGTGCATTCACTGAATATCCTATTAGTTATAAAAGATAAAATTTATATAAATTATCAAATTAATAGACTTTTCTGATTTTGCCCACGTTTCGAATAGCCAATAGATGTAGCAGGGAGCCAGAACCCTTTAAATCGAAAGCTCACAACTCAGCCACTAACAAATCCAACTATTACTACGAACCAGAAAATTTGGATGTCTATCAATTTAACCACTTAAAATAATTCTTCGTCGAAATTTAAAGAAATTTTAGAGAAGAAATAGAAAATATTCTAAGTCCTAAAAACTAGAGCGTCGAGAAATAATAAAGAAAAAGAGTGCGTCGAAAAACATCGAAAAATAAAAGGTCGAAAAATAATAAAAAGAACGTAGCACGTCGAAAAAGTCTAAAAACTAAGAATTAAAAGGTGCGTCTAAAAGTATTAAAGCTTAAAAGGAATTCTATATCCAAAACGGCAATAGCTTAAAAAGTACTAAAATCTTAAAACGGCGTCGCAAAATTCTAAAGCGTCTAAGTCTTAGTCTAAAGAAAAAGTACTTAAGGGATTTTACGGCAAAGCCTAAAAATTTAGAAATAAAAATAACTACGGCTAAAACTAATCTTAAAACTAATTACGAACGATAAATATACAAATTATAAATTAAACGATTAAAAAGATACGAAATATAAAAATAAAAGTAAAGTTATAAAAATACAATTTTTTATAAAAATATTATATTTATATTATTATTTTATAAAAGTATTAAGTTTAAAACTAATTAAAACTTAAAATACAAATTAATTAAAACTAAAACTAACTAATATTAAATTAAAACCCTAATTAATATTAATTAATAATAATAATTATTAATAACCTAACCCTAATCCTGTCGTATCATGTACCTGGGCTGTCAAATCACCTCATGCGACCGCATGAGGTTTCTTTGGTTTGGTCATGCGACCGTATGGCTTCGGTTTCCAGGCTAGAAGATTGGGCTGCTACAGTTCGGCCCGTTTACTTTTACTTATATTTTTTTTTTCTGTTTTTTTATTTTTATTTTCTAATTTGTTACAAAATATTTATATAAATTAAATTAAACTTATATTTTAAAAATAAAAATAGAAATAAAAATACTTTATAATTTTATATATTTTAAACAAACTCTTAAAAATATATATTTTGTTTTTCTTTTTATATATTTTTTTATTTTTAATATTTAAAACGTATTTTTACAAAAAGAAATTAAAACTTAATAAAAATCTTTTTTATAGCGTTTCGCTTCGGCGTCCCCGGCAGCGGCGCCAAAAATACTTGATGTGTGCAGCGGTGTATACGAAATATTATTATTTTTACTACGAAATACTATGAAATATTACACAAGTTTTATTAATTTACGGATGGAATATACCTAAACCTTGCTACAACAATTATAGGCAGTGTACCTAATCGTAGAGTAGTGTAGTTTTTAGTAAGTTCGGTTCGTTCCACATGGAGCTAGCTGAATTTAACGCTATATTTTTAACAACTATATTTATATAAAATATATATAATTATATATAGTAATATTATTATAAAAGGGGGTTTTTACCGTTTAATGACCGGTTTGTCGATTTTATATTTTAAGCGTAAAGATAAATGACGATAATATAAATGATAGAATTTAAATTGCGATAAAGTAAATTGCAGTAATTAAAATGACAGTAAATAAAGGTACGATGAAATATGAAATAAAACAATTATGCTTATTTAAACTTCCGTAACCATGATGTTTGACGTTTTGATTTTAATTAATTGTTACCCGAGTTAATTGTCCTTTGTCCTGGTTTATTTGATACCTATTTGGTTTTTGTCCATAATAGTCCATCGGTCATAAATATAAAGTGCGAGTGTCCTCGTCAAATTACCCTTATACCCGAAGTCAAATATTCCCACTAATTAGGGATTCGAACTGTAACAAGGTTTTAATACTTTGTTAATAATTACACCAGGTTATCGACTGCGCGTAATCCAAGGTTTTAATACTTTGTTAACAATTACACCAATTATCCTTGTATGTAATCCACCCCTGTTTTAATGAGATATGAATATTAATTTACCCACTTGATCAGAATGAATAATCAATTACCCAACCCGAATAATTAATTAAATGATCGTAAAAGATGTCATATAAACGTCACTAAATAGGACATACATAATCATTTTAATAATTATTAGATTAACTAATTTGAAGATAGGTTCGACAGGTTCCAATGAGTTGTCGCTCAATTTAGACAATACCCCTTATCTATTAATAGTCATAGTCCAATGTCCACAAGTGTCGGCCTTTTGTCCAAACCTTAATTATGGTACAAAATCTAATAACCCCGTCTTAATATTTATTCTAACATCACGATTACTTCGGCTCAAATAAGCATAATAATAACTTAGTTACGAGACATTAATTTAAAAAGGAAGAACATAGCTTACAGTGGTGATTAATCGCGTAGCGTTGCACTGACAGAATTTTGACTTAAAACCCGTAAAACATTTCTTACAATAACCCAATTATTATTAAACTTAAATTAAAATTAAAATTATAAATATATATATTTATATTACAGATGAAGAGAAGAGAAAAACATGTCATAAATTCGTCCGAAAAATGCTGAATTTATAGAATGTGGCCTGCTATAGTAACTCATGCGGTCGCATGAGAATTTAGTGCAAATCTCATGCACTCGCATGGGCTCATGCACTCACATGAGTTTTATGCCTATTTCCCATGCGATCGCATGGCCGTCAGATCCAGCTCACATATTTTTTTGTTTGCTAGTTTGTCGACGTTATTTAATATAATATATAATATATAAATAATTTATATAATTATTTAAATATTATATTATATTCTTGTGCATAGTTGACTTGTAATTTTAGCTCCGTTGCATCGCGCGTTGATAGTTGGCTCAGGTCCCGGTTCCGGTTTTTCGAACGTCCTTTCGTATAATTTAATATCTTGTACTTTGCGTTTTGCGGCTCGTACTCTTGTAATTTTGAGACGTTTCTCATCAATAAATTGAACCACTTGAATTATATCTTGTACATTTGAGCTTTTTGGTCATTTACATCTTTAAATCGTCGTTTTCTTCTTTTTTCTTCGCACTTATTTATTTAAACGAATATTACATAAAAATAGAACAATTGCAACTAAAAGCTTTACATATTGGAAGGATATTGATACTAAATATATGTTCCTTTTTAGCATTATCAAGGGGGAATGTTGGTTCCCATACAGATCATGATGGTTCCCATAATAGATCTGTATGGGTTCCGCACTTCAAAGAAGGTTTTTACCAAAACCTTATACGGTGTATGCACACATTTCAGTGTATGCCCCGAGTCTCAACTGTCTTTTTTTCTTTCTCTTAAAAACATTTCAATTGAGAAATGTCAAAAAAATTTTAGGGGGAGAAAGGGGGAATGATGGTTCCCATAGAGATCATGATGGTTCCCGTAATAGATCTCTATGGGACTCGCAAACCAAAGAAGTCCCTGGGAATGATGGTTCTCATAATAGATCTCTAAGGGACCCGTAAATCAAAGTAGGTTTTGTCTAAAATCTTATATGGTGTATGCATATATTTCAGTGTATGCCCCATGTCTCAAATGCCTTCCACTCTTTCTCTTAAAAACATCTCAGTGGAGAAACGTCAAAATTTTTTTAGAGGGAGAAGGAGGGAATGATGGTTCCCATAGAGATCATGATGGTTCCCATAATAGATCTGTATGGGAACCGCACTTCAAAGAAGGTTTTATCCAAATGAACCCGCAAAGAAGGTTTTCACCAAAACCTTATATGGCCCGCGTCTCAACTGCCTTACAACCTTTCTCATCAAAACCTATATTTTCTATGTAGCAAATTGGCAAAATATGTTTTAATTCCAAATAAATCATATTTTGAGGGGGAGAAAAAGACCAAGAAAATAAAGGTTTTATTAAAACATGACACGTCATATATTGAGTGGGAGGGTAAAAGGATTAAAACCAACATGAGTTCCATCCAAAATGGCTTCTACATACTTCTATGTAGAACTCGCATCTCAAAGTGGTGTCAAACACACTTCAAGGTGGTGTTAAACATCAAAATGGCTTTTGCACACATAACACTGTAGAAACCGACCTTTCACGTCAAACTCACCTAAAGCGTGCAACTATCAAGGGGGAGTTTAAAGAATAAAATGTCAGCAATGACGGAGGATGTGTCCCAGTTACTGCCTCAGGAGGATGTGTCTAGATGACTTCCTCAAACAAAGTAGTCATCAAATGACGGAGGATGTGTCCTAGTGACTGCCTCAGGAGGATGTGTCTAGATGTCTGCCTCAAATTTGGAATGACCCAACATCTTGATGCAAATTAAGTGTCTGGAGTCTCGAAATATCGAAGGGGTTTTGAAAAACCATGAATAAGAACCCTGCGTATCAGCAGGAAATCCTCTATCAACACCCTATAGAAGGTGGGACCTCAAACAAGGTCTAGAGGTCAGACTTATCTTGATGAGGGAGATCTGTCTAGTTCAACGGAGAGGCAATATGACAATGCCTAGGCTTACCTTGGTAGATTTATCAGACCTCCGGAAGGATGATCACCCTAACGATCAGTCAGCCTTTAAGCTTGATAACACACACTCCTTAGTGAGTGCATCAACTGAAAGAGATGTGTCACCTCATGACATATCAATGACTTCAGGACGCGATGTAACATCTTCCTACATTACATTGATTTCTGACGACACCAATGAGGTGTTAGGTACAGTTGGAAGACTTGGTATAACCAAGATCGGCATAGTCGCACAAAAGTCCCATGATACTTTAATCATGGAGGTAGATAGCTTGCTAACGCCGACTGGAACTTTGGTGACCAGTCATCCTCAACATCCACCTAGGTTAAACTTGGACCTACCAATACCGGTGAGGTCCCCAAATTCGAAAATAGTTTTGGTTTTAGAAAACTTGTCTAGTGCAACAACTAGCATGCCTGATTTAAACCTATCTAGTATAACAACTAGCTTGATTTTTACAAAACCAAAAATGGTTTATGAAGATCCTGTTTTCCCTGAGGATCAAACTTTTACCTTAACCTATTTGTCTCTTCTTAGCAGGTACACGTTCCCTCTCTAACGATAGTCATTCATGCTCTCTCTGCTGTTTTGCGATGAACACAGGATGCCATATTCATGCAACATGTGCTGAACACGGTACACCATATTCATCATGTGGAGAGAATGAAACACGAGTCAAAAACAAACCAATCACGATCATGAAAAAGATGACTCAACATTTGAGGGGAGCAAAAGAGGTTTACACAAGATCATATCGAAAGTCAAAGATCAAGACCTCATCGCCCGCCCTAACTAAAGAAGAAGAAAGAACAAATTAACCATAACACTCCCAGATCAGTTCATCCTATGTGCAAGTTCGTGTTCAAAGCTGACAGCATTAAAAGCGTCATAGCTTCAAACCAAAATCAATGCCCAGAAGAAGGCTGCACAAGAAACTGCAAGAGAATGATGAAGGGAGAATTACATCTGTTGAAAACCCCATGCAAAGGACTAATGGTTGTCAATCAAGAAGAAGACTGTTGACAAAGGGAAGACTGTTGACATCCAACACTGTTTTGAAAACCCCATGCCAAGAAGGAGATTGTTGACAATGAATATTGTCTATTATTTGTGGCATGTGGTTTTAGACTTATTAATGTAATAGGTTATTTACTTGTTATTGTATTAGTTAGTTTAACCATGGTAATTATTATTTACCACTATTGTAACTAAAGGAGGTTGCTAGTATATAAAGCAACCTCCCACCGATTTTTCTAGTTAGTTGAGTTATTACACATTTCGCCACTTTACAAGTATCTCTCTCAACATTCTCATCATACTACTTGTTCTTATCATCTAAACCCACTAACACTTAAGAAACCGATCGACCTTAGCAATAATTGGGGCTAACAAATGGAAAGTGGGAGTGGGGCCCACGAAGATTGTGACCAAACATTTGGAAATTATCACGAGGTGGTGTAAAGAAGTTTAACCAGATTATTGAGATATGTTACCATTCGGTTGACTAATTCAAAGCCCAAATGAACAAACCATGGGCCACAAAAATAATTCATGCCCATTAGCATTTTTAAATACTTATGTGTTTAATTATTCGGTGAGGTTGTATTTGGTGGTGGATACATAACCAAATTTGGTTGAGGTGTTAACAGAGATTTCACGACCGTTACTTGAATTTGATTGGTTTCTAACGAAACCTAACGGGGTTGATATTCTGTTAACTTTTGGATTTTAACGGAGACTAACGGATTCAATTACCGAATCCTCTCCGATTCAACATCAACCAATTAAAATGACGCCTTTTGCAACAAATTCATCATTTTGGGGGGAGAAATTCATTATGGTTGATGTTATGATTTCAATACACTCAGTATTGGACTCACTATTCATATCATGATTTCTATACACTCAGTATAGGACTCGCGCTATAGATAATGACTTCAATACACTCATTATTGGACTTACACTTAATATAAAGACTTCTATACATGTACGCTATAGAACTCGGACTTCAAAGACAAATCTTCTAGAGATTCACACATATGATCAAGAAAGATTTTGAGTTCCAAAGAAGAAGATAGTTAGGCTCATCCGCAATAAACTTCGGAGGACAAACACTTTCAAGATCATCACAACGACAACATGCTTAATCAACAACTAAGGGAGAGATTGTTAGTATAGCAATTTCAGTAGTTTTGATTTTGTTTCAAAGGGTTGTCTGTTTGGGGAGGGAGTTAGAAAAAAATAATGCTTCGACAATGACTCTTGTATATGTATGTTGCAAGACTCTAGTTTAAAGAAAGATTTGTTTGTTTGGGGGGAGCTAGAGATTTAAAGAAGATCCTACATCATATGGGCAGTTATGAATCTTGTTATATAAACCAATAGCATTCAACGGATATCTAGGGAGGAGATTGTTGTCTAGCAATCGACAAAGGTTGAAGTTGATAAAACTTAATAGCAATTGATTGAGACTTTGAAAGAAAGAGCCCATGTACTTTCAGGGGGAGCTTATAGAGTTTCGACACTTTTCCTTAAGTTAAACAAATTCTACAAGCTATTCACAATGGATATCTAGGGAGGAGATTGTTGTCTAGCGATCGACAAAGGTAGACGTTGATGAAAGCTTCAAGACATATCATAACTAAGTCAAGGGGAAGGTTGTTGTCTAGCAATCGATGATGACATATTTAGTTAGTGGTGTGATCTTCAAACACATTCCGATGTGCACCACTCTGATAAGACCGTTGAAAAATCAAGATGAAGATCAGATATGGGATTCAAGATTCGCTGGTACATACTTAATTAGTATAGGAATTAGTTAGTTAGCTCTAGTGATCCCTTGTATATAATTTTGTATGTAATTTTTGTATGTAAACTTGACGGGGAGCAATTTTTGAAACATAATCTATCTCATGGGGGCAGATTGTTGACACTCTAAAATGAGCCAGATTATGTTTCCTAGCCATGTAATGTGGGTCTGATAGATGTATGATCTGATACTGTAGTGACAGAGAGAGAGAAATACATGTCAGATGAGATGCTCGATGTACAGTGACCGGATGAGAGAGATTAGGTATTCTTTTTTTTATTGTTTTAGTAAAAATAGAAAGTGAAATTAAATGAGATTCAGTATTTGAATAAAGTTCGAGTTCGGCAAAATTTTTGTTCGAAGATTCGGTTTGAAGATATGAAGATGAGTATGAAGATTCAATGAATATTCGAAGATGAGTATGAAGATGTGTTGAAGATTTGAAGATTCGGTATGAAGATGGTTTGAAGATACACACGATATTCGTAGGGATATCCTTCGTTTCGCTGAACGTCCCGCTCTGATACCACGTGTTAGGTCCGATTACGTATGAATACCGTGTATATTGATATGAATGTTGAGAGAATTAGTCAAATATACAATATTGACTAATTCCACAACTCTCTTGAACTCACTTAGGTACTTTGGCTATGTGTGATCCCTCACTTCTAAGGTCGCCTTGTGGGATATATATAGCCCTCATCTATATCCCACCATTACAAGGCTTAGCACACAATCTTTGCAATTCTCGGGGTCCTAACATTTACGATATGTAATACCTTAACATGTGAACTGTTGTGCATGCTTAAATACTACTATGATACTTGTTTTTATTTAATATTGTGTTTAGATACATCGATAATCATGTTGGGGCTACCATCTCACCAATACCTACAAAATGTTGTTGCTTTTATAACGTCTTAGTTTTATTATTTGAGTATTTTTAAAAGCTTTTTTATATCTCTATATTCATAACCTTATTTTTATTTTTGTCTCTAAATTTCATATTGAATCCGAATATATGAGAGTGCAGTTTCGTTTTGATGATAACTAATGGGCGCAAAACACATTTTGAAGTCACTACATTCCCCACAAAATCGGAAAAAATTTGTGGAGAATTTTTCGAAAAATTTTCAATTGCAGATTAGGACCATTTTCGCAAGATAACTAGAAAACAGTGCTACGAGCAAAACTTCCTTAAGGCTTTCCCCCGTTTGAAGTAGTTTAGATACTGAAAATGACAGTTTACTATTTTTAAAGGTGAATTTTTCACTTTTAGATCTTACGATAAGTAATACTTTCACATGTGAACTTTTGAGCCTGTTTAAATACTACTATGATACTTGTTTCTATGTAATATTGTATTTAGGTACATCGAGCATCATGTTGGGTTTACTATCACAACACTAGCTAAAAACGTTGCTGCTTTTATAACGTCTTGATTTTATTGTTTGAGTATTTTTAGACGGTTTTTTTATTTCTCTAGATTCATAACCTTATTTTTGTTTTTGTTTATAAATTTCATATTGAATGCGAATATATGAGAGTGTAGTTTCATTTTGATGATATTTAATGGGCGCAAAACACATATTTGAATTCACTACATTCTCCACAAATTCGGGCAAAGTTTTGTGGAGAATATTCTGAAAAATTTTCAATTGCAGATTAGGACTATTTTCGCAGGATAACTAGAAAACGAAGCTACGAGGAAGACTTTTTTAAGGCTTTCCCCCGTTCGAAGCAGTTTAGATGCCGAAAATGACATTTTACTATTTTTAAAGGTAAATTTTGCATTTTTAGATTTTACGATAAGTAATACCTTCACATGTGAACTGTTGTGCTTGCTTAAATACCACTATGATATATGTTTTTATTTAATATTGTATTTAGGTACATAGAGAATCATGTTGGGGCTACTATCTGTGACGACCCGGAAATTTCTGACCAAATTTAAACTTAATGTTTATATTATTTCGACACGATAAGCAAAGTCTATAATGTTGAGTCTCAAAAATTTTAGAACTATGTTCATGTATTCAATTACCTTCGACTATTCCCGACGATTCACGAACCACTATCTGTAAATAAATACATGTATATTTAAATATAAATATTAATTTAAAATATTATATGTAAAATAAAATAAAAATAGGATATTAAAATAATTATTATTTAAAACATATTTATATATAAATAAAGTATATTAAAAATAAATATTAAATTATTGTAATACTCGTGTGATGTTTCGATTGATATTAAGCAAGTTAAATTCAAATTTATTTGATTTTAAAATAAACGGTGATTTGAAAATGAGTTCTATAAATTTTAGGCTTACTAAAAATGTATTTAGGATCTAGTTATTTAATTTTAACACTTTTTATATTTTACCCAGAATTGAGAGGGATAATTAATGTAATTTTTATTTAATAATTTATGATTGAATTTTATACCATAATGACCAAAATAAATAAATACAGTTAATTTAAAAATATGAGATTTTTCTGTGTATTTTAGTCCGCCATTGATTTATCAACGGAGCACGAATTTAAGTCCATGACTAAAATATTAAACCAATAGTAGACGACGGCTAACTTAATTACATGTTTTAAATTTATATTATATTATAATTATTATTATATTATATATTTCAATTCTCAAATCGTTAAATGAATCCGTGAATGTGAATTATTATTAAGATTACTGTGCTTGTTTGATTATGCTTGTTTAAATTTGATTCGTTCATTTTCCTATCTATCAAATATCTCTATTATATAATATAATATGCCTATGTATACAAGCATGAGGCAGGGAGAATCAACCATCATTTTTTTTTCGTTTCTTATTTCCTGAGAGTTATATGTACATATACATTACATACATATTAATCACACACCCACTTGAATCCATCTTTTCCCTATCTTTCTTCTCTATTCTTTCTTTCTTTCTTTTGCACAACCACATTCACTTCCATTCTCGAAGCCACCATCACTGAGAATAAATCATAACCAAAAGCACCCCCACTGCAACTACTAGACCATCACTAAGTTATTACTATCCATTACCTACTGCTCGACCTTGTAACCTACCATAACCATCACCTTTTATTTTCTTGCCAACTACTCGGTTCACCAAACCAAACCATTGATCATCACCATACTATTAGTTCTTTTCATACTTTTTGTTTTCTCAGTTGACAAAACCAAACACCCCAACTCACCATTTTGTTTATGTTTCAAATGAAACCCACAAAGAAATACTTCTGTTTGTATCTGTCTGCTATCCAATCGATCACGCCACCATTGAACCCTTCGTTACTGATAATTGAGCTGCTACAGCTGCAAGACCAACAAACCCAATAACCTACTGTTTCTACGCTATAGTGTTCTGTTTTATGGTTACAACCGAAGCTCAGACCACTCTCTTCAATCATCACCGCCACTTTGAAGCCACCTTATTGTTTTATTATTTTGTTTTTGTTGTAACATCACACACCATCCTACAAAACCCCATGAACACACTATCAACCACCACCATAATCGACAATCATCCATCACCTCCTGCACCTGCTTGATTCATTATTTTCCTGACAACAAAAGCACCCCAACAAATCGTGAAATGCTTCTACTCCTCTCTACTTCTTCTACTACTGTTTTGGGCCATCACAAAACACCACCATTATCATCGAATACCACCACTTGCTTTATATAAAATAAGATACAAATACATATTCACTTAACACACCTTCATCTACAAATCACCATCATCCTACCACCTCGCCACCCAAAATATCGCCTACAGCCGTAGTTACTGCTACTGCTCATCCAACGAACCCATTAAATTAAATGGCGATGAAATTAAAGTGAAGATGGGGAACGGATATATTAGAAATAAAATAAAGTAATGATTGGGAATTAGAGGTGAGTGGGGAGAGGGGTCGGATTGGGGACATCATTTAAATTAAATACTTTTCTTTTCACCCACCATCGAATGAATTAAAGAAGGAACTGTTTCTGTTTTCTTCATTCGATAGTAACCTGCAGCTCAATGATTTTCTGTTTCTAAACCACAAATGCATCAATCAGGTAATCAACTTGGACTGGGCTAGTGGAAATAATTATTTACATTAATGGACTTCTGTACTTGGGCTTCTTTAACATATAAATGGGCCATGAATTGCAAAAACCCACCGTTCGGTTTTCTGGTTCATTATCAACACAGACACCCATTTCAAACAATGATAATATTAGATATATACGTAAGCAAACTGAATGATGATGAATGGAGTGAAACGTTTGATAAATGGTGGAAATAAAGATAAACATAGCATATGTGATAATATTATGAAAATTGAAAAGAGGATGATGACATATGATTATGTATATATCACTTTTCGATTTATGCAAAGCCGGTTTTAAATGAGATATAGTTGTCAAATTGGGTTATTATACAAATCTGGATGTTGAGTTCGATTAGATAGAACGTTGGCTAATAGAAAAGTTCATGGAGTGTTACTAATAATCGAAGTATTAGGGATGTGGGTAACGATGATGATTTAGACTATGATAATATTAAGAAGATGAATGAATAGGTTATGATTTTAATAATGATAGAAGTTAGGATGATGATGATCATGAAATGAGTTTGATTATGATTAAGATGATGAAGAAGAAGAAGAAGACAAAATTAATGGTTAAAACAATTTAATCTGCGAGTTACTTAAGAAAAACAAAACAGTTTAGATGGTTTAGGGTGAGGTTCTTAAGCGAGAGGTCGCGGGTTCCAGCCCGGGCGGAGGCAATTTATTTTCTTTTTCGGAAGCTTTTTCTTGAGGTAGCTATTATTATTATTATTATTATTATTATTATTATTATTATTATTATTATTATTATTATTATTATTATTATTATTATTATTACTATTATTACTATTATTATTATTATTATTATTATTATAATTATTATTATTATTATTATCATTTTTGTCAAAATTTATATTATTAATAAAATTATCATTTAGATTGTTATTAGTATCAATATTATTATAACAAATAAGTATTTTCTATATAAGAGTGTATTTATTACAACTAACATAATATTACATGTAATTATATACATTAAGATTTTTTATATATAAATGTTTATATATAACAAATTATTAATTTTAATATAATATTAATCATATATATATATATATATATATATATATATATATATATATATATATATATATTAACTATTTTAATTATATATACAAATTAAAGATATAGGATATATAAATTAAGATATAATATATAAATTTGTTTGATTACGATTATATGTATTAATATATATACCTGATATAGGTTCGTGAATCCAAGGCCAACCTTGCATTGTTCAGTTCTGTCGTATGTATATTTTTACTTCAAAATATCGTATTGTGAGTTTCATTTGCTCCCTTTTTATATGCTTTTGCAATATATATTTTTGGAACTGAGAATACATGCGCTGTTTTTATAAATGTTTTACGAAATAGACACAAGTAATCGAAACTACATTATATGGTTGAATGATTGAAGCCGAATATGCCCCTTTTGCTTGGTAGCCTAAGAATTAGTAAACCAGTCTACTAATTGACGCGAATCCTAAAGATAGATCTATTGGGCCTAACAAACCCCATCAGTTGTAGCGTATGCTTTAGTACTTTGATGTTGTTTTATCATGTTCGATGGATGTCCCGGAATGATAGGAGATATTCTTATATGCATCTTGTTAATGTCGGTTACCAGGTGTTCAATCCATATGAATGATTTTTTGTCTCTATGCATGGGACGTATATTTATGAGAAATGGAAATGAAAATCTTTTGGTCTATTAAAATGATGAAAATGAATGATTATGATAAACTAATGAACTCACCAACCTTTTGGTTGACACTTGAAAGCATGTTTATTCTCAGGTATGAAAGAAATCTTCCGCTGTGCATTTGCTCATTTTAGAGATATTACTTGGAGTCATTCATGACATATTTCAAAATACGTTGCATTCGAGTCGTTGAGTTCATCAAGATTATTATTAAGTTAATTATAGTTTAGATATATTCTGAAATGGTATGCATGCCTGTCAACTTTCGATGAAATGAAAGTTTGTCTTTTAAAAACGAATGCAATGTTTGTAAAATGTATCATATAGAGGTCAAGTACCTCGCAATGTAACCAATGAAATGTATTCGTCCAGATGGATTAGGACGGGTCTTTACAGTTGGTATCAGAGCGGTGGTCTTAGCGAACCAGGTCTTGCATTAGTGTGTCTAACTGATAGTTGCTTAGATGCATTAGTGAGTCTGGACTTCGACCGTGTCTGCATGTCAAAAGTTTTGCTTATCATTTCGTGTCAAAAATTACCTCCTTATCATTATTAGGAAATCACTTGCTTATCATTCTTAATCTAGACATATCTTACTGCCTAGATTATATGAATAGTGTATAGACAAAATTCATATCTTAGCGTATCTATTACCGTAAACTTTGCCTGATATCTTCCGTAAATTTCTCCGTAATTTAATGGATCCTGGTACTATATATATCTATGCATATTATGCATTGAGAATACCATCCAACTATCATTTGCTGTTACTAAACTGTTCATACCAAAAAAAAAAAAAAAAAAACTTTTCTGTGATCGCGCAAGATGGCCTTTACGAACCGACCAAGTCCCTCTGACTCCGAAGACAGCGTGACAGGAGCGCACCAACCGATCAACTACCGTGATTTCTTTAGAAAATGGGGATGGGTTCATGAAATACTTACCCTATGGAGAAATGAAGAGGGTACTCCATATCACGAGCTGAACTTACCACCTAACGTCGGAGTGCTCGATCCGCTTACCGACGAACCTGTTCGCATTACCATTTTCACTCTTTTCGCAAGAATTTTCTGCCCTGAAGGTCGACTCGATGTCGTTAAAGATAGTATTCGTCCTCTGCTGCCGAATTCTAATCAGATAGGATTATTAAAAGAAGTTAGAAGACTTCGAACTAAATATCAAGAATTGACAAACCTTACAGAAGAATGGGTGGAACTAATTCATAGAATCGAGCATAAAGTAGAAACCTTGGAGGTGACGGTGTTCGATTTGGAAGCTAGGCTTGCATATACTACGCAGGTACCACAAGCAGTACCAACACAAACAGCAACACCACCAGCACCAGCATCATTTCCATCACCACGAGCTCTGTAAGCACCACAGACACCGAAGAGTACCGAGGATGATGAATTATGAAATATTAATTCATTACTTTCTGTTCACGATTGAAAGATATATGTATATATATTTATGTATATCTCGAGATCGTAATAAAAGTTCTTTTCATATTAACTATGACGTGTGAATTTTTTAAAGGGTAGGTAATACCCGAGAAAGATAAAAGAAGCTTTAAAAAGCTTCTATCATAATTAATTCACATATGTTATCATTCACATCTTTCATCAACGATTTAACAATCGATATCTATAAATTCATGATTACATCTGAAGAAAATATATATGTAAGTATATTTTCATAAAGATTGTAATTAAAAATTCTTTTGTACAAACTGTTAATCGTGAAAATATTTTAACGGGTAGGTAATACCCGAGTGATATTTAGATTTCACATTAATAAGTTACGTTGTACATTCTTCGAATTTGATTCAACAGACATTTACTATCCTATTTACATCCGCAGATATACGAATCCGTTCACCACAGAATAACCATTTTCATTCAATTTCATATTTGGATTTTAACCTATCAGAATCCAACAAGTGGCATAATGAAGAAAACATTGGATAAAATAAAAGTTGTTAGAAACAAACAAATTAACTATGAGAAATTTTGTTAAGAATCTACGCTAACAAAATCCTAGCTAACTGTTCCTAGCTAACTGTTAATTCCTTATTGTACATTTTATTTATCGCAATTTTAATTCTCGCAATTTTATTTATCGTCATTTAATTTCTGTTATTTATTTTACGCACTTTATCAGGACACGTATACAAGGTTTTGACATATCATATCGACGCATCTATATATATTATTTAGAATAATCATAGACACTCTATATGCTGTACTGCTCGAGTTCGCTATACAAGGTTGAGGTTGATTCTACAATAATATATATACTTTGAGTTGTGATCGAGTCTGAGACATGTACACGGGTCACGACACGTATTAATTAATTCGAATATTATATATTAAATATATATGAATTATTGAATTACTAAATGTGGACTACCAATATTGGACAATTAAAATGAATTAAAATATTGATTATAACATATGAAACTAAAAAATTCTTCAAGTTTGCCGCTTGATTTCATCGTAAACCTCGTTTGTATCTTGACGATTACAATCTGCGTTCAAACCTTTCATGATTCTTGAAAACACCTTAATCGAGAGGATGAACCAACCGCACTTCATCTACGGAAGAAAAGATTTATGCATATAGTTATGTACCTAAAAAACACTCGGAACCTGAGTAAACGTTTAACACGTATATGTACTAGTTCCTTTGATGTGTTATTATCGAAAATAATTTTACAATCCCTTTTCAAGGTAGTAAGTTTTGTCACAGCTCCAGCAATTCAACTTCAATTGTTCGTTCGAACAAGCCTTATTATAACGATTACCCTTTCATCATCGTTACCGGAGAACCGTTTATATTCAACCGCATCAGCAGTAAACTTACCAGCGACTTCATTACTCACCAGCTTAAGTCTCTCTGAAGAACCATTATATTTGTTCATTAACACCCTATCATATACTCATCCGCATCTTGTAACGAGAATTACCATACTAAATACCGGTATGCATCAATCGATAATCTCAAAATTCTCAGCAATTCTACGACAACAATTATATATATATATATATATATATATATATATATATATATATATATATATATATATATATATATATATATATATATATATATATATATATATATATATATATATATAACTTCTATCTCCTGGATTTACAAACTTCAATTCTGAATTTCTGAAAAGCGCTTAAGCCTATGAATAAGTTTTTCTGAGTTTTGAAAAGCTGATGAAGCAGTTAAAACTGAAGACTGCCTTAACAGCCAAAAGTTCGACGATAAAAAAAAATGGAGTGTTGAAACAGCTCAAAGATTTTGATACTAAAAAATGAATTGAGCAAACTGTAAAGGAGACTCTGAACAAATCACAAGGGCTAAACTTGTACATAATGAATCCAGACGATTCTGTTTCTGATGAAATCTTTAGCAAATACCTTGCTTCTTACTCTAGACCCTTGTGGACGATATTCTTCATCATCCTCTGATCTTAGATATTCCAAGATATCATCATATCTTACATTATAAATATCCTCCATATTTCTGAAGATATTTTCATAACTATTCTTATCAAAAATCATTATTCTCTTCGCGCTATCAGTGTTACAACATATAAGAAACTGTTAGTTTCCATATTCTGTAAACTTTTGAGTTTAAACTATGAATGTTTTTGAAGTAGTGTTGGAAATTGATGCATGAGTTAGTATAATATAATGACACTTGATCAACGTGATTATATTACAGTAAGTCATGCTGAGTTTCTAATGAAACGTGATGATTCACAGACCATAACGTCATCATGTGCCATGTTACACGACTCTTACATTCTATCTAATCTCTAAACATATCAAGAACATAATTTCTTGATAGTTCTATCTTTTCTCTTGAATTCTGATAACTTAACCACTCAAGATCCTACTAATACAATCTCTCTCTTAGAACGTTTGTCATGTTCACTCGAAACTCCATACCTATGAATTATAGACCATTATTCGCTTGATATAAAGTCGGGAAGAGAAAACAAAAGTAATGAACTCCAAAATATAAAGGAAACAAAGGGAGTGGATTTATAGTGAAATATCCGACAGTGCAATCGAAATAGATCATCGCATTTAACCAAAGATGATTCTAATTTCCTTAATTACCGAAGAATAATATCTTATAGATTTCGAAGATTTTCTTTAATCCCTTGAATTCCAGAATTCAAACGTGACTACGTCAAAACTTAAGACGAACCTTTAATTTCTCGGTTCGCTCTTTTGTAACAGCTTCACTCGTACGCTTCACATAATCGAATCGTTTTATCTATATTACTCAATGATGATAACACTCTAATTTTCAGCTCATATTCGTCATGAAAACATACTTATTGTCAACCATAACGATCTCAATCAAATTTCAGGACGAAATTTCTTTAACGGGTAGGTACTGTGACGACTCGGAAATTTCCAACCAAATTTAAACTTAATCTTTATATTATTTCGACACGATAAGCAAAGTCTATATTATTAAGTCTAGAAAATTTTAGAACTATGTTCATGTATTGAATTACCTTCGACTATTCCCGACGATTCACGAACCACTATCTGTAAATAAATACATGTATATTTAAATATAAATATTAATTTAAAATATTATATGTAAAATAAAATAAAAATAGGATATTATAATAATTATTATTTAAAACATATCTATATATAAATAAAGTATATTAAAAAAAATTTAAATTATTGTAATACTCGTGTGATGTTTCGATTGATATTAAGCAAGTTAAATTCAAATTTATATGATTTTAAAATAAACGGTGATTCGAAGTTGAGTTCTATAAATTTTAGGCTTACTAAAAATGTATTTAGGATCTAGTTATTTAATTTTAACACTTTTTATATTTAACCCAGAATTGAGAGGGATAATTAATGTAATTTTTATTTAATAATTTATGATTGAATTTTATATCATAATGACCAAAATAAATAAATACAGTTAATTTAAAAATATGAGATTTTTCTGTGTATTTTAGTCCGCCATTGATTTATCAACGGAGCACGAATTTAAGTCCATGACTAAAATATTAAACCAATAGTAGACGACGGCTAACTTAATTACATGTTTTAAATTTTTATTATATTATAATTATAATTATATTATATATTTCAATTCTCAAATCGTTAAATGAATCCGTGAATGTGAATTATTATTAAGATTACTGTGCTTGTTTTATTATGCTTTTTTAAATTCGATTCGTTCATTTTCCTATCTATCAAATATCTCTATTATATAATATAATATGCCTATGTATACAAGCATGAGGCAGGGAGAATCAACCATCATTTTTTTTTTCATTTCTTATATCCTGAGAGTTATATGTACATATACATTACATACATATTAATCACACACCCACTTGAATCCATCTTTTCCCTATCTTTCTTCTCTATTCTTTCTTTCTTTCTTTTGCACAACCACTTTCTCTTCCATTCTCGAAGCCACCATTACCGAGAATAAATCATAACCACAAGCACCCCCACTGCAACTACT
Organism: Rutidosis leptorrhynchoides; assembly: GCF_046630445.1. NCBI lineage: Eukaryota > Viridiplantae > Streptophyta > Magnoliopsida > Asterales > Asteraceae > Rutidosis > Rutidosis leptorrhynchoides. The sequence goes on from NC_092333.1 coordinate 138,453,314, forward strand.
AGACCATCACCAAGTTATTACTATCCATTACCTACTGCTCAACCTTGTAACCTACCATAACCATCACCTTTTATTTTCTTGCCAACTACTCGGTTCACCAAACCAAACCATTGATCATCACCATACTATTAGTTCTTTTCCTGCTTTCTGTTTTATCGGTTGAGAAAACCAAACACCCCAACTCACCATTTTGTTTATGTTTCAAATGAAACCCACAAAGAAATACTTCTGTTTGTATCTGTCTGCTATCCAATCGATCACGCCACCATTGAACCCTTCATTACTGATAATTGAGCTGCTACAGCTGCAAGACCAACAAACCCAATAACATACTGTTGCTACGCTATATTGTTCTGTTTTATGGTTACAACCGAAGCTCAGACCACTCTCTTCAATCATTACCACCACCTTGAAGCCACCTTATTGTTTTATTATTTTGTTTTTGTTGTAACATCACACACCATCCTATAAACCCCATGAACACACTATCAACCACCACCATAATCGACAATCATCCATCACCTCCTGCACCTGCTTGATTCATTATTTTCCTGACAACAAAAGCACCCCAACAAATCGTGAAATGCTTCTACTCCTCTCTACTTCTTCTACTACTGTTTTGGGCCATCACAAAACACCACCATTATCATCGAATACCACCACTTGCTTTATATAAAATATGATACAAATACATATTCACTTAACACACCTTCATGTACAAATCACCATCATCCTACCACCTCGCCACCCAAAATATCGCCTACAACCATAGTTACTTCTACTGCTCATCCAACGAACCCATTAAATTAAATGGCGATGAAATTAAAGTGAAGATAGGGAAAGGATATATTAGAAATAAAATAAAGTAATGATTGGGAATTAGAGGTGAGTGGGGAGAGGGGTCGGATTGGGAACATCATTCAAGTTAAATACTTTTCTTTTCACCCACCATCGAATAAATTAAAGAAGGAACTGTTTCTATTTTCTTCATTCGATAGTAACCTGTAGCTCAATGATTTTCTGTTTCTAAACCACAAATGCATCGATCAGGTAATCAACTTGGACTGGGCTAGTGGAAATAATTATTTACATTAATGGACTTCTGTACTTGGGCTTCTTTAACATATAAATGGGCCATGAATTGCAAAAACCCACCGTTCGGTTTTCTGGTTCATTATCAACATAGACACCCGTTTCAAACAATGATAATATTAGATATATACGTAAGCAAACTGAATGATGATGAATGGAGTGCAACGTTTGATAAATGGTGGAAATAAAGATAAACATAGCATATGTGATAATATTATGAAAATCGAAAAGAGGATGATGACATATGATAATGTATATATCACTTTTCGATTTATGCAAAGCCGGTTTTAAATGAGATATAGTTCTCAAATTGGGTTATTATACAAATCTGGATGTTGAGTTCGATTAGATAGAATGTTGGCTAACAGAAAAGTTCATGGAGTGTTACTAATAATCGAAGTATTAGGGATGTGGGTAACGATGATGATTTAGACTATGATATTATTAAGAAGATGAATGAATAGGTTATGATTTTAATAATGATAGAAGTTAGGATGATGATGATCATGAAATGGGTTTGATTATGATTAAGATGAAGAAGAAGAAGAAGAAGAAGAAGACAAAATTAATGGTTAAAAGAATTTAATCTGTGAGTTACTTAAGAAAAACAAAACAGTTTAGATGGTTTAGGGTGTGGTTCTTAAGCGAGAGGTCGCGGGTTCGAGCCCGGGCGGAGGCAATTTATTTTCTTTTTCGAAAGCTTTTTTTTGAGGTAGCTATTATTATTATTATTATTATTATTATTATTATTATTATTATTATTATTATTATTATTATTATTATTATTATTATTATTATTATTATTATTATTATTATTATTATTATTATTATAATTATTATTATTATCATTTTTGTTAAAATTTATATTATTAATAAAATTATCATTTAGATTGTTATTAGTATCAATATTATTATAACAAATAAGTATTTTCTATATAAGAGTGTATTTATTACAACTAACATAATATTACATGTAATTATATACATTAAGATTTTTTTATATAAATGTTTACATATAACAAATTATTAATTTTAATATAATATTAATCATATATATATATATAAAACTATATAAATATTAACTATTTTAATTATGTATATACAAATTAAAGATATAGGATATATAAATTAAGATATAATATATAAATTTATTTGATTACAATTATATGTATTAATATATATACCTGATATAGGTTCGTGAATCCGAGGCCAACCTTGCATTGTTCAGTTCTATCGTATGCATATTTTTACTACAAAATATCGTATTGTGAGTTTCATTTGCTCCCTTTTTAAATGCTTTTGCAATATATATTTTTGGGAATGAGAATACATGCGCTGTTTTTATAAATATTTTACGAAATAGACACAAGTAATCAAAACTACATATATGGTTAAATGATCAAAGACGAATTTGCCCCTTTTGCTTGGTAGCCTAAGAATTAGTAAATCAGTCTACTAATTGACGCGAATCTTAAAGATAGATCTATTGGGCCTAACAAACCCCATCCGTTGTAGCGGATGCTTTAGTACTTCGATGTTGTTTTATCATGTCCGATGGATGTCCCGGAATGATAGGGGATATTCTTATATGCATCTTGTTAATGTCGGTTACTAGGTGTTCAATCCATATGAATGATTTTTTGTGTCTATGCATGGGACGTATATTTATGAGAAATGAAAATGAAAATCTTGTGGTCTATTAAAATGATGAAAATGAATGATTATGATAAACTAATGAACTCACCAACCTTTTGGTTGACACTTGAAAGCATGTTTATTCTCAGGTATGAAAGAAATCTCCCGCTGTACATTTGCTCATTTTAGAGATATTACTTGGAGTCATTCATGACATATTTCAAAAGACGTTGCATTCGAGTTGTTGAGTTCATCGAGATTATTATTAAGTCAATTATAGATTGGATATATTCTGAAATGGTATGCATGCCTGTCAACTTTCGATGAAATAAAAGTTTGTCTTTTAAAAACGAATGCAATGTTTGTAAAATGTATCATATAGAGGTCAAGTACCTCGCGATGTAATCAAATGTAATGTATTCATCCAGATGGATTAGGGCGGGTCTTTACACTATCTCACCACTACCTACAAAACCTTGCTGCTTTTATAATGTCTTGATTTTATTGTATGAGTATTTTTTGCTGCATTTTTATATCTCTAGAATCATAACCTTATTTTTATTTTTGTTTCTAAATTTCATATTGAATCCGAATATATGAGAGTGTAGTTTCTTTTTGATGATAATTAATGGGCGCAAAACACATATTTGAAGTCACTACATTCCCTACAAAATTGGGCGAAATTTTGTGGAGATTTTACGAAAAAGTTTCAGTTGCAGATTAGGACTATTTTTGCAAGATAACAAGAAAACAACGCTATGAGCAAAACTTCCTTAAGTCTTTCCCCCGTTCGAAGCAGTTTAGATGCAAAAAATTACATTTTACTATTTTTAAAGGTGAATTTTGCACTTTTAAATCTCAAGATAAGTAATATTTCATATGTGAATTGTTGTGCCTGTTTTGATAGGTCAGATCATGTTGAGATTAGAAGAAAAGACAAGTTAGAATGAGATTCGGTAAGAGTGAAGGAGATTCGGTATGAGAGAGAATCAACAAGATTTACATTCCACAGCTTCTAGAACTCGTTTACAATGCAATAGCTATCTAATTAGGACTACTTAGGTTCTTTATATAGCCCTTTTCTAAGGAACCTTCATTTAAGCATATTTCACATTAACACTATACAACTTCGGGGTCTTAACAATCTCCCCCTTAGTGTTAAATGTGAACTTTTTACAATATAATCCTATTGAGTAATCTTGAGAGGTCCAAACGTTAGTTTCCATCGTGAGCCATCTGGTTTTGAAACTTCTACTTGATTTTCTAAAATTTTCTTAGAAGGTTCCAGACTCCCCACGCTTTTCTTGGATCACCCTCATGTAATGGATATACATCCATTTCTTTGAAATATCTCCTCTTTCTTTGGCCACGAAGAATCTCAAACTGTCTTGTACAGATCCGAAGCTTCAGACGATCTCTGATATGTTTTATAAACTCTCCAGGACCCATTTTCATATCAATGTCATCAAAATTGCTTTGATGAATCTTAAGATACTTCAGTGCAGCCTTCAGTGTACCATCTGAATATTTTTTTAGCTCTTCAGTGAGGATGAACACTTTCTCTTTCTGAGAATTCACAAATACAAACCCTTCGGGTTCGAATTGCATTTGAAACATTCTCATATCCTTCAGTCCCTCCGTGAATTAATTTGGACATGTTATTCGAATCTTTTTCCTATTCGCTTCGAGACCTATTTGAAAATCTTCACGTCTCATCAGTTCAATTGTCTCCATCATGTATCTTTTCACAGCTTCCAAAGCTTGAGCCTTAGCAAAAGGTCGAATGGTAATGATACTGAGGTAGTTGTAGATGTGAATGATGTCAAGCATATCTAGATTTTGAAAATCTGCTTCTGTGAACTTGTATTCCTTCTCATCTTCTCTAATAATGTGGAACTGACTGATGACGTCTCTTTTCTTACTTATTTCTACTCTGACTCGAGTGATATTTAACACTTCTGAAATACGATACTTTCTTTGAAGCCACAAATCATCTTCATTTTTGTTGATATGTTTCCTCCACATAAACTCATAACAGTTTCTTTCACTTGCTGAAAGCAATCATGAACCTATATAAGTAAATCTTTTACTCCTTGGTGTTTCATTAATGCGGAAGATCTTGTATGCATTTTCCTCGATGAATGTGTTTCGTAACGTTATGAAATCATGTTCAACTCCCAATAATAATCTTTGTTCCCGATTCTTAAAGAATATACCGTGATTGTATTTGAATCTGGAATTCACTGTTTCACTTGATGTAGATGTACCAGAAGTTGAGCTTTCATTAGCATTAGTTGGATTTGAACTCGATGAAGGTGTAGAATTTGATGAATGATCTGTAGGATTTTTCGTATCATCTGTTGGAGCATTATCATCTTCAATATGATCAAAGATGTCATCATCATTTGGATTAACATAAAGATTATCTTCATCTTCATCGGAAGAATCCATTTCATCATCACTTTTTAGATCAGGATTCCCTTCATCCACAATCTCTACATCCTCAGGAATAGAAGATACTGAAGATAATTTGCTCAGAATGACAAATCCATCATCATCTGTTTCTTCAAGATAAAAATCACTTAAATTCAAATCCTCATCTACCGGTCTACAATCAGCCTCAGAATGAACAATTGAATTTATAACTTGCTCAGGCTCCTTATCATCAATTTCATCATAAGTAGAAACCATTTCTGATCCCTTCTGAACCTGTTGACCTTGAGAAGCTGATGAAGACCTCACACCACCACCCTTAGTTGAAATGTTCACCGTTAGATATTCTCCATCTACTCCTATCTCCCCCTCATGGCTATTCTGAGGATCTGAATCGTCATGTTCATCATCATGGTGAGGACTCAGAGAAGAATAGCAGGAAGTAAGCGGATGTCATGCTCTAGCGCGAAACAATGCTTGAAGTGAAGTGCGTCGAAGAACATCAAGATTGACTCGAGAAAACATACGACTGAAATATTCTTGCTCCAAAGCATCATAGAAATTTGGTGAACGCGAGGGTGATGGTGGTAAAGTAACAATAGGAATAGCAGCAGCAGCAACTGTTGAAGGCGATATCGGTGGAAGTGTTTGATTTGCCGTGAGGGTAGGTAAGGATAAATGTGCGGTATTATACTTATATGTAGGGCTGTACATACTACTAGTCAGATTCGTGATATCCCCTTCTGATGGAGGTTGGGCAACAAACGGAGTTGTCGCCGGCGAAGTTTCTTTCAAAGCATCCGCCTCCATGACTTTAGTCTCATGAGACTCTGACAAAGTAGTAGAACTACCCGTCGATTTAGCTCTCGCAGAGATATTGCTATCTCCGACTCTTGAAATCATTGATATACCATGAGGTGGCACATCTCTTTCAGTTAAAGACTCTTCCTCCAGACCCTGAGATTCAGAATTCGGAAGAGAATTGGTTTGAACCAATGGATCAATTTCTTGATCCAAGGGGTCAGTCTGCTGAAAGTTTGATAAATATCCCGAAGGATTGTCATGTTGACTCGTTTCTATGAGACGCGACAGATCTCCCTCATCAAGATAATCCGGACCTCGAGACCCTGTTGTACGTTGAGGCACAGGAGGATTTCCAGCCTATAAACAGGGTGCCTTTTCAAGACTTTTCGGCTCCCCTTCGTCGTTCTGGACTTCAATGATTGAGTTTTCTCAATTAATTGAGTCAACGCAGACTATACTGCAGAGGAAGACTTTACTTCCTTAGATGCCGAAGCATCTTGCTGGGTAGGATTTATTATTAAGTCCTGTTTAGATTGGATGGGCTGATTGGTCTTTTTACCATCCGTGCGTTTAGCTCTCTTGCCTACCGAATCTTGCGCTTCATTTAGTGTAGGGCTTACTATTATTGTTAGATGTTATACGGAAATGGGTGAGGGTGACCTAATAGGATCTAGGTCTTGGTCAGTATCACCAATGGTTGGAGTAACTGTTTAGTGGACGATAGGTGTCGAAGTCCTAGATCTAGTTACTTGTTGGGTTGGCGGAGTCTGAATCATCTCATCGGGCATAAATCGTGTTCTCTTAGGAGAATGTTCAGGAGATGATTCAGTTGCTGAAGAATCGGTGTCACTGCTCACCTCAGGTGTTGTGGAAAAGGTTGGTTCAATCCTAGGTGACCTAGGTTCCCCGATCCTCACAGGTTGAGCTTGGTGTGCTACCCTAGAACATTTGAGGTTTACCCTAAGTGGAGGATTAACTAGCCCGGGTGGTTGTACTACAGGTTCCTCTACAACCTCTGGGGCTGGAATCGGGGGATGTTCAACTTGTACTTGTTGTACCGAGTTCGGAAGAGGTATTCCTACAGCCTCAAAGTATGAACGCATTCGAGCGTCTTGGGGTACAGCTAGCCCCACTAGCCAATTTGGAATCGGCGCAGTGAACTGGTTGTCAGAAAATCACCGGGGTATTCATCTTCAGCTCCCCAAATCTTTTCATCTGCAATCCATGTGTACCTGGTACAAATATATTTGCATTTCTACAAGCATTTAGAGCATCATGGATAAAGATACAGAAAAACCTTTCACATGGGATGTATGAACCCCTTGCTTTATCAACTTGGGCCTGAACCAAATCCCATAGAAGTTATGCATAGTCCGAATTTTCCACTCTTGTGAAAGAGTAGAACAATCTCAGCATTGGCATAGTCAGGCTGTATGATCCACTCCTTGTCATCAGCAAGCATCTGTTGATGATTGAGAAGATCACATACCACCTTGAGTGCAAGTATTTCTTGTGAAACTTAGCTGATGGAACATTGGTAGCTCCAACATAACCAAGATCAAAGATTGAGGACATCATCTGCTGAGTAGCAGGGAAATCAGGAGCATTCTGTACAAGAGGAAGCCGAAATATCCTCCTGAAATCAACCTTTGTGATACTCCTCATTCCTTGTACCCCTCTTAGCTCAAATTCAAATCGAGCTTGTTCTCCCTCTGGATTAGCAGCAGTAGGTTGTGTAGCTTCCATAAACCTAATTGTTCTGTTCAGAAGGTCTAGATCTGTCACAGCCACACTGGCAGTAGAGCTCAAAGCAGGCCATAATATATGCCTCTCTAGAATTGCAGTCCAGTAGTTGCAGGAAATGTTGATTTCAGAGTTGATGAAGTGATTGCTCGCCATTTAGCTGTATAAATAAGAAATAGAAGACCACAAGATGTTTATGATAAAGCAAATATCTCTATTCTTATTTTCCTTTGAAAACCTTTGTATTTTTCAGATATTATAATTTTTATGATTTTTCTAAGTTGTAAAAATCATTTATTCCAAATATGAACAAGCAATTGACAAACATGACATTCATATGATATTCATCACATTACACAATCATCATGTAAAGTCAATTATATAACACAAAGAATCAGAACAACACTTAGTCAATTTTAAGCACAATTCAAGCAGATTCGGTATCCTTGAAAACTTCAGATTCGGTAACCAAATAAGCTTGAGTTTTCAATTCAAAGACTTAGATTAAGCATGTTAAATGTTTCAAGTTGAAAAACACATTATTTAAGTACCAAATTACAGACTCGGTATCATGCCAAGAACAGATTCGGTATCTTCAAAAATCACACATAATCACCCAAACATGCATATTCAGTCTTATATCATGCAAAAACATAATCATAATCAATTAACAACTTAAACAAATCAGGAAAACATGTTAAACATTTGAACAGACTCAGTACTGTAGCAAGAACACATTCGGTATGTACATAATCCATCAAATACTCAATTAAACATGTAATCAGACTCGGTCAATTGACAGATCAACTAATTTAACATAGATTTGACAAGATTTCATGTTAATTATCTAAATCATAAGAGTTTAATCTAAGAATTAAGAAACTCGATTCAGATTCGGTATAATCAACACTTTTCAAAATTAAGTGTCGCAATCTTGTTATTTGCAATCTTTTCTTGTTTATAAGTGTTCAATTATCTCAGATCTACAATATGTGTATCTTAGATTCAATTAAAACAAAGAATTACCAAGGATTTGAAGATACAGAAGACTAGATTCGGTAAATTAAGTAGACTCGGTAAATTAGTTCAGATTCGGTATGCAATTAACTCAAGGTGAGAGAAAGTTTGACTTTGACCCTCCTATTTATAGATACCGAATGATTTTGAAAACATGGGCTTTACCGAATGGGCCTTATTTACCGAATGCAGTCCATTTTTCAAATTTAAACAAATTCACTTCAAATTTTGACAAATCTTTATCAAAAATCATTCAAGATTATCACATTTTTAATGAAAAACATTTCTGAGACAATTTTTGAAAATTTTGAACTACCGAATCTGTGCAGTTGGTTGTCAGATTCGGTATAATACTAAAAATAGCATTTATTCAGTAAAATTCAAATTTTTTTGGATTTTAACTTTTCAATTTTTTATGAATTTTCTCAAAACAAAATTTGTACTTAGAAAAATTTTGTACAAAGTACAAATCTTCAGTGATACCGATTGATAAAACAGGTTGCATACTGAGATGTATACAAGCCTTAGTGAATTATTTCAGATGTATAACAAAGAGTTTATGAAATTCACCTTTTGAAAATCAATTTTCTTTTCATTTTCTCCCACTCAAATGTGATAAACAAGAAAGTAAATCACCATTTTGATATGTTCCCAAGAAAATGAATTAACTCCCCTTTGAAATATGATATCAATGAGTTACCTCCCCCTTTCGTAACCGTTGAAAAAGAAACTCAGGAAGTTAACAAAAATCTAAAAGCTCCCCCTTGAAAGATGTTATCTAAAGCAGAAGAAATCAGTTGCTCCTCCTAGAAAGTATTTACTCCCCCTAAACACAATATCCCAATTAGAAGTCCCAAAAGATCTAAGGAATGTCAAGCACTATATTCCACCATGCCAATCTCTTTGATCAAGAACTTTAGCCTAAGTTCATCTAAGGGCTTAGTGAACATGTTAGCTAATTGCACTTTGGTAGGTACAAAGAATAACTCTACATCCCATTTGTTTACATGGTCCTTAATGAAATGATAACGAATATCTATGTGTTTTGTCTTAGAATGCTGGACCGGGTTGCTTGTAATTGCAATAGCACTTTGTGAATCACAGTAAATTGGGGTCTTAGAATTCTTAAAGCCATAATCCAAAAGTTAAGTTTGCATCCACAAAACTTGTGAACAACAGTGAGCTGCAGCAATATACTCAGACACAGCTGTTGATAAAGACACACAGTTCTGCTTTTTGGATGACCAACCAACTAGCCTATTCCCCAACATCTGAATTGATCCAGATATGCTCTTTCTATCAACATGGCAACCGTCATGATCCGCATCAGTATAAGCAGTGAGATTGAAATCGGATCCATGAGGATACTGGAAAATCCTAACAACCGCTTTGGAGTGGGATTTCTTAGGGTTCGACTGAAAGCATGCTTCGATAAAGCGTAATGTCAAAGGGTTCCCCATTAGTATCAGCATCCAGTATAGTCCTCATTGGGGTTGTCATTGGTTTTAAAGCAGTCATTTTAAAAAGTTTTAGCATATCATTGATATACTTTGTTTAACTGATAAAAATTTCGTTTGGTAATTGTTTTACTTGTAACCCCAAGAAGAAATTAAGCTGGTCAAGCATGCTCATTTCGAATTTATTGGCCATAAGGTCACCAAATTCTTTGCATAAGGCCGGGGACGTGGAACCAAAAATAATATCATCAATGTAAATTTGAACCAAGAGAATGTGACCGTGGGTTTTATGGATGAATAGCGTTGTATCAATCGTTCCACGAGAGAAGCCATTATCCAGCAAATACTTTGTTAAGGTCTCGTACCATGCACGCGGTGCTTGCTTTAGACCATACAAAGCTTTCTCCAAGTAGTAGACGTGGTTTGGATGAATGGGATCGACAAAGCCTTCTGGTTGATCAACATAAATTTTCTCTTGAAGATGACCATTCAGGAAAGCAGTTTTGACATCCATTTGAAACACCGTGAACTTCATATGAGAAGCGAATGCAAGGAAAAGACGAATAGCCTCAATCCTAGCAACTGGAGCAAACGTTTCGTCATAATCAATGCCTTCTTGTTGTCGATACCCTTGGCCACAAGACATGCCTTATTTCGAACATAATTCCATCAGAATCTTTCTTGTTCTTAAAAATCCACTTAACCCCTATTGGTCGTTGACCCGTTGGTCTTGGAACTAATCACCATACTTTTAATCGTTCAAATTGATTGATCTCTTCTTACATTGCAACCACCCAGTTCGGATCTAGTAAAGCTTGAGCAACCGTTGTTGGTTCAATCTTACTAAGAAAGGCAGTATATAGATACATATTCCGAGTAGCCTTTCGAGTTGAGACTGGAGCAGATGCATCACCAATAATAAGATCTATTGGATAACTTTTAGTCCATCGGTTGTTATGTGGAAGTGGTTGTACATCAGTGGTATCCATGAAAACATCAACCATTGTTGACGTTGAGCCTTGATCCACTTGAGCTGATGTAACACTTTCTAATGGATTCATTTGAGTATCTGGAGAAACAACTGGAGTTGTATCAACGGATGAATCTTGAATTGGTTCAAGATTATCAGTAATAGGAGGTGAGAGGGAGGATGAAGAAGAAACAGGAGAATCAGTTGGTGTTGTATCTTCATCAAAAAGACTTGATTGAGTCTCCACAATAGTTGACTGTGATGGTGTGACCGGTACGGCTTGAACATTTGAATTCCATTGAGGAGTATAAAGACTATCAAACAAGATATCCAGTTCCTCTGTTGTTACCATAGGAACACCCTTCTTTAATAAAATTGAACTTTGAGCGAAAAAAGTAGTAGCCAGGTTAGGATCGGGTTTTGAACTAAGTTGTTCAAAAGCCATTCCCAATAACTCATCGAACCTTACATTAATGCTTTCCTTGATCATCTTTGTCCGTTTGTGATAGACACGATAGGCAACTTTGTTCGAAGAATAACCGAGAAATATGGCCTGATCGCCATGAGGATCAAACTTTCTGAGGCTGTCAAAATTGTTAAGCACATAGATATATAACCAAAGACACAAAAATATTTGACATTCGGGCATCTACCATATAGTAACTCATAAGGAGTTTTATCAAAACGTTTATTAATGACGCAGCGATTTTGGGTATAACATGCAGTGGAAATGGCCTCCCCCACATTTTTGGAGGTAGTTTGGAGTAAGCAAGCATCGTTTGAGCTGCCTCGCACAATGTACGATTACATCGTTCAACTACTCCATTCTGTTGTAAGGTTCGTGCAGCAGAGAACTGAAGTTCAATGACTTGGTCTTTCAAATAACTATCAAGCAGGTCATTCTTAAATTCCGTCCCATTATCAGTTCAAATACTCTTAACATGTTTGTTAAAAGAGCGTTGAGTCTTTTTAATAGACTCAATGATAATGGCGGGGGTATCAGACTTAGTCTGCAGAAGGAAAATCCATGTAAATCGGGTATAGTCATCAACAATGACAAGCACATGTTTTCGGCCCCCGAGGCTAGAAATCCTCATGGGTCCTCATAAGTCCATATGCAATAATTTCAAAGATGAGGAAGTACTGGGGTTTTGCTTAAGTGGATGATTAGTCCGTTTCAGCTTACCCATTGCACATGATGGACACACATGATGCTTATCATATTGAAAGCTTGGAATACCATCAACTAAGTCTTTAGAGACCAGTCGATTAATACCCTTGTAATTCAGGTGTGACACCCGGTGATGCCATAACCATGAATTCTCCTTTGTTGAACGAGTATCCAAACACATGGTTTCATGTGATGGTGCATCGTTGAGGTCAATAGTATAAAGTGAAGCACAACGTTTACCAACAAGGAGATCGTTTCCATCGATGGATTGCACCGAGCATTGACGACGTTCAAACAAAACCTTGAGATCTCCGTCTTAAAATTGGCTGACACTAAATGAATTGAACCCCAATCCCTCAACATATGAGACCCGTTTGATCATTATGTCATTTTTCACAAAATCTCCATAACCCGTTATTGCTACAATCTCTCATTTTCAAAAGCAACTGTTCCTAGGAATTTGTCAACAAAATTGACAAGCAAGGATTTATCGCCCGTCATGTGTCGAGAACAACCGAAATCGATATACCAAACACAGACGTCGAAACCCTGTAAACGTTAATTTCCTAGAGTTTAGGTACCCAAAGTTTCTTGGGTCCTCTACGGTTAGTACCAACAACAAACTTTGGATCAACAATGAGATAATCAAGTAAAGCAACATGAAATTTAGAAAGAAAAAAAACGTCATTTAAAACCACATTACATGAAGCATCATACGCAATATCAAGTTTTACATCATTATCAGAAGTCTTAACATACAACTTATTCCATGCAGATGTTTTGTTCACAGACAAAAATTGAAAAACATGTGATGATTTCCTAAGTCGACTAGCAGATTGCTTTGGTTTGTTTGCTACTTTCTTAGTCGTGGACTTAGGAACCCATACATACTTGTAAGGCAAATTTGGATTATGACCTGTGACACGGAAAACACCTCTGTTAGTTAGACGTCCAAACTTTTCAGTTGACACATGAGATGATTGATTTTGCAAAATTTCCAATTTGATTTTACGTTCCTTTGCATCATACTCACTCAAATTAGGTTTAGGACTCGTGTGTTGTTCAGACTTAACTGATCTTGTTAAAAGACTCTCCTTTGATTTATTTGACATTGGAATCATAGGAATCTTTTCAGTTGACACAGAACCATTTTGAGAATGAACTTTCTTGACAACAAATCGCGTTGAAGGTGCAACTTTTGAAACACGTTTACTAAATTGAGAACGTAGTGGGTTTTTAAGAATAGTAATGGATTTTGCATCCTTAGATGTTGTTGTCCCCTTCCCTATCTTAGTAATCCCACCAACACATTCAGACACATTGGTTTCAACAGAAGATGATTGCTTAAGTGTGTTAGCCTGTTTCAATTGAATTATCTTTTGTTTTAAGCGTTTAATCTCAAGACATAATTCCTCAGCAGAAACTATCACTTCACCTTCCTTAAAGTCATAAGTACATTCTTTCTTAGGAAGTGATGGCAATTTATCACACAAAGCAAGCATTTGTTCTAAAGATTGACACTTAAGTTGTAATTCAACATTTTCCTTTTCAAGTCTATCTACCTTACGACTCAAAATGTGTAAAGCAGGTATGCTAGCATAAAATTCATTCAAAGTATCAATTGTTGTATCAAAGTCTATCAAGTTTTCAACACTTGGTTCATCTCGAGGTTTTACCTTTACATCTAAATCAGTTTGACCTAGGGATTCTGTCTCAAAGAAGACAGTTAGTTCATGTGCTAGGTCTTCATAGAAAACATTATCAGAACATGCAGGTAATGAAATGTCCCATTCATATCGATTATAAATGTTCCATATTAATTGATTTCATTGCGAGGTTTTGACCTCTATATGAGACGTTTTTCAAAGACTGCATTCGTTTTTAAAACAAACCATAACCTTTATTTTATCGAGAAGGTTAAAAAGACACCACCTAGATTATCCAGAAATGATAATCTAAAAATATCACACTTACACACTACCAATACATATAGGTTTACAATATTAATATGTTACAACAAAATAAATCTCGAATGCAGTTTTAAACAATATTATACAAGCATGTTGACACCAAATCCTGTCCATATATTAGCATGCAACAGCAGAAGCTCTTAATAATCACCTAAGAATAAACATGCTTTAAAGGTCAACAAAAATGTTGGTGAGTTATGGGTTTAACCTATATATTTATCAAATTGTAATAATAGACCACAAGATTTCATATTTCAATATACATCTCATACATAGAGATAAAAATCATTCATATGGTGAACACCTGGTAACCGACATTAACAAGATGCATATAAGAATATCCCCTATAATTCCGGGAAATCCATCGGACATGATAAAACAACATCGAAGTACTAAAGCATCTGCAACCATGAATGGGGTTCGTTAGGCCCAATAGATCTATTTTTAGGATTCGCGTCAATTAGTAGATCGGTTTACTAATTCTTAGGTTACCAAGCAAAAAGGGGCATATTCGGCTTCGATCATTCACCCATATATTGTAGTTTCATTTACTTGTGTCTATTTCATAAATCATTTATAAAACTGCATGTATTCTCATCCCAAAATATTAGATTTTAAAAGTGGGACTATAACTCACTTTCACAAATTTTTACTTCATCGGGAAGTAAGAATTGGCCACTGGTCGATTCACGAACCTATAACAAATATGTACATATATATCAAAGTATGTTCAAAATATATTTACAACATTTATAATACGTTTTACTATTTTAAGTTTATTAAGTCAGCTGTCCTCGTTAGTAACCTACAACTAGTTGTCCACAGTTAGATGTACAGAAATAAATCAATATATATTATCTTGAATCAATCCACGACCCAGTGTATACACGTCTCAGGCTAGATCACAACTCAAAGTATATATATTTTTGGAATCAACCTCAACCCTGTATAGCTCACTCCAACATTACTGCATATAGAGTGTCTATGGTTGTTCCAAATAATATATATACATGGGTCGATATGATATGTCAAAACATTTGCATACGTGTCTATGGTATCTCAAGATTACATAATATATTAGAATACATGTATAATACAATATGAGTTAGCTAGGATATGATTAATATAGATTTGTTACCAATTTTCACGTAGTTACAACAAGCAAAAATATCCAATCTTGTTTTACCCATAACTTCTTCGTTTTAAATCTGTTTTGAGTGATTCAAGTTGCTATGGTTTCATATTGAACTTAAGTTTATGAATTTAACAGAAAAAGTATAATTTTATAGTCAGAAATACAGGTTACAAGTCGTTTTTGTAAAGGTAGTCATTTCAGTCGAAAGAACGACGTCTAGATGACCATTTTGGAAAACATACTTTCACTTTGAGTTTAACCATGATTTTTGGATATAGTTTCATGTTCATAAGAAAAATCATTTTCAAAGAAGAACAACTTTTAAATCAAAGTTTATCATAGTTTTTAATTAATTAACCCAAAACAGCCCGCGGTGTTACTACGACGGCGTATATCCGGTTTTACGATGTTTTTCATGTTTTTAGGCTTTAAATCATTAAGTTAGAATATCATATAGATATAGAACATGTGTTTAGTTGATTTTAAAAGTCAAGTTAGAAGGATTAACTTTTGTTTGCGAACAAGTTTAGAATTAACTAAACTATATTCTAGTGATTACAAGTTTAAACCTTCGAATAAGGTAGTTTTATTTATATGAATTGAATGATGTTATGAACATCATTACTACCTCAAGTTTAGTAGGTAAACCTACTGGAAATGATGAAAAAATAACTTGAGCTTCAAAGGATCTTTGATGTCTTGGAAGTTCTTGAAATAGAATCATGACACAAAAACAAGTTCAAGTAAGATTATTACTCGAATTAAGATAGTTATAGTTATAGAAATTGAATCAAAGCTTGAATATGAATATTACCTTGATTTAGAAAGATAACCTACTATAAATAACAAAGGTTTCTTGATCTTAGATGATTGCTTGGAATGGATTAGGAAACTTGGAAGTAAACTTCTAAACTTGGAAGTGTTCTTGATGTGTTCTTGAGTAATTATTTTTATGATGATTATAGGTGATAACCAAAGCTTGTATTTGATGATTTTTGCTAGAAAAATAGTAACTTAGATGTTCATGGAAGAGTGTGTGTATTTTGAGAGAGAATTGGGAAGAAAATTGGAAGTGAAATGGAGTAGGTGGTGAGTGATGAAGGTGAGTGGGGTTAAAAGGAGTTCTTGTTTTTGTTTCCTTGCTCATAATTCATGCTAGTTGTCTAATTGTTGGTTCCACATGTTTGTTGACTATCTAGGGCTGCTAAGAGCTGAATTATTATGTGTATATACCAATAGTATATACGTCTAGGAGCTGGGTATTGTACGAGTACGAAAACGATTGCATACGAGTAGAATTGTTGATGAAAATGAATGAGAATGCAATTGTAAGCATTTTTGTTAAGTAGAAGTACTTTGATATGTGTCTTGAAGTCTTTCAAAAGTGTACTAATACATCTAAATACACTACATGTATATACATTTTAACTGAGTCATTAAGTCATCGTTAGTCGTTACATGTAAGTGTTGTTTTGAAACCTTTAAGTTAACGATCTCATTTAATGTTGTTAATCCATTGTTTATTAAATCTAATGAGATGTTAAATTATTACATTATCAAGATATTATGATGTATGAATATATCTTAATATGATATATATACAATAAAATGTCGTTACAACGATAATCGTTACATATATGCCTCGTTTCAAAATTCTTAAGTTAGTAGTCTTGTTTTACATATGTAGTTCATTGTTAACATACTTAATGATATATATAATTATCATTTTATCATGTTAAATATAGTGTAACAATATCTTAATATGATACATATGTATTTAGTAAGACGTTGTAATAACGATAATCGTTATATATATCGTTTCGAGTTTCTTATCTTAGTAGTCTCATTTTTATGTATATAACTCATTGTTAATATACTTATGGAGATACTTACTTATAATAATCTCATGTTAACTATATGTATATCCATATATATATCGTCATGTCGTTTTTACAAGTTTTAACTTTCGTAAATTGCCGGTCAACTTGGGTGGTTAATTGTCTACATGAAACTCATTTCAAATAATCAAGTCTTAACAAGTTTGATTGCTTAACATGTTGGAAACATTTAATCATGCAAATATAGTTTTCAATTAATATATAATCATGGAAAAGTTCGGGTCACTACAGTACCTACCCGTTAAATAAATTTCGTCTCGGAATTTTAAGATGTTGAAGGTGTTGACGCATCTTCTGGAAATAGGTGAAGGTATTTCAGCTTTATCTGATCTTCACGCTCCCAGGTGAATTCGGGTCCTCTAAGAGCATTCCATCGAACCTTAACAATTGGTATCTTGTTTTGCTTAAGTCTTTTAACCTCACGATCCATTATTTCGACGGGTTCTTCAATGAATTGTAGTTTTTCGTTAATTGTAATCTCGTCTATTGGAATGGTGAGATATTCTTTAGCAAAACATTTCTTTAAATTCGAGACATGAAAAGTATTATGTACCTCAGCGAGTTGTTGCGGTAAGTCAAGTCGGTAAGCTACTAGTCCGACACGATCTATAATCTTGAATGGTCCAATGTACCTTGGATTTAGTTTCCCCCGTTTACCAAATCGAACAACGCCTTTCCAAGGTGAAACCTTAAGCATGACCATCTCTCCAATCTCAAATTCTATATCTTTTCTTTTAATGTTCGCATAGCTCTTTTGTCTACTTTGGGCAGTTTTCAATCGTTGTTGAATCGGTAGTTTCTTGAATTATCTCCGGACCCGTAATCTGTCTATCCCCCACTTCACTCCAACAAAAATCGGAGACCTGCACTTTCTACCATAAAGTGCTTCAAACGGCGCTATCTCAATACTCGAATGGTAACTGTTGTTGTAGGAAAATTCTGCTAACGGTAGGTGTCGATCCCAACTGTTTCCGAATCGATAACACATGCTCGTAGCATGTCTTCAAGGGTCTGTATCGTCCTTGCACTTTGCCCATTAGTTTGTGGATGATAAGCAGTACTCATGTCTAGACGAGTCCCCAATGCTTGTTGCAATGTCTGCCAAAATCTTGAAACAAATCTGCCATCCCTATCTGAGATAATAGAGACTGGTATTCCATGTCTGGAGACAACTTCCATCAAGTATAATCACGCCAACTTCTCTATTTTATCATCTTCTCTCATTGGCAGAAAGTGTGCTGACTTGGTAAGACGATCGACTATTACCCAAATTGTATCATAACCACTTGCAGTCCTTGGCAATTTAGTAATGAAATCCATGGTAATGTTTTCCCATTTCCATTCCGGGATTTCAGGTTATTGAAGTAGACCTGATGGTTTCTAATGTTCAGCTTTGACCTTAGAACACGTCAAACATTCTCCTACGTGTTTAGCAATATCGGCTTTCATACCCAGCCACCAAAAGTGTTTCTTGAGATCTTTGTACATCTTTCCCGCTCCGGGATGTATTGAATATCTGGTTTTATGTGCTTCCTTAAGTACCTTTTCTCTCACATCTCCAAACTTTGGTACCCAAATTCTTTCAGCCCTATACCGGGTTCCGTCTTCCCGAATATTAAGATGTTTCTCCGATCCTTTGGGTATTTTCTTCTTCAACTTTCATTCTTTTACAACTCCCTGCTGCGCCTCCTTTATTTGAGTAGTAAGGTTAGTACGAATAATTATATTCAAAGCTTTTACCCGTATAGCTTCTCTGTCCTTTCTACTCAAAGCGTCGGCTACCACATTCGCCTTCCCCGGGTGGTAACGAATCTCAAAGTTGTAATCATTCAACAATTCAATCCACCTACGCTGCCTCATGTTCAGTTGTTTCTGATTAAATATGTGTTGGAGACTTTTGTGGTCGGTATATATAATACTTTTGACCCCATATAAGTAGTGCCTCCAAGTCTTTAATGCAAAAACAACGGTGCCCAATTTCAAATCGTGAGTCGTATAATTTTGCTCGTGAATCTTCAATTGTCTGGACGCATAAGTAATTACCTTCGTTCGTTGCATTAATACACAACCGAGGCCTTGCTTTGAGGCATCATAATATATCACAAAATCATCATTCCCTTCAGGCAATGACAATATAGGTGTCGTAGTTAACTTTTTCTTCAATAATTGAAACGCTTTCTCCTGCTCATCCTTTCATTCAAATTTCTCCCCTTTATGCGTTAATGCAGTCAAGGGTTTTGCTATTTTGGAAAAATCTTGGATGAACTTTCTGTAGTAACCAGCCAGTCCTAAAAATTGGCGTATATGCTTCGGAGTTTTTGGGGTTTCCCATTTTTCAACGGTTTCAATCTTTGCCGGATCCACTTGAATACCTTCTTTGTTCACTATGTGATCGAGGAATTGAACTTCTTCCAACCAAAATGAATACTTTGAAAACTTAGCGTACAATTTTTCTTACTCAACAACTCTAGCACTTTTTTCAAATGTTCTTCGTGCTCTTGATCATTCTTTGAGTAAATAAGTATGTCATCAATGAAAACAATGACAAACTTGTCAAGGTATGGTCCACACACTCAGTTCATGAGGTTCATGAACACAGCTGGTGCGTTAGTCAACCCAAACGGCATAACCATAAACTCGTAATGACCGTAATGCGTCCTGAAAGTAGTCTTCGGAATATCATCCTCCTTCACCCGCATTTGATGATACCCGGAACGTAAATCGATCTTCGAATAAACCGACGAGCCTTGTAGTTGATCAAATAAGTCATCGATTCTCGGTAGTGGGTAACGATTCTTGATGGTAAATTTGTTCAACTCTCGGTAGTCGATACACAACCTGAATGTACCATCCTTCTTTTTGACAAACAAAACAGGAGCTCCCCATGGTGATGTACTTGGTCGTATAAAACCACGCTTTAAAAGTTCTTGTAATTGGCTTTGGAGTTCCTTCATTTCACTGGGTGCAAGTATGTATGGAGTACGAGCTATTGGTGTAGCTCCTGGTATGAGATCTATTTGAAATTCAACAAATCGGTGTGGAGGCAGTCCCGGTAATTCTTTCAGAAATACATCGGGAAATTCTTTTGCGATGGGAACATCATTGATGTTCTTTTATTCGGTTTGTACTTTCTCGACATGTGCTAGAACAGAATAGCAACCTTTTCTTATTAGTTTTTACGCCTTTAAATTACTAATAAGATTTAGCCTCGCATTGCGCTTTTCTCCGTACACCATTAAGGGATTTCCTTTTTCTCGTACAATGCGAATTGCATTTTTGTAACATACGATTTCTGCTCTCTCCTTTTTCAACCAATCCATGCCGATTATCACATCAAAACTCCCTAACTCTACTGGTATCAAATCAATCTTAAATATTTCGCTAACCAAATTAATTTCTCGATTCCGACATATATTATCTGCTGTAATTAATTTACCATTTTCGAGAAAAAAATTTATATCCAAACGTGTCAATGGACAACTTAGTTTAGCACAAAAATCTCTACTCATATAGCTTCTATCCGCACCCGAATCAAATAAAACATAAGCAAATTTATTGTCAATAGAAAATGTACCTGTAACAAGCTCCGGGTCTTTCTGCGCTTCTGCTGTATTAATATTGAAAACTCTTCCGCGGCCCTGCACACTAGTATTCTCCTGATTCGGGAAATTTCTACTAATGTGGCCCGGTTTTCCACTTGCAAAGCAAACTATGGCGGCATTATCTGTTCCGACATTATTTGTCCTTTTAATTCTGTTAAACTTTGGTCCGTAGGCCTCACACTTTGCCGCACTATGACCATTTCTTCTACACCTAGTGCAAAATCTCGTGCAGAACCCCTGGTGATTCTCTTCACACCTTTGGCATGACTGTTTTTGGTTTTTGTTGCCATTGTTGTTATTGATATTGTTGTTGGGATTGTTATTGTTGCTATTGTTGTTGTTGTTATTGTTGTTGGGACGGTTATTGTAGTTGTTGTTAGGACGTTTGTTGAAGTTGTTGTTGCGATTGATGTTGCGGTTGTTGGGATAGTTATTGCGATTGTGGTTGTGATTGTTGTTGTTGTATTGGTGACTCTTGTCATTGGTTTCTTCCTACTTTCTCTTGACTTGTTTCATGTTACTCTCTTCAGTCGTCTGCCCTTTAATCCTTCATTCGATCTGGTTCACTAATTTGTGAGCCATTCGACTTGCCTTTTGTATGGAGGCGGGCTTCTGTGAACTCACATCTTCTTGAATCCTTTCCGGTAACCCTTTTACAAATGCGTCGATCTTCTCTTCTTCGTCTTCAAACGTTCTGGGACACAATAGGCACAATTCGGTGAATCGTCATTCGTACATGATGATATCGAAACCTTGTGTTCGTAATCCTCTAAGCTCTACCTTGAGCTTGTTGACCTCGTTTCTGGGACGATACTGCTCGTTCATCAATTGCTTGAATGCTGACCACGGTAGTGCGTAAGCAGCATCTTGTCCTACCTGCTCGAGATAGGTATTCCACCATGTTAGCGCCGTACCTGTGAAGGTATGCGTAGCGTACTTTACTTTGTCTTCTTTAGTACATTTACTTATGGCAAACACCGATTCAACCTTCTCGGTCCACCGTTTCAATCCAATTGGACCCTCGGTTCCATCAAATTCCAAAGGTTTGCATGCAGTGAATTCTTTGTAGGAGCATCCTACACGATTTCTTACGAAATTAGTTCCACTACTAGATCCAAAGTTATTGTTATTTTGCATCGCAGCCTATACTGTGGCTATTTTTGCTGCAAGGAAAACACGGAAGTCTTCCTCGCTCATGTTCAAATTCTGACGAGTCGCCGGTGCCATTTCCTTCAAAAATAGCCCAAAAGAATTAAGTTAATCATATAGAATGTTAAGAGTAGTCAATAGTATTTTGTAGCATAGTATGAACTTATTTATAAAAGCTTTTTTTCATATTAGCGTTTTATATTTTTTAATTCGGGTAGTACCTACCCGTTAAGTTCATACTTAGTAGCTAATATACAATTCAACTACTACAATTCTATATGAAAAAACTGATTATAATAAAATTTCGCGTTCAAATTTTATACAATATTATACAAACTTACAATACCGCTATTATACATATAGGATGAAATATAGCACATAATAACTTTGCTACTCGGCAGCTATAAAGGCAATTCTAGTTAAAACGCAAGTTGTTCAGCAAAAGAAATAAAGACACGTAATTCATAAGTCCAGAAACAAGTCATGCATTCTGGTTTTACTAAGACGACTTCCCATCCTTGGTCTTGTGGAAAGTAACCATTATGACCATTGGCTAGGCATCATGTTGTAATGTCGTCAAAAGGACGAGGGTTTCGTAATGTCCAACAGCCCCGTAATAATCTAAAAACCTTGTTTCTCATCCTAACTACTGAATCCGTCACCTGTGGGAATGTTTCATTTAATAGTTGTAATCCGATGTTCTTTTTCTCACTTTGGTGAGAAGCTAACATCACTAACCCGTAAGTATAACATGCTTCTTTATGTTGCATGTTAGAAGCTCTTTCTAACTAATGAAATCCTATGTTGGGATATGTTGAGTCAAAATAGGTTCTTAACCCGTAGCGTAAAATTGCATTTGGGTTCCCCGCATTTGACGCTTTAAAGAAAACACGGCATAACTTACGGTCTCTCCAATACGATATACCCCACCTATCAAATGAAAGCCTTTTATAAACTAAGGCATTTCTGGAAAGTCTTTCAAATGTTTGACAAGTTAATTTCGCCATAACTAATTGTGCTGATGAATTCTGACCGACTCTAGACAAGATTTCCTCAATCATATCCTCTGGTAGGTCTTCTAAAATATTCGGTTGTCTACCCTTAACGTCCATTTTGTTTTTAAACTGTAAAATAAACAAGGATTAGATTCATAAAAGATAATTAACAAACAATACAAGAAATTTTTACATAGAACATAAAAGTACAAGCACACTACAATACATATAATACACAACATGATTACAACTCCCTAATCTGAATGACTGGTTTCTTCTTCTTCGGACTTGGTTCGTTTTCCTAATTTTCTAGGGATATATGGTGTTCCTCTAATACGAGCCATCGTTTTCCACAATGGTTTAGAAAAACCTGGTGGTTTAGAGGTTCCCGGGTTATTGTTACAATTTAAGAAATACGGAGGTTGCCGATACATATAAAGCTCATCGGGGTTGGAATCAGGTTTCTCTATTTTTATACCTTTTCCCTTATTATTTTCTTTTGCTTTATTAAATTGGGTCGAGGTAATTTCTATAACATCATTGGAATCCTCATCGGGATCCGATTCATCGAAAAATTGGTAATCTTCCCAATATTTTGCTTCCTCGGCTTAACACCATTGACCATTTTTAACTTTGGTCCGTTGGTTGAGAATTTTCTTTTATTTAATCGATTTACTGTAGGTATCAATATTTCTTCCTCCGGAACCTCTTCTTCTTCCGGTTCCTCCTCTTCTGGTTCCTCTTCTTCCGATTCCTCCTCTTCCGGTTCCTCCTCTTCCAGTTCCTCTTCGGGAATTTGTGAATCTTCCCAAAGTGTATTCGACTCTTCATTATTATTAGGTGAGTCGATGAGATTTGTACTAGAGGTAGACATCTATCACACAATATCAAACACGTTAAGAGATTAATATATTTACATGTTAATAATATATAGTTTCCAACAAAAAATGTTAAGCAATCGTTTTTGAAGAAAAACACGGTCGAAGTCCAGACTCATTAATGCATCCTAACAAACTCGGTAAGACACACTAATGCAAAAATTCCGGTTCTCTAAGACCAACGCTCGGATACCAACTGAAATGTCCCGTTCATATTAATTATAAACGTTCCATATTAATTGATTTCGTTGCGAGGTTTTGACCTCTATATGAGACGTTTTTCAAAGACTGCATTCGTTTTTAAAACAAACCATAACCTTTATTTTATCGACAAGGTTAAAAAAACACCACCTAGATTATCCAGAAATGATAATCTAAAAATATCACACTTACACACTACCAATACATATTGGTTTACAATATTAATATGTTACAACAAAATAAATCTCGAATACAGTTTTAAAAAATATTATACAAGCATGCTGACACCAAATCCTGTCCATATATTAGCATGCAACAGCGGAAGCTCTTAATAATCACCTGAGAAAAAACATGCTTTAAACGTCAACAAAAATATTGGTGAGTTATAGGTTTAACCTATATATTTATCAAATTGTAATAATAGACCACAAGATTTCATATTTCAATATACATCTCATACATAGAGATAAAAATCATTCAAATGGTGAACACTTGATAACCGACATTAACAAGATGCATATAAGAATATCCCCTATCATTTCGGGAAATCCATCGAACATGATAAAACAACATCGAAGTACTAAAGCATCCGCAACCATGGATGAGGTTCGTTAGGCCCAATAGATCTATCTTTAGGATTCGCGTCAATTAGTAGATCGGTTTACTAATTCTTAGGTTACCAAGTAAAAAGGGGCATATTCGGCTTCGTTCATTCACCCATATAATGTAGTTTCATTTACTTGTGTCTATTTCATAAAACATTTATAAAACTGCATGTATTCTCATCCCAAAATATTAGATTTTAAAAGTGGGACTATAAATCACTTTCACAGATTTTTACTTCGTCGGAAAGTAAGACTTGGCCACTGGTCGATTCACGAACCTATAACAAATATGTACATATATATAAAAGTATGTTAAAAATATATTTACAACATTTTTAATACGTTTTACTGTTTTAAGTTTATTAAGTCAGCTGTCCTCGTTAGTAACCTACAACTAGTTGTCCACAGTTAGATGTACAGAAATAAATCGATATATATTATCTTGAATCAATCCACGACCCAGTGTATACACATCTCAGGCTAGATCACAACTCAAAGTATATATATTTTTGGAATCAACCTCAACCCTGTATAGCTTACTCCAACATTACTGCATATAGAGTGTCTATGGTTGTTCCAAATAATATATATACATGGGTCGATATGATATGTCAAAACATTTGCATACGTGTCTATGGTATCCCAAGATTACATAATATATTAGAATACATGTATAATACAATATGAGTTAGCTAGGATATGATTAATATAGATTTGTTACCAATTTTCACGTAGTTACAACAAGCAAAAATATCCAATCTTGTTTTACCCATAACTTCTTTTTAAATCCGTTTTGAGTGATTCAAGTTGCTATGGTTTCATATTGAACTTAAGTTTATGAATCTAAACAGAAAAAGTATAAGTTTATAGTTGGAAATACAGGTTACAAGTCATTTTTGTAAAGGTAGTCATTTCAGTCGAAAGAACGACGTCTAGATGACCATTTTGGAAAACATACTTCCACTTTGAGTTTAACCATGATTTTTGGATATAGTTTCATGTTCATAAGAAAAATCATTTTCCCAGAAGAACAACTTTTAAATCAAAGTTTATTATAGTTTTTAATTAATTAACCCAAAACAGCCCGCGGTGTTACTACGACGGCGTATATCCGGTTTTACGGTGTTTTTCGTGTTTTCAGGTTTTAAATCATTAAGTTAACATATCATATAGATATAGAACATGTGTTTAGTTTATTTTAAAAGTCAAGTTAGAAGGATTAACTTTTGTTTGCGAACAAGTTTAGAATTAACTAAACTATGTTCTAGTGATTACAAGTTTAAACCTTCGAATAATGTAGTTTTATATATATGAATTGAATGATGTTATGAACATCATTAATACCTCAAGTTTAGTAGGTAAACCTACTGGAAATGATGAAAAAATAACTTGAGCTTCAAAGGATCTTTGATGGCTTGGAAGTTCTTGAAATAGAATCATGACACAAAAACAAGTTCAAGTAAGATTATTACTCGAATTAAGATAGTTATAGTTATAGAAATTGAATCAAAGCTTGAATATGAATATTACCTTGATTTATAAAGATAACCTACTGTAAATAACAAAGGTTTCTTGATCTTAGATGATTGCTTGGAATGGATTAGGAAACTTGGAAGTAAACTTGTAAACTTGGAAGTGTTCTTGATGTGTTCTTGAGTAATTATTTTTATGATGATTATAGGTGATAACCAAAGCTTGTATTTGATGATTTTTTCTGGAAAAATAGTAACTTAGACGTTCATGGAAGAGTGTGTGTGTTTTGAGAGAGAATTGGGAAGAAAATTGGAAGTGAAATGGAGTAGGTGGTGAATGATGAAGGTGAGTGGGGTTAAAAGGAGTTCTTGTTTTTGTTTCCTTGCTCATAAGTCATGCTAGTTGTCTAATTGTTGGTTTCACATGTTTGTTGACTATCTAGGGCTGCTAAGAGCTGAATTATTATGTGTATATACAAATAGTATATACGTCTAGGAGCTGGGTATTGTACGAGTACGAAAATGGTTGCATACGAGTAGAATTGTTGATGAAAATGAATGAGAATGAAATTGTAAGCATTTTTATTAAGTAGAAGTACTTTGATATGTGTCTTGAAGTCTTTCAAAAGCGTACTAATACATCTAAATACACTACATGTATATACATTTTAACTGAGTCGTTAAGTCATCGTTAGTCATTACATGTAAGTGTTGTTTTGAAACCTTTAAGTTAACGATCTCATTTAATGTTGTTAACCCATTGTTTATTAAATCTAATGAGATGTTAAATTATTACATTATCAAGATATTATGATGTATGAATATATCTTAATATGATATATATACATTAAAATGTCGTTACAACGATAATTGTTACATATATGCCTCGTTTCAAAATTCTTAAGTTAGTAGTCTTGTTTTACATATGTAGTTCATTGTTAACATACTTAATGATATATATAATTATCATTTTATCATGTTAAATATACTGTAACAATATCTTAATATGATACATATGTATTTAGTAAGACATTGTAATAACGATAATCGTTATATATATCGTTTCGAGTTTCTTAACTTAGTAGTCTCATTTTTATGTATATAACTCATTGTTAATATACTTATGGAGATACTTACTTATCATAATCTCATGTTAACTATATGTATATCCATATATATATATATATATATATATATATATATATATATATATATATATATATATATATAGTCATGTCGTTTTTACAAGTTTTAACGTTCGTGAATCGCCGGTCAACTTGGGTGGTCAATTGTGTACATGAAACTCATTTCAAATAATCAAGTCTTAATAACTTTGATTGCTTAACATGTTGGAAACATTTAATCATGCAAATATAGTTTTCAATTAATATATAATCATGGAAAAGTTCGGGTCACTACAGGTAAGGCCGGTAGAATTGATTTCACATCAAAAGTTGGTTCATCAAACACCTCATCTATGGTAATAATACTAGAACTAGGTTTGTTAAACACTTCATTCTCAAGCATTAAAATGTATTTCTCTAGCATGAGTGTAAGGATATAAACCAGTCTACGCTTAGGCACATAATTTTCACGTTGCATATTCTTTTTAGTTTCAACAAGTTCCTTCAAGAAATCAGGATTTGATTTTCCCATTTTAGCATTGATTTTCTCATACATTAAGCTAATTTGATGGTATTTTCTAGATTTGCGATTAACAATAATATCATCAAAATCAGCATCAGAAGCATGCACAAAATGAGATGGTAAACCAACTTGAAAATAATCAGAATGATATAATCCTGGAATCTTTTTGGAAGCATCATCTAAAATCTTAGGATCTTCATAACCCAACCCCCACTTTTCACCATGAATCGTTTTTGGTCTATTCATAAAAATTTTCTATTTTGAAAGTTCCATATCAATGATAGCTTTAGATTGCTCTGTACGATAGAGTTTTTCCTCATATCGAACAAGTTGAGCTTTCATTTGAAGAGACTCTTTTGAGAATGAAGAAATTTCAGTGTTCTTCTCAATTATGGTGTTTTTCAATTGAATAATTTTCTTGTTTAGCTTTGAAAGTGTGGGTTCATGTTGAGTTTTTAAATCAGAAAGATCTTTTTCTAAAAATTGAACTTTTTCTACAAGTCGTTCTGATTTTAGACGATAATCAATCCTTTCGACTTTAATCGGATGAATTGATTTTTTAAGATCTTCCAACTCAATTTCCGTTGAGCTGAGTTGGACAGTCAATCTTTGCAATTCCGATTGTAATTTAGATGAAGATGGTCTGGTCTCAGAAAGTTTGATTTTATCTTTCAAAACCTTATTTTCAAATTTTAAACCTTTAACTTCTTTTGACATTGAGACCAGATTCTTCATCATGTCATTTTACACTTTTATAAAATCAGGTGAGATTTCAGATGATTGTACCTCATCATCATCGGATGTTGAGTCAAAATTCTCCATTGCTTCCTTTGCTTTGATGAGCTTGGTCACCTTGCAAACATTTGCATGTTCCACCTCTGAATCTGAATCATCAGTCCAGTTAAACCAAGTATCATCAACCGGTTTCAGCTCTCCTCCTGTTTTCACAATCTTTGCCATCAACATTTTCTTCTTGTAGTAAGCTGCATCCTTTTTCTTAGGCATCTTGCACTCATGAGAGTAATGACCAGCTTTGTCACAATTGAAACAGATGGAATCATCCTTCTTAGAATCTTCAGCATGTTGTTGTTTTGATTAATCAGGTTTCTTGTAGTAGGAGGATGAAGATGAGTTCTTGCGTTGATTGCTTGATTTGCCTTTGAACTTGTGTTTGTTCAAGGCTTTGGTGAACATGGTTGCCATCTTGACTAATTCAAGGTGAGAATCATCAACATCAGAAAGATTCAACTCTTCAGAATCAGTTAATTCTTCAACAAGCACTTTCTTGGACAAGCTTTTGGAAGTCGTTAATGATTTGCTCTTCTTTTTGACAATTAGGGCAAGTGGATCGCCCGGAGAAGACTCTTTCCTTCCTTCTTGAAGTTTAGACACCTCAGGTTGGTAATGCATAAGAACTCCAACAAGCTCATGAATAGTCAACTTGTCAATCTCTTTGGTAGATCGAACAATGGTTCCATAAGGAATCCAATCAACATTGAGCTTTTTGAGAAATTTCATGTTGACTTCATCATTTACTTTAATGATCTTGCACCTTTTCAACTCATTGAGAACACCATTGAAATGACGATAGGTATCCTTGAGTTGTTCTTCGGGTTCCTGCTTGAAATCTACTGATGTGCGAGTGGAGGTGTACGAAATAATATTATATTTTACTACGAAATACGATACAATTTACACAAGTTTTATTTATTTATATAGATGGGATATACTTAAACCTTGCTACAACACTTATAGGCAGTGTACCTAATCGTAGAGTAGTGTAGTTTTTAGTAAGTCTGGTTCGTCCACAGGGAACTAGCCAAGTTTAACGCTATATTTTTAAAACTATATTTGTAATATTATTATTATTATAAAAAGGGGGTTTTACCGTTTAATGACCGGTTTGTCAATTTTAAATAAAGCGTAAAGATAAATGACGATAATATAAATGACAGAATTTAAATTGCGATAAAGTAAATTGCAGTAATTAAATTGATAGTAAAAAAATTGCGATAATTAAAAGTACGGTAATTAAAAAATGCGATAAGATATAAAATAAAGGAATTATGCTTATTTAAACTTCCGTAATCATGATGTTTGACGTGTTGATTTTAATTTATTACCATGGTTTAATTGTCCTTTGTCCTGGATTATTCAATATGTACGTCTGGTTTTTGTCCATAACAGTCCATCAGTCATAAATATAAAGTGCGAGTGTCCTCGTCAAATTATCCTTATACCCGAAGTCAAATATTCCAACTAATTGGGGACTTAAACTGTAATAAAGTTTTAATACATTGTTAATGATTACACCAGGTTATCGACTGTGTGCAATCCAAGGTTTTAATACTTTATTATCAATAACGCCAAGTGTCCTTGTACATAATTCACCCCTGTTTTAATAAGTCCATTGACTATTAATCCATTCCCGTGTCTGGTCAAATGAACGATTATTAGTATTTATAAATATCCCGCCTATCGTGTCCGATCGAGTGTATATGGTTATTTATAGATACGTCAAATTGTAAATCTCTATATTAAATTAACGAACTATCATTCAGTTAAACAAATATAAAGCCCATTAATAGTCCATAGTCCAATTTCTAAAAGTGTCAGTCTTTTGACCAAACCCCAATTATGGTACAAAGCCCAATAACCCCGTCTTTAATATTTAATCCAACATCACGATTACTTCGATTTAAATAAGCATAATAATAACTTAGCTACGAGACATTAATTTTAAAAGGTTGAACATAACTTACAATGAGTATTAATAGCGTAGCGTTACACGGACAGAATTTCGACTTGCACACTTACAACATTCGCCACTATAACCTTATTATTATTAAACTTTAATATTAAAATTATAATTAAAATATAAATATAAATATATATTTGAGAGTGAGAGAGATTGAATTATATTGTGTATAACTCGTCTGAAAAACTGACTTTTTATAGAACTTGGCCTGCTACAGTAACTCATGCGAGTGCATGAGTTTTGTGCCTTCTGGCCATGCGATCGCATGGCCGCCTGGGACAGCTCACATACTTTTGTTTTCTTATTTTCCGACGTTTTATTTAATAATATATAATATAATATATATAATTTTATATAATTATATACATATTATATTATATTCTTGTGTATAGTTGACTCGTAATTTTAGGTCCGTTGCATCGCGCGTTGATAGTTGGTTCATGTCTCGGTTTCGGATTTTCGAACGTCCTTGCGTACTATTTAATATCTTTTACTTTGCGTTTTGCGACTTGTACTTTTGTAATTTTGAGACATTTCTCATCAATAAATTGAACCACTTGGATTGTACTTTGTACTTTTTAGCTTTTTGGTCATTTGCGTCTTCAAATCGTCGAATCTGTCTTTTGTCTTCACCTTTTATTATTTAAACAAATATCGCTTGTAAAAAGAACAATTGCAACCAAAAGTTTATCTTTCTTGAAGGATAATGCTATGAAATATATATTCGTTTTTATCATTATCATATATTTCCACACTTGAGCGTTGCTTGTCCTCAAGCAATATAGAACTTGAATAAAACTTTACTAGAATCACTTCTTTATTCTTCATACTTTGTACATCAGTGATATCTATACGGTAGTATAAACAATGATAGTAACGATGTGGTTTACAGTCCCACATGACTATTAAAAATTTAGATCCTTTAAGGAAATTGGATCTTTATGAAAATATTTGATCTTTTGAAAATTCATTCTAGCTTTTACCCTAGATAAGTTTTCCGGAATAACCTTTCACCGGTGTTTGCAAAATGTTTTTGTGGGTTTGGTGGGTTTGAAATTTGAAAATTTTAGCTCAAAACTTATGGTTTTGTGTTACCCACTTGCTAACCATGTATTAGGAAAGAAACACGTCCAGTATACTTGTTCCGTATATTACCTTTTGGTAAACTACCGTCCGGTTGTAAAGGAAAGCGTTGAACAAGCAACTGTTAAGGCAATGTCCCGTGACATGCAGATGATTGTGGTCAAAAACGTGTCGGATGCAATTACTATCCTTTGTAGGAGCAATAGTAAAGATCACCCTATTATTTTTTGGTCTGGCACAAGGTCCTGTCTTCGACTATGCTATGCAACCACCGTTCTTACGGTTGACACCCGATTTGGTTCAGGTGACCTAATGTATTCTGGTGAATTCTTAGGATTTTATGTTCAATGAACGCATTGAAAATAGGTTTTCAGAAAACAAATCGGTTTTAATTTTGATCAAAATATTTTCTCGTTCAAGCTTGAGTTTAGATATCATTGAATTCCATGAGTTTGTAATTCTCAATCTTTAAAGTCAATCTCAAGGATTGAGTAATATCAGGCTTAAATGCTGATTTTTAATCTTTAAGGAGATTATCCTTTCTGGGGGTCTGATTCATTAGTCTTATCAAGCTAATTTGCACGGCGCCCTCCCCATTTTACGAGACAGATCCTCTCATGATTAGGATAAGTCTGACCACTTGGCGACCCTGTTTGATGCTGAGGTCCGTGGATATCCTGCTAATTTTAGAGATGATTTTTCTAGATTTTTCATCAACCTACAGCTGGTCTGGACGATAACTTCCTGACCTAAATCCAGAAGCGCGTGTCTTTTTCGGAAGACTTTACTTCCTTTTAATGATGGAATTGATTCATCGTGCAGATCCATCTTTCTTTCAAATATATTACAGTAAATTAGGTAAAACTGATTAAAATCGTCCAAAACAAAAGTACCTGTAATAATCTTGTACAAACATATGTAATATGTGTTTTAAATAACTTGGTAAATTCTTCCCACACTTAGCTTTTATTTTTTATTTTTTTTCTTTGCCTTTTTATTCTCCTCTATTCCATTTTAAATGAATTCTAACGTTTTGGGTTGTTTTTCTATTTATGTTCTCTCCGAGGTAAAAATAATTTCGGCATTAACACCTAGTTTTATCGTTCATAAATATGTATAAACATGATTTTGAATTCATTTAGTTAAAAAATTTTCAAGTTTTCACAAAATTTGGCAATTAAACTAAGTGTAAACCCGAGAGAATTTATAACCCTTCCCCACACTTGAGATCATGCAATGCCCTCATATGCATGAAATCGCACTCTAATTATAAATTCATGAGAGTGATTAGTGTAGAAAAGTGATTAAAAATACCGAGTTTGCAAACATATTTTTTATATCACATTTGATATTTTACGTCATGTCGTCAAAATTAGTAGCTTTTGCTGAACTTAATGTCAGTCTTTGAAAATGCGCTGTTTTACCCTGTTTTGTACATAAGATAAACTACAAACATATATATAATATATATATATATATATATATATATATATTTTTATAAAAACCTTTATTTATTAAAACAATTTAAATGAATAATTTTTTTTTTAAATTTTGTTTCCTTTTACTTTAGGTAGTTTCGGTATGTTTGCCTAGTCCGTCCCTCGACAAAATTTAAAATTTATCATTTTTAAAGCGATTGTTTTAAAAGCAAAGATTTTTGGGTTTTTTTAATTTTTTTTTGGTATACTTTAAATCAATAATATTAAAAATAATGATAACAAAATTTTTCGCCCCGCCCTCGGGTAAACAATTTCGGTTCCATGACCTAGTCTTCCACTTACGATGAATTTTAGAAATCATTTTTTAAACTTAATGAAATAAAGTAATTTTTGTTTTTTAACTTCACACAAAACTTAAATTTAAAAATGCATATTAATTTCATACAAAACCTACAAAACAAAAATTCAGAATGGGGGAAGAAAATTAGTTCTTTAGTGTCTGCTAGTGGAAAAGACCAATCGGATTCCATTCTCGAAACTACACGAGAACAGAACAACTAACTCTAGACAACATTTTCTCTTTAGAACATTTGAATCTCCCCACACTTAGGTAGCTGTGGTGTCGAAATTTTGAATAACTTCATCGTCAATTTCTCTTGGACCATAATCAACTTGCATATATGTGACTTTTGCTTTAAGCCATTGGTCGGATTCCTGTGTAATATCCACAAATTCAACTAGTTTTGCCTTTTCTTTAGGTGATAGATTGGATACTAACCGGTTACATAACTTAAAGTTCCCCTTGGTTCTGACATCGCGAATCCGTTTAATAAGTTTCTTCATTAAACTGTTAATAACGGTGTCATTTAATTTCGTATCAACAACGGGGTTCTTTGTTATCAGGTCATCATTAGGTGTTACTTCATCTTTCCCACACTTAGGCGTTTTATTATTGTTAAGTACTACCGTTGGAGTTGGTAAAACAATATGCTTCTTACCAATCATTTTTGTTGGTTAAACGGTTTTGGTTAGTGGAGATTTAGACTTTCGACTCAAAAAGGTGATCGATTTTTCATTATTACTAAGTGTCATTCTACCATCTCTTACATCAAATAACGTCCTGATAGATGCTAAGAATGGTCGACCTAAAATTAGAGGAATGTTTGGGTCCTCTTATATGTCAATGACAATAAATTCGACTAAAAAGGTTAAATTACCCACTTGAACGGGTAGGTCGTCAGTAATTCCAACTGGGTGCTTAATGGTTTAATCAAAGAGTCGAACACTCATTTTCGTTGAACTTAACTCACCTACTCCTAGTCTCTTATATAATTAAAGAGGCATATCACTCACACTCGCACCTAAATCTGCTAGTGCATCATGCATGACACAATCACTAAGTAGACAAGGAACAATAAATTCACTCGGATCACCCAACCTGGGTGGAGGTTTTGGTGGAACTGTCTTCACTGGGTTTACTTTTACGGTTTTTGTTTCTTGCACTTTGTTATTCTTCTTCTTCTTCTTCTTTCCAGAGGTATCACAAACTTTATTACCTATCACTTGCTCATACTCAACTCCTTTTCTTCAAAACGGGATGGGTGGTCTGTATGGTGCCACCACTGGCTTTACAAACTCAAGTGGTGGTGGTGGTGTTGTAACTTCTTCATTGTTACTCACATCTAAAACCTTCCCATCTTTTGATGATGGTTTTTCAGAATTTGTTGACACCATATTAACATTCTCATTTCGAGGATTTACTTCAGTATTACTCGGTAGCTTTCCTTGTTCCCTCTCACTCATCATGCTAGCAAGAGTACCTACGTGTTTTTCTAGATTCAAAATGGAAGCTTGTTGAGTTCTTAATGACTGATCAAACCTCTCATTTGTTTGAGTTTGAGATGTAATAAATTTTGTTTGAGATTCCATTAGCCTTG
This sequence comes from Rutidosis leptorrhynchoides, assembly GCF_046630445.1. NCBI lineage: Eukaryota > Viridiplantae > Streptophyta > Magnoliopsida > Asterales > Asteraceae > Rutidosis > Rutidosis leptorrhynchoides. The sequence goes on from NC_092333.1 coordinate 138,488,405, forward strand.
CCATCATTTCTTCCAGATTTGGCTTTTTCTCTTCGGTTTGTCGTGGTGGTTTATACAAGCTAGGTCTTTGTTGATTGAAAGTGTTGTTTTGAGTTGGTTGGTTATTCGGACCTTGTTGGTTGTACGAGTTATTGTTGGGTCCATTTGGATTGTAAAGAATGTTTTGATTTCGATTGAAGTTTGGCCTTGGTGGTTGATAATTATTTTGATAATTATTTCCCGGCCTTTGGTTCATGTAGAAAACATTCTCTCGTTGTTCCATGGTTTGCTCAATGTGACAATCTTTCATTAAGTGTGGTCCACCGCATTGCTCACAACTGATTCGTATTGCGTGAATATCTTTATTCATCTTTTCCATTCGTCTCTCGAAAGCATCTATTTTTGCGGAAACGGAATCAAAGTCATGGCTAGAATCGGCTCTAGCCGCTTTAGATGAACGAAAGATATCTTTTTCTTGGTGCCACTCATGTGAGTGGGAGGCTGTGTTATCAATGATTTTGTGAGCTTCGGTTGCGGTTTTCTTCATAATGGAACCACCAGCTGTTATGTCGATGTCTTTTCGTGTGGCAACGTCGCATCCTTGGTAGAATATTTGTACTATTTGATAAGTATCTAAACCGTGTTGAGGACATCCTCTTAACAACTTTCCAAATCTTGTCCACGCCTCATATAGAGTTTCATTTGGCTTTTGTGTGAACGTAACTATTTCTCCTTGAAGTATAACGGCTTTAGATGCCGGAAAGAATTGTTTAAGAAATCTTTCAACTAAGACATCTCATGTATCAATCGCCCCTTCAGGTAACGATTCTAACCAATCTTTGGCTTCTCCCTTTAAAGTCTAGGGAAATAACATGAGATAGATCTGTTCATCTTCAACTTCTCTGATTTTGAATAGAGTACAGATCCTATTAAAGGTTCGAAGATGTTCGTTTGAATCTTCTTTTGGCGTACCACTATATTGGCATTGATTAGTTACCATGTGTAGGATTTATCCTTTGATTTCATAATCTGGCGCATTAACATCTGGCTTAATAATGGCGTGACCTTGGCCCATGCGTGTGGCTCTCATTCGATCTTCCATACTTAGAGGTTCTGTTACTTCCATAATTGAATTTGTTGAATCTGAATCACTAGAGGATTCTGATTTAACGGTTTGTGGTTCAGGGGGAATAATTAGTGGTTCAGGATCTTGGAATTGTCCTTGAATATTCTCCGGATTCTCAATTGTGAGGTCAGGTTCAAAAAATGGATTATCGGAAATTTGAAATGGAGTACTTGGTCGACTTGATGATGATTCTAAAGAAAAATCAACGGCGACAATATTGGCTAGATGTCTTGATCGAGTTACAGGTGGTGAACGTATGAAAGGTGGTGAACGTTTTGCTCGGTGCATTCACTGAATATCCTATTAGTTATAAAGATAAAAATTATTAAAGCTATCACATTAATAGACTTTTCTGATTTTGCTCACGTTTCGAATAGCCAATAGATGCAGCAGGTGAAATGTCCCGTTCATATTGATTATAAACGTTCCATATTAATTGATTTCGTCGCGAGGTTTTGACCTCTATATGAGACGTTTTTCAAAGACTACATTCATTTTTAAAACAACCATAACCTTTATTTTATCTATAAAGGTTTAAAAAGCATTACGTAGATTATCAAATAATGATAATCTAAAATATACCGTTTACACACGACCATTACATAATGGTTTACAATAAGAATATATTACATCAAAAATAAGTTTCTTGAATACAGTTTTTACATAATATCATACAAGCATGGACTCCAAATCTTGTCCTTATTTTAGTATGCAACAGCGGAAGCTCTTAATAATCACCTGAGAATAAACATGCTTAAAACGTCAACAAAAATGTTGGTGATTTATAGGTTTAACCTATATATTATCAAATCATAATAATAGACCACAAGATTTCATATTTCAATATACATCCCATACATAGAGATAAAAATCATTCATATGGTGAATACCTGGTAACCGACATTAACAAGATGCATATAAGAATATCCCCTATCATTCCGGGAAATCCTTCGGACATGATAAAAACGAATTCGAAGTACTAAAGCATCCGGTACTTTGGATGGGGTTCGTTAGGCCCAATAGATCTATCTTTAGGATTCGCGTCAATTAGTAGATCGGTTTACTAATTCTTAGGTTACCAAGCAAAAGGGGCATATTCGGCTTCGATCATTCACCCATATATTGTAGTTTCAATTACTTGTGTCTATTTCATAAAACATTTATAAAACTGCATGCATTCTCATCCCAAAATATTAGATTTTAAAAGTGGGACTATAACTCACTTTCACAGATTTTTACTTCGTCGGGAAGTAAGACTTGACCACTGGTCGATTCACGAACCTATAACAAATATGTACATATATATCAAAGTATATTCAAAATATATTTACAACACTTTTAATACATTTTGATGTTTTAAGTTTATTAAGTCAGCTGTCCTCGTTAGTAACCTACAACTAGTTGTCCATAGTTAGATGTACAGAAATAAATTGATATATATTATCTTGAATCAATCCACGACCCAGTGTATACACATCTCAGGCTAGATCACAACTCAAAGTATATATATTTTTGGAATCAACCTCAATCCTGTATAGCTAACTCCAACATTACTCTATATAGAGTGTCTATGGTTGTTCCAAATAATATATATAAATGGGTCGATATGATATGTCAAAACATTTGCATACGTGTCTATGGTATCCCAAGATTACATAATAAATTAGAATACATGTATAATACAATATAAGTTAGCTAGGATATGATTTTTATAGAATTGTTACAATATTTCCCGTAGCTACAACAATAAAAAAAATATCCAATCTTGTTTTACCCATAACTTCTTCGTTTTAAATCCGTTTTAAGTGAATCAAATTGCTATAGTTTCATATTGAACTATATTTTATGAATCCAAACAGAAAAAGTATAGGTTTGTAGTCAGAAATATAAGTTACAAGTCATTTTTGTAAGAGGTAGTCATTTCAGTCGAAAGAACGACGTCTTGATGACCATTTTAAAAAACTTACTTTCACTTTGAGTTTAACCATGATTTTTGGATATAGTTTCATGTTCATAAGAAAAATCGTTTTCCCAGAAGAACAACTTTTAAATCAAAGTTTATCATAGTTTTTAATTAACTAACCCAAAACAGCCCGCGGTGTTACTACGACGGTGTATATCCAGTTTTACGGCGTTTTTTGTGTTTTCAGGTTTTAAATCATTAAGTTAGCATATCATATAGATATAGAACATGTGTTTAGTTGATTTTAAAAGTCAAGTTAGAAGGATTAACTTTTGTTTGCGAACAAGTTTAGAATTAACTAAACTATGTTCTAGTGATTTCAAGTTTAAACCTTCGAATAAGGTAGTTTTATATATATGGATCGAATGATGTTATGAACATAATTACTACCTCAGGTGTTGTGGATAAACCTACTGGATATGAGAAAAATATATCTAGCTTCAAAGGATCCTTGGATGGCTTGAAAGTTCTTGAAGCAGAATCATGACACGAAAACAAGTTCAAGTAAGATTTTCACTCGAAATAAGATTGTTATAGTTATAGAAATTGAATCAAAGTTTGAATATGAGTATTACTTTGTATTATAAAGATATATTACTGTAAATAAAAAAGATTTCTTGAGGTTGGATGATCACTTTACAATATTGGAAGTAAGCTAGCAAACTTGGAAGTATTCTTGATTTTATGAAACTAGAACTTATAGAATTTATGAAGAACACTTAGAACTTGAAGATAGAACTTGAGAGAGATCAATTAGATGAAGAAAATTGAAGAATGAAAGTGTTTGTAGGTGTTTTTGGTCATTGGTATATGGATTAGATATAAAGGATGTGTAATTTTGTTTACTTGTAAATAAGTCATGAATGATTACCAATATTTTTGTAATTTTATGAGATATTTCATGCTAGTTGCCAAATGATGGTTCCCACATGTGTTAGGTGACTCAAATGGGCTGCTAAGAGCTGATCATTGGAGTGTATATACCAATAGTACATACATCTAAAAGCTGTGTATTGTACGAGTACGAATACGGGTGCATACGAGTAGAATTGTTGATGAAACTGAACGAGGATGTAATTGTAAGCATTTTTATTAAGTAGAAGTATTTTGATAAGTGTATTTAAGTCTTTCAAAAGTGTATGAATACTTATTAAAACACTACATGTATATACATTTTAACTGAGTCGTTAAGTCATCGTTAGTTGTTACATGTAAATGTTGATTTGAAACCTTTAAGTTAACGATCTTGTTAAATGTTGTTAACCCAATGTTTATTATATCTAATGAGATGTTAAATTATTATATTATCATGATATTATGATATATTAATTTATCTTAATATGATATATATACATTTAAATGTCGTTACAACAATAATCGTTACATATATGTCTCGTTTCGAAATCCTTAAGTTAGTAGTCTTGTTTTTACATTTGTAGTTTATTGTTAATACACTTAATGACATGTTTACTTATCATTTATCATGAGTGGACATAGTGTATCAATATCTTAATATGATTCGTATGTATTTAGTAAGTCGTTGTTATAACGATAATCGTTATATATATCGTTTCGAGTTTCTTAATTCAATAAACTCAATTTTATGTATATAACTCATTGTTAAAATATCTAATGAGATACTTACTTATCATAATATCATGTTAATTATATATATAATCATATATATGTCATCATATAGTTTTTACAAGTTTTAACGTTCGTGAATCACCGGTCAACTTGGGTAGTCAATTGTCTATATGAAACCTATTTCAATTAATCAAATCTTAACAAGTTTGATTGCTTAACGTGTTGGAAACACTTAATCATGTAAATATCAATTTCATTTAATATATATAAACATGGAAAAGTTCGGGTCACTACAGCAGGCAGCCAGGACCCTTTAAATCGGAAGCCCACAACTCGCCACTAACAAATCCAACTATTACTACGAACCAGAAAATTTGAATGTCTATCAATTTAACTGCTTAAAATAATTTTTCGTCAAAATTTTGAAATAAAAATCTATGTCCTAAAAACTAGAGCGTCGAGAAATAAGAAAGAAAAAGAGTGCGTCGAAAAACGTCGAAAAATAAGCGTCGAAAAATAAGAAAATGCAGCGTCAAAACTTAAAAGTCTAAAAAAAATAAAAATTAAAACTTACGTATAAAGGTATTAAAGCTTAAAGGAATTCTTAATCCAAAACGGCAATAACTTAAAAAGTACCAAAATCTTAAAATGGCGTCGCAAAATTCTAAAGCACCTAAATCTTAGTCTAAAGAAAAAGCACTTAAGGGATTTTACGGCAAAGCCTAAAAATCTAGAAATAAAGTAACTACGGAAAAATATAGTCTTAAAACTAATTACGAACGATAAATTACAAATTACGAATTAAACTATAAAAATACGAAATATAGAAATAAAACTTAAAGTTATAAAAATAGAATTTTTATAAAAATATTATTTTTATATTATTTTTTTTAAAAAGTATTAATTTTATATATTAATAAAACTAATTAGAACTTAATATTACAAATTAAATAATAAAACTAAAACTAATATTAAAAACTAATTAATTAATTAAACCCTAATTAGGTTAAATAATAGTAATAATTAATAATACTCCGTAATTAATGCTGTACTATGATCAGACCAGGCGTGTCAGAATAAGCCATGCGGTCGCATGGGTTTATGCCTTTACTCTCATGCGATCGCATGGAGTGCAGGTTCAGATTAAATGCAGGTCGAAAAATTACAGGGTTTTTTTTTTACTTTATAATTTTACAAAATTTAAAATAAGTAATTAAAATACACTTATATTTTTAAGATCTAAAAAAATACTTTTATACTTTATAAAATATATATTTTTGTGTTAAATTTTTATTTTTAATATTTAAAACGTATTTTTATGACAATAAATTGAAACTTAATAAAAAAATTTTAGACAATAGCGTTTCGCTTCGGTGTTAAGTTTCCCCGGCAGCGGCACCAAAAACTTGATGTGCAAGCGGAGGTGTACGAAATAATATTATATTTTACAACAAAATACGATACAATTTACACAAGTTTTATTTATTTATATAGATGGGATATACTTAAACCTTGCTACAACACTTATAGGCAGTGTACCTAATCGTAGAGTAGTGTAGTTTTTAGTAAGTCCGGTTCGTCCACAGGGAACTAGCCAAGTTTAACGCTATATTTTTAAAACTATATTTGTAATATTATTATTATTATTATAAAAAGGGGGTTTTACCGTTTAATGACCGGTTTGTCGATTTTAAATAAAGCGTAAAGATAAATGACGATAATATAAATGACAGAATTTAAATTGCGATAAAGTAAATTGCAGTAATTAAAATGACAGTAAAAAAATTGTGATAATGAAAAGTACGGTAATTAAAAAATACGATAAGATATAAAATAAAGGAATTATGTTTATTTAAATTTCCGTAATCATGATGTTTGACGTGTTGATTTTAATTTATTACCATTGTCCTTTGTCCTGGATTATTCAATATGTCCATCTGGTTTTAGTCCATAACAGTCCATCAGTCATAAATATAAAGTGCGAGTGTCCTCGTCAAATTATCCTTATACCCGAAGTCAAATATTCTAACTAATTGGGGACTTAAACTGTAATAAGGTTTTAATACATTGTTAATGATTACACCAGGTTATCGACTGTGTGTAATCCAAGGTTTTAATACTTTATTATCAATTACGCTAAGTGTCCTTGTACATAATTCACCCATGTTTTAATGAGTCCATTGACTATTAATCCATTCCCATGTCCGGTCAAATGAACGATTATTAGCATTTATAAATATCCCGCCCATCGTGTCCGATCGAGTGTATATGGTTATTTATAGATACGTCAAATTGTAAATCTCTATATTAAATTAACGAACTATCATTCATTTAAACAAATATAAAGCCCATTAATAGTCCATAGTCCAATTTCTACAAGTGTCGGTCTTTTGTCCAAACCCTAATTATGGTACAAAGCCCAATAACCCCATCTTTAATATTTAATCCAACATCACGATTACTTCGATTTAAATAAGTATAATAATAACTTAGCTACGAGAAATTAATTTAAAAAGGTTGAACATAATTTACAATGAGTATTAATAGCGTAGCGTTACACGGACAGAATTTCGACTTACACACTTACAACATTCGCCACTATAACCTTATTATTATTAAACTTTAATATTAAAATTATAATTAAAATATAAATATAAATATATATTCGAGAGTGAGAGAGATTGAATTATATTGTGTATAACTCGTCCGAAAAACTGACTTTTTATAGAACTTGGCCTGCTACAGTAACTCATGCGAGTGCATGAGTTTTGTGCCTTCTGGCCATGCGATCGCATGGCCGCCTGGGACAGCTCACATACTTTTTTTTTCTTATTTACCGACGTTTTATTTAATAATATATAATATAATATATATAATTTTATATAATTATATATATATATATTATATTATATTCTTGTGCATAGTTGACTCGTAATTTTAGGTCCGTTGCGTCGCGCGTTGATAGTTGGTTCATGTCTCGGTTCCGGATTTTCGAACGTCCTTGCGTACTATTTAATATCTTGTACTTTGCATTTTGCGACTTGTACTTTTGTAATTTTGAGACGTTTCTCATCAATAAATTGAAGCACATGGATTGTACTTTGTACTTTTTAGCTTTTTGGTCGTTTGCGTCTTCAAATCGTCGAATCTGTCTTTTGTCTTCACCTTTTATTATTTAAACGAATATCACTTGTAAATAGAACAATTGCAACCAAAAGCTTATCTTTCTTGAAGGATAATGCTATGAAATATATGTTCGTTTTTAGCATTATCATCTATATAAAATCCCAGAGCCTTATTCAGTTTAGTAAAATCTGACATGTCATAACCCTCTTACTGTCGTTTGATCTCATGCCATATATCTTTTGCTGTGGTGTTGCTATCAACATTTTCAAACAACTCATACGGGATAGCTTGCATAACAATGTTCTTTGCCTCTATGTGTGACGGCCAGGAAATTTCTGACCAAATTTAAACTTGATCTTTATATGATTTCGACACGATAAGCAAAGCCTGTTAGGTTGAGTCTCAAAAATTTTGAACTATTTCATATATTCAATTGACCTTCGACCATTCCCGACAATTCACGAACGACTATTTGTAAATAGTTATGTGTGAATATATATATATATATATATATATATATATATATATATATATATATATATATATATATATATATATATATATATATATATATATATATATATATATATATATATATATATATATATATATATATATATATATATATATATATATATATAATTGGGAATATATTTCGAAACATTATATGTTGTTGTTATTAAAACGAATTACGTAAAATAAAATAAAAATAGAATATTATAATAATTATTATTTACAACATAACTATATATAAATAAGGTATAGTAAAAATAAATATTAAATGATTGTAATATTCGTTTGATGTTCCGATTGATATTAAGCAAACTAAATATAAACTTATATGATTTTAAAATAAACGGTGATCCGAAAATGAGTTCTATAATTTATAGACTTATTAAAAATGTATTTAGGAGCTATTTGTTAAATTTTAGAACTTTTTATATTTTATCCAGAATTGAGAGGGACAGTTGATGTAATTTTTTTAATAAATTAATGATCAAATTTTATACCATAATGACCAAAATAAATAAAACTATTTAATTTAAAAATATGAAATTTTTCTGAACACTTTTATCCGCTACTGATTAACACCGGGCACGATATAACACTCTGCGAATTAAAAATATCTAACTGTCGGTAGACGAAGTTAAAATATTAGGCTGCTTTACTGTTTTAAATTGGCAATCCAATCTCTGCACGTTTCCTTTTTAGATTCAGTTGATACATTATGGTTATTATATTATTATTATTATAAAGTTAAAGTTAGATGTAATTATATATATATATATATATATATATATATATATATATATATATATATATATATATATATATATATATGGTTTATATACATATATATACTGACGCACATAGACTTCACCCATCACCATTTTTCTATCTCTTGTTTCACTCGTGAATCACCCCAACAAACCGCTCGATAAACTGCTTCGTACCGTTTCTTTAGAAACCATCAAACTGGACACCACCTTGTATGTTGTAGTTGTCAAAGTGAACAAACCCACCTGCTTCTTTTTGTTTAAAGTTAGATAAAACCCAAAAACCATCATTTAGAACCATCATATTCAATTATCAAACACCACTTGAACACACCAACGAGAACCATTACCTTGTAATATTTGATCATCACCCAAGCCTCAACTCCACCGGCTACCACCATCACACGCCACGATCATGAACCACCCTTCTCCTTATGACTACTCAACCATCACTTGTAACCATTAATCACCGATGACACCCTCACCACCATCATTCTCAACCACGACCAACCAAAACACCCATGTTGACCACATGCAGTCCCATTTTTGCTTCTACTGCTGCAGTTACATTAATGTTGCAATCCATCGTGAAACCACCACCATGTACACCATGTCATTTCCTGTTTTATTTTTTATTTTATTTTTTTCTTTTTGTTCAACAAACCAACCCCCTATCGTCACTCTCATTTCGATTGCTACTGCTCTCGTTACTCTAATTTTCTGTTTCCGTTTCGAAAGTGAACCAAAACCACCACCAATTAACCATCTACTGCTTCATATTTTCTGTTGGCCGAAACAAATCACCAAGCCAAAGGAGAACCGAATTCCATTTTTTTCTTTCTACTTCGACTTGCTGCTACTGCTATTTCGATGCTACTGCAGCTGCAGCCTGCTTCTTATTTTCTGATCTATTCGAACCCAACAACAGCCCAAACTACCACCATCAGACTTCTGTTTTGATCAAACTCAAAAACCGAAAACAACTTTGATTGTGTGCTACTGTTCGCTGTAACCATCCCAGTCCTACTTATGTTCTGATCAGGCATCACCACCATCGTATACTACTACTAAAACCTATATAAAACCGAAGCTAATCATGTTAGAATCCATTGAGAACTTCTTCGGGTTACTTCTGATCGAAACAGGCATATTGCTACAACTACGTTTGTTATCTGTCTCCATTTCCTATTTTAACGATGAGTAACGGTATGAAGATGATGATGTATGATCATAATGATATCGTACAATGATGATGAGATTATCATCACGAATAATGTTGTTGACGATGATAATAATACGATTATGATAAATGTTTATGATTTTATGTTTAAAATGATGATGATTATGGACGTGATTAATGATGATGAGGATGGAGGATAGTTATATTTTTTTTTTCTATAACGACGATGATGAATTTCTTTTAAAACGAATGATATGATGATTATGATTATGATAATCATGGTGATCATGATAAGAACGATGTGATTACGGTTGGATGATGATGAAATGAAACTGAGATGACGAGTTTGTGATGATGTTGATGATAATGAATAGTTCCGGGTTTTGTTTTAGTGATGAAGAAGGAGAAACAGAAACGTATTATAATAATTAGATTGGATATTAAAACAGAAAGATACAAGATAGAGGAATGGTTAAGGGTGTGTTTAAGCGAGAGGTCTCAAGTTCAAGCCCCGGCATGGGCAGTTATTTTTTTTTTTGGAGCTTTTCTTATGAGGTAGTATTTATTATTACTACTATTATTATTACTATCATCATTATTATCACTATTATTATTATTACAAATAAATTTTATTTTACAAAAATACATTACAAAAATATTAATATTACATACTACTAAATTTTTATTGTTAAAATGATATTAAGTAAGCTATATATAAACTATATTAATAATGTAAATATATATATATTCTTATCATATATAAATCTTGAAATAAATTTCTATTTTAATATATTATGATAAAATGATAAATGATAAAAATTATATTATTAAATTACTTTAATAAGTAATTAATATATTAATATTAATAAATGTATTATAGAAATAAACATTTACTTTAACCGCCTGTCCTAATCCATCTGGACGAATACATTACATTTGGTTACATCATGAGGTACTTGACCTCTATATGATACATTTTACAAATATTGCATTCATTTTTAAAAGACAAACTTTCATTACATCGAAAGTTGACATGCATGCATACCATTTCAGAATATTTCAAATCTATAATTGACTTAATAATAATCTTCTGGAACTCAATGACTCGAATGCAACGTCTTTTGAAATATGTCATGAATGACTCTAAGTAATATCTCTAAAATGAGCAAATGCACAGCGGATGATTTCTTTCATACCTGAGAATAAACATGCTATCAAGTGTCAACCAAAGGTTAGTGAGTTCATTAGTTTATCATAATCAATCACTTCCAATTATATAATAGACCACTAGATACTCATATTTAGAAAACAATCTGTGCAGGTCTACTCATGCTATAAAATCATTCATATGAATAACACTGGAACCGTTCAAAACAACTCACCAACGGTAGCTAGTGCGTAGTGCAATGCAAAATCATCTCACCATGGTAGTTAATACAATATAATTTTACAATGGTAGCGAATGCGTAGTGCAATGCAAAATCATCTCACCAAGGGTAGCTAAAACGGTAGCTAGTGTTTAGTGCAATGCAAAATCATCTCACCGTTACTAACTACTAAATCGAACCATAAACAATATTATAACGGTAGCTAGTGCGTAGTGCAATGCAAAATCATCTCACCGAGGGTAGCTAAAACGGTAGCTAGTGCGTAGTGCAATGCAAAATCATCTCACCGTTACTAACTACTAAATCGAACCATTTCGGTAGCTAGTGTGTAGTGCAATGCAAAATCATCTCACCGATGGTCGATAATACAATCTTTATAGAAATCGAACCTCTGAATCCAAATAATTCTATCATAGAATGTAGTTTTGAATATTTGTGTCTATTTCGTCAAACATTTATAAAAACAGTTCATGTATTCTAAGTTCAAAATATATCTCAAAAGCATTTAAATAAAACAGTTATAAAAATAGCGCATGTATTCTCAGTCCCAAAAATATATATTGCAAAATCATTTAAAAAGGGAGTAATGAAACTAATGATTCTGTATTTTGTAGTAAAAATACATATGACGACTTTGAACAATGCAGGGTTGGCCTCAGATTCACGAACCTATATCATTTGTATATATATTAAAATATATAATCGTAATCGAACAAGTTTATATATTATATCTTAATTTATATACTTTATTTATTTAGTTTGTGTATATATTCAAAATGTTTATTATTTATATAGTTATATTAATATATATTTGATTAGTATTTTAATAAAATACCTAACATGTCATATATGAATATTTATATAAATTTTGTTAATATGATTAAAGCGTACTTATAACCTTAATAATATTCTTAAAGCTTTTATTTTCATAAACATAATTATTTTTAATAATAATGATATAGATAATACTGATAATAATAATAATGATAGTTTTAATAATAAATCTCATAATAGTGATAATATCAGTAGTTTTTAATAAATTAAATAATTTAATAATAATGATAATGAAAATTATAATTTTTGATATTAATACTTAGTACTTAGTAATAATAATTGTAACAACCTTATTACTTATGGTAATCTTAATAGTAATATTTTTATTAAAAATAATAATAATTCTAAAATGATACAAATACTAATATTAATAAAAATGATAGTAACTTTTATTATTTTCATCATAATACTAATAATAATCCTAATAATACTAATAATAATAATACATATATTAGTAATAATAATAGTATTAATAATTACAATACTTATAATAATATCAATAATTAATAATGATAATCATAATAATAATTCTAAGATTCATCATACTTAATAATAATACTAATAAATAACAATAATAAAAATAATATTAACATCTAATAATAATAATAGTAATAATAATAATTTTTAAAATACAGAACTACCTCAAAAACTCTTAAAAAGAAAACACCCCAAACCGGGCTCGAACCCACGACCTCCTGGATAACCAACACGCCTCTAAACCATTCCTCTATTTCATTTTTCTGATTTAATTCACACTAGATTATATATAACCCTTTTATTGGCCTTGTTCTAGCCCAACATAACAACTGGAGCCCAATAAGCAGCCCAACCAGATTTATTGTTAAAAGATAAAAAAAAAATGTTCCAGCCTAGAATCGAACTCAGGACCTCTTGTTTAGCAAACCCACTACTAACCACTGAACTGATCGCTAGTTTTCTGAATTACTTCGCATTTAGAATTATATAGCCTATACGAACTGTTTATCATCATCATCAATATCATCTTCCAGTGCATCATCCTCGTGTATCAACTTCTCGATCATCATCATCTTTCTAAGTTATCGCTATTTATGAATATCCTTTATCAATATCAACATCAACATCAAAACCGAAACCCGAAAAAAATAAAATTAAACCGATGATCGGAGGACCAATAATTAAACTCGCATCATCATCATTGTTATCTAACCTCATCATCATACACAACAATAATAGTCGCAGGTGTGTTTTGGGTTTGTACGAAAGAAAAATGGAAATAGAAAGCCTATTAGTTGCAGTCGATAGGGAGTTGTAGATTGTGGTGTTGGTTCGATCACGGATAAACAGAAGGAGAAGATATATATATATATATATATATATATATATATATATATATATATATATATATATATATATATATATATATATATATATATATATATAGTAGCGGTGGTAGACATGGTGATTAAAATGTGACGGGTGGTGGTTTCAGGTGGCTCTCGGTGGTGGAAGTGAGGGTGAAGTGGCCGCCGGTTGTGGTGGTGGTATTGCCGAAGGTGTGATGGTCTGGGTGATCAAATGAAGGTTCACCGTGTATATATGTATATGTCTATGCATCTAAGAGGATAGATAGTGGATTAATTTAATAATAATAATGAAATAGTAATCTTAATAAGAGAATTAATTGATCTGGTAATAGTAAGCAGCCTTCACTCTTGTCTTCACTCTACCGACACTTTTTCACGGACTGTGTATCGTGCGAAATCAGTGGCGAATAAAAGTGTTCAGAAAAATCTCATATTTTTAAATTAACTATATTTATTTATTTTGGTCATTATGGTATAAAATTGGATCATTAATTATTAAATAAAATTTTCATAAAATATTCACTCCCAACCCCAAGTAAAATATAAAAAGTTTTAAAAGTCAACAAATAGTTTCTAAATACATTTTTAATAAGCCTAAAATTTATATTACTCATTTTCGGATCACCGTTTATTTTAAAATCACCTAAGTTTGAACTTAACTTATTTAAATAACCAACGAATGATAAACGAGTGCTTCTATCGTTTACTAAATAAATTCGGAACTATTTTTATATATTCATTATACCTTACTTATATATATATATATATATAGATATGTTTTAAATAATAATTATTTTATATTATTTTATTTTACATAGTTAATTATAATATATTTCAAATTATATATATATTTATTTATTTAAATATATACATATCTATTTATAAATAGTTGTTCGTGAATTGTCGGGAATGGTCGAAGGTCAGTTGAACATATGAAACAGTTTCAAATTTTTGAGACTCAACATTACAGACTTTTCTTATCGTGTCAAATGAAAGGACCCGTTCATATACATTATAAACGATTCACAATAGTTGATTACATTGCGAGGTATTTGACCTCTATATGATACATTTTACAAACATTGCATTCGTTTTTAAAAGACAATCTTTCTTTACATCGAAAATTGACAGGCATGCATACCATTTCATAATATCCACTATCCAACTATAAATTGATTTAATAATAATCTTTGATGAACTCAATGACTCGAATGCAACGTTCTTCGAAATATGCTATGAAAGACTCCAAGTAATATCTTTAAAATGAGCAAATGCACAGCGGAAGATTTCTTTAACACCTGAGAATAAACATGCTTTAAAGTGTCAACCAAAAGGTTGGTGAGTTCATTAGTTTATCATAATCATTTATTTCCATCATTTTAATAGACCACAAGAATTTCATTTCCAGTTCTCATAAATATACGTCTCATGCATAGAGACAAAAATAATCATTCATATGGTGAACACCTGGTAACCGACGTTAACTAAATACATATAAGAATATCCCCTATCATTCCAGGATCCTCCTTCGGACATGATATAAATTTCGAAGTACTAAAGCATCCGGTACTTTGGATGGGGTTTGTTAGGCCCAATAGATCTATCTTTAGGATTCGCGTCAATTAGGGTGTCTGTTCCCTAATTCTTAGATTACCAGACTTTAATTAAAAGGGGCATATTCGATTTCGATAATTCAACCATAGAATGTAGTTTCAATTACTTGTGTCTATTTCGTCAAACAATTATAAAAGCGCATGTATTCTCAGTCCCAAAAATATAAAGGGTAAAAAGGCAAATGAAACTCACCATACTGTATTTCGTAGTAAAAATACATATAACGTCATTGAACAAGTGCAAGGTTGGCCTCGGATTCACGAACCTAAATTAATTATATATATTTATGTGTTGGTCAATATTTGTCTAACAAATTAGGTCAAGTCATAGTGTACCACAATCCTAATGCTCGAGACTAATATGCAAAAGTCAACAAAAGTAAATTTGACACAAAATAATTTCCAAAAATCTATACATGATTAATATATAGTTTAAATATCGTCGTTTTATATTTTTAAATATTTTTAAAAGATTTATTAGAGTAAATAATATAATTTATTTATTAATAAATAAAATTTTATATTAAATTTATATAATAAAATATACTTTTATATATATTAAGTAATAAAATTTATAGGGTTCATTTAATATCATAAAGATAATATGATAGGTATTATTAAAGTAAGTTATTACACGTAGTAAAATATGTTTGTATCACATATTTATTTCATAAAATAATATCTATAATGATAGTAAGTAAAAGTTGTATTATTTTGTAATAATAATTATTATTATAAAAATATCAATATTTATAATTACTAAGATGACATTATGATAAAACGATAATTCTAATTATGATAACTTTAATATTTACGATAATTTTTAATATTATCTTTAAACTAATAATTCTATTTAAAATAATAATAATAATGATATTTTATAGTAACAATGACATTTCTATTAAAATGATAATTTTGGTTAAAATGATAGTTTTAATACTAACGATACTTTTAATAATAATAGTAATGATAAAAATAATAAGAACGATAATTTTATCTAAATCAATATCTTATAATATTTTAATTTCATCATGATACTCTTACCCATTATTTCCTAATCGTTTCGTTTAATACCTTTTAATCGTCTTTTATATCGTGTTCATAATAATGATAATAATAGTAATCAAAATAATTAGGTGTTACAAATATTTATTTTAATTACACTAATATTAATAATGATAGTTACTATAACATTATTAACGATAATACTAATAATTATCTTAATGATAATATAGTAATAATAATAATAACAATAACAATAACCATTTTTAAATAATGATATATATATATTAATAATGATAATAATAATAATAATACCAATAATAATAATAATATTAATAATTGGATAATAATAATAATAAAACTAATTATAACTTTAACGATAATAACGATAGTAATAATAAAAAAAATAACAATTTTTAATGATAAATCCCTTTTATAGATAAAGATAATAATAATGATAATAATAAGATAAAACTAGAACGACGATAAAAATGACGATAATAATAATCATTTTTAATAAAAATATCGAAAATTCAATTGATTATAACTTCTAATCTGTTCATCGAAACCATTCGATATCTAAAGGAAAAGTTCTTAATTTTTCGCTAGCTTTCCAGGGACATGCATATCTTATACCTTATCTCAACCGCAAGTGTAACTAATTCAAGATTCAACCTAACCTGTCTAAGGGCAATATCAAAAGTACAAGCATGCATAATCCTAAATACTCGAGCACTAGTCAGGGATACACTATTAGTATATAAAAGTTAAATTATGAGTACTCACGTATCAATATTGAGATTCAATATTGCAGGAAAGGTACGTAGACGCAACGGAAATGATAAACACTATATTGACCGCACGAGCATACCCATGAACCATACTCAATCACCTCCATAGCTATAACCCATAATTTTCTTAATCCTATCCCACTCGAAAAATAATTTCAAAATCACTCGGACAGCACTCCGTCGTAATATTTTATGTATACTAATAATATCGTGAAATAACACTGAGTAAATATATATATGTAAATCGATTGAGAGAGTTTAGAGAAAAATATTTTCAAGTTTCTATGAAATAATGAAACCTATTGAATTCTATTTATAATAGATTTTTGAATTATTAAAGTGAATTATTAAAGTATGAATTATTAAAGTGAATTATTAAAGTATGAATTATTAAAGTGAATTATTAAAGTATGAATTATTAAAGTGAATTATTAAAGTATGAATTATTAAAGTGAATTATTAAAGTATGAATTATTAAAGTGAATTATTAAAGTTAAAGTAAAGTAAAAATAAAGTAAAGGTAAAGTTTAAGTATAGTAAAAGTATAAAACTATGTACGTATAATACGCGTATAAATATATATAATATTAATTTAAATCGTTATATATATTTAATAAAATAAAATATAAATATCGTTATCTTTATCATACTAGTTAAGTAATGAGTTGTCAAAAGTGGTTCTAGATATTCATAAAAGTTATATACGTTTTAATAATAAAGTTATTTTTAAACTGAAAACGTTTTTGTACGTTTGAAACTAAATAGATCAATCGAGTCTTTATGATATTCAATCTTCCACTATCCTTTGTCTAGTTCTCAATGATTGACAATTTGTTCTTATTTATAAATCACTTTACCATTTTCCAAATATTGTTAAAATGAAAAGATTTCTCAAATCAACGTGGGCCTTTCAACAGAGACTTGTAATCATAATTCAATATATCTGATAATTCAATCATTTGATCTTATCTTCTAATTCCATTGATAAACATTTTGAAATAGATACAATCATACAAAGTATTTAATCTAATATTTTGTTTACGTTTCAAGTTATAATATATATACACATATACATATATAATCATATTCGTTTTATGGTTCGTGAATCGTTGGAACTTGGTCGAGGTTGAATGAATGTATGAACATAGTTTAAAATTCTTGAAATTTAACTTAACAAATATTGCTTATCGTGTCAGAAACATATAAAGATTAAAGTTTAAATTTGGTTGGAAATTTCGGGGTTGTCACAGTACCTACCCGTTAAAGAAATTTCGTCTCGAAATTTGAGTAGAAAGGTCGTGAATGATAATAAGTATGTTTTCATGATGCATACGGGCTGAAAATTAGAGTTTTATCATCAACGAATAATTTGGATAAACAATCCATTTATATGAAGAGTACGAATGAAGCTAACATAAAAGAGTGAAATGAGTAAGTGTAGATTCATCTTATCATTTGACGTAGATATGATTGATTCCCAGATTTCAAGGGATTTGAAGAAAATCTTCTTAATAAGATTTGACTCTCCGGTAATCAAGGGAATTATGATCCGCTTTAAATACGATCGTCCATTTTAATTGTTCTGTCGGAGATTTTCTTATAAATTCACCTCCTTCGTTTCCTTACAATTCACACCTTCTGTTGATGCATTTTATGCAAGTCCCTAGACATCTACCCACGTCCATTGCAGGTACAATAGTTTACAGGCCACCATGATTGCTCGTTATTATCCTATCCGTGTTTGTATATGGTTACATGAACTGCAGGAACGAGATTTAGATGTTTGACTATGTTAGACTTAGTCAGACATACGAGTGAAGCCTCACTTGTACGGCTGACAGGCTCATACGCACGGTTGATGCTGAGCTAAGTCACAATTACAACCTAAATGAGAAGACACGAGTAAGTGATCACCCGTACGGCTGATGAAGCCAACTCGTACGTGTGATGAATGAATCGTATGGGTGAGTCAACAGCAGGGGTATATAAAGTCTTATGTTCTTCATTTTAGGTTAAGCCTCTCATTTGTTACACATACTCAGATCTAGTGAGCTCCTCCGATTCTCTCTCAGTCCAAATCACCCAGGTGGTGAATAATAGCTCTAGGTGTTAATTTAATCACACTTGATTTAGTTGTGGTTTAACTAAATATTAAAAAAAAACTTAACCTATTCACTAGAGGGTTTGATTTACTTGTTCCGCCATTGTGTGAGTTAA
Source organism: Rutidosis leptorrhynchoides (assembly GCF_046630445.1). Classification (NCBI taxonomy): domain Eukaryota; kingdom Viridiplantae; phylum Streptophyta; class Magnoliopsida; order Asterales; family Asteraceae; genus Rutidosis; species Rutidosis leptorrhynchoides. Next base: position 138,507,834 of record NC_092333.1, read on the forward strand.
ATCTGTTGATTTCTAAGTTCCTAGTCATGTTTCATCACCTTCTATTCTTTCCCCCTCAACTCATATTTTAAAGTATTCATCAATATGCTCCATCCAGTTCTGATTCTCGATATACTTCTAACTTTCATATCGGTCATTCTTCTTTTTCATCTACTGCCGGAAGAATCTATTTACTTCTACTATACTCTTGGGTTTATAGTGTTTCTAGTTCTCCCGTGTCTTTATATTGCTATATGCATCGATATATACGGTTTATAATTTCTGGGTGGTTGTTGGATTTTATATCTTCTCTTATATTTTGATGTCTCTACTTCTGTCTCCCATAATCATTGTCATCTCCAGTTAATGCTCTCTTTTATTTGCTGCGATTTATACCCTAATTTCTATTTCGGAATTTTGTCCTTTCATTTCTTCTTCTTGCGATTAAGCACCGCTTGTAATGGTCTAGAATTCGCAGATATGAATTTCAGAATGAACATTGTTAATGTTCTAGGAAGGAAATTATAAAGGCACGATCTTGACTTGTCAAATTACCAGAATACATTGGAAAAAGTCGAATCATCAAGAAATATTTTCTTGATATTTTAGAGGTTAAATAGAATACAAGAGTCGTATAACATGGCACATGATGATGTTATGATCTATGAATCATCACATTCCATTTAGAAACTCGGCATGACTTACTGTAATATAATCACTTTGATCAAGTGTCATTATATTATACTAACTCATGCTTCAGCTCCCAACACTGCTTCAAAAATATTTCTATTTTAAACTCGAATATTTCAGAATTTAGAAAACTAAAATAGTTTCTTTTATGATGTAATACAGATAGCGCGAAGAGGTAAATGATTTCAAATAAGAATAATTAAGAAATTAACTTCAGAAATATGGAGGATATTTATGATGAAAGATACGATGATATCTTAGAATTTCTAATATCAGAGGATGATGAATAATATTGTCCGCATGGGTTTAGAGTCAGGAGCAAGGTATTCATTAATGACTTCAGCAGATACTGAATCATTTGGATTCTTTGAAGTCAGGTTCAGTCTTTGTGATTTGTCCACAGCCTCCTTCATATTTTGTTCAATCCGGTTTCCAGTTCCAAGACTTCTCTTTTTCTGCGCTTTGCCAGCACACTTATTCATTATCATCAAACTTTTACTGTTAAAGTCGTTTATAGTTTTTGCTGCTTCATCCGCACTTTTCTATTTTCGGAGAACGAATTCGTAGTTCGGAGTGTTTTTCAGAAACTTCACATTCAAATCAAGCCCAGAAGATAGACGTTATATATACACATATAACTGTTGGCGTAGACATGCTGCGAGATTTCAAAATACTGATTGCTAATTCCCGATGATTCGTATGGCAATTCTCGTTACAAGATGCGAATGAGTAAATGATGGGGTTTCAGTAATTATACTTATTCTTCGGAAGGTCAAAGATCAGTGAAGTTATGATTAAGTTTATTGCTAATGTGGTGAAACATGAAAGGTTCTCCGGTAACAAAAGGGTAATCATATATATCAAGATTATGATAAGGCTACTCCGAATGAAAAATCGAAGTTGTCTTGCTGGAGCTGTGATAGAATTTGCTACTTTGAAAAGGAATTGCAAAGTTATTTTTGCTAATAATTGCCAAAGGATCTGACACAGATCTGTGTTGAATCATGACTTTGGGTTTGAGAGAGCTTTTTAAGTACATAACTGTGGGTAATATGTGGTTGAATCATCATCATCTCGATTGCTCATTATTCGAAGTGTCTTCAGAAATTTTCGAAGGGTTTGAACACAGATTGTAATTGTTAATATACATTTGATGTTCTAACACAGTTTTGAAGTCAAAGTATACCTTTGAAAGATGTAAGAATCTAAAAGTGATGGTACTGGTTATATTTCGTATTGAATTCTGAGGTTTCAAAATCAGAATATGTAATTGGGTTTGAATGAGTATTGTTGTTTTGATTGCTATGAAAGAATGTATATTATTGTGAAAGTAGGAAGTATAGTTGATAATTTGCTTAATCAGATTCGAAGAATGTAACATATTAATTGTGAATATATATATATATATATATATATATATATATATATATATATATATATATATATATATATATATATATATATATATATATATATATATATATTTCTCGGGTATTACCTACCCGTTAAAAAAAATTTCACCATTAATATTTTATACAAAAGAATTTTATTACTGTCTTTATGAAAATATATATGTGTATATTTTCTTCAGATGTAACATAGATTTAATGAGTTAATATTAAATTAAACTCATTCGATTTACGGTTGAAACTAGAATTGAATAATTCCTAAAACTTTAGAAATTACGTAATATTCGCGGATTATTTCTTCAACGTAAATGAAATAATGAATCATTACTTCATTATTCATTTTTATTGATATTTCTTCGGTGAATGGTGTTAGTGTTCGTGGAATTCTTGTGAACTTCGCAAGGTACGAATGATCTTGTTTGAAAAGTTTCGAGTACATCGATCATGAAGGTGTAAAATCAAACATATATTTGAATAATACACTTGATTTATTATGAAATGGAATTCATTGAATTGAAACAGAGATTGTAGTTAACGATGGTTAAGTTGCTGACGAAGGATATACATAATTGCATATTAATAATATGAATCAACCGAGTAGTTAAGATTCACACATAATAGCTTAGTACGGAAAGATTTATTTCAATATATATATATATATATATATATATATATATATATATATATATATATATATATATATATATATATATATATATATATATATATATATATATATATATATATATATATACATATAATTTCTTCAGAGGGAATGAGTTAATTCTTCATAACTCGTTGATATAATATACACGTTATTGATTCGTAATGATGTCCACAGTGATTCTTGAACTGGCAGAGTTTGTGATATTACAGGTGCTGTTGATTCTGACGATACTGACGGCACTGACTGTGTTGATGATGCTACGGTCCTGTTGATGCTGTTGGTAAAACAATTCTAGCTTGTAAATCGTACACCATTTTCGATCAAAGTTTCTACTCTACTGTCATAACCCGTCCTTAACCATAAGAACGTGTTAGATAACGTATGATTTCATTGCGAGGTATTGACCTCTATATGCGACATTTTTAAAAGAACAACTGCATATATTTTACATTACAAACCATAATTCTTATTTGGATACAAGCTTTAGACAAAATAAAGATGATTATCGTTTAGCGATAATCTTAGACTTACAAACTTTACATGTGATGATAACAATACGATTTCTAGCATATTTTACATTACAAATCCTCCGATATGCAGTTTTATTTTTGACACAAATATGCATACTCAAGATCTTGTTTAAATTCAACATGTTGCAGCGGAAGCTTCTAATTATCACCTGAGAATAGACATGTTTAAAACGTCAACATAAAGTTGGTGAGATATAGGTTTAATGCCGGCAGCGATATAAATATAGACCACAAGATTTCATATATAAACATTTTAATAAAAATATTCTAAGTGGTTGAGCACTTGGTAACCATACTTAACATTTAATCACGTCGCATATTCCCTTTATTATGAAATCTTACTACACCGTACCAAGTGTAGTCACAAAACGAAGTACTGTGCAACCGTTGAATACTGGTCGTCCAGTCCGATTGGGGTTGTCAGGCCCGATAGATCTATCAACAGGATTCGCGTTTACAATACCGCTGTAAATAACAGTTACCAAGCTACAGGGAAGTATGCCAGTGGTACAACTCAACGTAGAATATATTTTTCAGTTACTTGTGTCCATAACGTAAAACATAAAATACATGTATTCTCATCCCGAAATACTTAGAGTTTAAAAGTGGGACTATATACTCACTTTTGTCTTGAAGATATGTAATTTCGACTTGGTCTCCGATTGATATCACGAACCTATCCATATATAGTTTATCAATATATTTCTATTTTAAACAATCGTCACATATATATACTTTTTATACTTTTAATAGTTTTAATAATTTCTTAGTCCGTAGTTAGCAGTCCGATGTTAGTAATTCAATTTTAATGGTTCATTTTTAGGTGTTTAATAAACCCCCAATGAAATAAATAAAAACCCCCATCGTATATGTATTGGTCGAGATTAATCTTGACCCACGGTACCGGTGTTGTCAAATGACGTGTTGCGTACATAAAGTACCGGTGTTGTCAAATGACGTGTTGCGTACAATCATGGGATCTTATGATTAATCTTCTCGTATTGTTTACGGGTGATCCTGAACCATATAAAATTAAATTATGAGTACATATATATAAAATATCATGTTATTTTAAAAAGATGTGATTTATTTAATTTTCTCCAATTATTTTCGTAGCTAAACTAGTCTTAGATATCCGATCTCGTTTTGGTCATAGTTTCTTCGTTACAACTCCGTTTTCGTTGATTCAACTTGCCACTTCCTTGGATCGAGTCCCTCTTTAAGACTATGAACTGTAAATACCTTAGTTTGTATTCGAAATCACAGGTCATAGGTCAAACTTTAGTGAAACTTATGGAGTTGATCATTTTCCATCATGTAAACAACCTTAAATGATTATTTTTCTAAAAATACTTATACTTTGAGTTAAATCATGAAATTTTTATGTGTTAACATATTCATAGTAAATATCAATTTTCCAGAAAATAAGCCTCCAATTCAAGGTTCAAAATAGTTTTTAATTATCCAACCCAAAACAGCCCCCGGTTACACTCCGACACCGTAGATTCAGTTTTAAGGTGTTCTTTGAAAAACCAAGTTATACCTTGTTAAATTAGCATATATTTAAGTTATATTACAGGTCTTGAAGTATTTTAAAAGTTAAGTTAGAAGGATCTATTTAGTTTGCAAACAAGTTTGAAAACATTCAAACTATGTTCTTGTTGTTAAAATTTTATACCATAAAATAAGATAGCTATATATATATGAATCGAATAAGGTTATGAACAAAGTTACTACCTCAAGTTACTTGGACAAGATTGCTGTAAAAGAGGAGTAAGAACCTAGAACCAAAAGAGTGATGGAATTGGATGAAAGATTGGAAGTAAACTTGTGTTCTTGAAAGGATTCTTGAAGTGTTCTTGTATGGTTTTTCTTATGATGATTAAGGGTTGTTTTTGAAGCTAAATGATGGGGAAAATGCTTGGAGATGATCAAGTATGAAGTTAAGAGTATTTTGAGAGAGAAATGGGAGTGTAAGTATGAGAAAATGGGGTGAAGAAATGGTGTGCATGCATAAAAACGTTTTTAGGTTATAAAGGAAAAAAAAGATACCTAACTTTGTTTTCTTGCTAAATAATTCATGCTACTTGACAAATGGTTGGTTCCACATGTTTCTTAATCATTTAAGGCTGCTAAGGAGCAGATTTTTATTGGTATATACCAATAGTAAATACATCTAGAAGCTGCGTATGATACGGGTACATATACCCTAGATATACGTGTAGAAATCTTTGAGAAAACGGAACGAGGATTCAAATATAGCTATCTTTTGTAAATATACTTATATTGTTTTATGTATGTAAGCCCTTTAAAAGTGATAAAATACATATCTATACGATGCATGTATAAGTATTATAGGTTATAAGTATTTATGTCGAAGAACGTTACGTATAGTTATCGTTTTGAAAACTTAAGTTAGTAGTTTCAAAATATACTTATAACTCATTGTTATTAGTACCCAATGAGATGTTAAACATCCTTAGATCATGTTAAATATATATAAATACATATATATACATAAACGTATAATTATCGTATGTTATATAGTTCGTGATATCATCGGTCAAATTGGACGGTCAAACGTTGTGTAAAACTCTTTTCAAAAACATAAATCTCAACAATTTAGATTGCTTATCATGTTGGTAAGGTTTAATTTATGTAAATATTAATCTTATAAGTATAAATTGATCGAAAAAGTCCGGGTCATTACAGTACCTACCCGTTAAATAAATTTCGTCCCGAAATTTTAAAATCGTACCTATTTTGCGTCATCGGGAAACAAATGCGGGTATTTTTGTTTCATTTGATCCTCTCACTCCCAAGTAAACTCGGGACCTCTTCGTGCATTCCAACGAACTTTAACGATCGGTATGTTGCTCTGCTTGAGCCGTTTAACTTCACGATCCATGATCTCGATTGGTTTTTCTATGAATTGTAGTTTCTCGTCAACTTGAATTTCTTCAAGAGGAATGGTGAGGTCTTCCTTTGCAAGACACTTCTTAAGGTTCGAGACGTGAAATGTATTATGTACTCCGGCGAGTTGTTGCGGTAACTCGAGTCGATAAGCTACCGGTCCAATGCGTTCGATGATCTTGAACGGGCCTACATATCTTGGGTTCAGTTTACCTCTTTTACCGAAACGTATTACACCTTTCCAAGGTGACACCTTTAGCATAACCATGTCACCGATCTGAAACTCTAATGGTTTCCTTCGGACATCGGCGTAGCTCTTTTGGCGACTACGGGCTGTTTTCAATCTCTCCTTGATTTGTACTATCTTTTCAGTAGTTTCATGTATGATCTCGGGACCAGTTAATTGTCGATCTCCTACTTCATTCCAACAGATAGGAGATCTACACTTCCTTCCGTACAATGCTTCGAATGGCGCAGCTTTAATGCTCGCATGATAACTATTATTATACGAGAATTCTGCTAATGGTAAATATTTATCCCATCCGTTTCCAAAATCGATCACACATGACCTGAGCATGTCTTCAAGAGTCTGAATTGTTCTTTCACTCTGCCCGTCGGTTTGCGGATGATATGCGGTGCTCATATCCAAACGAGTTCCTAGGGCCTCCTGTAGTGATTGCCAGAACTTTGAGGTAAATCTACTATCACGATCAGATATAATGGAAATAGGTATTCCATGCCTTGAAACAATTTCCTTTATATACAATCGTAATAGTTTCTCCATTCTATCCGTTTCCTTTATAGGCAAGAAATGTGCAGACTTGGTGAGACGATCAACAATCACCCAAATGGTGTCGTATCCCCAGGCAGTCTTTGGTAACTTCGTGATGAAATCCATGGTAATACCGTCCCATTTCCATTCTGGAATTTCTGGTTGTTGAAGTAACCCTGACGGCTTCTGGTGTTCTGCTTTGACTTTGGAACAAGTTAAACATTCCCCAACATATGTTGCAACGTCTGTCTTCAAATTAGGCCACCAATAATGCGTCTTAAGATCTTGGTACATCTTTCCAACTCCAGGATGTATCGAATATCTTGTCTTATGTGCCTCGTTCAATATCAACTTCCTTAATCCACCCAACTTCGGTACCCAAATACGATTTGCAAAATATCGAATTCCATCTTCCCGCATAACGAGTTGCTTCTCATACTTCTTCATTATTTCATTTCCTATATTTTCTTTAGTAAGTGCTTCTCGTTGAACTTCTTTGATTTGTGAGTTGAGATTCATGCGAATTTTTATGTTCATCGCTCGTACTCGAATTGGTTCTCGTTCCTTTCTGCTTAGAGCGTCGGCCACCACGTTCGCTTTCCCGGGATGATAACGAATTTCACAATCATAGTCATTTATTAACTCAACCCACCTACGTTGCCTCATGTTCAGCTGTTTTTGATCGAAAATATGTTGAAGGCTTTTATGATCAGTAAACACAGTGCATTTAACCCCATACAAGTAGTGTCTCCATATCTTCAATGCAAACACGACTACTCCCAGTTCTAGATCATGCGTCGTATAATTCCGCTCGTGAATCTTTAATTGTCGGGATGCGTATGCAATAACTTTCTTTCGTTGCATAAGAACACAACCAAAACCTTGTCGCGAAGCGTCACAATATATTTCAAAATCATCGTTCCCTTCAGGTAACGATAAAATAGGCGCCGTAGTTAACTTCTTCTTCAGTAATTGAAATGCGTTCTCCTGCTCCGAGGTCCATTCGTATTTCTTCCCTTTTTGCGTTAATGCTGTCAACGGCTTAGCTATTCGGGAAAAATCTTGAATAAACCTTCTATAATAACCGGCTAAACCCAAAAATTGGCGTATCTGCATTGGTGTTTTAGGAGTCTCCCATTTTTCAATGGCTTCAATTTTTGCTGGATCAACCTGAATTCCTTTGCTACTAACAACGTGGCCAAGAAATTGCACTTCTTTCAACCAGAAAGCACACTTAGAAAATTTAGCGTATAGCTGTTCTTTTCTCAACAACTCTAATATCAACCTTAAATGCTGCTCATGCTCTTGCTCACTCTTGGAATAGATAAGAATGTCATCAATGAAAACGATAACAAACTTATCTAAATACGGACTACAAACTCGATTCATGAGGTCCATGAATACAGCTGGCGCATTCGTCAATCCAAACGGCATGACCAAAAATTCGTAATGACCATAACGTGTCCGAAAAGCAGTTTTCGGAATGTCCTCTTCTTTGACACGTAGTTGATGATAGCCCGATCTTAGGTCGATTTTCGAATAAACACATGATCCCTGGAGTTGATCAAATAAGTCTTCAATTCTCGGTAGTGGATACCGATTTTTGATAGTTAACTTATTTAATTCACGATAATCTATACACATCCTAAAAGATCCATCTTTCTTTTTAACAAATAGAATCGGAGCTCCCCACGGTGAAGTACTTGGTCGTATGAATCCATGATCCAGTAATTCTTTTAACTGACTCTGAAGTTCTTTTAACTCCGACGGTGCAAGTCTATATGGAGCACGAGCCACTGGTGCGGCTCCTGGTACTAAATCTATTTGAAATTCTACAGATCTAAATGGAGGTAATCCCGGCAACTCTTCCGGAAAAACTTCAGGAAAATCTCTTGCCACAGGCACGTCGTTGATGCACTTCTCTTTTTCTTTCTTTTCGACTTTATTAACATGTGCTAAGATAGCATAGCACCCTTTCTTCAAGCACTTTTGAGCTTTCAAATAACTAATGAGTTTTAGCTTTGAGTTACCCTTCTCTCCATAAATCATCACCGGCATTCTATCCTTACAAGGAATGCGAATTGCCTTCTTGGCACACACAACTTCAGCTCCTACTTTGGACATCCAGTCCATGCCGACTATTACATCAAAACTTCCTAATTCTATGGGTATTAAGTCAATTTTAAATGTTTCTCCGGCTAAATTTATTTTACAATCACGGCAAATTTTATCGGCTTTAATTAGTTTACCATTAGCTAACTCAATCATGTACTTAGCATCTAGAGGTAATGATGAACAATTCAATTTAGCGTAAAAGCCTCTACTCACGTAACTTCTATCAGCACCAGTATCAAATATAATAGATGCGGATAAGTTATTAATGGTAAACGTACCCGTAACAAGCTCCGGGTCTTCACACGCCTCTCTAGCATTAATAACAAATGCTCTTCCACGTGCAGATCCATTATTCTTCTCTGGATTCGGACACTGGCTCTTATAGTGACCTTGTTTTCCACACCCATAACAAGTAATGGTAGCCAAAGCAGTTCTATTTGCATTGGTGGCAGGAGTCTTGGTACCATTTGTATTTGTAACGAGAGCCCTACAATCTTCAGCAAGATGACCCTTTCGATTACATTTGTTGCATACCACATTACAGTAGCCAGAGTGATGTTTGTGGCATCGGTTGCATAAAGGATTTTGTCCTTTGTAACCAAAGCTTGAACCACTACCTGCACCTTGCATGGTTTCTTGTTTCTTAAAAGATTGTTGTTGGTTACCTCGATCATAATTTCCATTCCACTTTCTTTTGTTACCTGATACCTTCACATCAGTATTGGATGCTTTCTTATCCATGATGACCTGATCCATTAGCTCGTTTGCCATGGTTATAGCTTCATGAATTGTCTTAGGTTTCGATGCTGTAACGTTTGCCTTGACCTTTTTGGGCAAACCATCTTTGTACATTTCAATCTTCCGTTCTTCGGTTGGAACCAATTCAGGACATAGCAAAACTAATTCCATGAATCGCTGATTGTAGTTGGTGATTTCAGTACCAACAACCTTCAGGCTTCGTAATTCATCTTCCAACTTCCTGTCCTTGTTCCTTGGACAATACTCGTTGATTAACATTGTTTTGAATTCTTCCCAAGGAGTATCATAAGCTACATCTCCTCCTACAGCCTTCACATAATTTTTCCACCACGTGAGTGCACTATCTTGTAAAGTGCACGATGCATACTTGGTCATGTCCTTTTCAACACAACCACTTATTTTAAACACAATCTCCATCTTTTCTATCCACCGGGTTAAACCGATCGGTCCTTCTGTTCCACTGAATGATGAGGGCTTGCAAGCTTGAAAAGTTTTGTAAGTGCACCCCACACGAGGATTTGGGTTAACTGCAGCACCTCTTGCAGCCTCGACCCATAACATTCTGTCGTTCACTCGCTGATTGATGAGTTCCTGGATTTCTTGTTCCGTCATTCGGTTCAATCGCGCCATATTCTTCTATAAGAATGAAAAGAAAATAATTATTCACATGGAATATTATAGATGTAGTGTATATTTACAGTACATTATAGCTTATTAATAATATGAACCAGGTATTATTATAAAAGCCTTTTCTTCTTATTAGCGTTTTATAATTATATCTAGGGTAGTACCTACCCGTTAATGTCCATACTTAATAGCTTAGTACAGAATCAATTACTACCATCTAAGTAATACTTAACCATGGAAAATTATTGCATTTCACACTTCACTATTTTACATATGCTTATCTTACATCGAACATTAAGCAAACCACACTAATAATATTATACAAAACATTATATGATCCCATGGTTTAATACGGCAGCGCATCGTTTGGTCTATTTTCTAAGACGTTTAGGTTCAAAGAATCGCTTAACGCTTATCCTGGCTGTCTGCCTATATTTTGGCTGTGGGGCTGAAGAACTGGATGCCGTGATAGAACGAATAGGAATAGCGGGAATAGGGGTGGTAGTGTCTAGTGGAGTTGGTGCCACATCATCCTTACTAAACTCGGGATTTGAATTTTCTAATTCATTAGCCTTTCGTTTCTTTCCTAGTTCGAACTCGTCTTTTGTAATTTCCTGTATTTCTTCCTCGGGTTCACTTTCCTCCTCGGGTTCACTTTCCTCCTCGGGTTCACTTTCCTCCTCGGGTTCACTTTCCGGGTTCTCTATAGTCGGTTCATCCGGAATTTGTGAGTCTTCCCCAAAGATATTATTTTCGTCATCGGATAGGTTAATGACTGGAACACCATCTGAAGATTCTGGTTCGGAGTCGCTGAATGTGATGACAAGTTTTGAGCCCGACATCTATCACACAACAACTAACCCATTAGTACTACATAATATTTACATATAAATTTTAACCAACAATGATAAGCATTGGTTTTTAAATCAGACCCGGTCAAAGTCCAGACTTACTAATGTATCCTAACGACTTATCGGTTAGACACACTAATGCAAACCTGGTTCGCTAAGACCACCGCTCTGATACCACATGTCATAACCCGTCCTTAACCATAAGAACGTGTTAGATAACGTATGATTTCATTGCGAGGTATTGACCTCTATATGCGACATTTTTAAAAGAACAACTGCATATATTTTACATTACAAACCATAATTCTTATTTGGATACAAGCTTTTGACAAAATAAAGATGATTATCGTTTAGCGATAATCTTAGACTTACAAACTTTACATGTGATGATAACAATACGATTTCTAGCATATTTTACATTACAAATCCTCCGATATGCAGTTTTATTTTTGACACAAATATGCATACTCAAGATCTTGTTTAAATTCAACATGTTGCAGCGGAAGCTTCTAATTATCACCTGAGAATAGACATGTTTAAAACGTCAACATAAAGTTGGTGAGATATAGGTTTAATGCCGGCAGCGATATAAATATAGACCACAAGATTTCATATATAAACATTTTAATAAAAATATTCTAAGTGGTTGAGCACTTGGTAACCATACTTAACATTTAATCACGTCGCATATTCCCTTTATTATGAAATCTTACTACACCGTACCAAGTGTAGTCACAAAACGAAGTACTGTGCAACCGTTGAATACTGGTCGTCCAGTTCGGTTGGGGTTGTCAGGCCCGATAGATCTATCAACAGGATTCGCGTTTACAATACCGCTGTAAATAACAGTTACCAAGCTACAGGGAAGTATGCCAGTGGTACAACTCAACGTAGAATATATTTTTCAGTTACTTGTGTCCATAACGTAAAACATAAAATACATGTATTCTCATCCCGAAATACTTAGAGTTTAAAAGTGGGACTATATACTCACTTTTGTCTTGAAGATATGTAATTTCGACTTGGTCTCCGATTGATATCACGAACCTATCCATATATAGTTTATCAATATATTTCTATTTTAAACAATCGTCACATATATATACTTTTTATACTTTTAATAGTTTTAATAATTTCTTAGTCCGTAGTTAGCAGTCCGATGTTAGTAATTCAATTTTAATGGTTCATTTTTAGGTGTTTAATAAACCCCCAATGAAATAAATAAAAACCCCCATCGTATATGTATTGGTCGAGATTAATCTTGACCCACGGTACCGGTGTTGTCAAATGACGTGTTGCGTACATAAAGTACCGGTGTTGTCAAATGACGTGTTGCGTACAATCATGGGATCTTATGATTAATCTTCTCGTATTGTTTACGGGTGATCCTGAACCATATAAAATTAAATTATGAGTACATATATATAAAATATCATGTTATTTTAAAAAGATGTGATTTATTTAATTTTCTCCAATTATTTTCGTACCTAAACTAGTCTTAGATATCCGATCTCGTTTTGGTCATAGTTTCTTCGTTACAACTCCGTTTTCGTTGATTCAACTTGCCACTTCCTTGGATCGAGTCCCTCTTTAAGACTATGAACTGTAAATACCTTAGTTTGTATTCGAAATCACAGGTCATAGGTCAAACTTTAGTGAAACTTATGGAGTTGATCATTTTCCATCATGTAAACAACCTTAAATGATTATTTTTCTAAAAATACTTATACTTTGAGTTAAATCATGAAATTTTTATGTGTTAACATATTCATAGTAAATATCAATTTTCCAGAAAATAAGCCTCCAATTCAAAGTTCAAAATAGTTTTTAATTATCCAACCCAAAACAGCCCCCGGTTACACTCCGACACCGTAGATTCAGTTTTAAGGTGTTCTTTGAAAAACCAAGTTATACCTTGTTAAATTAGCATATATTTAAGTTATATTACAGGTATTGAAGTATTTTAAAAGTTAAGTTAGAAGGATCTATTTAGTTTGCAAACAAGTTTGAAAACATTCAAACTATGTTCTTGTTGTTAAAATTTTATACCATAAAATAAGATAGCTATATATATATGAATCGAATAAGGTTATGAACAAAGTTACTACCTCAAGTTACTTGGACAAGATTGCTGTAAAAGAGGAGTAAGAACCTAGAACCAAAAGAGTGATGGAATTGGATGAAAGATTGGAAGTAAACTTGTGTTCTTGAAAGGATTCTTGAAGTGTTCTTGTATGGTTTTTCTTATGATGATTAAGGGTTGTTTTTGAAGCTAAATGATGGGGAAAATGCTTGGAGATGATCAAGTATGAAGTTAAGAGTATTTTGAGAGAGAAATGGGAGTGTAAGTATGAGAAAATGGGGTGATGAAATGGTGTGCATGCATAAAAACATTTTTAGGTTATAAAGGAAAAAAAAGATACCTAACTTTGTTTTCTTGCTAAATAATTCATGCTACTTGACAAATGGTTGGTTCCACATGTTTCTTAATCATTTAAGGCTGCTAAGGAGCAGATTTTTATTGGTATATACCAATAGTAAATACATCTAGAAGCTGCGTATGATACGGGTACATATACCCTAGATATACGTGTAGAAATCTTTGAGAAAACGGAACGAGGATTCAAATATAGCTATCTTTTGTAAATATACTTATATTGTTTTATGTATGTAAGCCCTTTAAAAGTGATAAAATACATATCTATACGATGCATGTATAAGTATTATAGGTTATAAGTATTTATGTCGAAGAACGTTACGTATAGTTATCGTTTTGAAAACTTAAGTTAGTAGTTTCAAAATATACTTATAACTCATTGTTATTAGTACCCAATGAGATGTTAAACATCCTTAGATCATGTTAAATATATATAAATACATATATATACATAAACGTATAATTATCGTATGTTATATAGTTCGTGATATCATCGGTCAAATTGGACGGTCAAACGTTGTGTAAAACTCTTTTCAAAAACATAAATCTCAACAATTTAGATTGCTTATCATGTTGGTAAGGTTTAATTTATGTAAATATTAATCTTATAAGTATAAATTGATCGAAAAAGTCCGGGTCATTACATCTACCATCTCCGTTCACTCATCCAATTTACGGTCAGAATTAAATAATCTCTAAGATTTTGAAGATTACATAACTGCCGCAGAGATATCTCTTCAATAAAGTTTATGAATTAATACTTCATCGTTTGTTGTTGTTGATATTCCTGGATATTTACAGGGCGTATGACGTTGATGTTTGAGATACAGATTATGATGTTGCGGTGTGGGATGTGGATGTTGTTGTTGGTGGTGGTGATGGTACTGTTGGTGTTGCTGATGGTGGTACTGTTTATGTTGCTGGTGCTACTGGTGGTGTTTGTAACCTTTGCACCATATTCTCCAAAGTCACTACCCGAGAGCGAAGCTCGTTGACTTCTTCTATTACACCGGGGTGATTGTTGGTTCAGACGAGCGGATAAATAAAATCTAAAATTTGATGTAATATATAATCGTGACGAGATACTCTGGAAATGAGCGAGAAAATGGTGTTTCGGACAGGTTCGCCGGTAAGTGCTTCAGGTTCTTCGTCAAGAGGGCAATGTGGTGGATGGAAGGGATCACCTTCTTTTTGTCTCCAATGATTGAGGAGGCTACGAACTCATCCTCAATTCATCCAGAATAGATGATGACTAATTGGTTGATCCATTCCGGTCACACTGCTTTCGGAACTTGAGTGGGATTCCATTTCGGAATCCGAGGGACTTGAACTAATGACGAATTCCATTTCGTACGATTGAATAAAGAATTTTTCGATATGAAATGATTTTTCGGCTATCGGGTGGTATTCTAATTATATAGAGCAAAAGGTTTCCTAGATTACGGAGGAATTTACTGAATATGTCAGGCAAAGTTTACAGTAACAGATACGCTAAGATATGAATTAGCAGATACGCTAAGATATGAATTTTGTCTATACACTATTCATGCAATCAATGTAATAAGATGTGTCTAGACTAAGAATGATAAGCAGGTAATTTTCGACAAAAATGATGAGCAAAACTTTTGACATGCAGACACGGTCGAAATCCAGACTCACTAATGCATCCTAACGACTATCAGTTAGACACACTAATGCAGACCTGGTTTGCTAAGACCACCGCTCTGATACCAACTGAAAGGACCCGTTCATATACATTATAAATGATTCACAATAGTTGATTACATTGCGAGGTATTTGACCTCTATATGATACATTTTACAAACATTGCATTCGTTTTTAAAAGACAATCTTTCTTTACATCGAAAATTGACAGGCATGCATACCATTTCATAATATCCACTATCCAACTATAAATTGATTTAATAATAATCTTTGATGAACTCAATGACTCGAATGCAACGTTCTTCGAAATATGCTATGAAAGACTCCAAGTAATATCTTTAAAATGAGCAAATGCACAGCGGAAGATTTCTTTAACACCTGAGAATAAACATGCTTTAAAGTGTCAACCAAAAGGTTGGTGAGTTCATTAGTTTATCATAATCATTTATTTCCATCATTTTAATAGACCACAAGAATTTCATTTCCAGTTCTCATAAATATACGTCTCATGCATAGAGACAAAAATAATCATTCATATGGTGAACACCTGGTAACCGACGTTAACTAAATACATATAAGAATATCCCCTATCATTCCAGGATCCTCCTTCGGACATGATATAAATTTCGAAGTACTAAAGCATCCGGTACTTTGGATGGGGTTTGTTAGGCCCAATAGATCTATCTTTAGGATTCGCGTCAATTAGGGTGTCTGTTCCCTAATTCTTAGATTACCAGACTTTAATTAAAAGGGGCATATTCGATTTCGATAATTCAACCATAGAATGTAGTTTCAATTACTTGTGTCTATTTCGTCAAACAATTATAAAAGCGCATGTATTCTCAGTCCCAAAAATATAAAGGGTAAAAAGGCAAATGAAACTCACCATACTGTATTTCGTAGTAAAAATACATATAACGTCATTGAACAAGTGCAAGGTTGGCCTCGGATTCACGAACCTAAATTAATTATATATATTTATGTGTTGGTCAATATTTGTCTAACAAATTAGGTCAAGTCATAGTGTACCACAATCCTAATGCTCGAGACTAATATGCAAAAGTCAACAAAAGTAAATTTGACACAAAATAATTTCCAAAAATCTATACATGATTAATATATAGTTTAAATATCATCGTTTTATATTTTTAAATATTTTTAAAAGATTTATTAGAGTAAATAATATAATTTATTTATTAATAAATAAAATTTTATATTAAATTTATATAATAAAATATACTTTTATATATATTAAGTAATAAAATTTATAGGGTTCATTTAATATCATAAAGATAATATGATAGGTATTATTAAAGTAAGTTATTACACGTAGTAAAATATGTTTGTATCACATATTTATTTCATAAAATAATATCTATAATGATAGTAAGTAAAAGTTGTATTATTTTGTAATAATAATTATTATTATAAAAATATCAATATTTATAATTACTAAGATGACATTATGATAAAACGATAATTCTAATTATGATAACTTTAATATTTACGATAATTTTTAATATTATCTTTAAAATAATAATTCTATTTAAAATAATAATAATAATGATATTTTTTAGTAACAATGACATTTCTATTAAAATGATAATTTTTGTTAAAATGATAGTTTTAATACTAACGATACTTTTAATAATAATAGTAATGATAAAAATAATAAGAACGATAATTTTATCTAAATCAATATCTTATAATATTTTAATTTCATCATGATACTCTTACCCATTATTTCCTAATCGTTTTGTTTAATAGCTTTTAATCGTCTTTTATATCATGTTCATAATAATGATAATAATAGTAATCAAAATAATTAGGTGTTACAAATATTTATTTTAATTACACTAATATTAATAATGATAGTTACTATAACATTATTAACGATAATACTAATAATTATCTTAATGATAATATAGTAATAATAATAATAACAATAACAATAACCATTTTTAAATAATGATATATATATATATATTAATAATGAAATTAATAATAATAATACCAACAACAATAATAATAATAATAATAATAATAATAATAATAATAATAATAATAATAATAATAATAATAATAATAATAATAATAATTGGATAATAATAATAATACTAATTATAACTTTAACGATAATAACGATAGTAATAATAAAAAAAATAACAATTTTTAATGATAAATCCCTTTTATCGATAATGATAATAATAAGATAAAACTAGAACGACGATAAAAACGACGATAATAATAATCATTTTTAATAAAAATATCGAAAATTCAATTGATTATAACTTCTAATCTGTTCATCGAAACCATTCGATATCTAAAGGAAAAGTTCTTAATTTTTCGCTAGCTTTCCAAGGACATGCATATCTTATACCTTATCTCAACCGCAAATGTAACTAATTCAAGATTCAACCTAACCTGTCTAAGGACAATATCAAAAGTACAAGCATGCATAATCCTAAATACTCGAGCACTAGTCAGGGATACACTATTAGTATATAAAAGTTAAATTATGAGTACTCACGTATCAATATTGAGATTCAATATTGCAGGAAAGGTACGTAGACGCAACGGAAATGATAAACACTATATTGACCGCACGAGCATACCCATGAACCATACTCAATCACCTCCATAGCTATAACCCATAATTTTCTTAATCCTATCCCACTCGAAAAATAATTTCGAAATCACTCGGATAGCACTCCGTCATAATATTTTATGTATACTAATAATATCGTGAAATAATACTGAGTAAATATATATATGTAAATCGATTGAGAGAGTTTAGAGAAAAATATTTTCAAGTTTCTATGAAATAATGAAACCTATTGAATTCTATTTATAATAGATTTTTGAATTATTAAAGTGAATTATTAAAGTATGAATTATTAAAGTGAATTATTAAAGTATGAATTATTAAAGTGAATTATTAAAGTATGAATTATTAAAGTATGAATTATTAAAGTGAATTATTAAAGTATGAATTATTAAAGTAAATTATTAAAGTTAAAGTAAAGTAAAAATAAAGTAAAGGTAAAGTTTAAGTATAGTAAAAGTATAAAACTATGTACGTATAATACGCGTATAAATATATATAATATTAATTTAAATCGTTATATATATTTAATAAAATAATATATAAATATCGTTATCTTTATCATACTAGTTAAGTAATGAGTTGTCAAAAGTAGTTCTAGATAGTTATAAAAGTTATATACGTTTTAATAATAAAGTTCTTTTTAAACTGAAAACGTTTTTGTACGTTTGAAACTAAATAGATCAATCGAGTCTTTATGATATTCAATCTTCCACTATCCTTTGTCTAGTTCTCAATGATTGACAATTTGTTCTTATTTATAAATCACTTTACCATTTTCCGAATATTGTTAAAATGAAAAGATTTCTCAAATCAACGTGGGCCTTTCAACAGAGACTTGTAATCATAATTCAATATATCTGATAATTCAATCATTTGATCTTATCTTCTAATTCCATTGATAAATATTTTGAAACAGATACAATCATACAAAGTATTTAATCTAATATTTTGTTTACGTTTCAAGTTATAATATATATACACATATACATATATAATCATATTCGTTTAATGGTTCGTGAATCGTTGGAACTTGGTCGAGGTTGAATGAATGTATGAACATAGTTTAAAATTCTTGAAATTTAACTTAACAAATATTGCTTATCGTGTCGGAAACATATAAAGATTAAAGTTTAAATCTGGTTGGAAATTTCTGGGTTGTCACATCAAAAATATTAAATCGTATCGAGAGTTTGGTTTAAAATTAGTCAAAATTTTCCGGGTCGTCACAGTACCTACCCGTTAAAGAAATTTCGTCCCCGAAATTTGATAGAGATCGCCATAGTTGACAATAAGTATGTTTTCATGACGAATATGAGTTGATAAATAGAGTTTCATCATTATTGAGTAATATTGATAAAATAATTCGATTACTCGAAGCGTACGAGTGAAGCTGTCACAAAAGAGTGAAATGAAGTAAAGAGAGGTTCGTCTTAACTTTTGACATAGTCACTGTTGAATTCCGGAATTCAAGGGATTTAAGGAAATCTTCTAATCAGAAAGAAAATGTATTAGCATGAATTATTATCAACTGTTGGAATTACGGAAGAACAGAAATATAAAGGAAATATTTCCGTGATATGTTTAGAGATTAAGTAGAATGAAAGAGTCGTGTGATATGGCACATGATGACAATATGATATGTGAATCATCATGTTTCATTAGAAAACTCAGCATGACTTACTGTAATATAATCACGTTGATCAAGTGTCATTATATTATACTAACTCGTGCTTCAGTTCTCAACATTACTTCAAAAAAATAAAAAAACATTCATATTTTATATTCGAATTTTCAGAATTTAGAAACTAAAATAGTTTTCTTTCTGATGTAACACTGATATTGCGAAGAGATAAATGATTTCAGATAAGAATAGTTATAAAAATATCTTCTGAAATATCGAGGATATTTATAATAAAAGATTCGATGATATCTTAGAATTTCTAATATCGATGGAAGATGAATAAGATTTGTCTGTAAAGATTTAGAGTCAGGAACAAGGTATTCGCTAATGACTTCAGCATATACTGGATCATTTGGATTCTTTGAATGAAGGTTTAGTCTTTGTGATTTGTCCACTGCCTCCTTCATAATTTCGCATAATCCGCTTTTCGGTACTAAATTTTCTGTGCTTTGCCAACACACTATTCTTTATCATCAAACATTTGACTGTTACGGTTATCTATAGTTTCTGCTGCTTCATTCAGCTTTTTCAAGCTTCAGGGTATTGATTCGTAGTCTGGGTGCTTTTCAGAGTTCCAAAATGGAAGATCATAATTCTAAAAGATAAATGTTATATACATATAACTGTTAATGTAGAAACGTTGCGAGATTTGAAATACTGATTGCTGATTCTCGGTAATTGGTATGGCAATTCTCGTTACACGATGCGGATGAGTATATGATAGGGTTTTAATTAACAAATATAATGGTTTTTCGGAGAGACTTAAGCCAATGAGTAATGATGTTGCTGGTAAGTTTACTGCTAATGTGGTGGAATATAAACGGTTCCCCGGTAACGATGATGAATGGCAAACTTATATATCAAGGTTATAATAAGGCTAATTCGAATGAAAGTCGAAGTTGATTTGCTGGAGCTGTGACAAAATTGGCTAATTTGAAAAAGAATTGCAATGTTATTTTCGGTAATAACAATGCCAAAGGAGCTAGCACAGATACATGTTAAACGTTTACTCAGGTTCCGAGTATTTTCAGGTGCCTAACTATAGGCATAAATCTTTCCTTCCGTAGATGAGATGTAGTTGGTTCATTCTCTCGATTGTGGTGTTTTCAAGAATCATGAAAGGTTTGAACGCAGATTGTAATCGTCCAGATACAAATGAGGTTTAAGATGAAGTCAAGTAGCAAACTTGAAGAAATGTTTAGTTTCATATGTTATAATTAATATTTTAATTCATTTTAATTGTCCAATGTTGGTTGTCCACGGTTAATAATCAATAATTCATATATATAATATTCAAATTAATTAATACGTATCGTGACCCATTGTATACATGTCTCAGACTCGATCACAACTCAAAGTATATATATTATTTTACAATCAACCTCAACCCTGTATAGCTAACTCGAACATTACCGCATATAGAGTGTCTATGGTTATTCCAAATAATATATATAGATGCGTCGATATGATATGTCAAAACCTTGTATACGTGTCCCGTTATTTAAAATGCGTAAATAGCAGTATTTAAATGATGATAAATAAAGTGCGTGAAATAAACAACAGAAATTAAACGATGATAAATAAAATTGCGAGAATTAAAATTGCGATAAATAAATGTAATAAGGAATTAACTGTTAGCTAGGAACAGTTAGCTAGGATTTTGTTAGCGTGGATTCTTAAAAAAATTTCTCGTAGTTAATTTGTTTATTTCTAACAAATTTTATTTTGTCTAATGTTTTCTTCATTATGCCACTTGTTGGATTCTGATAGGTCAAAATCCAAATATGAAATTGAATGAAAATGGTTATTCTGTGGTGAACGGCTATGTATATTGTTGGATGTAAGTAAGATAGTAAATGACTGTTGAATCAGATTTGAAAGAATGTACAGTGTAACTTATTAATGTGAAATCTAAATATTCCTCAGGTATTACCTACCCGTTAAAATATTTTCACCATTATCAGTTTGTACAAAAGAATTTTTAACTACAATCTTTATGAAAACATATATACATATATATTTCCTTCAGATGTAATCATAGATTTAATGAGTTAATATTATATTAATCTCATTTGATTTATCGTTAGATCTAGAATACATAATCTCTAAAACTTTAGAGATTACATAATCGCCATGAAGAACGAAGGTAATTGATGTAGAACGATTCGTAGAATGATGATTAAGTTCGAGGTACAGAATAAGATGTTGAGGCATGGTTTGTTGATGGTACTGGTGCCGTTACTGATGGTACTGTTGGTGCCGGTGATGTTGCTGAAGCTGGTAAATTTTGCACCATATTCTCCAATTTAATTACTCAAGCGCGAAGCTCGTTGACTTATTCCATTATTCCGGGATGATTGTCGGTTGGAACAAGCGGATGAATGAGGTTCGGAATTTAAGATAGTATATAATCATGACGAGATATTCTAGAAATGAGAGAAAAAATGGTATTACGGACATGTTCGCCGGTAAGTGCTTCAGGTTCATCGTCAAGAGGTGAATTAAGTTGATGGAAAGGATCACCTTCTTCTTGTCTCTAAGGATTAAGTAGACTACGAACACATCCTCAATTCATCCAGAATTGATGATGACTGATCGGTTGATCCATTCCGGTTACACTATCTTTGGAGGTCGAGTGGTAATTCATATCGGAATAGCTGTCGGAATCTGAGGAACTTGAACTAGTGGCGAGTTCCATTTCGTACGATTGAGTAAAGGGTTTTTCGGTATGAAATGATTTTCGGCTATCTAATGGTATTCTAATTACATAGAATATCTACAGATATAAAACAAAAGATTTCATAGATTACGGAGGAATTTACGGAATATGTCAGGCAAAGTTTACAGTAACAGATACACTAAGATATGAATTAGCAGATACGCTAAGATATGAATCTTGTCTATACACTATTCATGCAATCAATGTAGTAAGATGTGTCTAGACTAAGAATGATAATCAAATGATTCCCTAAGAATGATAAGCAGATAATTTTCAACACGAAATGATAAGCAAAACTTTTGACATGCAGACACGGTCGAAGTCCAGACTCACTAATGCATCCTAACAACTATCAGTTAGACACACTAATGCAAGACCTGGTTTGCTAAGACCACCGCTCTGATACCTACTTTAACGACCCGTCCTAATCCAGAACCTTTCAAAACAACTCGCCAACGGTAGCTAGTGCGTAGTGCAATGCAAAATCATCTCACCGTGGTAGTTAATACAATATAATTTTACAACGGTAGCTAATGCGTAGTGCAATGAAAAATCATCTCACCGAGGGTAGCTAAAATGGTAGCTAGTACGTAGTGCAATGAAAAATCATCCCACCGTTACTAACTGCTAAATTGAACCATAAACAATATTACAACGGTAGCTAGTGCGTAGTGCAATAAAAAATTATCTCACCGAGGGTAGCTAAAACGGTAGCTAGTGCGTAGTGCAATGCAAAATCATCTCACCGTTACTAACTACTAAATCGAACCATTTCTGTAGTAGTGCGTAGTGCAATGAAAAATCATCTCACCGATAGTCGATAATACAATCTTTATAGAAATCGAACCTCTGAATCCAAATAATTCTATCATAGAATGTAGTTTTGAATATTTGTGTCTATTTCGTCAAACGTTTATAAAAACAGTTCATGTATTCTCAGTTCAAAATATATCTCAAAAGCAATTAAATAAAACAGTTATAAAATAGCGCATGTATTATCAGTCTCAAAAATATATATTGCAAAAGCATTTAAAAAGGGAGTAATGAAACTCACGATTCTGTATTTTGTAGTAAAAATACATATGGCGACATTGAACAATGCAGGGTTGGCCTAGGATTCACGAACCTATATCATTTGTATATATATTAAAATATATATTCGTAATCGAACAAGTTTATATATTATATCTTAATTTATATACTATATTTATTTAGTTTGTGTATATATTCAAAATGTTTATTATTTATATAGTTATATTAATATATACTTGATTAGTATTTTAATAAAATACCTAACATGTTATATATGAATATTTATATAAATTTTGTTAATATGATTAAAGCGTACTTATAACCTTAATAATATTCTTAAAAATTTTATTTTCATAAACGTAATTATTTTTAATAATAGTGATATAGATAATACTGATAATAATAATAATGATAGTTTTAATAATAAATCTCATAATAGTGATAATATCAGTAGTTTTTAATAAATTAAATAATTTAATAATAATGATAATGAAAATTATACTTTTTGATATTAATACTTAGTACTTAGTAATAATAATTGTAACAACCTTATTACTTATGATAATCTTAATAGTAATATTTTTATTAAAAATAATAATAATTCTAAAATGATACAAATACTAATATTAATAAAAATGATAGTAACTTTTATTATTTTCATCATAATACTAATAATAATCCTCATAATACTAATAATAATAATACATATATTAGTAATAATAATAGTATAATAATTACAATACTTGTAATAATATCAATAATTAATAATCATAATCAAAATAATAATTCTAAGATTCATCATACTTAATAATAATACTAATAAATAACAATAATAAAATTAATATTAACATCTAATAATAATTGTAATAATAATAATTTTTAAAATAGAGAACTACCTCAAAAACTCTTAAAAAGAAAACACCCCAAACTGGGCTCGAACCCCAGACCTCCTGGATAACCAACACGCCTCTAAACCATTCCTCTATTTCGTTTTTCTGATTTAATTTGCACCGGATTATATATAACACTTTTTTTGGCCTTGTTCTAACCCAACATAACAACTGGAGCCCAATTAGCAGCCCAACCAGATTTATTGTTAAAAGAAAAAAAAAATGTTCCAGCCTAGAATCGAACTCAGGACCTCTTGTTTAGCAAATCCACTACTAACCACTGAACTGATCGCTAGTTTTCTGAATTATATAGCCTATACGAACTGTTGGGTAATCGAAATTACATTCTATGGTTGGATTATCGAAATCGAATATCGTCCTTCAAGTCTGGTAACCTAAGAATTAGGGAAATGACTCCTAATTGACGCGAATCCTAAAGATAGATCTATTGGGCCTAACAACCCCCATTCATGTCTATGGATGGATTTAGTACTTCGAGATTATTATTATATAGACGAAGATGTCTGTGGGGATATTCTATGCATTTTGTTTAACGTCGGTTACCAGGTGTTCAATCCATATGAATGATTTTTATGCAGATAGCTATATGCATGCATGATGTTTATGAGAAATGAAAATATGAAATCTTGTGGTCTATTAAAAATAATGGAAATGATTATTGATGATAAACTAATGAACTCACCAACCTTTTAGTTGACACTTTAAAGCTTGTTTATTCTCAGGTATTAAAGAAATCTTCCGCTGTGCATTTGCTCATTTTAGTGATATTACTTGGAGTCATTCATGACATATTTCAAAAGACGTTTAATTCAAGTCGTTGAGTTCAATAAAGATTATTATTAAAGTAAATGACAGATTAGGTCATTTATAGTTTGGGTATTATGAGATGGTATGCATGCCTGTCAACTTTTGATGTAAGGAAAGGTTGCCTTTTAAAAACGAATGCAATGTTTGTAAAATGTATCATTTAGAGGTCATATACATCATGATGAAATCAATTATTATGTAACATTTATAAGCGATATGAACGGGGCATTTCAGTTGGTATCAGAGCGGTGGTCTTAGCGAACTAGGTCTTTCATTAGTGTGTCTAACTGATAGTTGTTTAGATGCATTAGTGACTCTGGACTTCGACCGTGTCTGCATGTCAAAAGTTTTGCTTATCATTTCTTGTCGAAAATTATCTTCTTATCATCCTTAGGAAATTACCTGCTTATCATTCTTAGTCTAGACACATCTTACTGCATTGACTGCATGTATAGTGTACAGACAAAATTCATATCTTAGCGTATCTGTTACTGTAAACTTTTCCTGACATATTCTGTAAATTCCTCCGTAATCCATGAAATCTTTTATTCTATCTATCTATATATATATATATATATATATATATATATATATATATATATATATATATATATATATATATATATATATATATATATAGATATTCTATGTAATTATAATACCATCCGATAGCCGAAAATCAATTCATACCGAAAAACCCTTTACTCAATCGTACGAAATGGAACTCGCTACTAGTTCAAGTTCTTCGGAATCCGACAGCTATTTCGACATGGATATTCACCTGACCTCTGAAAGCAGTGTAACCAGAATGGATCAGCAAATCAGTCATCACCAATTCTGGATGAATTGGGGATGGGTTCATAGTCGACTTAATCAATGGATACGAGAAGAAGGCGATACTTTCCATCAGCCAATTTCCCTTTTGGCGATGAACTTGAAGCACTCACCGGTGAACCAATCCGAAACACCATTTTCACCCTCATTTCCTGAATATCTCGCCATGATTATATACTATCTCAAATTCAAAACCTTATTCACCCGCTTGTTCCAACCGCCAATCATCCTGAATTAATAGATGAAGTCAACGAACTTCGTGCTCGAGTAATGGCTTTGGAGTAGATGGTGCAAAACTTATCAGCTTCAACAACATCACCAGCACTAATAGTACCATCAGTAACAGCACCAGTACCATCAACAATCCATGCCTCAACATCTCATTCTGTACCTCGAGTATAATCATCATACTACGTATCGTTCTACATCAATTATCTTCGTTCTACATGGCAATTATGTAATCTCTAATGTTTTAGAGATTATATATTCTAGTTCTAATGGTAAATCAAATAAGTTTAATATTATATTGACTCATTCAATCCATGATTACATCTGAAGAAAATATATATGTATATATGTTTTCATAAAGATTGTAATTAAAAATTCTTTTGTACAAACTGTTAATGGTGAAAATATTTTAACGGGTAGGTAATACCCGAGGAATATTGTTAGTGCACGAAATTGGAGTTGTCCATCGCTGTCGAACAACCTGAGAATGGTTTAGGTCTACGTTGTTTACCTAGGGATGTATTAGACTAGAAAACTCATGTCGCAGGAGCATATGTGACCAAACGTGTAATATAGGTCTGTCATACGAGTGACTGATGTCACTCGTACGGGTGAAAACTGTCAGACGTACGATTGAGACCTCAACCGTGCGTGTGTGCTGACAGATGACAGACACTATAAATAGAGTTTTGCTTGTTCATGTTCATTTAAGGTTTCCACCAAGAACACTAGAGTGTGTGTGAGGTGTGTGCTCCTCCTCTTTACCTTGATGGTGAGGAGGATCCATGGTGGATTGATGCTCCAACCACCATGGAAATGACAAAGTTTAGTTGTAATCACTATTGTAATCATTTATCTCTTTCATTACATGTAATTGTGACTTTTATTGATTAAATACAGCTGAGTTTTATCATGTTCATCTTTGTTCATCTCATATTTATCACTTTTATGCTCAAATTGCTAATCGAAGCTTGTTCCTTGATTAACCGATCCTAGCTAGTGATGCACGGGATCTAACAAAATGGTATCAGAGTATTGGTTGTGATTTCAACATCATCTAGTGATTTTTGGTGATTAATGAGTTTATTATTTTGGGCTTTTGAGATAAAGGTGATTTTAATCAAAAAGTAATTATCTTTACGTGTGTAATTGTCATTAGAGAGTGTGTTTATGTTAGTTTAGTGCTAATCCAGCTATTGGACGAAGAAATTGAGGTTTAGTATCAATTTCTAGGGTTTTTGGGTGATTTGAGCTGAACAGCAGTTCACACGAGTGGGTCAATATTTTTGATCACACGAGCGGTTGACCTTACAGTTGACTGTCACTCGTGAACTCACATGCACGGGTTAGCATAACCTTTTGAGGTTAAGTGACTACAGTCTGATCACACTGGTGATCAAGCGGTTGACTGCGAAACATACGAGTAATCACACGCGTGATCTTCACTCGCACGTTTGAGACTTTGTGACTGGTTCTTTTGGTTAAGTAGTGACATGTACGCTTGAGACTGTGACACGTACGGTTGATACTATCACACGTACGGTTGATATCCTGAACCGCACGGTTTACCTTTGGTAAAGTTTTTCAAGATGTTTAATTCAAACGACTACGCGTTGGCTGCACCGTTAGTTTAGAGCATTACGAATATGACTCAATGATTACTTCTTGCTGAGAGTGAATCAGGAAGTGGTACGAAATGTCCGAGGTTAATGAATATGGATAACTATTCTACTTGGAAGTCGAGATTTAAGATATGGTCTGATGGTCAGGACACGAAACTTTGGAAATACATTGAAACCGAATTTCAATGGCCACGTTCACCTGTGACAAATGAACTGTATACATTACATAATATGCCTTCAGAAGAACGTAATGAGTATAACTTGGAAAAGAAGATGTACTTTAACTTGACAAGTGCTCTTGATGGTCCGATTTTCCATCAATTTCTGTGTCACGATAATTCGTTCAAGATTTGGGAAGCACTTCGTACCTTCAATGAAGGGAATTCATCTTACAGAACTAGAAAGGGTTTGGAATTGAAATCTGAGTTTGATCGTTTTCTCTGGCAAGTTGGAGAGTCTATTACAGAATTGGTTGAAAGATATCGTCATTTGCTGGCTAAAATACACAAGCATGATGTAACCATTGAAGAGAAAGACAAAGTAACATGTCTAGCTGGAGCATTACCGTTAGAATGGAATTGTTTCGTATTAACTACGAAGACCAGTGGAGAATTAGCTACTGGTACAGTGAACTCGTTTATTGCAAGACTTCAGGAAGAAGAACTAGAGTTGTTAAACAAAGTCAAGAGGTTTAACAAGTTCAAGACACGAAAATGTATTGTCCAAATGGTTATACACCTCCTAAGTCAGCTCATGCACCATTTCAAACAGCTTTTGCTACGAACAATCAGAATATGTATGGTTTGAATGTAAGCAGTGCACCTATTCAACTGTGACGACCCAAAAATTTCCGACCAAATTTAAACTTAATCTTTATATAATTTCGACTTGATAAGCAATGAATTTTAATAAATCTTGAACCTCCGAAAAGAGTTTTGCACAAGCTTTTGGTCACCCTTTTATTCCGACGATTCACGAACGTAATAACTTGATTTAATTGTTTAATTGTTTAATTATTGTGTATATATATGGATTTATATATATTTAACTTGAAAATATGATAATTAAATATCTCATTAAGTATATTAACAAAGTATTATATATATATTTTCATACTACTAATTTAAAGAGTTTTCAAACAATATATATATTACTATTTAAACGACATAATTAACTTATGTTAAAATGTATTTACATATAATGTATGACGAGTGTAAATACATCCTTACAAGTATTGAATACACTTTATAATATACCAATACATATAAAGGATAGCTATACTCGTATTTCCATTCAATTTCCTCAAAGAATTCTACTCGCATTCATACGGTATTTTTACCTGTATTATACACAGCTTCTAGAAGTATTTACTATTGGTATATACCAATAGAAATCTGCAATTATTTATGTAATATTTCATCCATGATCTAATCAATTTAATATGTCATGCATGACTTAATACAATTTAACTTATCTTAGATATTTTCACTAAAAGACAAAATTATAAGCTTATAAATAAGGACCATTTTAACTCATTTTTAATCCACATTTTCTTAAACTAAAAACACACAATTGAATGCTCTCATATCATACTTTAATCTCAGAAACTTTCCTCTTCATAATCAAGGTAAAATACTTCTCAAAATCCTTGTTCAATTCCTTGTATAGTTGCTATCTTATTATACTTATAAAACTTGTAAAAACTAGAACTTGTTTTGGTGAACACCAAGCTTGTTTGAAAAACTAATCTAATCTTTCTAAATTAACTCTAATAACACTTATTTATATGTATTATGATGTTATATTAAGTTAATATAAGAACTTATAACTTGTACATATGAAGAACACCTTGAAACTTAATATATATCCTTTAATCTCCATTCGGTAAAAAAACGGGCTGTTTTGGGTTGGGAATTAAAAACCTATCTTAGACTTTGAGTTCGAGGCTAAAACTTTGGAAATATGTTAATATATGTAAATAAGACTTCCAGTATTTTTTTTAATGATTTTAGACAAAGTGGAAGTATTTTATCAAAAATCATATATGGGGTGGATGCCGGAATTTTTCCAAATCTGTCCACCGGCACAAAAAGAGGGTAAAGCTCTAAAAATTACTACTTGGGATGAACTTTTCAAATTGGTTTTGTAAAATTTACTTCTTAATGAATCCATATCAATTTTATTCACTTTAAACGGAGTTGTAATGAATATTTGGCGAGCAAAACAAAATCTGCTAAAATTAACGTTGTATGGACGAAATTTATATTATAAAAACTATATTAACCATATCCTTGTTAACTTTTCCTATATCCTATATATATTTGGACATGTTATCAGTAGTATAACAAAATATTATAATCTTGGTTAATTCTGTGATTGTATATATGTATAATAATATTCTTGGTACGTCCTAACACAATAAGTATACAATACGTTTTGATAAATCCTAAGAAAATACGTACACAATACGTCTTAGTTAATTCTAAGACAATACGTATACAATACGTCTCTAGGTTGATGCAAAGACAATACGTATACAATACGTCGTGGGGTAATTCTAAGATTATATATATATATATATATATATATATATATATATATATATATATATATATATATATATATATATATATATTGGACTATTGGACTTTTCGGACTATTTTGGACTACTAACAATGGACTACTAACATAAAATGTTAAAAATTATTATATAAGTATTCTATGAACGTGCTTTATTTTATTCATATGTCGTATTATTATCTGAATCGTTATTATTGTTATAGGTTCGTGAATCCAAGGACGACGGTCATATTTTTAATAAGTTGAAAACTTATTACTAATATACTTTTACAACTGTGAGTATATAGTCCCATTTTTAAACTCTACAAATATTTTTGGGATGAGAATACATGCATTTTATGTTTTACGCCATAGACACAAGTACTTAAAATATATTCTACGTTGAGTTGTACCACTTTGCATATCTTCCCTAATAGCTTGGTAACTAATATTTACATGTTGTAAGAACATGTATACGCGAATCCTATTGATAGATCTATCGGGTTTGACAACCCCAATCGAGCTAGTCGCTCTAGTATCGTAAACGGTTGCATAGTACTTCGTTTTTACTACACTTGGTACAGTGTAGGGAGATTTCATAATAAAGGGAATATGCCACATTAATGGTTAAGTATGGTTACCGAAGCGCTCAACAACTTATAGAATACTTTTATACACTTTCGAGTGTACATATATTTATAACTATAAAATCTTGTGGTCTATATTTATATCGATGATAAACCTATATATCTCACCAACCTTTGTGTTGACTGTTTACGCATGTTTATTCTCAGGTCCTTAAGAAAATCTTCCGCTGTTGCATTATCTGAGCAAGCTGTGCATGGAGTCTCATACTTTTATTTAAATAAAGTGTTGCATTCAATAAAATCTTTGTCATGTATTATATTCGACTGTTACGTCACATGTGTAGTATTTGGAAACCGATGTATTTTGGGAATTATTTCTTAAATAATCGCCCACTTGTTTAAAACATGCATTATGTATAATAATGATGTGCTTTTTATGAAACTAATGCAATATGTTCTAAAATGTATCATATAGAGGTCAAATACCTCACTATGGGACCAATGAGAACGTTTATAGTAATATGGACTGGTCATTTCAGTTGGTATCATAGCGGTGGTCTTAGTGAACCATGTCTTGCATTAGTGTGTCTAACGGATAGTTATTAAGATGCATTAGTGAGTCTGGACTTCGACCTTAACTGCATGTCAAAAGTTTTGCTTATCATTTCTAGTCGAAAATCATCTGCTTATCACCCTTAGAAAATTACATGCTTATCATTCTTAGTCTAGACACATCTTACTGCATTGATTGCATAAATAGTGTATAGACAAAGTTCATATTTTAGCGTATATGCTAATTCATATCTTAGCGTATCTGTTACTGTAAACTTTGCCTAACATATTCCGTAAATTCCGCCGTAATCTATGAAATCTTTTGATCTATATATATATATATTCTATGTAATTAGAATACCATCTGATAGCCGGAAATCATTTCATATCGAAAAATCCTTTATTCAATCGTACGAAATGGAACTCTCCACTAGTTCAAGTCCCTCGAATTCCGATATGGAATTTCACTCGAGCTCCGAAAGCAGTGTGATCGGAATGGATCAACCAATTAGCCATCATCTATTTTGGATGAATTAGGGATGGGTTCGTAGTCTACTTAATCATTGGAGATAAGAAGAAGGTGATCCCTTCCATCCACCACATTGCTCTCTTGGTGAAGAACATGAGGCACTTACCGGCGAACCCGTTCGTAACACCATTTTCTCTCTCCTTTCCAGGATATGCCGCAACGAGTATAATATTACTAATATTATTGAGGCTATCCGACCTTTACTCCGTATCTTGCATGGTGAATTATTTAGTAAAAAAAAAAAATTTTAGTGTCATGAAAAGCAAAAATTCATTAGAGAGTGCATCCTACATCATTTCATTCCCTTTATAAAGCTCTTGACCTCTCTTTTTATTCAAGAAACTGTAAACATCTTCTTTCACAATACAAAACAAAACAAATTCTCATCATCTATACTCACATCAAACCACTACCAGCACCAGCACCAGCATTACCAACAACATCACAAGCCTCAACATCGCAAGCCGCATTACGATCATCAACATCATACGCACCGCAGGCACTGAGGGATACCAAAAATAATGAGTGATGAAGTATTAATTCATTATTTCATTTACGTTGAAGAAATTTTCGCGATTATGTAATCTCTAAAGTTTTAGGGATTATTCATTTCTAGTTCCAACCGTAAACTAAATGAGATTAATAGAATATTAACTCATTAAATCCATATTACATCTGAAGAAAATATACATACATATATTTTCATAAAGACTGTAATAAAAATTCTTTTGTACAAAATATTACTTGTGAAATTTTATTTTAACGGGTAGGTAATACCCGAGAAATACTTAAGTTCACATTAATATGTTACACTGTACATTTTCAATGATGTTTCGACAATCGTTAATTATACTCTCTCCTTTCATAGTAATATACATCATTTCACAAAATTCAAGACAACCATTTTCCATACCAATTCAATTACATATTCTGATTTTGACAGATCAAAATCTAAGTCAAGATTTAAGAAGTGCATCAATCTTAAATTCCTACATCCTTCAAAATCATACTTTAAATTCAAACTATACTAGAACATCACTTTCATTCACAGAACTCATAAAGATATTCGTATCATTCAAGATTCACGATGAATTCATTATACGAATATTGACGATGACAACCTGCATCTAAACCCTTCAAAATTCTTGAAAACATCTCAACTAAGGAACAATCGAGAGAATGAACCAATCACACGATACATACGAAGAATATATGCATATAGATATGCATTCGGAGGACACTTGAACCTAAGAAAAGGTTCAACACGTATCCGTGTCAGATCCTTTAGCATTATTATTACCCAAAATAACTTTACAATCCCTTTTCAAAATAGCGAATTTTATCACAGCTCCAAAAAGACAACTTCGACTTTTCATCCGGAGTAGCCTTATTATAACCTTGATATATACGTTGTCTTTTCTCCATTGTTACTGGGGAACTTTTATATTCCACCACATTAGTAGTAAGCTTACCAGCAACTTTATTGCTCTTGAACTTAAATCTCTCTGACAGATCACTATAAAACCTTGTCATGTACCCATCTACATCTTGTAACAATAATTGTCATACCAAACCCAGGAAGCATCAATAATTATTCTTGAATCTCACATCATTTCTGCATATACATATAATGTTATTTTCTGGAATTATAATTCTAAAATCCGAAATAGCACTTCAGCCTACGAATCAGTACTATGAAGTTTTGAAAAAGCTGAATGAAGCAGCAGAAACTGTAGACAACCGTAACAGTCAAAAGTTAATGATAAAGAATATTTTGTTAGCAAAGCACAGAAAAAGAGAAGGTTTGGAACTGGAAAACGGATTGAGCAAACCCTGAAGGATGCTGTAGACAAAGCACAAGGATGAAATCTACCTTCAAAGAATCCAAATGATTCGATGTCTGCTAAAATCCTTAGCAAATACCTTGCTCCTTACTCTAAAACCTTTGCGAACAATATTCTTCATCATCCTCTTATCTTAAATATTCTAAGATATCATCGTATCTTCCATTATAAATATCCCTCATATTTCTGAAGATATTTTCATAACCATTCTTATCTGAAATCATTTATTCCTTCACGTTATCTGTATCACATCATAAAGAAAACTGTTTTAGTTTCTAAATATCTGAAACCTCTGAGTGTAAAGTATGAATATGTTTGTAGTAATGTTAGGAACTGAAGCATGAGTTAGTATAATATAATGACACTTGATCAATGTGATTATATTACAGTAAGTCATGCTGAGTTTCTAAATGGAACGTAATGATTCACAGACCATAACGTCATCATGTGCCATGTTACATGACTCTTACATTCAATCTAATCTCTAAACATATCAAGAATATATTCTATTGATAGTTCTATCTTTTCCTTTGGATTCTGGTAATTTTACAAGTCAAATTGTGCTATTACAATTTCTCTCTTAGAGCATTAGCTATGTTCATTCCGAATTTCATATCTATGAATTCTAGACCATTATTCGCTTGACTTGAAGTCAAGAAAAGAAGATGGAAGTATGAAACTCCAAAATATAAGGAAAAATATAAGCACGAAGACAACGCAAAAATTACAAACCGTGTATATCGATGCGTATAGCAATATAAAGACACGGGAAAACTAAGAACACTATAAACCCAAGAGCATAGTAGAAATTAACGGATTCCTCCGGTGGAAGATGAAAAAGAAGAATGACAGATGTGATAGTCAAGAATATATCAAGAATTAAAACTGGATGGAGCATATTGACGAATGTTTTGGAAGTACGAAGAAAGAAAGAAAGTATAAAAGATGGGAGATGTGGAAAGAAGGAAACGTAGGAGATTGATTTATAGTAAAATATCCGACAGAGAAATCGAGACAGATTATTGCATTAAATCGAAGAAGATCATAATTTCTTTAATCGCCGAAATCTTATATAGATTACAAAGATTTTCTTTAATCCTGAGATCAACCATGATGACGTCAAAAGATAGACGAATCCCTATTTTCTCATTTCACTCTTTTACGATAGCTTCACTCATACGTTTCGAGTAATCGAATTATTTTATCCATATTTCTCAATCATGATAAAACCCTATGAATCAACTTATATTCGTCATAATAACATTCTTATTGTTAGCCATAACGACCTCTATCAAATTTTGGGACGAAATTTCTTTAACGGGTAGGTACTGTGACGACCCGAAAATTTCCGACCAAATTTAAACTTAATCTTTATATAATTCTGACTTGATAAGCAATGAATTTTAATAAATCTTGAACCTCCGAAAAGATTTTTATACAAGCTTTTGGTCACCCTTTTATTCCGACGATTCACGAACGTCATAACTTGATTTAATTGTTTAATTGTTTAATTATTGTGTATATATATATGGATTTATATATATTTAACTTGAAAATATGATAATTAAATATCTCATTAAGTATATTAACAAAGTATTATATATATATATTTTCATACTACTAATTTAAAGAGTTTTCAAACAATATATATATTACTATTTAAACGACGTAATTAACTTATGTTAAAATGTATTTACATATAATGTATGACGAGTGTAAATACATCCTTACAAGTATTGAATACACTTTATAATATACCAATACATATAAAGGATAGCTATACTCGTATTTTTGTTCAATTTCCTCAAAGAATTCTACTCGCATTCATACGGTATTTTTACCAGTATTATACACAGCTTCTAGAAGTATTTACTATTGGTATATACCAATAGAAATCTGCAATTATTTGTGTTAGTCCCAAATGAAGCTTAGATCTACGGTTATGATGGATGTTTAGTGGGTTGGAAGTATTAGTTATCTAGAACACTAGAGAGAAGAGGTAAGATGTATAATATGCAAAATGGATAACTAGTTCATTAACAAGTGAGGAGGTTGTTTATATATGACAACCTCCTAAGTTACAAGAGTTACAAGTTACCATGGTAAACATAGTAAATACATTACAAAATAATAATAAAACCGTGCGCCACAAATCTATTACATAAACATATGTCAACAATCTCCCCCTTGGCGTGCGGTTTTCAAAAAATATCATCACCGAATCATTAGCTTTGACTGACACCTTCTGAGGCCTTTTTCTTTGCTTCTTCCTCAGCTTTCAACGCCTTGATCACGTCACTTCCCGGTGTGTAATTCCTTTCATAGTGTTTGGGAATGATGAAGTCTTTGAGGCTGGTGATTTTGTATTCGAACCTTGGAACATATTGTGAGCCTGTGAAGTAGTTTTTCTTTCTGTTGATTCCCATCGAAGTGTCAAACTGCCTCATGTACAGCCTGAATTTAAGAAGTTCATTGATGTGATTTGCCATCTCGTTTGTCATCAGCTTTTGATAGTTCCCAATGTTTTCTGTTCGCTTGCATATGTCGAAATACTTTAGTGCACGCTTGAGAGTCCCGTCAGAGTATTTTGGCAGCTCTGATTTGCGGATGAAAATTGGCTTTTTGATCTTGTTGCGAAATATGAAACCTTCTTCAGGGGCGTCTAAGCAATAGCAAATCCTAAAAGCAGACAAATCCAGATCGCCGATGGTTTGATTTGGTGCGGAGAGCAGAATCTTCTTTCGAATAGATTCGACACCTAACTGCAGATCATATTGATAAGCCAGTTTGATTCTATCTTTCATGAACCTTCTCACCCTTTTGATTGCCGTTTCGATAACCCAAGTCTTTCTTATTTTGTTTCTCAACCAATTGTACAGAAGCAATACATCAACCGGATTGAGTTCAATCAGATCATACTCTGAAAATGTGTATTCATGGTTGTTTGAACGAATTACTTTGAAAAATGGAGTATACACTCTATTGGATAATGATCTGCAGAGCACACTGTTTATGACGATGATCGGATTTTCTTTCTGGTCTTCTATATCAAACTCATCCTAGTTCTTATAAACCCGCCTTTGGTAACGATACATTATCAACTTTTCCTTGTCATTGAGAAAATCATAGCACCCGATTGGTTTGAACCTTTCAGCTACTGGCACGTTTTTGAGTTTATCTTCACTTACGAAGATCCTATAAGCTTGTTCCTCCAGCCAGCATCCCTGTAATACCTCTTCCGATTGAGGTTCACCAAGTTTGATCTGAAGTGATCTGTGTTTGTTGAATTCTCCATGTTGAGGATCAGATGATGTGGACTGATCAGGAGTTGGTTGAGCGGTTGGTTTGGGAAACCTTGGTGCAGGTTCACCGGTGTATTCCTAAGTGACAAACTGATCAAATTCATTTAGCTCATCCTCATCCGGAGCTTCTAAGTTTACGTAATTTTCTTTGGTGAATGCTCCTTCAATGACCGTGGTAGGCTGGGGTTTCAAGTTTCTGAAGAACTCTTCCTCTTCTTCTTCGGATTTTGGTATGATAAGCTGTGGAGTGGATGTGATGATAGTTTCAGACTGGGAGGTGATAGGTTCATTGTCTGAACTTGTGTACACCACCATGCAAGAGAAGTTTCGGCAGAGGTAACCACTTCTTCAGGTATATCGATGTCGGTTTCTACTTCCTCTTTGACATCAACAAACATAACTTCATCGAAATCATCTTCATCGTCAGAGTTAATTGTGATCACATCATGTCCGTCTGGGGCAGTATCATCTTCTTCTACTGTGTATTCGATCCCTTCGACCATTCCTTCAGGTATATTAGAGTCATCAATAATTTCTTTACCTTTCCTGGAAGAGCTAGGTACAGATTGTGTTTGACTGATAGTTTGGGTGATGTGCACAGTGGATCTTCCTCCGATATTCTCCCCCGCATGTTGGCCGCCGGAATTGGGGTCATTATGTCGCCGGGAGGAAGATGGTTGATCAACACGACACGGGATCGGTTCAAGAACCGGTGGATAATTCGGGATGAGGTGAAGTGAGTTGAGAAGACCGAGAATAGCTTTTCTGATGTAATCACCCTTAGAAAGGTTAACTAAGAGAAGGTGAGCATGAAATTCATTTTCCCGTTAAATATATGTGAGATTTGGTTGATGAGTGATGGTCGGGGAGATGGGTGATGAAATCATGGTGGGAGGTGATAATGGTGGTGGTGAAGCATTGAGATCAGGTGGTGGTGATGTAAATCGTGGTGGTGGAAGAGCAATTGAGATAATACGTAAGGATGAGATAGAGCCCTGCAAGGAAGTGTTAGTGAAAATAGCCTGAGATTCTTGATGAAACTCAGTTGTCACCACTGTTGAGCTAGAAAGCTGAGCAGTGAGGCCTGTTGAGACAGGACTTCCAAGCGATCTTAGAGAAGCAATTTCTGGGGATTTGCTAACCTCTACGCTTGTTGTTGCAGTCTGAGCTATAGACACTGATTGTTCGGTATA
This sequence comes from Rutidosis leptorrhynchoides, assembly GCF_046630445.1. Lineage (NCBI taxonomy): Eukaryota > Viridiplantae > Streptophyta > Magnoliopsida > Asterales > Asteraceae > Rutidosis > Rutidosis leptorrhynchoides. The sequence continues at coordinate 138,546,256 of NC_092333.1, forward strand.
GGACTGCACCAAATCCCTACGGGCACTAGACACATTATCAAATTGTTTTTGGCAAATCTCATCTAGAGATGCCGATTCTAACTCATATGAAACAGATGTTTGATCACCTGAGTGGCTTCCTAATGTTTTGGGGGGGGGGGGCTAACGTTTTCTTTTTTCCCCATCTCACACCCGATCCGCACATCCTCTCTTGATTTTTCAACCACGCCCTCATTTCCATCCTTATCACTCCAAACAATATCATGAAGAACCTTCTGAAGTTGTTCAGAGGTTACCTGCTTTGATTCTGCTTTTCTTTTAGACCTAATTTCACCCTCATTTCTTTTCCCCTGAAATTTTCTTTTCTGTGACCCTCGCTTACTAGACCCCTCACCAGGTATCCTATCAGTTCCTGGGGCAGGATCCCCGAGTTGTAGAGGATCCATAGGAGCTCCTATTTGTCTCATATAAGCAGGAATTGAATGTATGATAGGAGAGGTGCTGAGTGGATTTCTATCATGCGTTCCCAGATGAAACGACCAAAGTCAGCAGATGGTAGGAACACAATGCCATAGAAGATTTTTAACAAGAATACTGTGATGTGATCGGTTCCAGTTTGCATTGGATTGAAACAACGATTGATGAGAGTATATAGGACAGCCCATCGTTGTGCCATTCATTTATTTTTGAAATCCCTTATCTTTGTCAACTCTCCTTCGTATCCAAGTAGATGTACGGCAGCAAGCATTGCATTTTCTGAAGGGAAAATATCGTATTGAGCACGGGCGGGAATTCCCATGAATCGTCTCATGTCAGCTAGTGTGAAGGTGGCTCTCCGATCAGGGTTCTGAGAGGCTAGAAAGGAAAAATAGTCGGGTGCATCGTTAACTGGAGGGTGGTAGGTCATGGTGTCCCGCATTAGACGAAGTTGTCGTATTGAGACATGGTCGAATTCAGTGAAAAGGTTATGCATTGGGTGATTTAGAAGTATGGAGATCCAGTAGGAGCAAGAGGTGGGAACATCCTCGTTGAAAAAGACATTGTTTGACATTGCTGTGAAATCATGAGCAAGATTAGTGAAAAACACAGTTCATTTGGTGTTTTGTGAAAATTTGTGACAAGACATTAGTTGTTTCAGTTTTAAGATTTGTCAAAGTTCATTTGAAACAGTACTAACACTTAACAGTTTCGAACAGAATTGGTTTTCGAGCATTTATCAATTTTGAGCAAGAAAGGTTTTAGAGCATGAAGGTTTTCGTGCAAAGAATTTCAGTCACAAGGATTTCAGACAATCCTTTTTCGAGCAGAAAGGGTTTTTCAGTCAAACAACATTTTTGAGCAGAAAAGTTTTTCAGACACATTTTTCGAGCAGGAAAAGTTTTTCGGTCACCTTGTTCGAGCACACAAGTTTTTCAGTCAGGTTCATTTTTCAGGCACATGAGGGTATTTCACACAACAATTTTCGAGCATGTAAGTTTTCAGTCAACATTTTGAGCAACTTTTTCGAGCGCTCGAAAATCATGAGATTTTCGAGCACTCTGTCTGTTTGAATACGAGTTTATCACTTCAGCAAAAAGATCAACAAATTAGCCCAAAGATGTTTTAACTAGTAAAATCTATGTCAATCCTAACTTAGTTAACAGCATAATTTAAGGCAAGATATCATAAATTCTTAGATGTAATTAAGAACCCTAAAATTGACCCCTATTCGAACATTGAGAATACACAAGTATCTTAGCAATGAATTAGAGAAGGAAATCTATTAATTTATAGTTAAGAACTCTAAATCAATTTCTCATAGCAGAATTGCTTTGTGGATGCAATTAATCAGTTTAAGAGCTTAGGGTTCGACACCCCTGTTCACACACAGCAGATATTCAATAAATAAGCATGTAAATCGTGGCAATTTCAAGACTTTAAGTGATTATAGAGACTGAAAATCATCTACAAAATAGCAATTTTAACCATAAACACATGGATTTAAAATGAAAATACCGATTAGGTTAAGTGTGAAGATGATGAACAGTGATGACGAATAGGATGTTCCAGAGAGCACGTGGGTCTGACTGAATTTGTTTTTCTAAAGTGATATTTGAAAATGATGGTTTAAAAAGTGAACTTTCAACTTTAAAAAAGACACAAGGAGACTGAGACTGATTTTTTTAGTCGGTTTCTGCTAGAGAATCCTTAAGTTAATATGTATTGTATGAGAATTTACACTTTGTGCACATTTGCTCGAAAACCTTCAGTTTCAGAATTTTGCTCGAAATAAATTTGGATTTTAAGGAATTTTGGTACACCATGATAACCTTTAAGAATTTTAATAAATTCTGTGAAATAATCAAGTTACTGTTTAAACTATAATTATTTTTCAAAATTTAATTTTCTCAGGTTTTAACAATAATTGAGACCAGGAACCATGAGGCAGTCATATAGACACATCCTCTTAAGGCAGTCACAAGGACACATCCTTCGTCATTTGTTGACTATGAGTTTGAGGCAGTCATTTAGACACATCCTCTTGAGACAGTCACAGAGACTCATCCTCCGTCATTTGGTGACTGAGATTTTGAGGCAGTCATTTAGACACATCCTCTTGAGGCAGTCACAGAGACTCATCCTCCGTCATTTGGTGACTGAGATTTTGAGGCAGTCATTTAGACACATCCTCTTGAGGCAGTCACAGAGACTCATCCTCCGTCATTTGGTGACAAAGATTTTGAGGCAGTCATTTAGACACATCCTCTTGAGGCAGTCACAGAGACTCATCCTCCGTCATTTGTTGACATTTTGATGTTAACTCCCCCTAGGTAGTTGCCGGTTTTAGGAGAGTTAGTTTTGAAAGAGCGAGTTTTACATTGTTATTTGTGTAAAAGTCATTTTAGATTTTGAAAATCAACTTATGAAACCGGGTCTCACACTGTAATTTATGTGAGAGCCATTGTTCTTGTTCTTATCTCCCCCTCAAAATATGAAGTATCAGATTTTGAAAAACACAACGCTCCCCCTAAGCAAGTGCATCACTCCCCCTAGACACTTGCCGGGACCCTAAATGGAGTTGAAATCAATCATGCCAATTTTGTCAACTAGATATTTAAATGTGGGTTCATCTAAGGCCTTGGTTAATAGGTCAGCAAGTTAACTTTTGGTGGGTACAAAGTACAATTCGACATTGCCTTTTTCAACATGATCCTAAATAAAGTGGTAACGAATGTCAATGTGTTTGGTTCGAGAGTGGTGCACCGGGTTGCTGGTGATAGCAATGGCACTCCGAGAGTCGCAATAGATCGAGATTTTGTGGAATCTGAATCCATAGTCATGTAGTTAGGACTGCATCCACAGTACTTGGGAGCAACAGCTTGCAGCTGCAATATACTCAGATTCAGCAGTGGAAAGAGAGATACAATTTTTCTTGCGAGAGGACCAGCTGACTAACTTGTGACCTAGGAATTGGAGACCACCAGAGGTGCTTTTCTGGTTTACTTGGTCACCAGCATGATCAGCATCCGTGAATGCTATAAGGTTGAAGCCAGTCCCGAAGGGATACCAGAGTCTGAGATTAGGTGTGCCTTTGAGATAGCTAAAGATTCTCATTACAGCCTTGTAGTGAGAATATCTAGGGTTGGCCTGAAAATGGGCACACAGACATACATCAAACATGATGTCGGGTCTACTAGCAGTGAGATACATCAATGAGCCAATGAGGCTCCTATAGAGTGTTTGATCGAAAGATTGACCATCCAGATCAGCATGTAATGAAATGTTGATTGACATTGGAGTGGGGCTGGTTTTCATCTCAGAAAAGTTAAACTTTTTGAACATGTTAGAAATGTATTTTGATTGACTGATGAAAATCCCCGTTGGAAGTTGTTTAACTTCTAATCCTAGAAAGAAGTGGAGTTCTTCGAGCATGCTCATTTCAAACTTGTTCTTCATGAGTTCAGAAAACTCATAGCAGAGAGCGGGGGAAGTGGAACTGAAAATGATGTCATCAACATAGACTTGAATTAACAAGATGTGTTCTTTCTATTTTCTGATGAATAGAGTCGTGTCAATGGTTCCACGTGAGAAGCCGTTCTTGAGAAGAAAAGCGGTTAGGGTTTCATACCATGCCCTGGGTGCCTGTTTTAGACCATAAAGAGCCTTGGAAAGGAGATACACGTGATTGGGGCATTTGGAATCTATGAAACCTTCAGGTTGACTGACATAGACCTCTTCTTAAAGAATCCCGTTCAGAAAGGCAGTTTTTACGTCCATTTGATAAACGGTGAATCGCTTGTGAGCAGTATATGAAAGAAATAGACGGATGGCTTCTAATCGAGCCATAGGAGCAAATGTTTTGTCGTAGTCAATTCCTTCTTGTTGTCTGTATCCTTTTGCTACAAGACGTGCTTTGTTATGAATGATGATGCCGTGGGGATCCTTCTTATTTTTGAAGATCCACTTGGTATCAATAATGGTTTTTCCAGATGGACGAGGAATAAGTTCTCATACTTCAAGCCGATCAAATTGATGAAATTCTTCTTACATGGCTATAGACCAGTCGGGATCTTGGAGGGCTTCAAAGGTAGTTTTAGGTTCGATCGTGCTCAGAAAGGCAGCGAAAAAGCATTCATTGTTGGAAGCCTTGCGAGTGCGAACGGGAGCGTCTGGATAACCAATAATTTGATGAATTGAATGATCCGCAGTCCATTTCGTGGAATGTGGGAGAGGTGTAGTAGATTCATCATTAAGGGAGGAGTCGGTATGCGAGGAAGATGAGGATCCAAAACGTTCAGTGTTGTCAGTGGGGTAGGTGGCATGTTCTTCCCACAGAGGAACAAGGGTATCTACATTTTGTTCGGTGGAATGTATGGGAGGGGTTGCAGCGTCTAGAGACCTAGTACCTATTTCATTTGAAGGAGTATCTTCACTAGATTCGAGAGGAGATGAGTCAACAGCTGGAGGATGAGGGTTGAAAATGGGAGCATTGTTTGAGGAAGACACTCCAGTATCAAGGTCATCTAGAAGAAGAAAATCGGAAGAATTACTTTCGTTCGATGGTGATTCACCCACAACCACTGGAGTAGAGGAACTGATCGTGATTGATTCGGGGAGAGTCGGTTCCGAGGGTACCGTAGGGTTTGATGGCAATGGAGGGATGATGGGTTCAAACAATACATCTAAATCATCAGAGGTGGCCAGTGGAACATGTCAGAAGTGAGGATCAGAATTGAGTCCGGGGCGAGAGCCGTTATGACCAAGAACCATTCCAGACATCTCAACAAACTTGACATTGGTGCTTTCTTTAATGATTCGAGTTCGACGATTATAAACACGATATGCCACACGATCTTGAGAGTAGCCAAAAAATATTGCTTCATCACCACGAACATCAAACTTTCCAAGGTTTTCCTCGTCGTTTAGAACATAGCACACGCATCCGAATATGCGAAAGTACTTCACGTTGGGTCGACATTTGAAAAGCAGTTCGTATGGAGTTTTGTCGAACCGACGATTAATAATGGAACGATTTTGAGGTGAAGCACGCAGTGTTAACAGCTTCAGCCCAGAGGGACGGGGGTAGCTTGGAATAAACAAGCATTGTTCTTGCTGCTTCAACAAGGGTGCGATTACGTCTTTCAACAACTCCATTTTGTTGTGGAGTACGAGCGGCAGAGTTTTGATGGGTGATGCCGGCATGATCGAGATAAGAGTTAAGAACAGAGTTTTGAAATTATGTGTCGTTATCAGTTCTGAGAGTACGTACAAGCATATTGGTGGATAATTGGATTCTTTTTAGAAAATCAATGATTATTTTTAGAGTTTCAGACTTACTTTTCAGAAATCTGACCCATGTGTATCGTGAATAGTCATCAACTATCACCAGGATGTACTTTCTTCCACCAAGACTGGAAACACGCATTGGTCCACAAAGGTCCATGTGAAGCATATGAAGTGGACAGGAGGTGTTGAATTCGGTTTTTGATTTATGGGAGGATTTATGAATCTTTCCCATAGTACATGAAGGGCAAACATGTGAAGTATCGAATGAGATGAGTGGAACACCGTCAACAAGGTTGTTGGAGACAAGTTTGTTGAGATTCTGAGAGTGTAGATGTGACATCCGGTGATGCCACAACCATGAGGTTTCAGAGGAAGCTTTGGAAACCAGGCAGAGTGGTTGTAAGTTTGAAGACATGTTTTTCATGGCAAGAGAGTAAAGAGTGGATTCGCGTTTTCCTTCAAGTAGGTTGTCACCCTCCATGGTTTGAACACAGCACATAGATCTTTCAAAGATTACACGAAGATTATTGTCACAGAATTGGCTGACACTGAAGAGACAACACCCAAGACCACGAACATAGGACACACGTTTGATGGTCACACCGTTAAACACATAATCTCTATACCCCTCGATTGTTGCAATTTCGTCATTTCCAAAGCGAACAATACCTAGAAACTTGTTGACATAGTTTGTCAACATTGATTTATCACCAGTCATGTGTCTGGAACAACCAGAATCCAGATACCAAACACATGCTGGGATAACCTGCAAAACAGAGTTAAGCACAAGTTTTAGGGACCCCAGTTATCTCGGGTTCCTTGTAAGCAGATATACTCAAAGAATTTAGATCATTAGGATCATTAGATGAAACATTCAACAAGGTCTGAACATTCATTACAACACACGAATCATGGTTTTGATGACCAAAATACAGACGTCTTTTACATCTACTACACATTAATGACCCGGACTGAGAAGCAAGACTTGAGGATGCTTGGACTGTTTCAGTCTTGGGTTTCCATGCTTTCAAAATGCTTTGTTTTGGTTTAGGTCCTGTGAAATTTAAAACACCAAATTTAGACCTAGTTTGAAAATGATTCATGTCTTTAAGTAATGACTGTCTAGCCCTTTGTGCTCTTTTGCGACGGTTTCCCTTTTGAGTCTTGGTTAATCCATCATATATCCGCTTTGCAGCCTGGTTGAGATTTGGTAGTTGCGGATGTTTGATGGATTCGGGGTTGCATTTCAATGATCTACCACTGTTGCTCTGGAAGGAGTTAGAGTGGTTGATATTTAGGTGAACGTGATGGCTGCTTGAACCACCCCTCTTGTCTAGAATAGAAGGTGCAGGGTGGTTGTGTGCTTTTCTTGCTGAGTGGTCATACACACCATGTTCTTGGATAATTCTTTGAACAGGGTTGTTTCGCCATCCTATCAAGGTTGCGGAATGTGGTGGTTTGGGATCAGCACCCCTTTAAGTGACAATCATCTCCAAACGAGAGCCACAAATAGGGTTTTTTAGGATGGTAACAGCTGGAATGACAGGTTTCCTTGAATTCACTATCGTAGTGTAAGGAAAGCCTTGGTGATGTGGGGAGAGAACTCGTTGAGAATAGGTGGGTACCCATGGTACAAATTTCTCTTTCGTTAAATTTGATTCCTTTTGTTGAGAATAGTTTTGTGACAATGTTGGACCAAAATTCTTTTCGGCTTTTTCAAAATCACGATTCATTAAAACTTTTACTTGCAAATCGATGTTGTCCTTTTCAATAAGAGCAACATGTTTCTTATATCCTTTTAGTTCAAGTTTTAAGTCAATGATTTCTTTCCCGAGAGAATCAGCAAGAACATTTGAGGGTTCGATGGGGTGGCAGGGCGACGGTTCCTGAGGGGCTTTGGACTTTGAAATCATTTCACAGAAAGTGGTCGCTTGACTAGCAATCTGTTTTTGAAGTTCATGCACATCATGAGCAAGTTGATCATTTGTTGTTACATGGAGTGAGATTTGGTGTTGCATGGCTTTTATGATCATCAAAAATTTTCGTTCATTGTCAAAAGAATTCATTTTATTTTCGAAAAGTTCCTTTTCCAAACTGATGATGTATTTTTCTAATACCAGAGTTGGTAAATAGACAATACATTTTTGACCTTCCAAATTCTCACTTTCATTAAACAAATCAGGTAAGCTTTCATATGAAAATGAGTTTTTCTTTTTCAAATAAAGAGCGTTGATTTTATCATAGATTAGAGCAATTTCTCATTTCATTTTAGTTGATCTTTTAGCCAATGCTTCCTCAACCTCACTGTTGGATGCAAATGTGAGTCGTGCAGGTAGACCAATCATCAAGTATTTACTATCATACAGACAGGGCTCTGCTTTGGCCATTTTGGACAAGGTGAGAGGATTTTCAAAACCTAGGCCTTTGTTCTCACGGAAGGAGTCCTTTGGTCGATTCATGAAAAGGGTTTGATTCGAGATGTGTCCTGCTATAACAACCTTAGACTGTTCGGTCCTGTAGATCTTTTCTTCAAATTTTCCTAGACGAGTCTGAAGCTCTAGATTATGTTCAGTAAGTTTAGAACATTCAGAGGTTTTCTTAGCAAGATCCAAGAGAGGTTCTCTTATCTTTTCTTCTAAGGTATCTAGGAGAGTTTTCTTAGAAGCAGTGAGTTTCTTAATTTCTTTCTCAGCATTGTCTACTTTCTCACTAAGAACTTCATTTCTTAACCTAAAGTTTGTCCTTTCTATTCGTAACGGTCTCACACTAGATTCTAGCTCCTTCAATTGTGTTACTTTATCAGCTAGATCCTTCTGAAGGGTTAGGTATGCATTGTTTGACACTTTGATTTTCAATTCAGCTTTTAACCTATGGTTCTCATTTTGTAGTCCACTAACTTGACTAGCAAGTGATCTAAGATCCTTACTCATTTTAGCAAAGTTGTCAATATACATATCAGGCAATTCAGGGAGCATTTTATCATGATTATGAGAAGCAGGTTCATTTCTAATGGGCATATTAATTTGGATAGAAGGGTCATTGGGTCTCTTAGAGGTTGCTTGCAATACATCAGAAACACATTCAGAACTATTATTTACAGAGTTATAATATTCATGAATTATGTCGGTGTAAAGTTGTACCTCTTCCTCATCATCGGAAAAAATACTGTCATGAGCATGGTTCATGTTGGTGAGTTTCACTACGTTGGCACGTTCGGGCTCCTGTTCACTGTCTGACCAGTTTAGCGAAACGTCATCTGAGGCTTTGAGGACCTTCCCTTTTTCGGCATCTTGGGCGAGCAACATCTTTTTCTTGTAGTACTCGGCATCCTTTCGTTTGGGTAGTCTACATTCTCGTGCAAAGTGACCTGTTTTACCACAGTTGAGACAAACATTATCGGAGTCCTTGCTGTCAGGGCCCCGGTATTGAGTGGTAGATGTTTCGGGTTTTTTGTAGTAAGAAGAGCTGGATGAGGTTCGATTGTTGTTGTTTTTCTTAAAGCCGCCAGATGATCTCCTGAGATTCAGTTGCTTACTGAACATTGCGGCAGCTTTGACAAGATCCCGATGTTCTTCATCAACATCAGAGTATGAGTCCTCATCAGAGGAAATGGTTTGTTTAATTTTGAGTGAGTTGGAGCGGTTGGAAAGGGATTTGGTGGAGCTTTTGTTAACATACAAGGCCATTGGATCACTGGTTTCAGTGAAATTGGATTTAGGGTTTTGGGTGGCTAGAACATTAGGTTGATGATTCATTAGTTTCCCTACAACTTCATGGATGTTGTATTTCTTGGTGTTTTTGGAGGCACGGAAGTTGTTTCCATATGGAATCCAGGTGGCATTTAGTTTCTTCAGAAATTTCATGTTCAGCTCTTGATTTTTCTTTTTCACTCCAACCTTCTTTAGCTCATTAATGACTTCACAGAAACGTCTGTAGCAGTCTTTTAGAGGTTCATCGGGTTTCTGAAAGTAGTCCTCATACATTGCGAGCGCTATGTCGGGTTTTGTCTGATCGGATTCACTGTATCCTTCCTGTTGACGGGTGATTTCCTCTAGAAGTTCTTTTCCAGATTTCAGAGAGCTGAAGGATTTGTACATGTCATGAGGAAGAGCTTGCCTGATGATGGACCTGGAATCAATATCGGCTTGAGCTCTCTTAGCTTCTTCACCTTGAAGTTCATAGGTTTTTAGGACTTCGCCGGTGTCAGGGTGAAGTGAGATCTTGGGTCCATTGAGAAATGATTCCCAGAGGTATTTGGTTTGTTCTCCTTTTCCGTCGATGAAGTTGTCAAACCTTCCTTTCCATTCGTCAAACAGTCCCTCGAATAGCATGGGAGGACGGGTATCCGAGCCCACGACCAAAGCATCACGGTTTGCAGTAGCCATCTTAACTTAGAAGTGTGAACTGAGTGGTGCAAAGGACAGAAGTTTTAACAAGAGATTGCTTAGAGCAGATTTTGAGAGTGAAGGAACACTTGTGTAAGCAGATTGAAATTAGGGTTTTGGTGTAAAACCACCTGTATAATTTGAGTGGTTTTTGAGCAAAGCCAAATTTCAAGTCGAATTATGTTTTCGAGCATCAACAGGGAAGTTGGGAAAGGGAGATTTTCGAGCAGGACAGTTCTGTAATCAAGATCCTAGGTTTTTGAGCAGGCAGTATAACAAGGCACTAGTAAAGTTTTCGGTCAGGCACAGTATTCGAGCAGCTAAGGTATTCGAGCACCGTTCTAGTTCTAGAGCACCTAAAGTTTTTGAGCAGATGACTAGGGTTTTAAACAAAACCAAACCCTCAAAACAGGATGGTTTTCGAGCAAAACCAGGTTATCTGGACACTAAGTTTTCGAGCATAAAAAACAACAAACTTTTAAGATATTCGAGAAACAAGAGATTTTCGTGCAAGTTTTTCGAGCAGTAAAAATTACTGTTTTCAGTCAATCTTTCAAATTTTGAACACAATTTTTTGAGCAAGTAATCAAATTACACTGTTCTCGAGCAAAGATCACCCTTTTTCACAATTTTTCGAACACTTTGTCTGGAAAATCAATTGTTTCAGTTTGTTTAAGTTTGAATTGTTTGACTTTTAAGAGAGAGAAAACAAAGCACGTGAACCCTTACACACAAGTACAAGCTGATGGACACAAGGACAAATCCTTTGTCCTTTAGGTCATAAATCAAGGTAATATGTCAAGGACAAGTCCTTTTCATACCAAAAACTATTGGGTAAAGTTGATTTCGGTGGGTATTAACCGTAAGTCCAAAGTTTGGAGCCTAAATCAACTAAACACGTGTGAAAATAAGTAGGTTTTTCAAGCAGAAACCTTAGGGTTTCACTGTAGTGAAACAACCCTGAGGAGTTTTTCGAGCAATCTCAAACCTAGAAGGGGGTTTTCGAGCACATTATCTGGGGAAAACTTAAGCAGAATTCATGTATTTTCAAGCAGATTTAGCAAATTATAAGGACAAATCAGCAATAAACCATGTAATTTTAGGGCCTTTAATTAATCTTAACACGAATGGAGTGAAAGATTTCAAATGCTTTTCGATTAAACCATGAAATAAAGTGATAAAGTCATTAGATTTCAAAGCATGGCACCAGAAACAAGAACACGAGCATGAACAATGAACAAGGCACATGAGTTAAGCACTAATCTACCAGAAAAATGCACAGAATTCATACCATTTCAACCTACACGTCATTTTCAAAAGACAGAAGCATGTAAAACATATTTTATCACACTAAAACATGGTATAGAATAGGTTCTGTATAACTTTTTCGAGCATAAATCTTTTAAGTTTGAGACAGAACAAACAAAACTAAGAACATGATAGAGTATATAAACAGATTTCCAGAAAGTAGATGGCTATACTTAGCATACAACATTCAAATTCGTGACCAAAAGGGTTTAAATCGTGATACCTCAACCGAATAGCACCAAACTCTCCAAAACATGACTCAAGAAGCTTCAATCCTTAGATCTACAAGCAAGATAGCAAGTCCCGCTCTGATACCAATTGTTAGTCCCAAATGAAGCTTGGATCTACGGTTTTGATGGATGTTTAGTGGGTTGGAAGTATTAGTTATCTAGAACACTAGAGAGAAGAGGTAAGATGTATAATATGCAAAATGGATAACTAGTTCATTAACAAGTGAGGAGGTTTTTTATATATGACAACCTCCTAAGTTACAAGAGTTACAAGTTACCATGATAAACACAGTAAATACATTACAAAATAATAATAAAACCGTGCGCCACAAATCTATTACATAAACATATGTCAACAATTTGTGTAATATGTCATCCATGGTCTAATCAATTTAATATGTCATGCATGACTTAATACAATTTAACTTATCTTAGATATTTTCACTAAAAGCCAAAATTATAAGCTTATAAATAAGGACCATTTTAACTCATTTTTACTCCACATTTTTTTAAACTAAAAACACACACTTGAATGCTCTCATATCATACTTTAATCTCAGAAACTTTCCTCTTCCTAATCAAGGTAAAATACTTCTCAAAATCCTTGTTCAATTCCTTGTATAGTTGCTATCTTATTATACTTATAAAACTTGTAAAAACTAGAACTTGTTTTGGTAAACACCAAGCTTGTTTGAAAAACTAATCTAATCTTTCTAACTTAACTCTAATAACACTTATTTATATGTATTATGATGTTATATTAAGTTAATATAAGAACTTATAACTTGTACATATGAAGAACACCTTAAAACTTAACATATATCCTTTAATCTCCATTCGGTAAAAAGCAGGCTGTTTTGGGTTGGGAATTAAAAACCTATTTAGACTTTGAGTTCGAGGCTAAGACTTTGTAAATATATTAATATATGTAAATAAGACTTCCAGTATTTTTTTAATGATTTTAGACAAAGTGGAAGTATTTTATCAAAAATTATATATTGGGTGGATGCCAAAATTTTTCCAAATCTGTCCACCGACACAAAAAGAGGGTAAAACTCTAAAAATTACTACTTGGGATGAACTTTTTGAATTGGTTTTGTACTTCTTAATGAATCCATAGCTATTTGATTCACTTTAAACGGAGTTGTAATGAATATTTGGCGAGCAAAACAAAATCTGCTAAAATTAACGTTGTATGGACGAAATTTATATTATAAAAACTATATTAACCATATCCTTGTTAACTTTTCCTATATCCTATATATATTTGGACATGTTATCAATAGTATAACAAAATATTATAATCTTGGTTAATTCTGTGATTGTATATATGTATAATAATATTCTTGGTACGTCCTAACACAATAAGTATACAATATGTTTTGATAAATTGTAAGACAATACGTACACAATACGTCTTAGTTAATTCTAAGACAATACGTATATAATACGTCTCTGGGTTGATGCAAAGACAATACGTATACAATACGTCGCGGGGTAATTCTAAGATTATATATATATATATATATATATATATATATATATATATATATATATATATATATATATATATATATATATATATATACCGATTATTGGACTGTTGGACTTTTCGAACTATTTTGGACTACTAACAAAGGACTACTAACAATGGACTACTAACATAAAATGTTAAAAATTATTATATAAGTATTCTATGAACGTGATTTATTTTATTCATATGTCGTATTATTATCTGAATCGTTATTATTGTTATAGGTTCGTGAATCCAAGGACGACGGTCATATTTTTAATAAGTTGAAAACTTATTATTAATATACTTTTACTACTGTGAGTATATAGTCCCATTTTTAAACTCTACAAATATTTTTGGGATGAGAATACATGCATTTTATATTTTACGCCATAGACACAAGTACTTAAAATATATTCTACGTTGAGTTGTACCACTTTGCATATCTTCCCTAATAGCTTGGTCACTAATATTTACATGTTGTAAGAACATGTATACGTGAATCCTATTGATAGATCTATCGGGTTTGACAACCCCAACCGGGCTAGTCGCTCTAGTATCGTAAACGGTTGCATAGTACTTCATTTTTACTACACTTGGTACAGTGTAGGGAGATTTCATAATAAAGGGAATATGCCACATTAATGGTTAAGTATGGTTACCGAAGCGCTCAACAACTTATAGAATACTTTTATACACTTCTGAGTGTACATATATTTATAACTATGAAATCTTGTGGTCTATATTTATATCGATGATAAACCTATATATCTCACCAACCTTTGTGTTGACTGTTTACGCATGTTGCATTATCTGAGCAAGCTGTGCATGGAGTCTCATGCTTTTATTTAAATAAAGTGTTGCAGTCAATAAAACCTTTGTCATGTATTATATTCGACTGTTACATCACGTGTGTAGTATTTGGAAACAGATGTATTTTGGGGATTATTTCTTAAATAATCGCCCACTTGTTTAAAACATGCATTATGTATAATAATGATGTGCTTTTTATGAAACGAATGCAATATTTTCTAAAACGTATCATATAGAGGTCAAATACCTCGCTATGGGACCAATGAGAACGTACTGCGTTTATAGTAATATGGACGGGTCGTTTCATCAACAAAATTCATATCCACCTCAAGTTTCACCATGTTCTCTCAATACTCAATCACAGCCTACTACCAATACTACAGAGTCATCTACACCGACTGCATCAGATGTTCTTTCTGCATTTAAGATTGAAAACATGAGGAAAGCTGGGAAAGAAAAAATAATTGAAGATATATCTTTGCTATCAAGCCTTGTTAACTCTTATGACAGTTTTCTTGATGGTCGTGTGGGTAACATTCATCTAACATGTAACGACCCTACTCTTTCCGTTATCTTTTTCCGTTAATTATTTAACGACCGTTAACTGTTATTCGTGCCACATCATTTCTATGATATATATTATTATTTTTGTAATAATATATTAATTATTATGTGTCATATGTATATTTGTATTCATATTTTAAGTTGTACGTTTCTACGTGTCGTGGATTTCTATCCGGCGAATTTTTTCGGTTTTCAAACCAACGGTCAAACTTTTGAGATTTTTAAATCCAAATTATTTTAAATATGATATTTTAATGTCATATGATTATATATAGTGTTTATATATTTTATTCCTCGCGTATTTGTTATCTCTCCGAAAAATCAATCGCGTAGCGGTGTTTTCGCGTTTCAGGCTTCGTTCGGACATTCGGGCCACAAGCTATTGAACATTTATCAAATTTGGGCCACAAAGGGCCCACCCTAGTCAATATTCAGCCAAAATTTTGAAGGGGAGGGGGTGATGTGTCAATCTTGGAAACTTGGTGTTTTGTTGAACAAAAAGGAACAATACTTCTCATTTTAACCTAGCAGCTTATTTTTTTCTTTCTCTCCTCTCCATGAATGACCCAAACCTCCATCTTCATCATCATAATCAGCCAACATCATCATAGCATGGATTCTTCATCATCTCTCAAGGGCTTTTAGTATAATCGGATTCATCTCTTCGTACTCTACGCGACTACATCATTTGATTCTTGATTAGGGTATAAACCCTAACCCTAGATTTTTAATTTTTATTTATTTTTCTGTATTTTGATTATATTTTAATAGTATGATGATTACTTGTTGTTGTAATGGTGTTTGTATGCATAGAATTACTCATAAACACATGTTTTTGGTTTGATAAAATTGGGACCGCAGCTATTTCGTGTATTTCTGATATTGTGACTTTTGTAAGAGTTAAAATAAAGTATCTATATGAGTTCCTCTCATCAATACATTAATTTTAGACTCCGGATTCATGTCGTTTCGATTCCCGGAGCCCTAGATATGATCAAAGTGGTATTTTGTTAAGATTGAAATGTGATATTGGTATGAACCAGGTTTGGTCCGACTTTGTGACCATATTTGATGACTTTAGGGTGTGTTACTGTGTTAGGATCAATGATAGGACGAACTTTCATGTTCGGGTCATCTAAATCCGAGCCACGAATCATCCGTTGAGTCTAAAACACGATTTTGATTGAATTAAAGTTTCAAGTGATGTCTTGGCTGATCACCACGACTTGTGGGCTGTTTTTGGTGTGTTCTTGAGTGTACCTAAGTGTTAGGTGGTTTGATTAGGCGGAGATATATGTAAGGCTCGTCGAAAACCGACACCCGGGGGTCAAGATACGACCCGATGAACTTTTGATTTAAAACTTGTGATTAATTATTAAACTTATGATATAAATAATGAATTTCATTATCATTTAATTACTTATGATATAAAAAGTAATTATTATAATTTAAGACTTATGATATATATTTATTATATCATTTAATTATTACTTATGATTTAATTAACATTTTAATTAAACTTATGATTAATAATACTTTTATTATTAATGGAAAATACTTATGATAAGTATTAAACTTATATTATAAGATTATTATTATAAGACTTATAATAAAGATTAATTAATTATTTAATTATTATAAGGCTTAGTTATTATTTAATTATAATTTAATTATTAAATACTTATGATTTAATAATTATAATTAGAAACTTATGATATGATTAATAATTCATTATTAATTAATAATACTTATGATATGATTTAAAATTTATTATTAATTAATAATACTTATATTATGACTAATATTTAATTAATTAATTAAATACTTATGTTATATTAATTATATCATTTAAACTTATATTAACTTTGATAATTCATTTTAATTTAATTAAACTTATGTTATGACATACTTAGACATATTTAACTTTAATAAACATTATAACTTACATTATTATTACAACTTACACTTTTAAATTTAACGTTGACTATGTTTGACCAAGGTTGACTTTTGAGTTGACTTTCAGTTGACTTTGACTTTCCGTTGACTTTTGTTGACTTTCTAAATAAGGAAACTTTCCTAACTTAAAACTTTCTAAAAATAGAAACTTTCTAAATTTGGAAACTTTCCAAAAATAGAAACTTTCCAAAAATAGAAACTTTCCTAAAATAGAAACTTTCCAAAAAATAGAAACTTTCCAAAAATAGAAACTTTCCAAAAATGGAAACCTGCTAAAAATAGAAACTTTCTAAAAATAGAAAGTGTGTATCTGTACGCTGTTTCGATCAAACCGATGCATGTTGAGTATTGTTCTATGACTACTTGCAACATGTACAATAGCTATCATACTAAGACTTGACCTAAGTTAGTTATTTATATCGACCTTCTTTATTTATAGGTCGGCGTTGTGATCATTCCTGATCACTTTACTTCATTTGTTGTTCGCATATTTGTGTGGTTACTTCGTTTGCTATTAAGGTGAGTTATAGTCCCATTTTTCTATTTTAAATCTTTTGGGATGAGAATACATGCAATTTATTTTATATTTTGGACACATGTGGAAGTTGGTTTAAATTATTCATTGTGAGTTGAACAAAAATATTCCCTAGTCTGGTAACTGTAATCACTGGTTTCTACTGGTGAACGCGAATCCTACGGATAGATCT
The DNA here is from genome assembly GCF_046630445.1 of Rutidosis leptorrhynchoides. NCBI lineage: Eukaryota > Viridiplantae > Streptophyta > Magnoliopsida > Asterales > Asteraceae > Rutidosis > Rutidosis leptorrhynchoides. The sequence continues at coordinate 138,563,477 of NC_092333.1, forward strand.
ATCGGGTTTGACAACCCCATTTCGAGCTAGTCGCGCTAGCAATTTATAATCGGAATGTTTAGTACTTCATAATTTGTTGTAGATACACTTGTTCAGTGTATATTATTTATTGTGTTTGGCAAGGGTAAATAAATGGTTAAGTGGTTACCAGGTGGCTCACGGTAAATGGAATAATGTTTTTATATGTTTTCTAGCATATAATTTTGTGGTCCAAAAAGGAGTTTTTATGTTTTCAAACATAAATTTTTACGGTTTAAATTAAATATTGTTTGCAATATTAAACCTATAATTCACTCAACATTTTTGTTGACAGTTACTCGCATGTTTTATTCTCAGGTTCATGATTGATTGCTTCCGATGTGCTTAGAGAGTCTGCATATTTATGATGGCAGCTTTTGTTAAACAATAACTTGCATTCTATTTTGATACATTTAATAGGGGATGATGTTAACTTTGTTTTGGTCAACTTTTGGTTAAGTAATAATGTATGGTTTTTCTAACCTTACATATTTTGATAGGTTTCCTTTATAGGAAATCATTTTTAAATAAAGAATGCAAGGTTATTTATTAAATTCATATAGAGTTATGATCAAGCTGTGGGACCAAGATAACGATGGTCGTCAAGTGTACTTTGACAGGTCATTAAAGTTGGTATCAGAGCTCTGGTTGTAGGGAATTAGGCTGCATTGATGTCGTTACCCGAGTCAATAGGGTGCATTAGTGAGTCTAGTCTACAGCCCAGCCTATAAAATATTATTATATGTGATTATTTGTATCGTATTGGTATGTATATTGTTATCATACATACATCTCTATTATGTTCTGAATCTGGGAGGAACTCCCATTTCGATTTAAACGCATTCTTCGACTCATGCGAACTTATCCTTATAAGAACACCTCGGGTAGTGAAACCGAGGGATGTCATTCTTGACTTCTGAAATTCTCGACATTTCTATGTCATCTATTATGGTTATGTATATAACGTTAGAATTATATTACACGAGATGTCATTCTTGACTTCTAAATGCTCGGCATTTCAATGTCAGCTATTATGTTTAGGTATATAACATTCTTGTTATATTACGTGCCTATGTGCTTTGGTTTTTGAACCGGAAAACGTCATTCTTGACTTTTATAGATTCTTGGTACTTCGAAGACATTTTTATGTCATCGTTACTCCTATTCATTAATTTCGATGTTTTTGTCTCTTGTGCTATCCTTAGCACATTGTTTAAGAAATTGTTTTAGAGAAATTGTGTGGAAATTCGAGGTTGATCGCGTGTCCAGACCTCATGTAGTGCTATTGGAATGGAACTATGAATTAGTGAAATATAATGGCATCAGGCCAACGTGATTATATTACGTTAATTCATAAAGAAGTCCCAATATTGTGACATGAGGAATAGAAAGCGAGTCAAAGAAAAAAATTTACACCACTCAATCAGAAATTCCGATGTATTACATGGGTAGGGAAAATATTCATTATCTTATTTGTTGATATGCAAGGAGCTCGTTTTAACCAGATTATCTATCTCATGCTCTATCCTTCATAACTCGCTTGTTAGCAACAGCTTCACTCGGGAACAGTTTTGGCCCAAGGACTTCTGTCCTGATAACAGTCAAAACAACATTTAACTCATTGGTTTTCATGACCTCGTAACATTTGTTGGTCAAATGTTGCACGGCGATTCAAGTCATTTACTCGATCTTTCACGATCTTACTTCAACTTGTAACCACTGAAATACAGATACTGTATTTATCATCGGGAGTTTTACACATTTGTTTAATTGGGCGGTTCTCACGAGGTTTATGGGCGAATAGAAGTAATGAAATATTTTGTCCTGTATACAATTTATAAAATCATATATCTACGTATGGATTCAAATGAATAAATTTACCCTTACCTATTTTGGCTAGTATATACTAAATCATACCTCCTAAATTATTTTAAAACCACTCATTTATTGAGCTGTTTGATTAAGTCAATTTGTTTTATATGAAATGGTACAAGTTGTACATACTTCTAAATTTACTAAGAACTTCGTTCCGTTTATGTTGTCACAGCAAACGTTTAAAGCTTTTTCAAAAACCCCTTTGATTGATTTTATCAAATTTTCGCATTACTCTACAGAGTATTTAGATTACAGTTCTTCTCATCCTCCGTTTAAGGACGAAACTTATCATTAAGTTCATTGATAAAAACTCTTACACCACTTTGGATGCAGGTCTTATAAAAAAAAATTTGGAAAGTCTTTGCGCTCATAAAATTTTCCCTCTTATGGTTGGACATGGCCGATTCTCGGACCGATAAATCAGTTTTCTGAGGTACGTTCAGTAGCCACCCTGTTCTCAGGAAATGCACTAGGTGGGTTTTTGCCCCAACTATTGTTATAGTTGGTATCACGAATAGATATTACACTAGACCGTTGAGAAGTCTCTACTCTCGATATTCACGACTAACCGCATCACCCTCGTAAACATCAATCCTGTGATTCAATACTTTGAGGTACACGAAATCATTTTTGGAAATTCATCTCACCTGGAGTCGACCATTCTTTATAACCCATGATTCGCGTATCTTTTCATCCGCACGTAAATTGAAGAATAAGGATGAATCTTAGATTTCCTCGCTCATTGTGCAAGGGAGTTCACTCTCGTTGAAATATCACACCTTTCGTACGTCTTCCTTTCGAAAATGTAATGAAAATTTACTTTGAAGTCCATGATCCTCGTTATCTCATTTGAGAGAATTGCCTTAAATATCTATGCCACCGATGTGACTACTCCATATATTTCTTACTTCATTGTTGCAACTATATTTCATTCGTCCCAGTTCGTCCCCTTGGGGAGCTCCTGTTTTTTTTATTAAGAAGAAAGATGGTTCGTTCCGGATGTGCATTGATTATCGTGAATTGAACAAGCTTACGGTTAAGAATCGTTACCCTCTTCCGAGAATTGATGATCTGTTCGATCAACTTCAAGCTTCGTCCGTTTATTCTAAGATTGATCTTCATTCCGGTTATCACCAACTGCGGGCTAAAGAAACTGATATTCCGAAAGCCGCTTTCCGTACCTGTTATGGTCACTATAAATTTCTTGTTATGTCGTTCGGATTAACCAACGCACCTGCTGTGTTCATGGACCTCATGAACCGTGTGTTCAGACCCTATCTGGACAAATTCGTTATCGTTTTCATCGATGATATCCTTATCTATTCCAAGAAGTGATCAAGAGCACGAAGATAAGTGCTTGATTTGTTAAGAAAAGAAGAGATGCATGCTGAATTTTTCTAAATGTGCGTTCTGGTTGAAAGAAGTTCAATTTCTTGGGCACGTTGTTATTAAACAGGGAATTCAAGTTGATCCTGCTAAGATTGAGGCAATTGGGAAATGGGAAATTTCCGAAAACTCCTACTCAAATTCGCCAGTTTCTAGGATTAGCAGGCTATTATAGAAGTTTCATTCAAGATTTTGCACTAGTAGCGAAACCTCTGACTGCTTTAACGCATAAGGGGAAGAAGTACGAGTGGAAGAGTGAACAAGAGTCCACTTTCCAAACTATGAAGAAGAAGTTAACTTCTGCACTGACATTATCACTACCTAAGGGTAGTGATGATCTAGTTATCTATTGTGATGCTCCGTGTCAAAACTTTGGTTGTGTTTTGATGCAACGAAAGAAAGTCATTGTTTACGCCTCATGTCAGTTGAAGATTTATGAACAGAATTATACAACCCATGATGTAGAATTGGGAGTTGTTGTGTTCGCACTCAAGAATTGGAGACATTACTTACATGGGGTCAAAAGTACTGTGTACACTGATCACAAAAGTCTTCAACATATCCTTGACCAGAAACAGTTGAATATGAGGCAACGAAGATGGATTGAGACGTTGAATGATTATGAATGTGAACTTTTATATCATCCGAGAAAGGCCAACGTTATGGCCGATGCGTTAATTCGTAAAGAAAGGGCTGAACCTCGCAGGTTTAGAGCCTTGAATATAACAATTCGAACAAACCTCGCAAGGCAGATTCTTGAGACACAACAAGAAGCCTTGAAGGAGGAGAATTTTGTAACGGGAAGGCCCGAGGCTTGAGTAAACAGTTAGAGGTACGAACTGATGGTACTTGGTATTTTACGGGACGCCTTTGGGTTCCGAAGTTTGGTGATCTGCGACAACTTGTTTTAGATGAGGCTCATAAATCTAGGTACTCTATTCATCCTGGTTCAGGAAAGATGTATCATGATCTTAAGGATCTGTATTGGTGGCCTAACTTGAAAGCTGATGTGGCTACTTATGTGGCTAAGTGCTTGACATGTGCTAAGGTTAAAGCTGAACATCAGAAACCGTCTGGACTTTTGTGCAACCTGAGATTCTCGAGTGGAAGTGGAAAGGTATTACGATGGATTTTATTACGAAATTACCGAGAGTTGTGGGTGGTTATGATACCATTTGGGTGATTGTTGACCGACTCACAAAGTTAGCTCATTTCTTGCCGATTAAGGAAACAGATTCGATGGAGAAGCTTACTCATTTGTATTTGAAGGTAATTGTTTCAAGACATGGTGTTCCTGTATCTATTAGTTCAAACCGAGACAGTCGATTTATATCGAGGTTTTGGCGATCCTTACAGGAAGCTTTGGGAACTAAGTTGGATATGAGCATCGCTTATCATCCTCAGACAGATGGTCAGAGTGAAAGGACCATTCAGACGTTAGAAGACAAGTTACGAGCGTGTGTTATTGATTTTGGTAATGGGTGGGATAGATATTTGCCGCTAGCTGAATTTTCTTATAATAACAGCTATCATGCAAGTATTAAAGCCGCACCGTTTGAAGCTCTGTATGGTAGAAAGTGTAGGTCTCCTGTCTGTTGGAATGAGGTTGGTGATGCTCAACTCACAGGCCCAGAAATTATTCATGAGACTACCAAGAAGATCGTACAGATTAAGGAAAGATTGAGAACCGCCAGAAGTCATCAAAAGATCTATGCCAATAAGAGAAGGAACGATATTGAATTTCAGGTCGGTGATCGTGTTATGTTGAAGGTATCACCTTGGAAGGGCGTGATACGTTTTGGTAAAAGAGGAAAGTTGAATCCTCGTTTTGTTGGACCTTTTGAGATCATTCAGAGAGTTGGACCCGTGGCTTATCGTTTGAAATTGCCACAAGAACTTAGTGCTATTCATGACGTTTTTCATGTATCGAATTTAAAGAAGTGTTTGACCGAGGCCGATAAGACTATTCCTCTGGAGGAGCTTCATGTTGATAAGCAACTACATTTTATTGAGGAACCTGTTGAAATTATGGATCGAGAGGTTAAGACTCTTAAGCAGAGTAGAATTCCTATTGTTCGAGTTAGATGGAACGCCAGACGCGGTCCCGAGTTCACTTGGGAGTGTGAAGAGCAGATGAAGTAGAACTACCCACATTTGTTCCCAGATGCTGAGTCAACCCCTGCACCTGCTTAAATTTTGGGACGAAATTTCCGTAACGGGAAGGTACTGTAACGACCCTACTCTTTCCGTTATCTTTTACCGTTAATTATTTAACGACCGTTAACTGTTATTCGTGCCACGTCATTTCTATGATATATATTATTATTTTTGTAATAATATATTAATTATTATGTGTCATATGAATATTTGTATTCATATTTTAAGTTGTACGTTTCTACGTGTCGTGGATTTCTATCCGGCGAATCTTTTCGGTTTTCAAACCAACGGTCAAACTTTTGAGATTTTTAAATCCAAATTATTTTAAATATGATATTTTAATGTCATATGATTATATATAGTGTTTATATATTTTATTCGTCGCGTATTTGTTATCTCTCCGAAAAATCAATCGCGTAGCGGTGTTTTCGCGTTTCGGGCTTCGTTCGGACATTCGGGCCACAAGCTATTGAACATTTATCAAATTTGTGCCACAAAGGGCCCACCCTAGTCAATATTCAGCCGAAATTTTGAAGGGGAGGGGGGTGATGTTTCAATCTTGGAAACTTGGTGTTTTGTTGAACAAAAAGGAACAATACTTCTCATTTTAACCTAGCACCTTATTTTTTTCTTTCTCTCCTCTCCATGAACGACCCAAACCTCCATCTTCATCATCATAATCAGCCAACATCATCATAGCATGGATTCTTCATCATCTCTCAAGGTCTTTTAGTATAATCGGATTCATCTCTTCGTACTCTACGCGACTACATCATTTGATTCTTGATTAGGGTATAAACTCTAACCCTAGATTTTTAATTTTTCTTTATTTTTCTGTATTTTGATTATATTTTAATAGTATGATGATTACTTGTTGTTGTAATGGTGTTTGTATGCATAGAATTACTCATAAACACATGTTTTCGGTTTCATAAAATTGGGACAGCAGCTATTTCGTGTATTTATGATATTGTGACTGTTATAAGAGTTAAAATAAAGTATCTAGATGAGTTCCTCTCATCAAGACATTAATTTTAGACTCCAGATTCATGTCGTTTCGATTCCCGGAGCCCTAGATATGATCAAAGTGGTATTTTGTTAAGATTGAAATGTGATATTGGTATGAACCAGGTTTGATCCGACTTTGTGACCATATTTGGTGACTTTAGGGTGTGTTAGTATGTTAGGATCAATTATGGGACGAACTTTCATGTTCGGGTCATCTAAATCCGAGCCACGAATCACCCGTTGAGTCTAAAACACGATTTTGATTGAATTAAAGTTTCAAGTGATGTCTTGGCTGATCACCACGACTTGTGGGCTGTTCTTGGTGTGTTCTTGAGTGTACCGAAGTGTCGGGTGGTTTGATTAGGCGGAGATATATGTAAGGCTAGCCGAAAACCGACACTCGGGGCTCAAGATACGACCCGATGAACTTTTGATTTAAAACTTGTGATTAATTATTAAACTTATGATATAAATAATGAATTTCATTATCATTTAATTACTTATGATATAAAAAGTAATTATTATAATTTAAGACTTATGATATATATTTATTATATCATTTAATTATTACTTATGATTTAATTAATTAACATTTTAATTAAACTTATGATTAATAATACTTTTATTATTAATGGAAAATACTTATGATAAGTATTAAACTTATATTATAAGATTATTATTATAAGACTTATAATAAAGATTAATTAATTATTTAATTATTATAAGGCTTAGTTATTATTTAATTATAATTTAATTATTAAATACTTATGATTTAATAATTATAATTAGAAACTTATGATATGATTAATAATTCATTATTAATTAATAATACTTATGATATGATTTAAAATTTATTATTAATTAATAATACTTATATTATGGCTAATATTTAATTAATTAATTAATTACTTATGTTATATTAATTATATCATATTAATTATATCATTTAAACTTATATTAACTTTGATAATTCATTTTAATTTAATTAAACTTATGTTATGACATAATTAGACATATTTAACTTTAATAAACATTATAACTTACATTATTATTACAACTTACACTTTTAAATTTAACGTTGACTATGTTTGACCAAGGTTGACTTTTGAGTTGACTTTCGGTTGACTTTGACTTTCAGTTGACTTTTGTTGACTTTTTAAATAAGGAAATTTTCCTAACTTAAAACTTTCTAAAAATAGAAACTTTCTAAATTTGGAAACTTTCCAAAAATAGAAACTTTCCAAAAATAGAAACTTTCCTAAAATAGAAACTTTCCAAAAAAATAGAAACTTTCCAAAAATAGAAACTTTCCAAAAATGGAAACCTGCTAAAAATAGAAACTTTCTAAAAATAGAAAGTGTGTGTCCGTACGCTGTTCCGATCAAACCGATGCATGTTGAGTATTGTTCTATGACTACTTGCAACATGTACAATAGCTATCATACTAAGACTTGACCTAAGTTAGTTATTTATATCGACCTTCTTTATTTATAGGTCAGCGTTGTGATCATTCCTGATCACTTTACTTCATTTTCTGTTCGCATATTTGTGTGGTTACTTCGTTTGCTATTAAGGTGAGTTATAGTCCCATTTTTCTATTTTAAATCTTTTGGGATGAGAATACATGCAATTTATTTTATATTTTAGACACATGTGGAAGTTGGTTTAAATTATTCATTGTGAGTTGAACAAAAATATTCCCTAGTCTGGTAACTGTAATCACTGGTTTCTACTGGTGAACGCGAATCCTACGGATAGATCTATCGGGTTTGACAACCCCATTTCGAGCTAGTCGCGCTAGCAATTTATAATCAGAATGTTTAGTACTTCGTAATTTGTTGTAGATACACTTGTTCGGTGTATATTATTTATTGTGTTTGGCAAGGGTAAATAAATGGTTAAGTGGTTACCAGGTGGCTCACGGTAAATGGAATAATGTTTTTATATGTTTTCTAGCATATAATTTTGTGGTCCAAAAAGGAGTTTTTATGTTTTCAAACATAAATTTTTACGGTTTAAATTAAATATTGTTTGCAATATTAAACCTATAATTCACTCAACATTTTTGTTGATAGTTACTCGCATGTTTTATTCTCAGGTTCATGATTGATTGCTTCCGCTGTGCTTAGAGAGTCTGCATATTTATGATGGCAGCTTTTGTTAAACAATAACTTGCATTCTATTTTGATACATTTAATAGGGGATGCTGTTGACTTTGTTTTGGTCAACTTTTGGTTAAGTAATAATGTATGGTTTTTCTAAACTTACATATTTTGATAGGTTTCCTTTATAGGAAATCATTTTTAAATAAAGAATGCAAGATTATTTATTAAATTCATATAGAGTTATGATCAAGCTGTGGGACCAAGATAACGATGGTCGTCAAGTGTACTTTGACGGGTCGTTAAATAACAACAGAAGATTATCATCAGCTTGATAAGGATGAAGCAGAAAAGATGGATATTATGTGGGGTATGGCAAATCTTTTGAGACGAGCTAGAGATTACGAAGAGCGAACTGGAAAACCAATCAGTCTGACCAAAGATACAAAACTGGGTTTTGATATGAATTCTGTTACTTGTTACAACTGTGGAGAATTAGGTCATTTTTCTAGACAGTGCACAAAATAGAAGAAGCAGGGTAATCGTAATCCGTTCAAGAATCAGAACTACAGTTCTCAGAGTCAAACTACAAATCATGAGATTTACATTACTGATAAAGTAAATGAAGCTGATACAGCTGAAGGTCCAAACAAAGCTTTAGTTATCATTCATGGAGATGATGATGATTGGTTTATCAAATTGAATGTTGATGATCAACAACCTAAAGCTAACATGGCCAAGATTTCTGAAGAAAAAGAAGACTGTGTCATCGGTCAAAGTATAATTGAGAAGCTGACTTCTCGTGCTGAAAGAGCTGAAAAGTTATCACGAATCATTCGGAAAGAGAAGATTCAAAAGATGGTTAAAGATAAATTCAAGAAGGCATGTGATTCAGTTCCTCGTACACCTGAATCTCGAAGTATTTCACCAACATCGTTATATGACTTCTACTTCAACAGTTAGCAGGATAACTATGGTGATACCTCTGTGTTTGAAGAAAGTCTAGAGGCTAATCAGAGTGAAGAGACATTAGTTGATTCTGATACGGAACTAGACAAATGGGGTAAAACGTTTGCTGCTGAATTGGAAATGTTAGTTCTTATGGGTGAAGGTTCAGATCTTGAGAGTGTAAGTTCAGATGTTGATGATTCGGACAAGATGTCAAAATCAGAGGTTGAAGATAAAGCTGATCATACTGGAGTAGATCAATCTGATTTTGAAGCATTGAACAAGCAAGCAGTAGACTTACTGAAGATGTGCTTATCAGAAAGTGATCTTGAAAAGGTTTCCGGTTTGACAAGAGCTAAGGATATTTGGAACAGACTTGAGCAGATTCATTTGGGTAAAGATGCTGATACATCAGAATTTTTTACAGACTCGTCAGAATCAAAAGATGAGCTCGATGATGGGAAGAAGACAGATCTCTTTGCATTTATAACTGAGACTTCCTCATCAAATAATGCTCAACAGGTATCTTCTGATCCATCTACAGTTACTGAATGTGTTAAATGTGCTGAATCTAAAGTAACAATAGATAATTTAACAAAGGCATATGCGGAGATGAAAGAAAAATGGCATGCTGACCATGTAACCACTAAGGTTGAAAATGAATTGAAAGAGCAAATCAAAGTTTATAAAAAATAACTTCACGATCTTAAATGTTATAACTTTGACATAAATCAAGCTTTAATTAAACATGTTGACACAAATAATGAACTAAAGAAAGAAAATGAATGTGTTAAAGCTGATTTAGAGGCAATTTCAATCAAAATGAAATGTTAGGCAAGTGCGTCATAGTGGAATGCATTAATGATGGAACTTAATGACACCAAGGGAAAGGGTATAGGATATAGTTCTGCATCTCCTCCTTTTCAGAACACGTTTGTTAATGCAAATGTAGTTGACGGTCGACCAGAAGATTGTATACCTCCTAGTTATGAAGATTATGTTGAAAAGAATAAAAAATGTAGTTCAACTAAGAATACAACTTCTGATGATACTGCTGAAGGTGCTCTAGATCATGAGGAAGATATGAAAACTAGGTTAGGAGATAACTCTAAGACTAGTAGAGTTAGAACACCGAAAGGTCCTGTTAAAATTTTGAGAAATCCTAGATTTGCTAATAGACCGGTTCCTCCTGTTACACCGACACCTGTTCTAAGAAATAAAACAAATGATTCTCCTGTGTTAGTAAGAACACAAGATCCGTCATCTTCAAATTCTAATAACTTGAATGAATTTAGAGGATATAGGGAGTTTCGTCAATGTTTTAGTTGTGCTATTTTTGGACACATTGCTGCAAATTGTCCTAGAAGATATAGATCACCAAGACAGAAGATTGACCTCACATATGATGATCGAAAATCATCTTATGCTCATAAAATAGGTTCACCTGTTAATGATGAAGTTCGTGTTTAAAATTATACGACAAAGGTTGTCTATGGAGAATATAAGAGAAAGAACTTCAATAGGTCAATTTCTCCTGTGAAGATTAAGGTTCCTAAACAGGATACTGAGGCAAGAGTTGCCAAATCAAGTGATCATCGTAGAGTTTTTGAACCAAAGGCACGATCGCCTTCGCAAAAAGCTAGTCGTCGAAAATATTTTTCTCGTACCAGACCACGAGCGAATCGCTCCGAAGATGAGCCAAATGTGAAAAACCAGAAGAGCAATATTGCTACTTCTAAACTATCTAAGTTTACAGTTTCAAATGATGAGATTCCACTGGACTCAAACGGGAAATGGATGGAAGTTCAAGCTATGGGTGTTAATGGACAACCTACTACCGTCCGGGCGTGGGTTCCCATTATCAATTAATTTTCTTAATGTGATATGCAGGAAACCAGGGTACCTGCAAACAACACCTGGATAGTGGATAGCGGCGCTTCGAGACATATGACTGGACAGATATCTCTTCTTTCAGATGTACACCCAATTAAGGGAGGTTATGTAGGCATTGCTGGAGATAAAGGAGGTCACATTATAGCTCAGGGTTTGTTGAAGAATGAAAAAGTTAGTTTCGACAAATTGAACTATTGTCAAGAGCTTGCAAACAATTTGTTGTTGGTTTCACAAATCTGTGAAAATCTTTCAAGGTAGCATTTGATGACGAATTCAGCTACATTTTGAAACCAGAGTTTGTGATTCCTCCTAAAATGATTTTGATGAAGGCTCCTAGACAAGCTGATTTATATATGCTAGATATAAATGTTGCTACTTCAACTGCTGAACATCATCAAGCTTTTGTTTCTAAAGTGACTGAACAAGATTCTATTACGTGGCACAAATGCACGGGTCATTTAAGTTTTCGGAATATGAACCATCTGGTACACAACAATCTTGTAGAAGGTGTTGATCTTCGGTCTTTTCAGATTCCAGGAACGTGTGTTCTGTATAAGAAGGGTAAGCAGAGCAAGAAAGCTCATAAGCTGGTGAAGTATAATCCAATCTCTGCTCCGCTTGAATTGTTACATATGGATCTTTTTGGTCCAATTTGTTTTGAAAGCATTGATGGAAGTAAGTATTTTTGGTGGTAACTGATGATTATTCAAGATTCTCTTGGGTAATGTTTTTGAAAGACAAGTCCGACACATTTGATAATTTGAAAGTGCTAATCAATCGATTGGAAACAGGTTTTAATCTTAAGGTAAGAAAGATTCGTTGCGATAACGGTACAGAATTCAAGAATCAGTATCTTGCAGGTTTTTGTATTGAGAAAGGTATCAATATGCAGTTCAGTTTTGCATACGCTCCTCAGATGAATGGTGTTGCTGAAAGAAAGAATAGAGTATTGATAGAGACAGCTAGAACAATGCTAGCAGATTCATCGTTACCTATTCATTTTTGGAGTGAAGCTGTTGCAAATGCATGTTACACTATGAATCGAGTTCTGACTGTTAAACGACTGGGTAAAACTTGCTATGAACTATTGCATGGGAGAAAACCTTCGTTAAAGCATCTAGAACCATTTAGTGCACCGTGTACCATCTTGAAAAAGAAAACCAGGAAGTAAGTTTGATTTAAAAGTGGTTACTGGAGTGTTTCTTGGGTATAGTTCTCCTAACAAGCGAGTCTTCAACAATGAGACAAGATGTGTTGAAGAATGGCCTGAAGTTGAGGTCCAAAGGAATCATATGAAGAATGCTTCTAAGAGTCATCCTTGGATTTATAACTATGATGAGCGGATTGATTCATTCAATCTTGCTCCAGATCAGACGGAGAATGAAGTTGAGTTACAAATGTTGTTCGATCTACAGAATGAACCAGAAGGTTCTGCACCTACATCAACTCCAACTCCATTACCCACTGTCAATGAACCAGTTCAAGATTCAGATCAAGATGTTGATCCAGTGTACGACACATGCGGATCTGATATTTCAAGTGAGAATTCTGAAAATGAAGAAGATATTGGAGATACTACGAATCTACACCATGAGATACCTGTTCCTGCACAACCAGTTCCCAGAATTACAGCTGCTCATCCTAGAGAGAATATTATTGGAGATCTAAATGCATGTGTTAGAACAAGAAGGCAAGTTCAGTTTGATGGTCAAGTTGATACTCATATGACAGCTGCTGCTGCTTATTACGAGTACTCATGTCATATTTCTAGAATAGAGCCAAAGAAAACTAAGGAATCCTTGAAGCATGTTGATTGGGTTATGGCAATGCAAGAAGAGATTCAGCAATTTCATCGTTTAGATATTTGAAAGCTAGTTACCAAACCGCATGGAGCTAAGGTAATTGATCTCAAATGGGTTTGGAAGTGCAAATTTGATGAAGAAGGCAATGTGATCCGTAACAAAGCAAGATTAATTGCTAAAGGTTATCAGCAAGATCCTGAATTCGATTATGATGAAGTTTTTGCTCCTGTTGCCAGATTGGAAGCTATTAGCATTTTGTTGACTTTTGCTTCATTTATGAAGTTTAAAGTATTTCAAATGGATGTTAAGAGTGCATTTCTTTATGGCAAGCTAAACGAACGAGTATATGTCAGTCAACCTCCGGGTTTTGAAGATCATCTTCATCCTGACAAAGTTTACCAGAGCCCTATATGGTTTACATCAAGCCCCTAGAGCTTGGTATAGACGTTTGTCAAGTTATCTGCTCGAAAAAGGTTATTAAATGGGCACGGTAGATTGTACTCTGTTCACAAAGGTTAAAGATGATGATATTATTTTGGTCTAGATCTATGTAGACGACATTATTTTTGGTGCTACTAAGTAGGAACTCGTCGATGAGTTCGAACAGGTTATGAAGGACGAATTCGAAATGAGCAAATTGGGTCTCTTACATTACTTTCTTGGTTTACAAGTCGAACAGACTAGTAATGGTATTTTTCTTCATCAAGCAACGTATGTAAATGATATACTTGAATGTTTTGGTATGACTCAAGAGCGTCCTGTATCAACCCCGCTAGCTGTGAATCATGGTATTTCGTTAGACTGTGAAGGGGAATCTGTTGATCCTACATACTATCGAGCAATCATCGGATCGGTTATGTATCTCACTGCATCTAGGCTGGATATTATGTTCGCAACATGTCTGTGTGCTCGTTATCAAGTTAATCCGAATACAGTTCATCTTACAGCTGCCAAAAGAATTCTACGCTATCTGTTGCATTCTCTCAATCTCGACATCTGGTATTCGAACGAAGACAAGTTTGATCTTGTAGCTTATAGTGATTCAGACTATGCAGGTTGAAAAATCAATAACAAATCTACATCAGGAGGATGTCAATTTTTAGGAGAAAGGCTGGTGACCTGGCAGTGCAAAAAACAAACTGCAGTTGCGCTTTACACGTGTGAAGCTGAATATATCTTTGCTGCTAGTTGCTGTTCGCAAGTTGTTTGGATCCAACAACAACTTCGCGATTACAGACTAAGAATCTCTTTCTCTCCTCTTTATATTGATAATACTGCTGCTATTGCAATTACTAAGAATCCTGTGCAACATTATAAAACTAAACACATAGGTGTTAAATATCATTTTCTTAGGGATTGCCATGAGAAAAAGATTATTGATGTTAAGAGAATAGGTACTAAGGACCAGAGGGCTGACTTATTCACTAAGGCTTTTGATAAACCTAGGTTCTTGCTACTGTTAGAGATGAATGGGATTGTTGATCGAGACAAAGTGATTTCGGATGTTGATTGTGAGGGTTAATCAAACTTCTAGACTTTGCATGTAGAATGCATGACATATAGATTTTAGTTTCTTATTATCTGTATTGCATATTTTTTGCTTACTGTCTGCATTTCCTTGCATGATTTCCTTCATGTTTGCATGCTAGTCTGTAGTTATTTTATGTTTCTTTTGTTAAAATGCTAAAAGACAAAAAGATTTTATGTTTTAGTATTTTAGGGGGAGTATATGTTTCAACAGAAAATACCTAAAAAGTGTAAAATGCCTCATCAGAAAACCAAAATGAGCTTGTTTTGATTAATATGTTGGAGATGAAGAAATTACTATACTGAGAATTGATATATTTGATTAGTAAGACTGATTTGAACGTTTATGTTTATCTGTTGTGTGATGTACTGATAGATGTGACTTATGAACTCTTGGCATTAGACAATCATAATAAGAATAACGATCATCTAAGATTCAGAAGTCATGAACGATCTGTAGCGTTTGAAGGTAGTAACCTAATTATCTCCGAAATCGTATCTAATGATAATTGTTGAGGAACTCAACAGTCGGTTGAGGGTATCCGCTATCATAATTGATAATCGTTAGAGAAAGTTGAGGGTGAATTTTAAGTTGAGGATTATCTGTTTGGCTGGTGCATACCACGTTGTCACGGGCCTAAGACTTTATAATCGAAACTAAACCCCAAAATATCAGAGAAAATTAGTTTATGTCGAAAGTAAGTGTCCCTTCTCGCTTAAGGTTGAAAAGTATAATTCCTTATTACGGACCGTTCAAGCATTTAAGGGAGAACACCTTCGAGTGATCTGAGCACACAACAAAGAAACATGAGTTCATGCATAAAAATGGAAAATCCATTCATGATGGTGTTCAAAATCAATATATCAAAAGACTTTGATATGCTGAAAAAGAAATATTAAAAGAAAATCAAAGTCAAAGATAATTGGCGTATCAAGATGGCAAAGTCCTGAAAGTAATAAAGAATGCTGATTCATGATGTGCTCATAAAGAACTCAGATCATTCTTAGTGTGACGCCCTCTCGCAGCTTGAATTGTTTAATCACGACGTTCACACTGAACTATCAAGATTCTTGTCATCTGCAATATAGAGTTATACCTATTAAGACTGTAAGTTGGAAAGATACTTATCTAGATATACTCTAATTAAATATATATATATATATATATATATATATATATATATATATATATATATATATATATATATATATATATATATATATATATATATATATATGAAAGTTTATCTTTCGATTCCGTTTTCCATGTCAACTTGAACATAATGAAGTTAAGGGCCTTGAGATTTATTTCGTGTGACGACTGGTCATCAGGCAAGTCTTCTTTAACTGTAGACCAATCCCCGTGGTAAATAATGCGCCTATTCGGATAATCCAATATATTCTAAAATCTACCGTTTCAACTAGATTGAAGATTATCAATACACTAATAGAAGCCAAAGGCTGATAGGGTTATTCAAAATGCTGTGAGAACCATCCTGTTCAATTTGAATGAAATACATGGAAAGAGATAACGGAAAGTTACGTGTAATGAATTGACAACCTAATAAAAACACACAATCATAAGTGATGAAAGAATCAAGGATTAATGAACTTAGCGTGATCTCAAAAATCACTGCTTTATAGTGTTCAAGTAATTAATGCCAACATGATTGTCGAAGTGTCCGGAATGAATATGTTCATGTTTAATGAGGATTGATATCAGTAATTGCATGATAATAGACATAGACTGGATAATTATAATGAAGAACAGAAATTGATTCAATATGTCAGTTCTGATCCATTTTTAAATTGTTAATCATTTTACTCACAAAAAGAATGTGGATTTTTATGTTTGTTTATCTGTTTATTTATGTATTTTGCTTTGAAAACTGAAAAACAACAAAAAGATTTTAGTTTTGCATGTTATTGCATTTCATGGTAGAATGTCTTTTCTTTGCATATTTTTAGTTGCATGACATTATATTTCAAAAAAGCTATAAAGATTTTATCTTTTTCCTATTTTCAGATTAATTCTCTGAATATGCACTATTACATCTGAAAGAACCTTGTCGAGATCAAGATATTTTTGGCCACCAAATCCTTAAGTTAGAGGTTTATAGAGCTTGTGATTATTTGAAAGACTTTAAGTATTTAAGATATTAGTGAACTTAAGATGATATTACACTGTAGGCTTTACTCTTGGAACATAGAATGTTTAGAGTAATAACCTTATTTGGGTTAGGATTTTTGATCTACGTAAGTGTTGATGATCATTTCTTGAAGGATTAGTGATTTATGACTCACATTGTAAGTGTTAGTTAGCTCTAAGATTGCGAAACGAGTCGAAATTCTAAGTTTGTGAAAATTGAAAATTTGAAATTGCCTAAGTGGCTCACTCGCATGTTTGATGTGTGAACCGTACGAGTAACCACACGCGTGATGTTAACCGTACGGCTGACCTTGTTCTAAAATGTCCTAAGACAGCAGGGTCACATGCACGAGTGATTAGGTGAGACGCACGGTTGATGGTAGATCATGTGATCAACCGTACGGTTGATCACGAGAGTATAAATAGGGAGTGTTGAGCACAGTCGCTCACACTTGTGCTCCCAACTTTTTTTCCTCTCAAATTTCAACCTTCACCGATCACATTTTCCACCACAGCGTTTGTTTATCATGTTATTCCGATCTCAGCGCCACCTAATAGGTAAGATTTCATCGAGTTTTAGTCTGTTAATTTGATGTTTGAATGATTCGAAACCCTAAAGGTTTGTAACTCGAATTTTGTGTAATTGGTGCTTGTTTTGATCATTCTTTGTTATTGTTTTGAGTTAAAGGGATCCTATACATGCTATTGTGATGTAAATCGGTCCCTAAAATGATCAAACATGTAATTTGTGGAATTTAAAAAGGCATTTAATAAGGGTTTCATCAGACATGCATGAGTGATATCACTCGCACACGTGAGACATGACTCGCACTAGTCAGTACACGGTTGATGATCAACCGTGTGAATCATTGAGCTCACTTGTTAAATTTGATTTAGTTGCTCACTCATTTGACTGAGCTGACACGTGTGATTACACGCACGAGTCACCACACGGTTGACTCACTAGCTTATAAATGTTGCCTCAACCGTGTACATTGTCTGAAACCATATTACAACTCAAATGTGTCAACAGTGGCACGAGTGACTATATCACTCGCACGATTGATCTCTCAGCCGCACGTGTGACATTATCACTCGCACGGTTTATCATGTTAATATGTTTATGACACTTTATGCAAATGCTTTGATATTTTATGATATGTGGGTCGTATTTCTAACATTTTTGTTAATGTTTCAGTTTGTTAAGATATCATCAAATGGCAGAACAACAAGTCAACGTTCCAGTTGTTAATGTAGAAGGACATGGGGATCAACAAGCTAATCCACAAGCTAATCCTCAAGCTAATCCTATCAACCCACCAGTTCAGCAAGAGATTCCTCTGAAGAAGGGTGAACTGAACAATCAAGTCGCTCTCTATGACACTACTTTAGAGAGAGGTGATCATTTTACAGAGATTATAGCTTTCCTTCAGAGATCAAGGATACACACTGCTATTTCTACTCCATGCACACCATTCTACAGCCATCAGAGAGAATTCTGGAGAAACGCTGTACTGGATGTATCTGAAGATAATGCTAAGCTTGTTAGTAACGTTCAAGGACATGAGATCACTGTTTCTAAGGAAGTGATAAGAAGGATTTTAGGTTTCAATGACGAAAACTGTTCTCACATGACGATAAGTCGAGAAAGAATTCATGGTTGTTTTAAGAGATGTGCTTATTCTGGTTACCTAATTGGTAATTCTGAGTTAGTGAAGACATGTCTACCACCACAGTTTAGGTATCTTGCTCATGTGATCATGCATTGTTTAAGTAGATGCAAGTCTGGTTTTGATAAGTTGAACGAGAAAGTGCAGAGTATGTTTGTGGCACTTGTCTTAAAGGCACCATACGATTTCTCAAGGTTTGTTCTACACTACTTCAAAGCGAATCTTTTCAGTTCTACTCAGAGATATCTCATTTATGCCCGTTTTCTTCAATTGATCATTAATGATGCTGCACCTGATCTACCTAAGCTTGAAGAGGATATTATTCACCTAAAGCCAATGAATCCGACAACTTTTCGAAGATTGGAGGAGACAATGAATGAGGATTTAAGGCCTGACTTTAAAAGAAAGCTCATTTGTCATTTAATCAAGGAGAACTATCGATGTCCAGCAGGTAATGCTTGGAGGAATGAGGATTCAGACTCTAACTACGAAGTTACCGATGAGGAAGGTGAGGATGATAATCAGAAAGCTACCGGTAATGTTCAAAGAGGAGGTAATGTTGATGATGAGATTATCGAGGGTGATGATGAAGCGACAGAGGAGGATGTCAGCTTCATTCAGAGGAAAAGGAAAGGAAAGGATCCTATGACCTCAGAATAACTCAAGAAGAAAGAGAAAAGAACAAAGTATTCTTATGAGTCACCTCAGAAGTCATCACAGGGAGGTTCAAAACAAAAAACTCAGAGGAAACCATCCGAGTTTATGAAGGATGCAAGAGCTGCTGTTATCTCACCAAAACCTGCCACAACAACACCTCAGGTCACATCAGACGAATACAAGACACAACAAAATCTACTGATGTCTTTGATCACGAAAATAACCAATCTGGAAAATCAAGCTACTGAGGAGAAGAAGATTAGTAATGCTAAGATTGAATCGTTGGTGGAAGAGAACAAGAGGTTATCTGATAGGTTGGACCGATAGAAGAGTAAGACAGATAAATTGAAGAAGAAGTTTTTGGCGATTAAGAGTGAGAACAAGGAGAAATTGAAGAAGTTGAATGAAAGAATCGAACAGCTAACCTCTGGTAAAACAAAGTTGATTAAAGAGAAAGGAGAAGAATTTTCTTCTGATTTGGGAAATGATGATGAGAAAGACTGAAAAAGTTTTAATGAATATGGTGAGGTCTTTACTGCTGAATATTATATGAATTATTCAAATGTTTTTAATAATGCAGAAAAGGGGGACGTTCCACCAAGTGATTTTCCAATGGAACAGCTTGCTGCTCTGGCATACGATAGCGAAAACGATACAGAGGATGCAGAGACAGCTGAAGCTGAAAACAAGGCTCCACAAGAAGAGTCATTTTCAAGTATCCCTCCCGAATCAATCCAAAATATCAACTTAAGTGATTTCGATAATTTGTTTGCTGATGAGAAGAGTGAAGATTCTGTTGGTAAAGATAGTCTGAAAGAGGATGTGATTATTGAGTCCGAGGATAAAATTGTGACAGAATCTGATGATGATGAAGAAGAAGAAGAAGAAGAAGAAGTTGAGATTGTTATGCCTTCGCTTGAGCCATACTCGCATCCGTCACTCAACACCTTAAGTGACTTCTTCAATCTGAGTAGTGAGGAGAAAAGAAAGAACTTAATTGAGTTAGAAAAGGCGATGAAGGAATACAAAGAACAAGTGAAAGAAGTGGATGTTATGATAGAAAGGAACAAGAAGATCCGACATGAGAAACTGCTCGTTGAGAAAGAAAGAAAGAAAAGAAACTAAATTGAAAGATAAGAAACTCCGATCCGAACAAGCCGAGGCAGAGGGATGGAATGAGATTAAGAAATGGTTTATACGTGATAGGGTTAAAGGGAACAGAAACATTGTAGAAGACGAGATCCGTCAGAGTTGGTGGAAACAAATCATTGTTAGCCCTGATCAGTTGAATAAGCCAGAACTTGAGCCGAAGTTTGTTAGTTTCTACAAAAGGGGAAAGAGAACCAAGAATTATTCCAAGGGTAAAATACTGAGTTGGGGTTACTTCAAGGAGATCAATTGTTTCGCGATCAAGAGGGAAGGAGGAGTTTATTACTTGGCACGTCCTAGTCACTTCAAAACTCTGCCGTACTTCGAGATCATGCAACTTGCTAAGCTGAAGATGTTGAACGCTGAAGATTATGACCTTTCTAGGTGGTTTCAGAGAAAACTCAGATATGAGTATAAAACAGGGAAATGGGACATCTTTAAGTCAACAGCCGCCAGGTTTTCCATGTACCCGACAAAGAGAAATTCTAAAGGTGGACCTGTACGCGTTGTTAAGTTCCGTCCAGCCAAGTACATGAAGTAATCTCCATTGATGCCCTTACCCAAGGATATATGCAAAAACTTCAGATGGTGGTTCTATGATGAGTTGTCAGAGGAAGTAGTGATCTTGACTACGATTGAGACAGAAGATGGAAGCATACAGTTCGACAATGTGAGGATTCTAGATCCCATGTGGCTGAGGAACTTATTGAGATTTGATGTGGAGACTCTTCGCCGGCATCACATTACTTTTAGAGATGATCGAAAAGAGGAAGCTATGAGATATCAACGTGTGATCGATGTCTACTATGCATACCTCAACAGAAACAGTGATGCTCAAAG
Source organism: Rutidosis leptorrhynchoides (assembly GCF_046630445.1). Taxonomy (NCBI): domain Eukaryota; kingdom Viridiplantae; phylum Streptophyta; class Magnoliopsida; order Asterales; family Asteraceae; genus Rutidosis; species Rutidosis leptorrhynchoides. The sequence goes on from NC_092333.1 coordinate 138,584,658, forward strand.
CTCAAACCAAGTTCATGCCAGCTGATCTATATCGGATACTATGTTGCTCGTGTGTATTTTGTTTTTTTATGATGTATTTAAGCGAGAGAGAGAATCTGGATATGTACTTGATGTTAAACTGATGTTACTTGTGGACTTATATGTATTTCATGGATGTTTAATTTATTGTAATCGATGGTCTAGGTCCTAGGGGGGTTGTTGATGCATTTTATGTAAGTCCCTAGACATCTAACCTACGTCCATTGCAGGTACTTCAGTTTATAGGATACCATGATCGCTCGTTATTATCTTATCTGTGTTTGTATGTGGTTACATGTACTGCAAGATCGCGATATGGATATTTGACTATGTTAGACTTAGTCAGACATGCGAGTGAAGTCTCACTGGTACGGCTGACAGGCTCATACGCACGGTTGATGCTGGGCTAAGTCACAATTATAACCTAAATGAGAACACACGAGTGAGTGATCACCCGTACGGCTGATGAAGTCAAATCGTACGTGTGATGGATGACTCGTACGGGTGAGTTAACAGCAGCGGTATTGATGTTAAAGCTAAGGGGTATAAAATACTATTAAATTTTAGCAGAAAATACTATTAAATACGATACAATTTTACACAAGATATTTATTTATTTATAGAATGGATATACTTAAACCTTGCTACAACACTTATAGGCAGTGTACCTAATCGTACAGTAGTGTAGTTTTTAGTAAGTCCGGTTCGTTCCACAGGGAAATCTTTAAACAAAGCTCAACGCTATATTAGTTTACTTTTATAAAAATACAAACATATATATAAGTAATATTATTATTATAAAGGGGGGTTTTTACCGTTTAATGACCGGTTTGTCGATTTTAAGACTTTAGTCGCAGTTAAAACCTAATGTAAAATATAAAATAAATACAAGACTTAAATTAAAGCTTAAAGTAAATAACAATAATGAAATTGCGAATAATAAAAGTGCGATAAACTTGCGATAATTAAAAAGTACGATAATTAAAAGTGCGATTAAATAACAATAAATAAAAGTGCGATAATTAGAAGTGCAATTAAATATAAAATAAAGGAAATTAAATATGAAATAAAAGAATTATGCTTATTTAAACTTCCGTAATCATGATGTTTGACGTGTTGATTTTAGTTTTATGCCCATGGGTTAATTGTCCTTTGTCCTGAATTATTTAATATGTCCGTCTGGTTTTTGTCCATAACAGTCCATCAGTCATAAATATAAATTGCAAGTGTCCTTGTCAAATTATTATTATACCCGAAGTTAAATATTCCAACTAATTGGGGATTCGAATTGTAACAAGGTTTTAATACTTTGTTTAATGAATACACCAGGTTATCGACTGCGTGTAAACCAAGGTTTTACTACTTTGTTAACAATTACACCAATTACCCTTGAATGTAATTTCACCCCTGTTTTAATTATTCTAGTGGCTATTAATCCATTCCCGTGTCCGGTTAAATGAACGATTATTCGTACATATAAATACCCCGCCCATCGTGTCCGATCGAGTGTATATGGTAATTTATAGGGACTCCCAATTGTAAATCTTTATATTAACATTAACAAACTTTCATTTAGTTAAACAAATATAAAGCCCATTAATAGCCCATAGTCTAATTTCCACAAGTGTCGTTCTTTTGTCCAAACCCCAATTATGGTACAAAGCCCAATTACCCAATTTTAGTAATTAGCCCAACATCATGATTACTTCGTTTTAAATAAGCATAATAATAACTTAGCTACGAGACATTAATATAAAAAGGTTGAACATAACTTACAATGATTAAAAATAGCGTAGCATTACACGGACAGAATTTCGACTTACACCCTTACAACATTCGCTAACATACCCTTATTATTAGAATTATAATTAAAATTAAAATTAAAATATAAATTATATATATATATCGTATATATTGAGAGAGAGATATATATTATATGTTTAAAACTCGGCAGAAAACTGGCTTTATATAGGACCTGACCAGCAATTTCACTCCATGCGACTCGCATGGATTTGTGCCTCTGGCCATGCGAGTCGCATGGCCACCCTGGATCCAGCCAAGTTGGTTTGTTTTCTTCTTGCCGACGTAATATAATAATAATATATAATATAATATATAATTATATATAATTATATATATATTATATTATATTCTTGTGCATAGTAGACTAGATATTTTTGGTCCGTTGCGTCGGGCGTTTCTTCTTGGCTCAGGTCCCGGTTCCGGATTTTCGGACGTCTTCGCGTATTATTTTATATCGTGTACTTTGCGTCTTGTAACTTGTACTCTTGTCATTTTGAGACGTTCCTCATCAATATTTTGAACCTTTTTAGTTGTATCTTGTACTTTTTAGCTCTTTGGACCTTTTTGTCTTCAATTTGTCGAATCTGCCTTTTGTCTTCACTTTTTAATATTTAAACGAATATTGCTTGTAAATCGAACAATACCAACTAAAATCTTGTCTTTCTTGGGGAATAATGCTATAAAATATATGTTCCTTTTTAGCCTTATCAATATCCCCACACTTGAGCGTTGCTTGTCCTCAAGCAATACAGTCTTGAAACACTTGAATCACTTCTTTATTCTTCATACTTTGTACATCAGTGACTTTGATATGGCGGTATAAATAATGATAGTAACGATAGAACCATGGTTAAAGGTGGGTGTGTCATCCACAGTTGCCTCGGGTTTAGGTCAACGACACTTGCAATCAAATAGCCGATTTACTTTCGGTTTCCAAAGCAAAGTGCACATTTGAAAGGCGGTTTACAGTCCCACATGACTATGAAAATGTAGATCCTTAAGGAAATTGGATCTTTATGAAAACATTTGATCTTTGAAAATTCAATCTAGCTTTTACCCTAGATAAGTTTTCTGGAATAACCCTTCATCGGTGTTGCAAAATATTTTTGTGGGTTTTGTGGGTTTCAGATTTGAAAATTTTAGCTTAACACTTGTGGTTTTGTGTTACCCACTTGCTAACCTTGTATTAGGAAAGCAACACGTCCAGTTTACTTGTCCCGTATATTACCTTTAGCAAACTACCGTCCGGTTGTAAAGGAAAGCGATGAACAAGCAACTGTTAAGGCAATGTCCCGTGACATGCTTTTGATTATGGTCTATAACGTGTCGGACGCAATTACTATCCTTTGTAGGAGCAATAGTAAAGTTCACCCTTATAATTTTTTGGTCTGGCACAAGGTCCTGTCTTCGACCAAGCTATGCAACCACCGTTCTTACGGTTGACACCCGATTTGGTTCAGGTGACCTAATGAATTCCAGGTGAATTCCTAGGATTTTACGTTCAATGGTAATGAACGCATTAAAAATGGGTTTTCAGAAAACAAATCGGTTTATAATTTGATCAAAATATTTTCTCGTTCAAGCTCGAGTTTAGATATCATTGAATTCCATGAGTTTGTAATTCTCAATCTTTAAAGTCAATCTCAAGGATTGAGTAATATCAGTCTTAAAAGCTGATTTTTAATCTTTAAGGAGATTATCCTTTCTGGGGATCTGATTCATTAGTCTTATCAAGCTAATTTGCACGGTGCCCCCCCATTGTACGAGATAAATCCTTCTCATGGTTAGGATAAATCTGACCACTTGGCGACCCTGTTTGATGCTGAGGTCCGTGGATTTCCAGCCGATTTTAGTGATGACTTTTCTAGATTTTTTGTCAACCTACAGCTGGTCTGGACGACAACTTCATGACCTAAATCAAGAAGCGCGTGTCTTTTTCGGAAGACTTTACTTCGTTTTAAATGATGGAATTGATTCATCGTGTAGATCCATCTCTCTTCGATAGTTTCATTGGATAAAACAGTTGATTATTGTTCAAAGCAAAAGTATTTTTAAAAATTTGTTACAGATATATGTGACATATGTTTAAAATAACTTGGTAAATTTTCCCACACTTGGCTTTTTATTTTTCTTTTTATCGTCCTCTATTCTATTTTAAATGAATTTTGACAATTTAGTTTGTTTCTTAATTTATGTTTTTTCTGAGATAACAATAATTTCGGTGTTAAAACCTAGTTTTATCGTTCATAAATATGTATAAACATGATTTGAATTCATTTAATTGAAAAATTTTACTAGAATTGGGTAGTCAGTATATAAGACTAGGGCTGTTCTTTTTTTATCAGAGAGCACTAGATTCTAATACAACTACTGCTTTACTAGTATTTTTAATGGTAACCAAGTGTATAAAGTAAAAATTTTTAAAATCCTAAAGAATTTAACCCCTTCCCACACTTAAGATCTTGCAATGCCCTCATTTGCAAGAAATTAGTAACAATTTAAATTATTGAGGGTGATTTGTGCGAAAATGATTAAATTTTTACCAAAGTTTCCAAATATATTGGTGTTTGTTTGCTGAATGATAAATGGTGCACGTCATTTGTTCATTCCGTCTTGTTGTTATTTCACATATATTTTGCATCTTGTCGTCAAAATTACTTGCTTTTGCTGAACTTAATGCCAGTCTTTGAAAACGCGTTGTTTTATCCTGTTTTGTGCATAACATAAAATACATACAATACAAATATAATCATACATGTAATTTGAAATGGAACTTTGGCATCCCACTTTCAAACTATTAGAAAAATATTAGTACACAATAATAATAAGAATATCAAACATTACATAAACGTAATAAAATGTTAAGTGTTTAAAATAATAAAAATATAAATTACCAACTTATCTCTACTGATCAGGAGGTGGGTTAGGAGGATAATTAGGATAAGGATCCCAATTCATGTTTGCGTCCGGGTTCCATGGCTGATTATAGGTGAACTGGTATGCTGCGTCATAATCATATGAATCATAGGGTGGTCTCATTTCTGGCTGATGTGCGGGATAGTATGCGGGTCGGGTCGGATAATACATCTCGCCAGGCTGCAACTGGCTTATAATTTGGCGCTGATGATAATCCCATCGGCCATGCTCTCGTTGCCGGGAATGCTCGTAGTCATTCCGACGTTGCCATGCCTCGTACTGCATATGCCTATCATAGTTCGTCATGTATTCATCCTCCATACGAACGCCTAAATCAAGAGCAGTCTCCCGAACAACTCCTATAATGTTGTTCGCCTCCTCCATCTCGTCATCCGAACCTCTTTCTACCTGTCGCTGAGGTCCCTCGTATCTATATACCCGACCACGTCTCATCAATAATACCCTTGCACCGTGATAAAGGTTTGAACTTATAGTTTCACCTTCGTCCTCTATTTCGTTCATTGGACCCCCTTGGTGCTTATCCACACCTAAATACTCTCCAATGAGAGTAATGAAAATACCACCACCTATAATACTCCCCGATTTCATCCCTGAAACTACATTAGCAAGATAATAACCAACACAATAGGGAATGTTAACGAAACTCCTCGGGTCTCTAATACACTTGAGGTAGAACAAATCGTTTACGGTCAATTTCTCCTTATTCTTACCCCTTTGTGTAATTGTGTTCGCTAAGAATCTATGAATCACCCGGAGTTCAGCTCTGTCTATATCTAAGTATGTATGATTTCCACTGGCGTGAAATTCATTAAAGTGGGACATACGCCTCCAGACGGCGTTAATATCAAATTCCCTATCTATCCTTTCTCCTTGGGCAATCAGGCTATTACAGTCGGGGCTCAAAAGTTCAGCAGGGGTGTAAATCTGTAAAGCCCTGGCTAAATCTATCATGGACATTCTGTACATGCGTCCACCTAACAGAAATCTAATAAAGCTTCTATCATCTATCCTCCTAACATCACTGTTTAACTTAATAGTACTAAGTAATTCTATACACCATTCCCTATATATGGTTCTACGAATGGAAAATAGGCGCATCCAATCGTTAAACTGAGAATTACCATACCTTTGCACCAATAATTCCCGAATCGGTTCGGCAAGGTCAACTGTTTCCAAAGGTACCCAGTCAATTGCCCTTGGCATTTCAACAACCTTAAAGTAGAGAATGTGCATGTTCTTTTGATAATCTGGATACTCTATCCAACATCGATCAAATCTCAGATTTGGGTGTAACTGATCTTCATTAATGTCTAAGCTCAGAATCATTTGATGTGGAGCGAATTAACGAAACTGATTCATGAATAATTGATCTTGATCGTGATATGGAATATGTTGATCCTCATGTTGTTCTTCTTCTTGTTGCATATGTTGTTCTTGTTCATAAAATATTTCCGGTTCGGGCTCTGGTTGTCTGGACGATGATGCACCGTCCGTATCTGTATTTCTCTGCAAAACACATTAAACACAAAATTTGTGCATCCAAATATGCATTAGTGTTAGCAAAATAATAACTTGAAACAATTATGATGACATGTTCAATTCATAACACATTTTATACACATTTTCTTAACAATAACAATTCTACACTTTTACATACGAAAATGTGTACAATGTTTTATCACATTTAAACTCTTAACCATGTCAACAATAATCATTATAGCAATTAAACACTTGTTACATGGCATTCAAATCAAACTAGTGCTCATTTTCATATTTTTGTCAAGTCTACACTTTGTCAAATATGCATATACGAAAAATGTACATCAAGTTCATAAGCATTTATCTCAAATAATATGCCAAAATAATCACTACTAGCAATGAAACAAGTTTCAAATGGCCTTTATATCAAATTATCCAAGTTCATGAATTTTTAGACTTAAAAAGTCTACTTTAATTCTCAAAATCATGTTTAGGCTCAAAGTTTGGATCAATTAACTACCTAAACATGTTACACTACTTAATTTAGCAACAATTCATGACAAAAATCGGCCATAACCTGTTTATATCAAAAAGCCCCAAATTGCTCAAGAACACAAACCCTAGATTCTTAAAATTTTGAAGTTTTTAGCTTCAATTCATGTTAAATAGCTTCTATCTAGGATATACATGCATAATATAACAACAATTTAGCTCTAATTACACCTAAATTTAACAAAATCAAAATATAAAATTTCTAGCTCAAGAACACAAAATTTCGAATTTAAAGAGATTAGGGGTGAAATCTTTACCTTTCTCCTGAAGGGGTTGAGACTACTGAATCTAGGCATAATTGTTGTGAAGTTTTGCAAGAAATTTGGTGAAAAATGATGAATTTTTGAGAGGGTTTTGGAGTAAGTTCGTGTTTGTGTATGTGTGTTGTGAAAAAGAGCAGCTCGACTGAATAAATTGATCCTGACCAGATTTCTTTATCCATGCGAGTCGCATGGCTTCCTGCCCATCCCCATGCGACTCGCATGGGGGTATTTTCCAGGTATTTTTTTTTTTTTTTTTTTTTATATAAAAACCTTATACTTTTAAAACATAAAATTTAATAAAATTTTAAAAATTTTGTTTCTTTTTAAGACGAGGTCGTTTCGGGACGATGCCCTAGTCCGTCCTTCGACAAAATTTTAAAATTTTGTCATTTTCAAGCGATTGTTTTAAAAGCTTAGATTTTTGGATTTTTTAATTTTTTTGGCATACTTTAAATCAAAAAGATTAAAAATAATGATAATAAAAGTTCTCGTCCCTCCCTCGGGTAAAGCAATTTCGGTTCAAAGACCTAGTCTTCAACTTACGACGAATTTTAAAAATCATATTCTTAACTTAATGAGATAAAGTAAATTTTTGTTTTTAAATTCACACAACTTAAATATAAAATTCAAAATTAATATTAAAAATTCACACCAAACTTAATTTAAAAATTCATAAATTTAAAAATTTATATTAATTTTTCAAATATTTTAAAATTTTAAATATATTGTTTTTACAAAGTTTACAATATTAATTTAAGATTTAAATATTAATTTTAAAAACATGGTAAAAATAAAATTAAAAATCTTTTTGTCTTTTTATCCCACTTTAATCAATCAAATATTATCAAAAATATGCGCCCCTCTTTTCGGTAAAGTAATTTCGGTTCCAAGACCTAATTTAACTCATGACGAATTTTTGAAATATTTTGGGTTGATTGATTAAAGATATTTATACCTTAAGAATAAACGTTAAATTTCGCAGTGATGTAATAAATTTTTGAATGATATCAATAATTTCGGTCGCCAAACCTAATTTTATTCAATACCAATTTAATACTTTTTAGCGAACAAATTAGCGTTTATTATCAAAAGGTTAAAAATAAAAATAAAAATAAAAACTGTACAGACATACCTGTGAAATAGATTTCTTAGTTATATGATCTATTATATTCATAAGATAGTCGGTTTAATTGATTTTCCATGGCTACATAGGCGTAACCTCGAGCATTCAGTGTCTTTTCTTCTAAACATATGAACGGTCCGTCTCTGCATAAAGTAACAAATTCGGTATTTGAATAGGTTTGATTATTTGAACATTTACCTCCATGTGACCATTTTCCGCATTTGTGACATCGTTCTAGGTGTCGTGCTCTTCTTTTCGCTGCGGATTTTGATTTTCCTTTACCAAATTGTAACTTATTATCTTCGCATCTGGATTCTTTTCTAACTCCGTCCATTCTTTCTCTGATTACTGATACTATTTCACTCGGTAGTATGTCATTATTACGTTTAGTGATCAAAGCGTGTAGCATTAGACCATGGTTTAGTTCACAGGCAGTCTTCATTTCGTAGAAACCTAAAAAAAAATAAAATTCAGAATGGGGGGAGAAGACTAGTTCTTTAGGGTCTGCTAGGGAAAGACCATACGTGTTCCATTTTCGAGAACTACACGAAAACAGACAATCTAACTCTAACAGAAATACATATTATCCTTTAAAGACTTGATTCTCCCCACACTTAGTTAGCTGTGGTGTCGAAATTGTGATTAACTTCGTTGTCGACTTCCATCGGACCATGTATGTAATGTTTAACTCTGTGACCATTAACTTTAAATTCTATCCCATTTGAATTTATTAATTCTATCGTTCCGTATGGGAAAACTCTTTTGACTATGAATGGTCCAGACCATCTTGATTTCAATTTTCCAGGAAATAGCTTGAATCGTGAATTGAAAAGAAGAACTCTGTTTCCTTCTTTAAATTCTTTTGAACTTCTGATTCTTTTATCATGCCATTTCTTCGTTCTTTCTTTATAGATTAACGAATTTTCGTATGCTTCATGTCTTAATTCTTCTAATTCGTTTAGTTGACTTAATCGTAGACGTCCGGCTTCATGTAAATCAAGATTACATGTCTTCAAAGCCCAAAATGCTTTGTGTTCAATTTCTACTGGAAGATGACATGCTTTTCCATAAACAAGTCTAAAAGGTGTGGTTCCAATTGGAGTTTTGTAGGCTGTTCTAAAAGCCCAGAGTGCATCCTCCAATTTAATGGACCATTCCTTCGGATTTGATCCTACGGTTTTTTCTAGAATACGTTTTAAAGCTCGGTTGGTATTTTCAACTTGTCCACTTGTTTGTGGATGATATGCGGTGGAGATTTTATGAGTTACTCCATATCTTTTAAGAACTTTCTCAAGTTGATTATTACAGAAATGAGTACCCCGATCACTTATTAAAGCTTTCGGTGTTCCAAACCTTGTAAAAAGACGTTTTAAAAAGTTGACTACAACTCGTGCATCGTTAGTTGGGAGAGCTTGTGCTTCCGCCCATTTAGATACATAATCAATGGCTACGAGTATATATAGATTATTATGAGATTTTGGAAATGGACCCATAAAGTCAATACCCCAAATGTCAAATACTTCACATACTTGGATGACATTTTGTGGCATTTCATCACGTTGACTTATTTTTCCGGTCCTTTGACATGCATCACAGGATTTGCAAAGAAGGTGTGCGTCTTTGTAAATTGTAGGCCAATAGAATCCAGCTTCATAAACTTTTCTTGCTGTTAGTTGAGGCCCATAATGCCCTCCTGTTGGTCCTGTGTGACAATGGTTTAATATTTTACTAGCTTCATCTTCAAATACACATCGGCGTATTATTCCATCGGGACAACTTTTAAACAGATGTGGATCTTCCCAGAAATAGTGTTTTATATCACTGAAGAATTTCTTTTGTCTTTGGTACGATAATCCTTTTTCAAGGAATCCACAAACTAAGTAGTTTGCATAGTCTGCAAACCATGGGATTTCTTTATAATCTATCTTCAATAGATATTCATCAGGAAAGTTGTCTTGTATGGCCGATTCATTTAGAACTTCTAATTCGGGATTTTCAAGACGAGAAAGATGATCAGCGGCGAGATTTTCTGCTCCTCTTTTATCTCGGATTTCAATATCAAACTCTTGTAAGAGTAAGATCCAACGGATTAATCTTGGTTTAGCATCTTGTTTTGAAAATAGGTATCTAAGAGCAGAATGGTCGGTATAGACCACCGTTTTTGCTAAAACGAGATATGCTCGGAATTTGTCAAAAGCAAAGACAATAGCAAGGAGTTCTTTTTCAGTAGTTGTATAGTTCGTTTGTGCTCCTTGTAACGTCTTACTAGCATAGTATATAGGTTGAAATCGTTTTTCAATCCTTTGTCCTAAAACGGCTCCCATTGCAAAATCACTTGCATCGCACATTAGTTCAAATGGTAGATTCCAATTTGGTGTTATCATGATCGGCGCATTAGTGAGTTTTTCTTTAAGAATATTAAAAGATTTGATACACTCATCTGAAAAGATGAATGGCGCATCCTTTTCTAGGAGTTTATTCATAGGAGTGGCAATTTTAGAAAAATCTTTTATGAAACGTCGGTAAAAACCGGCATGCCCTAGAAAACTCCTAACTCCTCTAACATTGGTGGGATGTGGAAGTTTAGCAATTACATCTACTTTAGCTCTATCCACTTCAATTCCTTCTTTTGAAATTTTATGTCCAAGAACGATGCCTTCTTTAACCATGAAATGGCATTTCTCCCAATTAAGTACTAGATTTGATTTTTCGCATCTAATTAGCATTCGTTCCAGATTAACTAGACATGATTTAAATGTATCACCGAAGACTGAAAAGTCATCCATGAATACTTCCATGCATTCTTCTATCATGTCGTGAAAAATTGCCATCATGCACCTTTGAAAGGTTGCAGGGGCGTTGCAAAGTCCAAATGGCATGCGTTTGTAAGCAAAAGTACCATAAGGGCACGTGAATGTGGTTTTCTCTTGATCTTCGGGTGCTATTGGAATTTGAAAATATCCGGAAAATCCATCTAGAAAACAATAGTAACTATTTCCGGCTAATCTTTCCAACATTTGATCTATGAAAGGTAAGGGAAAGTGATCTTTTCTGGTGGCGTCATTTAATTTTCTATAATCAATACATACACGCCATCCTGTTATAGTCCTAGTAGGAATAAGCTCATTTTTCTCATTTGTAATGACAGTCATGCCACCCTTCTTAGGCACGCATTGAACTGGGCTTACCCATGGACTATCAGAAATTGGATATATCAAACCTGCATCTAGCAGTTTAATAATCTCTTTCTTAACTACATCTTGCATATTAGGATTTAGTCTTCGTTGGCGTTGCACATACGTTTTATGACCTTCTTCCATAAGGATTTTATGTGTGCAATACGAAGGACTTATTCCTTTAATATCATGAATCTTCCATGCAATGGCTGGTTTATGAGCTTTCAACACAGAAATGAGTTGTGATTTCTCATTTTCAGTAAGAGAAGACGATATTATTACAGGTAATTCAGATTCACCTTGTAAATAAGCGTATTCCAAATGGTTTGGAAGTGGCTTTAACTCTAATTTCGGAGGTTCTTCTATCGATGATTTATATCGATATCTGTCTTCTTCTTTTAGCATTTGAATTTCTTCTGTTGTTGGTTCATATTCATTAGCTATAAGTGTAGCTAACATTTCAGCTTTATCAATTGGTTCATTACCTTCTCCTAAAGAACATTCTCCTGTTCCTTGTAATTCTGGAAATTCTTCTAATAATTCTGCATGTGCATCTATAGTTTGAATATAATAACATGTATCATCTGCAGATTGTGGTTGTTGCATTGCTCTATCAACTGAAAAGGTAACACTCTCATCCTCTATACTTAGGGTCAGTTTCTTACCGAACACGTCTATCATTGCTTTAGCCGTGTTTAAGAATGGTCTTCCTAATATGAGAGGAACTTGAGAATCTTCTTCCATGTCCAAAACAACAAAATCTACTGGAAATACTAAAGTACCAACTTTAACTAGCATGTTCTCCATTATCCCTCTAGGATATTTTATTGATCTATCGGCTAGTTGTATGCTTATTCTGGTTGGTTTCAATTCTCCAAGGTCTAGTTTAGCGTATAGTGAATACGGCATTAGATTTATACTAGCACCTAAGTCTGCCAATGCTTCTATTGAACTAAGACTACCCAGAAAACATGGAATTGTGAAACTTCCTGGATCAGATAGTTTTTCTGGTATCTTATTCAACAGCACTGCTGAACAATTAGCATTCATAGTAACAGCCGAGAGTTCTTCCATTTTCTTTCTATTTGAGATTAGATCTTTCAAGAATTTAGCATATCTTGGCATTCCTGAAATCACATCAATGAAAGGAAGATTTACATTTATCTGTTTAAACATATCCAAGAATTTGGATTGCTCGGCTTCAAGTTTTTCTTTCTTCATTTTACTCGGGTAAGGAAGTGGTGGTTGGTATGGTTTAACATAAGGTTTATCCTTAACTGTGTTATTTTCATTAACCTTTTCAACTACCGGTTCTTTTTCCTTATCTTGATCAGGTTGTGGTTCTTGTGGAGTAGGAATAGTTTCATCGGAAGTTACAGGTATTTCAGGTGATTTAAGTGTTGTACCACTTCTTGTGGTAATGGCTTTAGCTGTTTCATTCCGTGGGTTAGCATTTGTATCGCTAGGTAGACTTCCCGGTTTTCTTTCACCTATTAACCTTGCTAGGTTACTTACTTCTTGTTCCAGATTTTGAATAGAAGCTTGTTGATTTCTAAATGCTTGAGCATTTTGTTCATTGGTTTGTTTCTGAGATGTGAAAAACTGCGTTTGAGTTTCAACTAGCTTCGTCATCATATCTTCTAAATTTGGTTTTTTATCATCGGTTTGTTGTGGTGGTTTGTTTTGAAAATTAGGTCTTTGCTGATTGTAAGTATTATTGGATACTTGTTGATTGCTAGGACCTTGTTGGTTGTTGTATGGAATATTTCGGTTATAATTCTGGTTTTGATTGTAAATCGGTCTTGGCGGTTGATAATTATTCTGATAATTATTTCCAGGCCTTTGGTTTATGTATGAAATATTCTCTCTTTGTTCCATTGTTAATTCAATACTTAGACAATCTTTTGTCAAATGTGGTCCTCCACACTGCTCACAACTAATTCGTATAGCATGAATATCTTTAGTCATCTTTTCCATTCGTCTCTCGAAAGCATCTATCTTTGCGGAAATGGAATCTAAGTCATGACTAGAATCGGCTCTAGCTGCTTTAGATGATCTAATGATATCTTTTTCTTGGTGCCACTCATGTGAGTGGGAAGCAGTATTATCAATAATTTTGTAAGCATCAGTTTCGGTTTTCTTCATAATAGAACCACCAGCTGCTATATCTATGTCTTTCCTTGTAGTGATGTCGCATCCTTGGTAGAATATTTGTACTATTTGACAGGTGTCTAAACCATGTTGCGGACATCCTCTTAATAACTTTCCATATCTTGTCCACGCCTCATATAGAGTTTCATTTGGTTTCTGTGTGAACGTAACAATTTCTGCTTGAAGTCTTACGGCTTTAGATGCAGGAAAGAATTGTTTAAGAAATTTATCAATTAAAACGTCCCATGTATCAATCGCCCCTTCAGGTAACGATTCCAACCAATCTTTGGCTTCTCCCTTTAAAGTCCAGGGAAATAACATGAGATATATCTGTTCATCCTCCACTTCTCGGATTTTAAATAGTGTGCAGATCCTATTAAAGGTACGTAGATGTTCATTTGGATCTTCCTTCGGCGCACCACTAAATTGGCATTGATTAGTCACCATGTGTAGAATTTGTCCTTTGATTTCATAATCTGGCGCATTAATGTCTGGATGAGTAATTGCGTGACCTTGGCCAGTGCGTTTAGCTCTCATTCGGTCTTCCATACTTAAAGGTTCCAGATTCTCCATAATTAAATTTGTTGAATCGGTATCACTAGATGCTTCTGATTTAATAGTTCGTTCCTCAACAATCTCTGTTTGAATGATTGGTGGTTCCGGAGGAAAGTTTAATGGTTCAGGATCTATGAACCGTTCCTGAATATTCTCTGGATTCTCAATTGTGAGGTTGGGTTCAAAAAATGGATTATCGGAAATTTGAACTGAAGTACTTGGTCGACTAGATGACGATTCTAAAGAAAAATCAACGGCGGTTATATTTGCTAAACGATGTCTTGATCGAGTTACAGGCGGTGAACGTACAAAAGGTGATGAACGTCTTGCTCGGTGCATTCACTGAATATCTTATTAGTTTTTAAAAGGAAAGAAAAATTATAATAAGTTATCCAATCAATAGACTTTTCTGATTTTGCCCACGTTTCGAATAGCCAAAAGATGCAGCAGAGGGGCAGGATTCGTTTGGTCTCAATATAATTGAGGACTGTTTGGCTCCAATAACCCGGTCCACGTACAAATCCAACTATTACTACGAACCAGAAAATTTTGATGTCTATCAATTTAACCACTTAAAATAAATTTTCGTAATTTTAAGAAATTTAGATAAGAAGTAGAAAAAATTCTAAGTCCTAAAACTAGAATAGCGAGAAATAAGAAAGAAAAAGAGTTCGTCGAAAAAAAAAATCGAAAAAGGAAAAATAATGGTTGAAAAATAAAAGGTGACGGAAAAATAAAAGAAACTTATAAAAACTTAAAAATACTTAACTAACCTAACCTTATTACTACAACTAACTTAAAATTATAATCGCAAATTGAAATTACTAATTGGAATGATAATTGGTACATAGTAAAAGGTCTAAAAATATTAAAGCTTACAGGAAAACTAAATCCCAAAAGGAAATAACTTAAAAAGAAACTAAAACTTAAAAAGGCGTCGCAAAATTCTAAAGCACCTAAATCTTAGTCTAAAGAAAAAGCACTTAAGGAATTCTACGGCAAAGCCTAAAAATCTAGGAGTAAAAATAATTATAGCAAAAACTAAGTTTAAAATTAAATATGAGCTAAAAATACAAATATTACGCTACAACGATTAAAAAGGGACAAAATATTAAAAGTTATAAAAAGTTATAAAAATATTAGATTTTATAAAAATATTATATTTATATTTTTTTATATTATAGTATTAAGTAAATAAATAATAAAACTTAAACAAAAGTAAAAATAACTAAATAAATTAAAAACTTTAATTATACTAATAATAATAGTTTTAGGGTTTTAGTAATAATAATTTAATAATATCCGTAATAAATGCGTGATTAGGGTTTGGATGTGGCCTGGTCAACCCCTTCATGCGAGTCGCATGGAATAAGGGGGTGGGTCATGCGACTCGCATGGACACCCTGAACTGGTTCAATTGGACTGGTTCAAATGACAGGTCACGTAATTATTTAATATTTATTTTTAATTTCTGTTTTATATATAATATAAGATATAAATATATAATTTAAATAAAAACTTAATAAATTACTAAAATAAAATACAAATACTTTAATATTTTGTAAATAATAAAGAAAAACTTAAAATACACTTTAAAATATATATTTTTTTTTTTGGTATCTTTTTAATTTTTATAATTTTTAAACAAAAATATATATATAACAAAAACTAATTAAAACTTAAAAATATTTTTTTTTTTTTATATTGACGTTTCGCTTCGGTGAGTCCCCGGCAGCGGCGCAAAAAATACTTGATGTTAAAGCTAAGGGGTATAAAATACTATTAAATTTTAGCAGAAAATACTATTAAATACGATACAATTTTACACAAGATATTTATTTATTTATAGAATGGATATACTTAAACCTTGCTACAACACTTATAGGCAGTGTACCTAATCGTACAACAGTGTAGTTTTTAGTAAGTCCGGTTCGTTCCACAGGGAAATCTTTAAACAAAGCTCAACGCTATATTAGTTTACTTTTATAAAAATACAAACATATATATAAGTAATATTATTATTATAAAGGGGGGTTTTTACCGTTTAATGACCGGTTTGTCGATTTTAAGACTTTAGTCGCAGTTAAAACCTAATGTAAAATTTAAAATAAATACAAGACTTAAATTAAAGCTTAAAGTAAATAACAATAATGAAATTGCGAATAATAAAAGTGCGATAAACTTGCGATAATTAAAAAGTACGATAATTAAAAGTGCGATTAAATAACAATAAATAAAAGTGCGATAATTAGAAGTGCAATTAAATATAAAATAAAGGAAATTAAATATGAAATAAAAGAATTATGCTTATTTAAACTTCCGTAATCATGATGTTTGACGTGTTGATTTTAGTTTTATGCCCATGGGTTAATTGTCCTTTGTCCTGGATTATTTAATATGTCCGTCTGGTTTTTGTCCATAACAGTCCATCAGTCATAAATATAAATTGCAAGTGTCCTTGTCAAATTATTATTATACCCGAAGTTAAATATTCCAACTAATTGGGGATTCGAATTGTAACAAGGTTTTAATACTTTGTTTAATGAATACACCAGGTTATCGACTGCGTGTAAACCAAGGTTTTACTACTTTGTTAACAATTACACCAATTACCCTTGAATGTAATTTCACCCCTGTTTTAATTATTCTAGTGGCTATTAATCCATTCCCGTGTCCGGTTAAATGAACGATTATTCGTACATATAAATACCCCGCCCATCGTGTCCGATCGAGTGTATATGGTAATTTATAGGGACGCCCAATTGTAAATCTTTATATTAACATTAACAAACTTTCATTTAGTTAAACAAATATAAAGCCCATTAATAGCCCATAGTCTAATTTCCACAAGTGTCGTTCTTTTGTCCAAACCCCAATTATGGTACAAAGCCCAATTACCCAATTTTAGTAATTAGCCCAACATCATGATTACTTCGTTTTAAATAAGCATAATAATAACTTAGCTACGAGACATTAATATAAAAAGGTTGAACATAACTTACAATGATTAAAAATAGCGTAGCGTTACACGGACAGAATTTCGACTTACACCCTTACAACATTCGCTAACATACCCTTATTATTAGAATTATAATTAAAATTAAAATTAAAATATAAATTATATATATATATCGTATATATTGAGAGAGAGATATATATTATATGTTTAAAACTCGGCAGAAAACTGGCTTTATATAGGACCTGACCAGCAATTTCACTCCATGCGACTCGCATGGATTTGTGCCTCTGGCCATGCGAGTCGCATGGCCACCCTGGATCCAGCCAAGTTGGTTTGTTTTCTTCTTGCCGACGTAATATAATAATAATATATAATATAATATATAATTATATATAATTATATATATATTATATTATATTCTTGTGCATAGTAGACTAGATATTTTTGGTCCGTTGCGTCGGGCGTTTCTTCTTGGCTCAGGTCCCGGTTCCGGATTTTCGGACGTCTTCGCGTATTATTTTATATCGTGTACTTTGCGTCTTGTAACTTGTACTCTTGTCATTTTGAGACGTTCCTCATCAATATTTTGAACCTTTTTAGTTGTATCTTGTACTTTTTAGCTCTTTGGACCTTTTTGTCTTCAATTTGTCGAATCTGCCTTTTGTCTTCACTTTTTAATATTTAAACGAATATTGCTTGTAAATCGAACAATACCAACTAAAATCTTGTCTTTCTTGGGGAATAATGCTATAAAATATATGTTCCTTTTTAGCCTTATCAGGTATATAAGTGTTATGTTCTTCATTTTAGGTTAAGCCTCTCTCACACACACACACCACTCAGATCTGGTTCCCTGAATCCGATCCTCTCTCAACCCAAATCACTCCAGGTAGTGAATAATAGCTCTAGGCATTAATCTAATCACATCCTTGTTGTGGTTTGACTAATTTAATCCCAAAAAGCTCCTAATATTCACTAGTTATGGTTTGATTCACTAATTCCGCCTTTTTATGAATTAAACCTGTTGATTTCGAAATTCCTAGTCAAGTTTCATCAAGATATGTGTGTGTGTGTGTGTGTGTATATATATATATATATATATATATATATATATATATATATATATATATATATATATAAATGGTAATTGGAAATATAATTAAAAAAATTATATGTTGTTGTTATTAAAAATTAATTATGTAAAATAAAATAAAAATAGGATATTATAATAATTATTATTTAAAACATATCTATATATAAATAAAGTATATTAAAAATAAATATTAAATGATTGTAATACTCATTTGATGTTCCGATTGATATTAAAAAAGTTAAATTCGAACTTATGTGATTTTAAAATAAACAGTGATCCGAAAATGAGTTATATAAGTTATAGGCTTATTAAAAATGTATTTATGAGCTAATTGTTAAATTTGAACACTTTTTATATTTTACCTAGGATAGAGCGCGGACAGTTGAGTTAATTTTTATTTAATAATTTTAAACAGTTAATTATACAATAATGACTTAAATAAATTAAGATAATTAATATAAAAAAATTGAAATTTTTCTGAAGACTTTTATCCACTGATTAACAACGGAGTACGAAATTTTATCCGTGAAGAAACTAACAAAACTGAGGCGGCTATACTATTATGACTACTGTTTCCTTTTAAATTATTACATGATATGATATATGATATTATATGTATATATATCATACGGATACTTTACATAAGAAACCAACAAATTCTTAACAAATTTTTCTTCCTTTTGCTAGTCAATAACCACACATCATACAACAAACCAACTCCTTTTCTGTTTCTAATTGACAACTACTGTTTCTAGTTGACAATCACACATGTTATATGCTTTATAATAAACTATTATTATTATTAATTATTAGTATTATAATTTACATATATATTAACCTACTGAGAAATAGAGAATCACCATTTCTTACTCTTTGGCTCCCTTCCTTCTTTCTGTTTATCTCTCGAGCACCACCACCACAAAACACCTATGACACCATCCTCATGCAACAACCACCAAGGATCTCCATTACTCTACAATCGCCATTTTTTCCATCACCTACGATTATAACTACTGTTATCATTATGCTTCGATTCTTGATTCACCAACAAACTAATAACGAAATGAGAAGTCCGAGTTATCTTCTCAACCCTCATACCACCACTTAATCGCAACCTTTGCTAATGGGTTTGTTGTCGAGACCAAAAAAAAAAAACAAACCCAATTTCGTTTGGCCAACCTATTGCTATTTTTTTTGTTTCCGTGATTGTTAAACCCACTTGCAAACCCCACCATTTAATGTTCGTTTCAGTTTAGTTTTGACCAAACCAAACACCACCATATCCGCAATAATCAATCTCATTATCTTCATCAAATTAAACAACAAACGATCACCATTTCTTGTACCATTGTATAACCCAAAACCCACCACTTTGATGATCATCGAATACCACCATTCATTGCAGCTACTCATGTCACCTCTGTTGTTGTTATCCAACGACCCAAAACACACCAAAACCACCATCCTCCTAACACCACCAACAGCCACCTCTCAACATTCAAATAACCTCACCATTGAACCTACAACATTTATTGTGATTTTTGTTCGAACTATACCATCACCAAACCATTTTCTACTGTTGTTACTAAGATTGAACAACACCATATCTACACACTTGATCAATTGCTATTACTATTATCCTGTTTCTATTTTTTTTTCTTTTTCTCGCTACTCAACTTGAAACCCACATCATCATCCTCGTTACATACTGCTAATTTATTTTTGTTTTCTGTTTGCAAAAATCACGTAACCCACTTATTTTTTTATTTTTATTTTTTTGAAAGGCAAACTCACACAGACCATTAACACGAATATTTATAACCACGAATATGTCCTAAGTGGGACTTGAACCCTCAACCTCTTGGTTGGAGGGCCACCACGATACCGCTGGGTCAAATGCCCTTTGGTACGTAACCCACTTATAATTCTGGTTACTATTTTCTTTTTCTTTTCTGTCCAGACACCACGAACAAAACCACCATCAACTTGTCACAATTGTTGCTGCTACTACCTGAAGGTTTCTGTTTTCTGTCTCAGTTAGAACACACCATACAATTATACAAACCCACCACTTTTGTTAAATTCCAAGCTATTGTTTTATTGTTTTTATCGAACCTCAACAACCAACACAACCGTTATAATATTAAACATGCAGTCTTCAAATCGTATCATTTAATGATGAGAATGGGTGCTTTTTTTTTTTTTTTTTGGCCAACATCTAATAAATGTTTGACCCTACTTTTAAAGGTAGCCCTCCTTTTCTTATTATTATTATTATTATTATTATTATTATTATTATTATTATTATTATTATTATATTAAAATAAGTATTAGTATTATCATTATCATTATTTTATTAATACTATCATTATCATTATTATTACAAATAAAATGACTTCGGTTATTATCAAAATTATTATTGTCAATATCATTATTAAATCTAATTACTAGTATTATTATCATTATTTTAAGTATTATCATAATTATTTTTGACAAACAAAAGATAATTATATAAAAATATAATTATAAGTATACCTAATTCACTATTTTAATATAAAAATAACATATATAGATATATATTGTATTAGAAATAATAAATACATTAATATTTTTAACAAGTAATGTATTTTATAATTAATATATATAAACTGGATTGAATACCATTATATGCTCATTATGTGTTTTAATACATATTACTGAAATAGGTTCGTGAATCTGAGGCCAACCCTGCATTGTTCAGTTCCGTCGTATATATATTTTTACTACAAAATATCGTATTGTGAGTTTATTTGATTCCCTTTTACTCTTTACATTTTTGGGACTGAGAATACATGCGCTGTTTTTATAACTGCTTTATTAAATGCTTTTGAAATATATTTTGAACTGCGAATACATGAAATGCTTTTATAAATGTTTGACGAGATAGACACAAACAAAACATTCCTCGAATGAATTATTATACAGACAGAAGTTCTGTGGATTATTATTGAATTATGTGGATATGATAATTGCCACCAATTGATGTGAATATTTTCCCCTGATTATTATTGCTTGGTAACCTAAAAATTAGAATCGGGTATGGCCCAAATTCACACGAATCCTAAAGGTAGCTACCGGGTTTAACACCCCCACCCAGAATGTTCACTAGACGGAAGAGCTAGTGGGTGTGGTGTTTAGTACTTCGAAGTTTATTATTATTATACAGACGAGATGTTCTGTTTTAGGGATATTATTTATGCGCATTATATGTTAAGGTCGGTTACCATGTTGAGCAATGAAATCGAAATGAATGTTATGTATCGAGAGAATGATTTTTATACACAGGTTATGTGTATTAGTTTTGTACACGAGATATGTGTACGGTTATTTAAAAATCGCGAGGCAACCTACGGGGGAGAAAAGGATACGAACCTACTCTGCTAAGCATTATGAAAAATGGTTTCGTACACGAGATAGGTGTACTGTATTTGAATCTTGTGGTCTATCAAAATGATGAATTTTATTGTTTATGATAAACCTATGAACTCGCCAACCTTTTGGTTGAAACTTTTAAAACATGTTTATTCTCAGGTCTGAAAGAAATTCATTTTTAAAGATATTACATGAAGTCGTTCATGGCATATAGAGGTCAGTACCTCGCAATGGGACCAGCTGTTGAAGACTTTGTCCAGGTGGATTAGGACGGGTCACTACACAAACTGGGTAATAGCAATGCAAGAAGAGATAGGTCAATTTGAACGTTTAAAAGTATGGTGATTAGTTCCAAGACCAACGGGTCAGAATCCAATAGGTGTAAAGTGGATCTTTAAAAACAAGAAAGATTCTGATGGGGTTGTGGTTCGAAACGAGGCACTACTTGTGCCAAAAGGTTATAGACAAAAAGAAGGTATTGACTATGATGAAACGTTTGCTCTGGTTGCAAGGATTGTGGATAATCGTCTTTTTCTTGCTTTTGCTTCTCATATGAAGTTTACAATATTTCAAATGGATGTCAAAATCGCTTATCTTAATGGTCATCTTTAAGAGAAAGTTAATGTTGATCAACCTGAAGGCTTTGTCGATCCTATTCATCTGAACCATGTTACTACTTGGAGAAAGCTTTGTACGGTCTAAAGAAAGCACCGCGTGCATGGTACAAGACCTTGACAAAGTATTTGCTGGAAAATGGCTTCTCTCGTGGAATTATTGATACTATGCTCTTCATCCGTAAAAACCATGGTCACATTCTCTTGGTTTAAATTTACGTTAATGATATTATTTTTAGTTCCACTTCCCCGACCTTATGCAAAGAATTTGATGACCTTATGGCCAACAAATTTGAAATGAGCATGCTTGACCAGCTTAATTTCTTCTTGGGGTTACAAGTCAAACAATTACCAAATGGGATTTTTATCAGTTAACGCAAATATATCAACGATATGTTAAAACTTTTTAAAATGACTGCTTTAAAACCCATGAAAACCCCAATGAGGATATTGTTGGATGCTGATGAAAAAGGGGAACCCTTTGATATAACTCTTTATAGAAGCATGGTTGGTTCTCTAGTGTATTTAACTGTGAGCAGACAGGACATTACACTTGCTGTAACGGTTTGTGCTCATTTTCAATCGAACCCTAAGAAATCACACTCCAAAGCAGTGGTTAGAATTTTCCAATGCCTACAAGGTACACCTAACCTTAGAATCTGGTATCCTCATGGATATGATTTCAATCTCAAGGCTTATACGGATGTAGATCATGGCGGTTGTCATGTCGATAGAAAAAGCACATCCAGATCTATACAGATGTTGGGAAGTAGACAAGTTGGTTGGTTATCCAAAAAGCAAAACTGTGTATCTCTTTCAAGAGCTGAGTCTGAGTATATTGTTGCAGCTCATTATTGTTCACAAGTTTTGTGGATGCAAACTAAACTATTGAACTATGGCTTTAAGATAACTAAGACCCCAATTTAATTTGATTCACAAAGTGCAATTGCAATTACTAGCAACCCGGTCCAGCATTCTAAGACCAAACACATAGATATTCGTTATCACTTTATCAAGGACCATGTAGAAAAAGGAGATGTAGAATTATACTTTGTGCCTACAAAAGTGCAATTAGCTGACATGTTTACTAAACCTTTAGATGAAGTTAGGCTAAAGTTCTTGATCCAACAAATTGGCATGGTGGAGTATAGTGCTTAATTTCCTTAATACAAATGGTACTTATACCTGGGATCTTGTGTTTAGGGGAAGTAAATACTTTCTAGGGGGAGCAACTGACCTCTTATGCTTTAGATATTATCATTTAAGAGGGAGCTTTTAGTTTACTGTTAACTCCCTGGGCTTAAATTTCAATAGTTACAAAATGGGGATGGAACTGATTGATATCTTATTTCAAGGGGGATTTATTAAATTCTCTTGTGGAAAGATCAATATGGTGATTTACTTAACTGTATATCACATTTTAAGGGGGAGAAAGGGAGATAATGAAAATAAAATTGATTTTGAAAAAGTGAATACATAAAATGTTATGTTTTAAATGTTTAAAATATACAACCCATTTTATCAACTGGTATCACTCAAGATTTGTGTTGTGTACATAATTCAAAATTTTGATAAGTACAAATCTTGGTTTTAGAAAATTCATAAAAAATTAAAAAGATTAAATTCAAAAAGATTTGAATTTTTCATGAATAAATGCTATTTTTAGCATAATACCGAGTCTGACAACCAAATAGTGCAGATTCGGTAAGTCTCAAAATGTTCAAAATTCACTCAATCTTGAAGTTTAATGGAAGTATAATAAGCTTGTGAATTTATTGATATTGATTTTTCAAAATTTGAAGTCAAATTGAATAAAAATCTTAAATGGACTGACATGGGGTATGTAAGGCCCATTTGGTATAGCCCATATTTGACTCAAATTCGGTATATATAAATAGTAGAGTCAAAGTCAAAAACTCTCACATTTTCAAAAGCATATACCGAGTTTACATAATATACCGAGTCTGAGCCTAATCTATCGAATTCGTTCTCTCCTTACTTCAAATCTATGGTAAATCACTCTTTTAATCAATTTATGTATTACAAATTATAGATATGAGTTGAATGAATGTAAATAAACCAGAAAAGATCACTAATTACATGGATCGGACATTTAATTTGTAAAATCTTTGAAAAACCGAATCTGGATTTGAAACTTTAAATCTTCGATTAAAACAGATTCATGTGGTTGATTGATGTGAGATAAAGTTTATTCTATGTCTGATAAGTTGATCTATTATAGAAATGACTCAGATTGCATGATTGATTCGTGTTTAATGGATTCAGTATATACCGAAAGTGTTCAAGCTACAATTACCGAGTCTGTTCAACATGATTACATGATTATCTGATTGTTTTGTGCTTAACTTTGATTCTGGTTAAGAACATAAGAGTGATATGACAAGAAATGCATCTTAAGGATATAATATGTGAAGTTTGTGGTTACCGAATCTGATATATGGTCTTGATACCGAGTCTGATTCTGGTAGTTTTAAAACTTCATGCTTTGAATTTGAAAATCTTACATGCTTGATCTAGTTCATCAATGTGAAAAGAAAAGTATATTTAGTAACCAAATCTATGAAATTTCATAGTTACCGAATCTGCTCATTGTTTTGAAAAAAAATGACTAAGTGTTGTTTTTTTTTTTTGGTTATCTTATTTGATTAATCATGATGATGTCTGAAATGTTTGAAACTTATAATGCTTAGTTTAAACATCATGATTGTCAAATACTTGTGAATATTTGGAATAAAAGGTTTTTATAAATTATAAAATCCATAAAAATCATAAAATGATAAAATACAAAAGATTTCAAAGGAAATAAGAATAGAGATTGTACTTAATGTTAGCATATTGTAGTCTTCTATTACTTATTAAATAGCTAAATGACGAACAATCACTTTGTTAATTCTGAAACCAACATACCCGGAAATTACTGGCTAGCTATTCTGGAAAGGCATCAATTTTGGGGTGCTTTAAGTAATACTGTCAGTGTACCAGAGACTTATCTGAGGCTTATAAATAGAACAATTAAGTTTGTTGAAGCTACTCTACCATCAACTACTAATCCTCAAGGAGAACCTGCTCTATTTGAGTTTGAGCTAAGAGGGGTAAATGTTAAGGAGAATAACCAAGGCTGATTTCAGGAGAATATTTCAGCTTCCTGTTGTGAACAATGCTCCTGCATTTCCTTCTACTCAACATATGATGACCTCAATTTTCTAACTGGGATATAGTGGAGATACTTCTATTACACCTGCTAAATTTCAAAAGAAGTATTTACACTTCAGGTGTTATGTGATCTTCTCGATCATCAACAGATGTCTTTTGATGACACGCAGTGGGTCTGACAGCTTAACAATCCCTATGCTGAATCTATTCTACTCATTCACAAGAGTAGAAAATCCAGATTATGCTGAACTTTTGTGGGATCTGGTTCAGGCACTAGTTGATAAGACAAGGAATGCTTATGTTCCTTGTGAAAGGTTTTTTTGTCTATTTATACATGATGCTCTAACATCTTGCAGGAATGCCAATATCCCTGTTCCAGATACTCAGGGTATGCGAATGGTGAGATTTACAGAGGTGAAAATGAATACTTCGGTGCTATCTGATAATCAATTCACTGCATCAATTCCAATTTGGTTGGTGAGATTAGCAAATCCCTTAGACGCAAGAATGCGTGTATATTTTAGGCGGTAGGGATACGTCTTCCGAACATAGTATAACAAGAACAAGTTGAACCAGCCGCAGTTCCAGCCCCAAAGGTTGTAGAGGAACCTAGAATCCAACCCGGACCAGCCAACACCTCACTTAGGAGAAACCTGAAACGCCCTAGGGTTGTTCAATAAGCTTAACCTATGAGGATCAGAGAGCCTAGTCTAAATAGGGATTCTCCTATCTTATTAACTACACCTCAGGGAAGTGACACCGATTCTTCAGTAACTGAATCATCTCCCGAATAAACGAAGAAGAGGACACAATACATACCTGATGAGATGATTCAGACTCCGCCTACTCAACGCGTACCTAGATCTAGGACTTCGACTCTTATCTTTCGCTCAACAATTACTGAACCTATTGGTGATACGGACTAAGACTTAGAGCCTTATAGGACTCCTTCACCCATTTCCGTATCACATCCAATAATAACAGTAAGACCTACACTAAATGAGGCTTCAGCTTCAGTAGGCAAGAGAGCTAAAATCACGGATGGTAAAAAGACTAATCAGCCCATCCACTCTAAACAGGATTTAAAAATAAATCCCACCGGCAACAATTCTTCGGCATCTAAAAAGGAAGTAAAGTCTTCCTCTGCAGTAAAGTCTACGTTGACTCAATCGATTGAGGAAACTCAGTCATTGAAGTCCAGAACGGCCGAAGGGGAGCCGAAAAACCTTGAACAGGCACCCTACATATCGGCCAAAAATCCTCTTGATATACTTCATCCTAGTGATGTTGTAGTTCCTCAACGTATAACATGGCTTGGAGGTCCGACTTATCTTGATGAGGGAGATCTGCTGCGTCCCATGAAAACGAATCAACTTAACATTCCTTCAGGAAATTTATCAGACTTCCAGTAGACTGTTCCTTTAGTTTAAGAACTTGATCCATTGGTTCAAACCACTTCTTATCCGGATCATGAAAATCAGGGTCTGGGTGATGAGTCTTTAACTGAAAGAGATGTGCTATCTCATGGTACATTGATGACTTCGGGAGTCAGGGATATAAATATCTCTGTGAGAGCTAAAATGATGGGAAGTTCTTTTACTCTGTCAGAGTCCCATGAGACTAATATCGTAGAGGCGAGCGACTTGAAAAGGTCTTCGCCGGTTACAACATCGGTTGTTAACCAACCTCCATCAGAAGGGGATAATCTGACTAGTAGTATGTATCACCCTATATATAATGAGCTGGACAATACCGATAACACTGACATCATCTACGGAGGCTCCACCTGGTTACAGTATTATTTCACCACCTGGGTCACCTTCTCGGACATCTTCGAATTATGGTTTTCAGATTCTCTTTGATAATGAGCTGGAGGCACTATACCTTGCTGAATTCTCATGACGAACTGATCTTGATGAAAATCGTGAGACAATGATGATTTATCTTGAACAAGCAAGGGTAGTGTTTCCTCTTTCTCTGTGAAAATCACCTGGATAAATTCATATTCCTGACCATGATGATTTCGATCCCGAAAATCATCATGAGGGGGAGAATAGATATGGTTATGGGTCTGGTGCTTTTAAACGCTCTATTTATGAAACTGGATCATCTAGTCAACATTGGGGAAACGATGATGTTGTTGAAATTTCTAATTCTGAAAGTGATAAAGTTGAAAAGATTCAGCGTGATAATTTTGAAAGTTCTCTAGATGAAAAGGTTACTCAGAGAGAAGGTGACTCAGGGTTGTTAAGGATTTTGGATGCAATTGAACAAAAAACAGAGGATACATCAGTACCCGTGGACAACTGTAATTTTGATGATATCGAGGACATATTGAAAGGGAAGAGTGTAATAAATGAGTTCAATGAACATCAATTCATCAACATTACAACTCTAACCGAGGAATTTGGTTCATACTTTGAAAGGGAGATATTCTCAAATGGTGAAGTAGATACTACAACACCTCCTGCTTTTAATGTTCAGTTTCAAATTTCAGAAATTGTCCTTATCCATGGTGTTGATTATCAATTAAGTGCTGATGAAGAAAGGTTGATTCTTCGTTCACCGTTTGTGGAACAACAAGCTTACAAGATTTATGGTGAATCTGATCTCATCCTTGCACCTTCTATTTGTGTTCTTGGTGCATGGAAATATCATAAGAAACTAGAATACCTCAAAGCTTAGCTGGAGGTTCGAAATAAGTATAGGTTGAAAAATGAAGAGAATCTTCAAGATCAACGAAAATTGGAGATCAGAAGCATTAATAAGATCTTGATAATCAACAAGGATGGAGTGAAGATGCCACTTTTCTATGTCACAAGAATGGATGACGAGGATTATCAGTTCTCAGAGGTAGATTTTGAAAAGCTAAAGATGAACGACATTATCTTTATCTACAATTACTTGACTGATCTGAATGAATCTGCAACAATCTATCATGCTATTGCATTGAAGGCATTCTACAGATTTATTCTTGATTCTATGAGATGGATGTCCGTTCATGACTTTCAGATGAAGTTAGAATCAAGGCATAAGAATATTGGAATCAAACCACCGAATCAAGTGATTGATGGATTACAATGCATGTCCTTACTTGAAGTGAGTGTCAAGTACCCTCAACGGCTCCGTCACTTGGTCCCACAGCTTGATCGAACTTTAAATGAATTTATTAAACAACATTGCATTCTTTAACCAAAAAGTTTTCCAAAAAGTAAATTTACCAAAATAAGTAGTTCTAAACTACTCAACTTATTAAAATATTCAAAGTTGACCAAAACATGTCAACAAACACCCACAAGTTTAAATAACCAAAAAGAATGCAAAGTTTTAATGTTTATCAAAATCTGCCAAAATGTATGCTGACCCTCTAACACAGCGGAAGCCCAAAAAAATCAAGTACCTGTGAAAACATGCGAGTAAACTGTCAACAAAAATGTTAAGTGAATTATAGGTTTTAATAAACGAATAAACTTTAGACCACAAGATTTAAAAATGTTAGTGTAAGACCCAAGTTCGAATGGTACATAATTGTGTATATAATAAAAGCTGGCGGCTTCTATTTCAGCATGGGGCCGCGGCGCGGCCCTTTAGGTCGCGGCGCGGCGGGCTCAAGTGGAAACTCGTTTATTTAAATTGAAGAAGGGCATTTTGGTATTTTCACTTGGAGAACGAATTTAAGGCCACAAGATCAGTTCCAAGGTGTCATTTACTCCCCTCACACCAACCTTATCCCCTCCACTTCAATTTTAGAGAGAGAACCCATGGTAAGAGAGAGAAAGCTCAAATAAAGAAGGAAGAAGTTTGTTTCGAGTTAAAGTGAAAGCGTTAAAGTTGTTCATCTAGTCACTAGCTACGTTTTGATAGTGGTGGTATGTCCTAACCTTGATTTTCCTTACTTTGATTTATTTAAGGGCTATGGTTTGGGTAAATGATGAACATAAAACCCATTGTTGGTGATTTTGGGGGTTTTTGGGTAAGATTGAGTCATGGGGACTCAAGAAGAACTAACCTAGGGTTTTGAAGTGATAATTGGTGTCATGAGTCTCAAATGGTTAACTAGCACACTTGGTTGTTAAGTGAATGGGTGTTATTTGGGTTAGTGGATGACCCAAAAGGGGTATGTTAACCTTGAAATGGGTCAAGGGAGTCTTGGGTGACCTAAATTGTCTAGTGAGTATGAAAATGCACTAAACTTGTGATTATAAGTGTATTAAGATCATAACTAATTAATGTTAGAGATTTGGCATAATCTCGACCTAGTGTAGGGTTAAGGGTGCAAATGGGTCACATGTGCACTATGGGTTAAAATGACACTAGGATGGTGAGTGAGTTGGTTGACCAACTTGGTTGTGTGATTGATTATATGCATAATGTAATAGGTACATTACATTGAAGATTGCAAGCTCGGTTATCATTTACAAAAGGCGTTAAGGTAAGTGGAATAATTATATGCGTAGGTATATAATGTATTTATTTGTGTAGCGTAAGATGTGAAGTGTCGACTTGTTAAGACACCACGTTTCACATGATGAGTGAAGTGTCGACGTGTTAAGACACCACTCGGGGTGAAGTATCGACGTGTTAAGATGCCACCCCAAGTAATATGAAGAGTGAAGTGTCGACGTGTTAAGACACCACTCGAAGTGAAGTATCGACGTGTTAAGGTGCCACTCCAAGAACTATCACGGGTGAAGTGTCGACGTGTTAAGACGCCACTCGGGGTAAAGTATCGACGTGTTAAGATGCCACCCATGGGGTTACTGTACGACGTGTTAAGTACTCTAATGGTTGTTATGAACACCGATGGGAAATTCGAGTACCATTCCCTTGTACTATTGGTTAACCATGGTTATGTGTTGTAGTGTAGCATATTATATTGTTCGAGTTATATATGCTATTGTTTATGCTAACTTGTGGTAATGGAGGTTTAGCGTTATACTTTGCGATGGTTTGCTAATTATATTGCTAGCATGTATGCGGTAAATGTGTAGGTGATTGCAAGTAAGTAGGTTATATACGTATGTGTATAATTATTGCATTCACTAAGCGTTTTGCTTACCCTCTCGTTGTTTACCTTTTTAGGCTCCGGCGTGGACAAGGGCAAGGGTATACGTTTGGACTAGCGATCTCCCTATGTGATTATGCTAGAGTTTAGCTTTTGGAGTTCGACGTAGGTTTGGGTAGTTTAACCCCAAACACCATGCTCGGGTTTATGTTTGGTACTTAAATTTGTCGGTCGGAACTCGTATTCTTGATACAAATGGACGAACGATGCCCGAGGAGTCAAGTTCTTGTTTTTAGAGTTATTAAAAAATGTAAACTTTATTTAATTATGTGGCGGAAAGCCTTTGTGTTGATGTTTATCGATTACCGCGAAATTTGGTGTTGTGTAAAATTTTGTATAAGTCAGAATCAGGTCCAGGCTAGTGCCGCGCCGCGACCCCTTTGGGGCGTGCCACTAGCTTGAACGTATTTTGGTGTCAGCTTTTTGATGGTCTCTGACCTTCAGTTTCCAGCTTGGGCTGCGCCGCGGCCAGATGGACCTCGCCGCGAGGATTGCCTGACAGGCTTGGCCACTTTAAAAAAAATGTTTTGCGATGTTTAACAGGCTGGGTCGTTCCAGTTAGAAAACATTAAACTATTATTCCGTTAATCCATGAGTCACCTGGTAACCACTTAACCATTTCCATACCCTTACCAAACACAATATACACTGAAAATGTGTATCTTCAAATAATTACGAAGTACTAATACATTCTGATTATAAATTGCTAGCGCGACTAGCTCGAAATGGGGCTGTCAAGCCTGATAGATCTATCCATAGGATTCGCGTTCACTAGTAGAAACCAGTGATTACAGTTACCAGACTAGGGAATATTTTCGTTCAACTCATAATGAATAATTTAAATTTAATTGCCACTTGTGTCTAAACGTAAAACAAAATGCATGTAATCACATCCCAAAAATACTTTAAATAGTATGAAAAGCGGGACTATAACTCACCTTAACGAAATGAAGTAACCACACAAAAATGTGAACCGAAAAAGATAAAGTGATCAAGAATTATCACAACACCGACCTATAAACAAAGCAGGTCGATATAAATAACTAACTTAGGTCAAGTCTTAGTATGATAGCTATAGTACTTGTTGCAAGTAAACATAGAACAACACTCAGTATGTTTCGGTATGATCAGGACAATGTATAACACGTACTTTCTATTTTTAGAAAGTTTCTATTTTTAGCAGGTTTTCATTTTTGAAAAGTTTCTATTTTTGGAAAGTTTCTATTTTTGGAAAGTTTCATATTTAGAAAGTTAC
Organism: Rutidosis leptorrhynchoides; assembly: GCF_046630445.1. Lineage (NCBI taxonomy): Eukaryota > Viridiplantae > Streptophyta > Magnoliopsida > Asterales > Asteraceae > Rutidosis > Rutidosis leptorrhynchoides. Next base: position 138,616,286 of record NC_092333.1, read on the forward strand.
TATATTAGGAAAGTTTCTATAATTAGAAGGTTTCTATTTTTAGAAAGTTTTTAACTTTGGAAAGTTTCCTTAATTAGAAAGTCAACAAAAGTCAACAAAAGTCAAAGTCAACTGAAAGTCAACCCAAAAATCAACCTTGGTCAAACTTAGTCAACCTTGAATTTTAAAGTGTAAATTATATTAATAATATAAGTTATAATGTTATTTAAAGTCATAAATGTATAATTATGTCATAACATAAGTTTAATTAAATTAAATTTAATTAATAAATTAACATAAGTTTAAATAATATAATTAATATAACATAAGTATTCAATTAATTAATTAAATATTAATCATAATATAAGTATTATTAATTAATAATAAATTTTTAATCATATCATAAGTATTATTAATTAATAATGAATTATTAATCATATCATAAGTATTTAATTATAATTATTAAACCATAAGTATTTAATAATTAAATTATAATTAAATAATAACTAAGCCTTATAATAATTAAATAATTAATTAATCTTTATTATAAGTCTTATTATAATAATCTCATAAAATAAGTTTAATACTTATCATAAGTATTTTCATTAATAATAAAAGTATTATTAATCATAACTTTAATTAAATGTTTAATTAAATCATAATGTAATTAATAAATGATATAATAAATATATATTATAAGTCTTAAATTAAAATAATTACTTTTATATCATAAGTAATTTAATAATAATGAAAATCATTATTTATATCATAAGTTCTATTTCATAACCATAAGTTCTATTAAAAGTTAATCGGGTCATAACTTGAACCCCGGGTGTCGGTTTTCGGCGAGTCTAATATATATCCTCGCCTAACCAAACCACCCGACACATTAGTGCACTCAAGAACACCCTAAAATCAGTCCCCAAGTCATGACCAACAGCCATATATCAACTTGAAACTTTAATCCGTTCAAAAACTTGTTTAAGTCATACCGGGTGATACGTGGCTCGGATTTCGATGACCCAAAAATGAATGTTCATCCAATCATCAATCCTAACATAACAGTACACCCTAGAGACTCCAAAAGTGGTCACAAAGTCGAACCAAAACAGAACACATTCATTTTTATATTTTAATTCCATGAAAACACCATTTTAAGCATAACTTAAGTTCCGGGAATCGAAATAACATGAATCCGGAGTCTAAAATCAATGTCTTGATGAGAGGAGCTCATCTAAATACTTTATTTTATCAAAAACATCAGTTAAGTGTACTGAAATGATCAATTAGTCCGCTGTCCAAAATCAAACAAACTGAAAACATGTAATAACGAGTAATTCTATGCATACAATCATTAATCCAACAACACACAAGCACTATACTATCATAATAATCATCAAAAATAGAAAAATTAAATAAAAATCAAAAAGCTAGGGTTAGGGTTTATACCCTAATTGAGAATCAAGAGATATTAACGCGTAGAGAATGAAGAGTGGATCACGATTATGAAAGAAGCCCTTTGATCCAAGCTTTTAATTGATGAAGATGATGATGTTAATGGTGATGGTGGCGATGGCCAAAAGGGAGAAAAGAGTGAGAGATGAGAGAAAAAAAAAATAAAAGCTAGGTTTAGGTTTAAGTGAAATGAAATGAATTTGTGAAGTGTAGTGTAAAATGACAAAAAAAGAAAGGCACTCCCCCCTCTAAGGGGTTCGGTTGAACCAAGGGGTAGGGTGGGCCCCTCATGGCCCAATTTTATTGTTTTATTTACTTGTGGCCCGAATGCCCGAACGAAGCCCGAAACGCGAAAACGCCACTACGCGATTAATTATTCGGAGAGATAACATATACACGACAAATAAAATATATAAACACTATATATACTCATATGACATCAAAATATCATATTTAAAATAATTTGGATTTAAAAATCCCGAAAGTTTGACCGTTGGTTTGAAAACCGAAAAGATTAGCTGGGTAGAAATCCACGACACGTAGAAACGTACGATTTAAAATATGAACAGAAATTTTCACATAACACATAATAACTAATATATTATAACTAAAATAATAATATAGGTCATAGAAATGACGTGGCACGAATACCAATTAATGGACGTTAAATAATAAACGGTAAAAGATAACGAAAAAAGTAGGGTCGTGACAGTACCTTCCCGTTACGGAAATTTTGTCCCGAAATTTAAGCAGGTGCAGGGGTTGACTCGTCATCTGGGAACAAATTCGGGCACTTCTGCCTCATCTGATCTTCACGCTCCCAAGTGAACTCGGGACCGCGTCTGGCATTCCATCTCACTCGGACGATAGGAATTTTACTTTGCTTGAGTGTCTTAACCTTTCGATCCATAATTTCAACAGGTTCCTCAATAAAATGGAGTTGTTTATCAACATGAAGTTCATCTAGAGAAATAGTTTCATCGACCTCAGCTAAACACTTCTTCAAATTCGACACATGAAAAACATCATGAACGGCACTAAGTTCTTGTGGCAATTTCAAACGCTAAGCCACGGGTCCAACCCTCTCTGTAATCTCAAACTGTCCAACAAAATGAGGATTCAACTTTCTTCTTTTACCAAAACGTACCACACCCTTCCAAGGTGAAACCTTCAACATAACACGGTCACCGACCTGAAATTCTAAATCCTTTCTTCTAACATCGGCACAACTCTTTTGCCAACTCCTGGCGGTTCTCAACCTTTCTTTAATTTGTTCAATTTTCTCGGTAGTCTCATGAATAATCTCTGGGCCTGTGAGTTGAGCATCCCCAACCTCATTCCAACAGATAGGGGACCTACACTTCCTACCATACAGAGCTTTAAATGGTGCGGCTTTGATACTTACATGATAGCTGTTATTATAAGAAAACTCAGCCAGCGGCAAATACCTATCCCACCCATTACCAAAATCAATCACGCATGCTCGTAACATGTCCTCTAACATTTGAATGGTCCTTTCACTCTGACCATCCAACTTTGGATGATAAGCGGTGCTCATATCCAATTTAGTTCTCAAAGCTTCCTGTAAGGATTGCCAAAACCTCGATGTAAATCGACTGTCTCGGTCTGAAATAATAGATATAGGAACACCATGTCTAGAAATAATCTCCTTCAAATAGAAAGGAGTGAGTTTCTCCATCGAATCTGTTTCCTTAATCGGCAAGAAGTGAGCTGACTTTGTGAGTCGATAAACAATCACCCAAATGGTATCATAACCACCCACAACTCTCGGTAACTTCGTAATAAAGTCCATCGTAATACCTTCCCACTTCCACTCGGGAATCTCAGGTTGCACCAAAAGTCCAGACGATTTTTGATGTTCAACTTTAACCTTTGCACAGGTCAAACACTTAGCCACATAAGTAGCCACATCAGTTTTCAAATTAGTCCACCAGTATAGCTCCTTAAGATCATGATACATCTTTCCTGAACCAGGGTGAATAGAGTACCTAGACTTATGAGCCTCATCTAACACAAGTTGTCGCAGATCACCAAATTTTAGAACCCAAAGGCGTCCTGCAAAATACTGTATACCATCTGCTCGTACCTCAAATTTCCTAGCCATGCCTCTAGCCTTCTCGTTCACAAAATTCTCCTCCTTCAAGGCTTCTTGTTGAGCTGCAAGAATCTGCCTTGCGAGGTTTGTTCGAATTGTCATATTCAAGGCTCTAAATCTGCGAGGTTCAACCCTCTCTTTTTGACTTAACACATCGGCCACAACATTCGCCTTCCTCGGATGATATAAAAGCTCACAATCATAATCGTTCAACGTCTCAACCCATCTTTGATGCCTCATGTTTAGCTGTTTTTGATCAAGAATATGTTGAAGACTTTTGTGATCAGTGTACACTGTACTTTTAACCCCATACGGATAATGTCTCCAAATCTTAAGTGCAAACGTAACAGCTCCCAATTCTAAATCGTGGGTTGTATAATTCTGTTCATGGATCTTCAACTGGCGTGACACGTAAGCGATGACTTTCTTTCGTTGCATCAAAACATAACCAAAGCCCTAACGTGATGCATCACAATAGACAACAAAATCATCGTTACCCTCAGGTAGTGACAAGTTAACTTCTTCTTCAGAGTTTGAAAAGCAGCATCTTGTTCATCCTTCCACTCATACTTCTTCCCCTTGTGCGTTAAAGCAGTCAGAGGTTTAGCGATACGAGAGAAATCTTGAATGAATCTTCTATAATAACCTGCTAATCCTAGAAACTGACGAATCTGAGTAGGAGTCTTCAGAATTTCCCACTTCTCAATTACCTCAATCTTGGCAGGATCAACTTATATTCCCTGTTTACTAACAACATGTCCAAGGAATTGAACTTCTCTTAACCAGAAAGCACACTTAGAAAACTTAGCGTACAGCTCTTCTTTCCTCAAAAAATCAAGCACCAACTTCAAATGTTCTTCATGCTCTTCATCACTCTTGGAATAAATAAGAATGTCATCGATGAAAACAATGATGAATTTGTCCAGATAGGGTCTGCACACACGGTTCATGTGGTCCATGAACACAGCAGGTGCATTAGTCAATCCGAACAGCATAATAAGAAATTCGTAATGACCATAACGGGTGCGGAATGCGGTTTTCGGAACATCAGATTCTTTAACCCGCAGTTGATGATAACCGAAATGAAGATCGATCTTAGAATAAACAGACGAACCCTGAAGCTGATCGAACAGATCATCGATTCTCGAAAGAGGGTATCGATTTTTAACTGTAAGCTTGTTCAGTTCGCGATAATCAATACACAAATGAAACGAACCATCCATCTTTTTAACAAATAGAACAGGAGCTCCCCAAGGGGACGAACTGGGACGAATAAAACCTTTTTCTAACAACTCACAGAGTTGACTTGACCATTCTTGATGTTCGGAAGGCGCAAGTCGATAAGGAGCACGTGCTACAGGAGCAGCACCGGGAACAAGATCGATTTAAAATTCTACCGCGCGTTGCGGTGGAAGGCCAGGTAAATCTTTGGGAAATACTTCGGGAAAATCTCTAACAATAGGAACATCACCAATGTTCTTCTCTTCTTTATCAGAATCAACAACATGAGCTAGAATAGCATGACAGCCTTTGCGAAGATATTTATGAACTTTCAAACAGCTAATAAGATTTAACTGTCTGCATTTCTTATCCCCAAAAACCATCAGCGGCTCTCCAACCACATTAGTAATACGAACAGCTTTCTCATAACATACGATTTCGGCACGATTCGCAGACAACCAATCCATACCAATAACAACGTCAAAACTGCCTAGGTCAATTGGTATTAAATCTACCTCAAAATATCTACCAGCCAGATTAATGTTACATTTACGATACACAGTCTTAACAGTAACCACTTTACCATTAGCTATCTCTACAACATAAGTTCTGTCTAGAGGAATTAACAGAGTTTTGATTTTTGGACTAAATTTACTTGACACAAAACTCAAATCAGCCCCTGAATCAAATAGTACATAAACCGATAAGTCGTTGACCTAGAACGTACCAGTAACAAGTTTTGGATCTTCCTCAACATCCCTGGCATTAATGTTGAACGCCCTTCCACGTGTATTCTCAGTAGTCTTCTTATTAGGGCACGTATCACGAAAATGCCCAGATTTACCACATTCGTAACACACTTTCTAAGTACCACCATTCTTCGATTTCCAATTACCATTACCACCATTACTACCACCACTTACAGCAGGAGTAGTAGTATCTGACATGATCACCTTACAATCTTTAGCAATGTGTCATGCTTCGAACACCTCTTACAAGTAACCGTACAATAACCATCGTGAGCTTTATAACATAGCGGACAAACACGCTGATTACGGTTATTCGAACCAGAAGTATTTTGTTTCTTTTGCTGACTTTGATCCTGGTTGCGGGTATTATCCCACTTCCTCTTTCCATCATCAACCTTCTTAACAACTTCGTCACTAGCATCTGACGCAGCTTTCTTACCTCTTCTCAAACTCTTATCATTAAGCTTATGTGCCATAGACATGGCAGCTTCAATAGTCTGGGGCTCACTGGACTCAACCCCATTCTTAATCTACTCAGATAACCCATCAATATAAGCTTCAATCTTACGGTCCTCATCAGCAAAAGCATCTGGACACAACAATGTCAATTCAAAGAACCTCTGCTCATAGGCATCGAGCTCGGTGCCCTTCATCTTTAAGTTCTTAAGCTCTGTCTCCAACTTTTTAAGTTCACCTCTGGGACGATATCAGGTGATCATCCTCTCTTTAAAATCATTCCAAGACAAACCATAAGCAGCATCATTACCCAAACTGCTAACCAAATTATTCCACCAAGTTAAAGCACTGTCTTTGAGAGTGTAGGTGGCGAAACTGACCTTGTCCTCATCACGGACTCTACTAACCCTAAAAATAGACTCAACCTTCTCAAACCAACGAGTAAGTCTAATGGGTCCTTCGGTGCCACCAAATTCTTGTGGACAACTAGCCATGAAAGTCTTGTGGGAGCATCCCACCTGATTGTTGGCATTGGCATTAGCATTAGCTGCCATTACAGCTGTAATCCCTTCAACAATTAAACGTTGCATGCGAGCTTCGTTGGACTCACGGGGAGGCATGATCTTCAAAACAGAATAACACAACCGTTAGTACTAAGAATAATACCAGTGTTATAAAGGAATAGATCGAACACGAAAAGATTAACCATTAAAATAATAGTCAATGAACACTATGAGTAATAACATGATGGTTATGATAGTTACAGAAATAGCCACCACATGCATACATACTTTATGATAAAAAAAAAAACATACAACATACATAGCACCTAACATACATGAACTATATTATGCATATACAATAACATGCCAAGAGTCACAACACCAGAATAAAAACATGATAATGATAACAGATGTTATAAAAGAAATAACCATCCATACATAAATGAAAATATCCCACAACAAAATCCTCGGCAAAACGCCGTACATCACCCAAAAATGAATGTATAAAAGGACATTAAGTCTATGAAATAAAGTAATTACTCATAATATCATCATATCACATCTGCTTGGAGCGGGTGTGATAAGTTGGGCCGGTATGAGGCTCCTCGGGAGTCTCATACTTCCTCAACTTACTCTTCACCTCCTCCAACTCCGTCTTAAGACCACGAACCACGCTCTCAAGAGCCTCGAACTTAGCATCCACCTCTCGGTTACGCTTCTGCATCTTGATCTCGACCCCATGCTTGAAGCTAATGAACGTATCCATATCAGCTCTAATCTCATCCATCACCTTGGTATGTGGCAAGATGCGCATACATTCGCTAAGAGCATCAATGCGCGTCTCAGGCGTAAATGCCCTAGTCATATGAGTGATGGTAGCCATGTAGTAGTTAACAGGGTCATTCATGTGAGGCTACCGAGCATGACGACGGGCGACAGACGGGGAAGCAGGAGCAGGAACGGAACTATTGCTCGAAGCCGACATCTGTAAACAGCAAAACCACATACCACATACAAATAGAGAAATAATATAAGCAATAACTTATAAACATTCCTCATATGAAATGAAATGTATAATAATGCTATATCAAGAAAGGTCGGGCTGTAAACTAGACTCTAATGCACCCTTAAGACCAAGGGTTGACCACATTATGACCGCCTAGTTCCCTACAACCAGAGCTCTGATACCAACTGTGATGGCCCCATCAAGTACCCTCAACGGCTCCGTCACTTGGTCCCACAGCTTGGTCGAACTTTAAATGAATTTATTAAACAACATTGCATTCTTTAACCAAAAAGTTTCCCAAAAAGGAAATTTACCAAAATAAGTAGTTCTAAACAACTCAACTTATTAAAATATTTAAAGTTGACCAAAACATGTCAACAAACACCCACAAGTTTAAATAACCAAAAAGAATGCAAAGTTTTAATGTTTATCAAAATCTGCCAAAATGTATGCAAACCCTCTAACACAGCGGAGGCCCAAACAAATCAAGTACCTGTGAAAACATGCGAGTAAACTGTCAACAAAAATTTTAAGTGAATTATAGGTTTAAATAAACGAATAAACTTTAGACCACAAGATTTAAAAATGTTAGAAAACATTAAACTATTATTCCATTAATCCATGAGTCACCTGGTAACCACTTAACCATTTACATACCCTTACCAAACACAATATACAATGAACAGGTGTATCTTTAAATAATTACGAAGTACTAATACATTCTGATTATAAATTGCTAGCGCGACTAGCTCGAAATGGGGCTATCAAGCCCGATAGATCTATCCATAGGATTCGCGTTCACCAGTAGAAACCAGTGATTACAGTTACCAGACTAGGAAATATTTTCGTTCAACTCATAATGAATAATTTAAATTTAATTGCTACTTGTGTCTAAACGTAAAACAAAATGCATGTAATCACATCCCAAAAATACTTTAAATAGTATGAAAAGCGGGACTATAACTCACCTTAACAAAAATGAAGTAACCACATAAAAATGTGAACCGTAAAAGATAAAGTGATCAAGAATGATCACAACGCCGACCTATAAACAAAACAGGTCGATATAAATAACTAACTTAGGTCAAGTCTTAGTATGATAGCTATAGTACTTGTTGCAAGTAAACATAGAACAACACTCAGTATGTTTCGGTATGATCAGGACAGCGTATAACAGTACTTTCTAATTTTAGAAAGTTTCTATTTTTAGCAGGTTTCCTTTTTTCGAAAGTTTCTATTTTTGGAAAGTTTCTATTTTTGGAAAGTTTCCATATTTAGAAAGTTACTATATTAGGAAAGTTTCTATAATTAGAAGATTTCTATTTTTAGAAAGTTTTTAACTTTGGAAAGTTTCCTTAATTAGAAAGTCAACAAAAGTCAACAAAAGTCAAAGTCAACTGAAAGTCAACCCAAAAATCAACCTTGGTCAAACTTAGTCAACCTTGAATTTTAAAGTGTAAATTATATTAATAATATAAGTTATAATGTTATTTAAAGTCATAAATGTATAATTATGTCATAACATAAGTTTAATTAAATTAAATTTAATTAATAAATTAACATAAGTTTAAATGATATAATTAATATAACATAAGTATTCAATTAATTAATTAAATATTAATCATAATATAAGTATTATTAATTAATAATAAATTTTTAATCATATCATAAGTATTATTAATTAATAATGAATTATTAATCATATCATAAGTATTTAATTATAATTATTAAACTATAAGTATTTAATAATTAAATTATAATTAAATAATAACTAAGCCTTATAATAATTAAATAATTAATTAATCTTTATTATAACTCTTATTATAATAATCTCATAACATAAGTTTAATACTTATCACAAGTATTTTCATTAATAATAAAAGTATTATTAATCATAAGTTTAATTAAATGTTTAATTAAATCATAATGTAATTAATAAATGATATAATAAATATATATCATAAGTCTTAAATTAAAATAATTACTTTTATATCATAAGTAATTTAATAATAATGAAAATCATTATTTATATCATAAGTTCCATTTCATAACCATAAGTTTTAATTAAAAGTTCATCGGGTCATAACTTGAACCCCGGGTGTCAGTTTTCGGCGAGTCTTATATATATCCTCGCCTAACCAAACCACCCAACACATTAGTGCACTCAAGAACACCCTAAAATCAGTCCCCAAGTCATGACCAACAGCCATATATCAACTTGGAACTTTAATCCGTTCAAAAACTTGTTTTAGTCATACCGGGTGATCCGTGGCTCGGATTTCGATGACCCGAACATGAATGTTCATACAATCATCAATCTTAACACACTAGTACATCCTAGAGACTCCAAAAGTTGTCACAAAGTCGAACAAAAACTGAACACATTCGTTTTTATTTTTTAATTCCATGAAAACACCATTTTAAGCATAACTTAAGTTCCGGGAATCGAAATAGCATGAATCCGGAGTCTAAAATCAATGTCTTGATGAGAGGAACTCATATAAATACTTTATTTTATCAAAAACATCAGATAAGTATACTGAAATGATCAATTAGTCTGCTGTCCAAAATCAAACAAACCGAAAACATGTAATAACGAGTAAGTCTATGCATACAATCATTAATCCAACAACACACAAGCACTATACTATCATAATAATCATCAAAAATAGAAAAATTAAATAAAAATCAAAAAACAAGGGTTAGGGTTTATACCCTAATCGAGAATCAAGAGATATGAACGCGTAGAGAATGAAGAGAGGATCACGATTATGCAAGAAGCCCTTTGATCCAAGCTTTTAATTGATGAAGATGATGATGTTAATGGTGATGGTGGCAATGGCCAAAAGGGAGAAAAGAGGGAGATATGAGAGGGGAAAAAAAGCTAGGTTTAGGTTTAAGTTAAATGAAATGAATTTGTGAAGTGTAGTGTAAAATGACAAAAAAAGAAAGGCACTCCCCCCTCTAAGGGGTTTGGCCAAACCAAGGGGTAGGGTGGGACCCTCATGGCCCAATTTTGTTGTTTGCTAATTTACTTGTGGCCCGAATGCCCGAACGAAGCCCGAAACGCGAAAACGCCACTACACGATTAATTATTCGGAGAGATAACATATACGCGACAACTAAAATATATAAACACTATATATACTCATATGACATCAAAATATCATATTTAAAATAATTTGGATTTAAAAATCCTGAAAGTTTGACCGTTGGTTTGAAAACTGAAAAGATTCGCCGGGTAGAAATCCACGACACGTAGAAACGTTCGATTTAAAATATGAACACAAATATTCACATAACACATAATAATTAATATATTATTATTAAAGTAATAATATAGGTCATAGAAATGACGTGGCACGAATACTAATTAACGGACGTTAAATAATAAACGGTAAAAGATAACGGAAAAAGTTGGGTCGTGACACTGTCCATATGGATTCATGTTTGTAAATTCTCACTACACATGATCTTCATCAGACTCTCAGATTTTAGGAGATACTCGGACGGAACGTTGGTGTATGCTCTAAAATATTTAAGATGGAGATTGAATATTAATTACTATTTGACTGAAGATGGTGAGATAGTTAAAGTGTTTATCAAAAGATTGAAGAGTCATCTCAACACAAGAACGAATACAAGAAGATATGAGAGACTCAGTGGATTTAAACCAAAGATGAACTTTAAAGGAACAAAGTTCCTTTAGATGTTTTGTACTATGATTACATTGTATTTTTCACATTTAACACTAAGGCAGAGATTATTAGGACCCCAAAAGATGTATAGTGTTAATGTGAAATAAGCTTATTAGATGGTTCCTTAGAAGAGGGCTATATAAGAAACATAATTAGTCCTAATTAGATAGCCATTGTATTGTAACTGAGTTAAGAAGTTGTGGAATGTAAACTTACCAAAAATCTCTAATACCGGATCTGTTCTTATTCATACCGAGTCTCATTCTAACAATCATTTCTTCAAATCTCACCATGACTTGACCTATCAACTATGATACTTGTATTTATTTAAGATTGTATTTAGGTACATCGAGAATCAATTTTGGGGCTACTATCTCACCACTAGCTACAAAACGTTGCTGCTTTTATAACGTCTTTATTTTAATGTTCGACTATTCTTAGCCGCTTTTAATTTCTCTAGATTCATAACCTTATTTTTGTTTTTGTTTCTAAATTTCTTAATGAATGCGAATATATGAGAGTGTAGTTTCATTTTGATGATAATTAATGACCGCAAAACACATATTTGAAGTCACTACATTCCCCACAAGATCGGGCAAAATTTTGTGGAGAATTTTCCGAAAACTTTTCAATTGCAGATTAGGCCCATTTTCGCAAGATAACTAAAAAACGGCTCTACGAGCAAGACATCCATAAGGCTTTCCCCCATTCGAAGTAGTTTAGATTCCGAAAATGACATTTTACTATTTTAAAGGTAATTTGCACTTTTAAATCTTAGGATAAGTAATACCTTCACATGTGAATTGTTGTGTCTCTTTAAATAACACTATGATACTTGTTTTTATTTAATATTGTATTAACGTACATCGAGAATCATGTTGGGGCTACTTTCTCACCACTAGCTACAAAACGTTGCTGATTTTATAAGTCTTTGTTTTATTGTTCGAGTATTTTTAGCCGCTTTTTAATTGTTTTAGATTCATAATCTTATTTTTATTTTTTGTTTCTAAATTTCATATTGAATGCGAATATATGAGAGTGTAGTTTTATTTTGATGATAATTAATGGCTGCAAAACACATATTTGAAGTCAATACATTCCCCACAAAATCGGACAAAATTTTGTGGAGAATTTTCCGACTAATTTTCAATTGCAGATTAGGCACATTTTCGAAAGATAACAAGAAAACGATGCTACGAGCAAGACTTCCTTAAGGCTTTCGCCCGTTCGAAGCAGTTTATATTCCGAAAATGACATTTTACTATTTTTAAAGGTGAATTTTGCACTTGTAGTTCGTAGGATAAGTAATACATTCACATGTGAATTGTTGTGTCTGTTTAAATAACACTATGATACTTGTTTTTATTTAATATTGTACTTAGGTACATTGAGAATCATGTTGGAGCTACATTCCCGCCACTAGCTACCAAACGTTGCTGCTTTTATAACGTCTTTGTTTTATTGTTCGAGTATTTTTAGCCGGTTTTTTATTTCTCTAGATTCATAACCTTATTTTTGTTTTTGTTTCTAAATTTCATATTGAATGCGAATATATGACAGTGTATTTTCGTTTTGATGATAATTAATGGCCGCAAAACACATATTTGAAGTCACTACATTCCCCACAAAATCGTGCAAAATTTTGTGTAGAATTTTCTAAAAAAATTTCAATTGCAGATTAGGCGCATTTTCACAAGATAACTAGAAAATGAAGCTACGAGCAAGACTTCCTTAAAGCTTTCCCCCGTTCGAATCAGTTTAGATTTTGAAAATGACATTTTACTATTTTTAAAGGTGAATTTTGCACTTTTAGATCTTTGGATAGGTAATACCTTCACATATGAATTGTTGTGTCTGTTTAAATAATACTATGATACTTGTTTTTATTTAATATTGTACTTAGGTACATCAAGAATCATGTTGGGGCTACTATCTCACCACTCGCTACAAAACGTTGTTGTTTTTATAATGTCTTGGTTTTATTGTTCGAGTATTTTTAACCGCTTTTTTATTTCTCGAGATTCATAACCTTATTTTTGTTTTTGTTTCTAAATTTCATATTGAATGTGACTATATGAGAGTGTAGTTTCATTTTGATGATAATTAATGGCCGCAAAACACATATTTGAAGTCACTACATTCCCCACAAAATCCGGCAAAATTTTGTAGACAATTTTCCGAAAAAATTTCAATTGCAAATTTGGCCCATTTTCTTAAGATAACTATAGAACGGCGTTACGAGCAAAACTTCCTTAAGGATTTCCCCAATTCGAAGTAGTTTAGATTTCAAAAATGATAATTTACTATTTTTAATGGTGAATTTTGCACTTTTAGATTTTAGGATAAGTAATACCTTCACATGTGAATTATTGTGTGTGTTTAAATAACACTATGATACTTGTTTTTATTTAATATTATTTTTGGGTACATTGAGATTCATGTTGGGGCTACTATTTCACTACTAGCCACAAAACCTTGCTGCTTTTATAACGTCAATGTTTCATTATTCGAGTATTTTGAGCCATTTTTTAATTTCTCTAGATTTATAACCTTCTTTTTTGTTTTTGTTTCTAAATTTCGTAATGAATGAGAATATATAAGAGTGTAGTTTCATTTTTATAAAAATTAATGGCCGCCAAACACATATTTGATGTCACTACATTCCCCAAAAAATTAGGCAAAAATTTTGTGGAGAATTTTCTGAAAAATATTTAATTGCAGATTAGGCCCATTTTCGCAAGATAACTAGAAAACGACGCTACGATCAAGACTTACTTAAGACTTTCCCCCGTTCGAAGCAATTTAGATGCCGAAAATAACATTTTACTATTTTTAAAGCTGAATTTTGCACTTTTAGATCTTACGATAAGTAATACCTTCACGTATGAATTGTTGTTCCTATTTAAATACCACTATAATACTTGTTATTATTTAATGTTGTATTCAGGTACATAGAGAATCATGTTGGGGCTACTATCTCACCACTAGCTACAAAAGGTTGCTGCTTTTATAACGTCTTTGTTTTATTGTTCGAGTATTATTAGTCGCTTTTTTATTTCTGTAGATATATAACCTTATTTTTGTTTTTGATTCTAAATTTCATATTGAATGCGACTATATGAGAGTGTAGTTTTGTTTTGATGATAATTAATGGCCTCAAAACACATATTTGAAGTCACTATATTCCCCACAAAATCCGGCAAAATTTGGTAGAGAATTTTTCAAAAACTTTTCAATTGCATATTAGGCCCATTTTCACAAGATAACTATAGAACGGCACTACGAGCAAGACTTCCTTAAAGCTTTCCCCCGTTTGTAGAAGTTTAGATTTCGAAAATGACAATTTACTATTTTTAATGGTGAATTTTTCACTTTTAGATCTTAAGATAAATAATACCTTTACACATGAATTGTTGTGTCTGTTTAAATAACACTATGATACTTGTTTTTATTTAATATTGTATTTAGGTACATCGAGAATCATGTTGGAGCTACTTTCTCACCACTAGCTACAAAACGTTGCTGCTTTTATAACGTCTTTGTTTTATTTTTCGAGTATTTTTAGCCGCTTTTTTATGTCTCTAAATTCATAACCTTATTTTTCTTTTTGATTCTAAATTTCATATTGAATGTGAATTTATGAGAATGTAGTTTCGTTTTGATGATAAAAAATGGCCGCAAAACACATATTTGAAGTTACTGAATTCCCCACAAAATCGGGCAAAATTTTGTGAAGAATTTTACGAAAAATTTTCAATTGCAGATTAGGTCCTATTTTCCCAAGAAAATTGAAAACTGCGCTACGAGCAAGACTTTCTTAAAGCTTTCCCCCGTTCGAAGCAGTTTAGATGCTGAAAATGACATTTTACTATTTTTATAGGTGAATTTTGCACTTTTAGATCTTATGATAAGTTATACATTCACATGTGAATTGTTGTGTCTGTTTAAATACCACTATGATACTTGTTTTTATTTAATATTGTATTTAGGTACATCGAAAAACTTGTTGGGGCTACTATCTCAGCACTAGCTACAAAACATTGCTACTTTTATAACGTCTTTGTTTTATTGTTCGAGTATTTTTAGCCGCATTTTTATTTCTCGAGATTCATAACCTTATTTTTGTTTTTGTTTCTAAATTTCATATTGAATGCGAATGTGAGAGTGTATTTCATTTTGATGATAATTAATGGCCGCAAAGCACATATTTGGAGTCACTACATTCCTCACAAAATCGGGCAAAATTTTGTGGAGAATTTTCCAAAAAAATTTCAATTGCAGATTAGGCCCATTTTTGCAAAATAACTAGAAAACAGCACTACGAGCATGTCTTCCTAAGGCTTTCCCCCCATTCGAAGCAGTTTAGATTTTGAAAATTACATTTTACTAGTTTTAAAGGTGCATTTTGCACTTTTAGATCTTAGAATAAGTAATACATTCACATGTGAATTGTTGTGCCTGTTTATATACCACTGTGATACTTATTTTTATTTAATATTGTATTTAGGTACATCAAGAATTATGGTGGGGATACTATCTCACCACTAGCTACAAAACGTTGATGGTTTTATAACGTCATTGTTTTATTGTTCGAGTATTTTTAGCCGCTTTTTTATTTTACTAGATTCATAATCTTATTTTTTTTTTTGTTTCTAAATTTGATATTGAATGCGAATATATGAGAGTGTAGTTTCATTTTGATGATAATTAATGGCCGCAAAACACATTTTGAAGTCACTACATTCCCCACAAAATCGGTCAAAATTTTGTGAAGAATTTTCCAAAAAATTTTCTATAGCAGATTAGGACCATTTCCGCAATATATTAGAAAACGCTGCCACGAGCAAGACTTCCTTAAGGCTTTCCCCCATTCGAAGCAGTTTAGATTCCGAAAATGACATTTTACTATTTTTATAGGTGAATTTTGCACTTTTAGATCTTATGAAGTAATACCTTAACATGTGAATTGTTGTGCATGTTTAAATATCACTATGATACTTGTTTTAATTTAATATTTTATTTAGAGACATCGAGAATCATGTTAGGGCTACTATCTCAACACTAGCTGCAAAACGTTGCTGCTTTTATAACGTCTTGGCTTTATAGTTCGAGTATTTTTAGACGCTTTTTTATTTCTCTTGATTCATAACCTTATTTTTATTTTTGTTTCTAAATTTCATATTGAATGCTAATATATGAGAGTGTAGTTTCATTTTGATGATAATTAATGGCCGCAAAACACATTTTGAAGTCACTACATTCCCCACAAAATCGGGCAAAATTTTGTGGAGAATTTTCCGAAAATTTTTTTATAGCAGATTAAGCCAATTTCCGCAAGAAATTAGAAAACGCCACTACGAGCAAGACTTCCTTAAGGCTTTCCCCCGTTCGAAGCAGTTTAGATTCCGAAAATGACATTTTACTATTTTTATAAGTGAATTTTGCACTTTTAGATCTTATGAAGTAATACCTTAACATGTGAATTGTTGTGCATGTTTAAATATCACTATGATACTTGTTTTAATTTAATATTTTATTTAGATACATCGAGAATCATGTTGGGGCTACTATCTCACCACTAGCTGCAAAACGTTGCTGCTTTTATAACGTCTTGGTTTCATAGTTCGAGTATTTTTAGACGCTTTTTTGTTTCTCTTGATTCATAAACTTATTTTTGTTTTTGTTTCTAAATTTCATATTGAATGCGAATATATGAGAGTGTAGTTTCTTTTTGATGATAATTAGTGGCCGCAAAACACATATTTGAAGTCATTACATTCCTCACAAAAAGGGGAAAAATTTTGTGGAGAATTTTCCCAAAATTTTCAATTGCAGATTAGGCTCATTTTCGCAAGATAACTAGAAAAAGGTGCTACGAGTAAGAATTCCTTAAGGGTTTCCCCGTCTAAGCAATTTAGATGCCGAAAATGACATTTTACTATTTTTAAAGGTGAATTTTGCACTTTTAGATCTTACGATAAGTAATACATTCACATGTGAATTGTTGTGCCTGTTTAAACACCACTATGATACTTGTTTTTATTTAATATTTTATTTACGTACATCGAGAATCATTTCGGGGATACTATCTCACCACTAGCTATCAAACGTTGCTGGTTTTATAACTTCTTGGTTTTATTGTTCGAGTATTTTTAGCCACTTTTTTATTTCTATAGATTCATAACCTTATTTTTGTTTTTTTGTTTCTAATTTTCATATTGAATGCGAATATATGAGAGTGTAGTTAGTTTCGTTTTGATGGCAAAAAGGGGGAGAATAAATCAAAGAAGAGAAAACAATCTGAGGGGGAGCATGAGCATGAAAAGGCTCCCAAGCAACAGAGGAGAGAAGATGATGGTGATGATCAAGGGAATACTGGCCCTAAGACCAGCAACGCTCATACTGAAGTAGGTGTTAGGGGTGCTGGTGAATCTCAACCCAGCATGCCTGACAAATTTGCTGATGATATTGGTTCTAGCAGTAAGCCTAGTGATATTGATTCTGTTGTTTCTTAATTTATTGAAAGAAAGCTAAAAAGAAAATTATAGAGACACCAGAAGAGACAACAGGAACTCAATGATGCCTTCAATTCCAGGTTTGAGGCCTATGCTGAAAAAAAGATGAAGGAGAAGAAGAAGAAAATTGATCATCGCATAAATATCACTCCTGATGCACTAGATATCCATAACCAGATTCTTAGCATCAATCAGCATAAAAAGGCTCAAAGAAAAAGAGATGCTAACTTTATGGTTAAGTTTGACAAAAAGAAAGCTAATTTGTATGCTGAGAGCGAGCTGAAAGGATAAGGAATATCACTTTTGAAGGACTTCAAAAGTATTTGCAATCTGAAAGGTCCAGAAAATAGAAAACAGATGTATTCATGCAATGGATAACTGGTGGAATGAAAACCAGCAAATCAGCTCAACCAACAATTCCTAAACAGCTAGCAACTCCAGCACAGCCAGTAGAAGTTGTTCATCTATTTGATGATGAAGAGAAGCCATTAGAGACAAATCAGTCTGCTATTAAGGGGGAGCAACTTGCTTTAACTCCCCTCTTGGCTACACAAGAACCATTGCCAACACAAGAACCATCAGCAGAACCCAAATCAATTGATAAACAAAGGGTGAAATTTGCTCCTATGGATAACCAGCCCCTAAGAAAAGATCCCTTATTCGAGGCAGCTGATGAAGGTACTGTGCCAACTGTGGTAATAGCTGATACTAATCAGTCAGCTGGTAGTGAAGACACATCAAGGAGTGCTGTGATTAAAGACCCGGCCAGAAGTGTGCTGCTGGTTGAAAGAGGTGTTGAAGACCCAGCAAAGGAGAATGAGCTGGGTACTAATACTGATGATGTTTCTGCTGCTGCTAACTTTACTGTTTGGGTAATAGTGATTCTACTTTTGTTCTATTTCCTCTACCTGCAGTCTTTCGTGCGGACTTTGATAGGACACTGGGTGATCTTCATCACTATGAACCAATGAGTCCTTCTGGCACAGCAGAACTACCTTATTCATATCCTCCATCTTTCCCAAAGAAGAATGACAAGCATACCACTTGGGAAGATGAACCAGTTGTACACAGAATGCCTGATCCTAGAAGAATGAATCCAGATGAAAGGGAAGCTCACAGGCTACAAATCACTGTTGATGAACTAAACATTCATGTTGGTTTCTACTTGAAAAACAGTGGCCAGATATTCCATACTGATCAGGAGAAAGCACTATTCTATGAAGCTGTACAATTAGGTATGGATCTTAAACAATACTACAACCTCATGACTTCAGATGAAGGTAGGCAGTTGATTCACTCAGCACATTCCTTGAACATCACAATGAATGAATATGTCCTAAGTGTTCAACTGGAACAACAAAGAAGGGATGATGCTGAGTATCTTGAAAGATAAAGGCTTCAGGAACAAGAAGAAAGATTGGCTACTGATAGAGCTCAAGCAACAAAATCTATCAAATTAGCAAAAGCCATCATTAAGGCATAGGACAAGGCTTTGGATAAAATTGAAGATGCTGAAAAGTCACCAGAAGTGAGCCCACAAGTGGTTGCATGTACAAGGGCCTTAACTGATAAGCATCTCGGAAGCAAATATGCTGATGTAATGACAAGGAGATCTAATCATGGTAAAATCATCAAGTGTCACAAAGGAACAAAGAGAGCTTTCAGCATTAGCAGAGATAATAATGTCCATGATAAGGTATATTTTAGAGATGTAAGATTGTTTGGGTTTTAAGAATGGATGGAGATGTTGCATTATTTTATTGGCAAAGGAGATAGTAATCTCAGGAAGTCAATGCTCTCTGAATTACAAGATCTATTTACAAAAGCAGCTAAGCATGGTAATGCAACAGTAGTGAATGTAGATGAAGAGTTATCTCAAAAGAAGAAGAAGAAACCTACTGGTAGCCCATTCAGAAGAGATCCAATCATTCTACCTCCTTATATTCCAGTATTCAAGTCTGAAGACTTGCCCGAGTTGTTCCCTGAAGCTTAGAAGGTAAAACAAGAAGAGCTATCTGATGAAGAAAATCAAAAGGAGAAAGATAAAGATAGATAGCCTTCTGTTCTTTAGTGTATCTTTTGTAATGTTTCATGATCCATTGTACTGGTTTATAATTATTGTATATATTTATATGATGAATGTGAAATGATTTTATATTCAAAATCATATCAATCTATAAGATATAGATAACTCAGCAAAAGATCCCAAAAAAAAAAACCAAAAAGGGACAAAGATAATGCTTATTTTCATTTAGTCCTTTAGTGCTGGCTTTAGTGTTTTCTTTATGAGTCATAGGTTTTGTTATCATCAAATAGGGGGAGATTGTTGAGTCCCCAAAATGATTAAGGATTTAATTATGACAAAACAGCACTTATATACACTAAAATGTTATGTGCAGTTAGCATAGGTTTATTCATGTATAGACATCATTTATTGCTGTGTCAAGTGTTCCAGTATGCTGTCTGGTCTACTAGTACAAGGTAGACAATATTCTTTAACCAGCATAGGATGTGTGCCCAGCAAATTATGAAGATCAAGTGAACCAGTAGAAGAACCAGCATCGCTGGTAGCAGCATACAACACTTAGACGAATTATGCTCAATTACAAGCATATTAGTTTCCTGTGTGGTCTACATCAATTGTACTATTCAACAGAAGTCGAAGACAAAGTTGAACAGAAAAGGACTCGTGTCGGCGGCTGACAAGTGAACTTACAAGACCACGTAGGAATGCAGAAGTTTAACGCATTTGTAGACATGTGTAATACTTTGTCAAGGCCTGGAGAACCCAAAATTCTATTCGTTTATTCAAATAGTGGTGCCAAACCGAATAGGGGTGTTCCTGCAAATATCTACCAAAGAGGAAAGAAAGAGAGCACGCTCTCTGATGATATTGTCTCCACGAGTACAGACATCCTATGTACTAGTGGATAATAGATCAATTGCATGGATTATAGGAATCCTATAAATAGAAGTATCCACTATTGTAGTACTAAGTGGTGTGGGTTTATTTAAATAGAGTCCAAACTTATAATAGCTTTAAGATATCTTTTTTAGCGATACCTAGGCGTTATCTGTAATCAACCAACTGTTTATTCCGCCTTAGAACAGTTGTGATTCTTTGAGATTTATATCAATAAAAGAATAACGCTGAAAATTACCCACGACTCTCATATAAATTATATGTTTGAATACACTAACTGTTATATTACTTGTTTAATCAAAGATAATTGTATTCACCACACCCCCTACAATATGTTATTCAAGGGACCAACAGAAAGGTATTTCATGCCACGGTGCTCCAACCAGGATTTAATCGATAAACTGATATCTCACCTTCTTCATCTGTTAACAAATTCAATTCTACATCTAATCAATATGTAAACAGAAAGAACAATATCGAAACATCGATTTAACTAATACTGAAATCTTATGTATAATAAAAAGCCTAAATATAAAAAATCGTAAATCAAAATACACTTTAGAAACAAAATCGCGAACCCTAATTTTATTGCCATTTCTCTGCTCTCAATGCTAGTAATTTTGTTTGATGTTGGTGAATAATGGATTCGTATCACGAAGTATGTTTGATTTTTGCTGGTAATTGTTTTGCCAACTCAAATTGATTAAATCTAAGAACCCTAATTTGATGTCTGTGAAAAAAGGAAGTGTTTTTTTTTCTTTAATAGGTTTTTGCCATATGTGATAACAGTATATTCATTCGGGACGGGATATCTTTGTCACTCAACAACTAAAATTGAGGGGAGAGATAATTGTTGAGTGATCAAGCAATCTAATGGTTATTATTGAAAGATGCTCTTTAATCCAATGGTCCTCTTTTCTTCATTTTGAATTTTTGAAATATGATTAGCAAAAGTTGACGTTCTTATTATATATAATATAGATATAGATATAGATATAGATATAGATATAGATATAGATATAGATATAGATAGATAGATAGATAGATATTACGTACGTTGAATTCCTAAAAATATTAGGAAATATATATTTAAATTTAAAATAAATATATTAAAATATATATTTGAAGTCAAAAACCCGGTTCCTATATATAATTAAATATAATATGCTACAATGTTTTATTTACGTGATGCATGTGTTAAAGTAGAATCGGGATGAATGGAACAATAGGGTACATTCTAAAGAAGAGATGGAAGCAAAACTTTTAAGTTATTACTATAGGAAATAGTACTCAAAAATATGTATTATATATTCATTATAATAAGAAATCAAATACAATGAAATACACATACCTTGAATATGGTGTAGTTAAAAAGATATGTAAACGATATAGGAATCATCTAACTAAGAGAAGCCGAGGCCCGTGTCTAACACGGTTCCCTTAAAAAGTTCCGCCATCTACATGTCGTCTGCTTCCCTGGATATAACGGCCGAAGCAGTAATACTAATACTGTCGAACTTGAACAGTTACCTGAAATAAACCCGAACGAGGAGACCTATGTTGTGGTTGAGATAATAGAAAATCCAGTGTTGATTGGTTCTCGCTTTTAGTGTGCGTTGTGTGTGTTCTTCGTTTTGTAATCAAGGCCATTTAAAATCATTTATCTTTCAAAACTTAAAGGTAAAATGAGAGGTCTCATTTAGTACTTTAATGATGACCATAAAGTGTAGTTTAAATGATATTAAAAGGGCCATGACTTATTCCTTTTCTCAGCAGGTAAACAATCAAGAACGTTTTAATTAGGGGCGTCTTCATTACAAGTTACCTTATCTGATTAATATTGGTTTTTGAAATTATCTAGAACAACAAACAGTTTTTTCACGGACCCGACCAATCCTCAATGGGGATGGAACTGGTCCGAAAGATATGTAGCGAAAGTTGAGAAAGATTGAGGAAATGATAATACATCCACTAAAAGTGGTGTCAACATTACTAAGAGTGAAATTGGGAAATCTTACACTCGTCACCAACTGAATTCCGCACCTACAAATTATCGCTCGAAATCAAGCGTACCGATCGCATCTCGCAAACTAATACCAAGTCCTAGCCTGAGTGCTACACAGGGTTCAGGGGTCAAGACTAACGTTGATAATGATGATTTAAAAAGCATTGTTAGCTTTCAGAGACAAGGGTGGATGTACTTCTTTACCACTGGTAGCACGAGCTACCAATAAAATACGCTATCTAGTGAAATTTGTTTTTGGATTTTTTACTAGTGACACCACTAGATAATGTAACTTTTTTGAGTGAAATCATAGAATAGTGTAAACTTTGTTAAGGTTATAGCTAGTGACACTCGTGACTAGAATTCCTAAATCCGCCACTGGTTCAAATAAAAGAGAATAGGTGTCAGGGTCTATGGTGAAAAATGGTGATAGTTTGCCTCATTCTCCGGCTGCTCGTAAACGAATGGTGGTTGCAGGTCAGTGAAGGTGGGGTCGTAGGAAGAGGGGTTGTTGGAGAATTCGAATAAACGGGTTACGTAAGAGGAATTTTGAGGCGTCAAAAATGATTTGTTGTTAGTATGGATCGTATACATGACAAAGGTTTGAAATAAGGAAAAGTTTTTTTTTTTTTTTTTTTTTTTTTTTTGAAAAGGTTAGGTAGAGTTATTCAACCCTTACTCTTAAACTTGTAAATTGAAGGCAAAATTTCTGGATATATTGTGTATTGTAAATCATTATTTATTATTTACAGTACTTGTTATCATGATTTTATTTATGTAATTATAGTTCTCATGGTTTATATATCTACTTATTATCTATATATACAATATACAATACAAATTATGTATGACTTGTTACGGTTCACAGTGATGGAATCGTAATTAATCTCAAATTTAAGGGGTAAACATGTAAATTCTCTCTTTTTCAGAAAGAAAAAAAAAACTTTTTTTCATTCCTTTCTTTACAACTTTTCTCTTTATCCTTTCTGCTCTCGAATCTCACGTGTTTTTAATGTAATTGATTCTCCCATAATGAAGGAAGGGGAAAAAATAACTCTGTTATGTTACGTTTTCAAAATGATTTCACAATGTCCGTGAACTTTGAAAAATCTCTAAGGATTAAGTTTAAAAAATTCAAAAAACGAATTTGTCTAAATGTAACCGTAAAGGCTATACTTAACAAATTAAAATATGATTTGCCGATTGGATGAGGTGTTTAGTAGATAGTTGTGAGTGAGGATGGCAATGGATCGGATATGGATCGGGTGATGTCGTATCCATATTCATATCCATTTAGTTTTTGTCCATCCATATTCATATTCATTTAATTTCAGTTCATCCATCCATATCCATATCCACTGGATTAAGCAGGTTAATGAATATTCATATTTCAGTTCATCGGGTGATGTCGTATCCATATTCATATCCATTTAGTTTTTGTCCATCCATATTCATATTCATTTAATTTCAGTTCATCCATCCATATCGATATCCGCTGGATTAAGCGGGTTAATGAATATCCATTGGATATTAAAAAAAATGTTATAATATTCCCTAATATGCGATTAAAACAAAAACTTAGTATAGCAAAAATAAATATAACATGACATAAATAAAATTTATTCACAAAAATGTGTAATCTTTGTCGAATATAGAACACAACTTGTTAAATTTACTATAAAATATAGATTATGAAAAAGTAAATATGAAATTTGTATGTGTATTTAGTTAGATATGCATGTTTTATTATAATATCCCATAGTTATCTCGTTCTAGATTGAAAGTAAAATGTAAATCTTACGGTAAATGCATTTATAATAGTATATATGTAAGCATATATCTATAATTACGTATTTATTTATGTATTTCGGGTGTTAATGGATATATCCATGGATGAAACTTTTCATCCATATCCATATCTATATCCATTTATGTTCGTCCATATCAATATCCATATTCATTTCGGTTCATCCATATCCATCACGAAGCGGATGAATCGGGTGGATATTGATGTGCTGAAACAGTACCTTTATTTATGAACGGATTTGAGTTGTTTTGTTACACGAATTGATTTATTGTATACATGGTATTTTAACGATTTTAGGTTGGTTTCAAACATATATAGGCAACTAGTCCTATCCGTGTAGTTTAGTTTGTTGGTAAATCCGGTTCGTTCCACAGGGAGAAACGTATTCAAGAATTTAATGACAATTAATTATACTAGAAAATGGGGTTTTAGTTGGTTTTTGGTTTTGGATGATTTAAATTAATAAAAGGTGAATTAATGTAGTGTTTACTATTATAAATATTATGACTTAAAATAAATTAATATTAGTGTTAAAGTAATTAATTAAAAATTAAATTTAAATAAAAAATCGAAACAGTACTGGTTTAAAGTGTACGCGTTTCGCGTGTATGTATACGCGTTCCGCGTATGTGTTGGGACTACGCGTTTCGTGTGAGGTTATACACGATCCGCGTAAGCTATAAACGATGTGACAAAACAGTAGTGTTTAAACTGAAGGAGATTAAGTTGTTTTTTTGTTTTTTTTTCTGAATAATAATATGTAAAAATAATAATAATAATAACTTTACAATATATATAAATATGAGAGTGTTTACTTGAATGTGTCGCCTCTAGATCCATGGACTGTTTTAAGTTTAAGCTCGTAATAAAATGTTTAGTAATAAACTTATATTTTCCTTTCGAATAAATATAAAGTTTCGACTAACTAAATCAAATCCAATTTTCATTTGATTTTATTTAGATAGTTACTAGTCCCTAAGTATTTAAATTGAGACCCAACCCAGTTTTGACCTTCGCCAAAACCCATATCATAACGGTTTCCCTTTTTACAATTTCACTATTATATGACTAGTGATATTACCCAAACCACCGAACTTTATTTCTAATTTAGTGTTAGTAAATTATTCATGAGTTCGTCTAAATCACTTTTAATGTTGAAGCTTAATTTGTAAAAATAAAAATAACTTTCGTTATTTTTATCTAATAAATTAAGTGACAGGGGTTAATTTATCCAAGTACATAATAATGGTTCTTTTAATTAGGCTCAATGTTAAAAATACTTAAGTTACATTTTTACTTTTACAAATGATAACAATCCATTTTACTAGGGGCTCTACATCTAAGTAAACACTAGGGAAATTTAGCTACTCATTATACTAGGGTAAACATAAAAATATAAATATACAAACATAATAATAATGATAAAAATTGATAACGATAATTTTAATGGAATCTACATCTAAGCGAACGCTATGGGAATTTACTAACTAATCATGATAATGATACGAGAGTAAAAATAATAATACATAAATATAAACATAATAATAAGTAAAAATGACAATAATAAAAATGAAAGTAACAAACTTACAAAAGGTCTTCAATTTAATGATTACAAATGATAGAAAATGGAAATGGAAGCACCCTTGCACTCGCACAATAATACCCTTAATCACGAATAATACACCCCTTAATAATAAAACTATCCTAATCTTGACCTTGAGAATTAATATAGAATAAGAAAAATAAAATGGTACGAATAGTCGAATACTTGAGAGAAATAAAAATAATTTTGTGATGATATATCTACTCTCTATCCCTTTTGCGTACTTTGAAATGTGTTGTGTTTTTTTGTGTTCCTAAACTACTGCTCCTCAACTGATAATAGTACTCTTATTTAACATATCTCTTGAAGTAGTAGTAGGTAGAGTCTAACCCTTTTTTGCTGTAAAGTAACACTGAAAAAAAGAAATCATATTAAACATAAAAGAAACCGGCCCATGTGAAGTTCCAATCTGAATCTCGTCTAAACATTACGCGTTTCGCGTAAATTGGTACACGTTCCGCGTAAGGCTTCTAAATGAAAGTTGTAGATTTTTGAGTTACGGACGTCTGGACACCTGGTTCGCCTTTTTTCGAGTTCGTATGATTTAGTTATGATTTTTTTCGTACAGGCGCGCTGATTTCGTGATTTCGATCATTTTAACTTGTAGTCTTGAGGCGCGATGTTGTAGTCTTTTGTTGCTCATTAGAAATCTTCATTTTATCTTCATTTTGATCTTTATATCATTAAAAATCCATAATAACATTTCATTCGACGTTTTAGTAATTTTAACCAATTACAAACATGAAAACTACTCGAATACACATAAAATCATAACATTTGGGAATGATATTACGACTAAGAATATGTATTAATTGAGCAATATCAGATATCCAATGAATCGAGTGACCATTGTCATCCCTAATTGTGAGTAGAGTACAACTCTATATTGTACGTCTAAAGCCTTTAATGATAACCATAATAATAATAATAATATAATATATAATAATAAACTATAGTTATAAAGATATATACTCCGTAAGATATATTAGCCGACCTTAGAAAACCGTAATAAACTTAAAAATTAGGATCATGTAGATATTTACGTACCTAGCTTGGGAATAATATTAATAACCTGTTGCTTATCATGCAATCTTAGGATCTGTTGTTGAATGTTTAAAACCCTAAATTCAAAGGCCAAGTATTATTTCCAAGTTTTGATTTTGTTTAAGTTCTGCAATACATACCCCCATTAAATGGTTAGTCATACATTCTACTATCTAATTTCTGTTCTATTTAAATTAGGTCTAATTTTGTTCTGTTAGGATTAACACTTGTTGTACAGATATTTGAATGATTAGAGCCCTTTGTTACAGTAATCATGTATACCTATTTTTTATTGTCATTCCGTTTTACTCGTATCTAGTACTCGTAATTACAATTATTTGATTTATTATGTAGGTTCATCAAGAAAAAGCTAATAGCAGTTCTACGACCACCATGGAAAAAAATCAGAAACGTCGTTCATGGAAGGCATGTGTAAATTAAATGTAGTTGTATATGTATTTTCGAAAGCAATAATTAATTAAATATACAATTTCAAACAATTGTTAGGAATAAACAGTTGGATCCTAACACAAAAACTTTAACAGGAGACTACAGCTATAGTTGGACTTACAGCTGTGGCAACTTTGTATGCACGTCGATGTTTCGTACGAGGTTGGAATAAGTTTATGGATGAATGTGCAGCTGAATTTGAGGCTTCCTTAAATAAAGCAATGGACGAAAAGTTTATGGATGATGTTGCAGCTAAAGTTAAGGCTGCCATTAATAAAGCAATGGACGAAAAGGCGGCTAATGCAAGTGCTCGTGCTGGTGATGCAGGTGGTGGTGCTGGTGCCGGTGCACGTGCTGGTGGTGGTGCAGGTGGTGTTGCAGGTGGTGGTGCTGGTGCGTAGTGTTTATGAGATAATTGTTTCCATTTTTGCTTAAAGTTTGAATTAAAAGATGTTTTTTTTTGGGGGGCTTGTAAATTTAGATTGAGTTCATTGCACTTATGATTACGAAGCAGTGCTTCAGTGGTACCAGTCACCTATGAACCCTGGGCCCACGAGAATATACCCTTTGCCAAATATGGGGTGCAGGTTCGAATCCCTCCGGGGGCGATATTCGGCTTGCAAGTTCTCGTTGGGTATTGGGGGGAGGTGTCTTACACGGTATACTTAGCCCTTACTGGGTGGGCGGTATAGGTGCCAAAGGCACACGGGGTCAGGGTTTCCCCGCCAGATTAAACCTTTTGCCAAAATTCTTTTATCAAATGGGTACATATTACCCACAACTTAAAGTTAGTTCTGTATGGGGTCAGATTTGTGGTGTTGATGGTGCTTACTGTTTATTTGGAGCTTTGTAAAGTCATATAAGGGTTGTAGTTCTTTCGTTTTGGTCAAATATTGAATATCCAAAAAGTTGATGAGCACAACTGAAAATTGGCTATGTAAGCATTATATGGTTAGACTCCTTCACTCTATGGCCCTGTGGGCAAGTGAATATAGGAGTTTAAGGCAGATAGGTTGTTGAATACTCCTTTGATTTGAAACTGATTGATGTTAAATCAAATTGAATCTAAATTCAAAAATATAAATCGAATTTGAATTTAGTTTCAGTATGATATTATATATGAATTTAGTTTTCGGTTCAGTTTTGAGTTTTACATTTTATAAATTCGACTTGACCGAAATTGAATTCAAAACGAAAATCATTGGTTGATAATAATGCGGTATATTATTACTTGGTAATATATATAGACCTCATCATATGAACAAAAAACGAATCCAAAATCATTTTTTTGTGATTTTGGTTTAGTTTTGATATTTTTATATTTCGATTTTTCGCTTTACCAGAACCGAAGGTAAATTCGGCTCGATTTTAATTTTAAATTCGGTTGTTGGTTCGATTTTGGAATTGCTTTCGAAATTTTCTGAACCGGATACACCAAAACACATTAAACTGATGAAAACCTTAATTCAAGCAACTAGTATGTTTATATTTGTGAAATATATATATATATATATATATATATATATATATATATATATATATATATATATATATATATATATATATATATATATATATAAAGGGATCAAATGAGAACTTTTTGACCCTGAGAACTTCAAATTAGAGCGAAAATAAAGGGCGGGCGAACAAAAAGGTGAAATTCGAACAAAAATGATGAAATTCGAACAAAAATAAAAGGGTGGGCGAACAAAAAGATGAAATTCGAACAATTTTATGTTATATATATATATATATATATATATATATATATATATATATATATATATATATATATATATATATATATATATATATATATATATATATATACTAGGTTTGAGCCCGTGCGTTGCACGGCTGTTAAAAATAATCGTTAAAAGCGTAAATTTTTAGAATATGATAAATCTCGTGTAAACATGATAAATACAAGATAATCATTTTAGCACGCAAAATAGAAATTTAGGGGAAAATAGCTCAAGACAGACTGTAAATAGTCTTAACAACTCATGCTTTTCAAAAAAAAAAAAAAAAAAAAAAAAAAAAAAAAAATCTCAGAGCATGATAATAATTAAGGAGAACATACGATCAAATAATCTACCTTGTAGTCATTTATCATGTTAATGGTTAGGTAATATATGCCCGTAAAAGAAGATTGTGACCAACAGAATTAAAACATATTCAATATGAAGTCTTTCATAGGTAAATATATAAGGGGGACATGTGCCACCACATATCATCCCGAAAACACTCGTTTGTGATCTCTTTGTGCCTTCCTCTGCATTACATCTGAGTTAATATGAAAGTCAATTCATATAAAAGAAATTCAATTGCACGCACGCACACAAATTGTTTATCAATTTGTCTTTATCGGAATTTTTTGAATTTTTTCTTTTTAACAGTATCATGACTTCCGAGGAATCATCGGAGCATACTCAAACAGCAATTCAACACGCGCCGTCTGGTAGTCAGCAAACGCCAGTTTTGACTACGGAGGCGGCTGCTCAAGCAGGGTACACAATGTACCCCCCACCTGTATCCGGCGAACCCTTTCAGCGGTTTAAGCCGATATATCCGGATGGGGTTACACCGCCAAGAGCAAACTCACCAGTCACAACCACGCGGTTGGATTTTTCATCGGTGGGTCCAAGGGTTATCCCGATAAACGCTGGTGGCGAAACCATGGGACCACATGTAGTTTGCTGCGGCCAGGTACCTATTTACAGTACCACTGTTTCGATACCTCTGCAGACGCAGACTATTCAGCAAAACTCGTCGTTTACACCCCTGCAACCTTGGCAACCACCGCGCCCAGTTTCTCAATTCTTAACCCCTGCGGATGCGCAGGCGTTACTTAACAGCTGGGGATTTGGTGTCATTCCAGACGCAAACTCTCATTGGGCGCCAATAACAGCGCAACAACAGAGCACAGCGCAAACGGTTGGGCTCTTGAGTGTGTATCCTCAGTTTTCTCAGGCATCTACGCCACAGGTCTCGCTCCCCTTACAACCTGTGTATTCGGCATCTTCAAGTAATCCCTCTTTTCCAACACCGCAGCCGTGGGTATATCCGCAGATGCAGGGTCAACCTTGGCAAAATATTCAGGGGCAGGCTAATCTTGCAGGGCAATTTATGCAGGCCGCACCCCCTGACATGGTTCACTTATTTTCGCAGCCTGACTTCGTTCAGGACATGATGCGGCGTTTCTTTGCGGGTTTAAAAGGGGATCCTGTTAAACCACCTTTCGAGCTACCGACTACTTTTGACAAATTTCCTCCGCACATAACTGCATATCAGTTTCCAGCAGCACCAAAGATACCTGGTACGCTAGGTACTTACAATGGTTTGTCCGATCCGGATGACTTTTTACAGCGCTTTGAGGGTGCAATGCGCACTCAAGGTTGGGTGGATCCGGTTGCGTGCCAAATATTTCCAATGACCTTGCAGGGCATTGCTCGCGAATGGTTCAATAAACTCCCGGCGGGCAGTATTGCCGGATTCATGGATCTGCGAACAAAGTTTTTATTGCAGTATCAGAATCAAAGACCACGCAAGCGCACTCACATTGAATGCCATGATATTACGCAGAAATCCAAGGAATCTTTGGGAGAGTATCTCACAAGGTATACTAATGAATGTTTGCGCATTCCAGATCTCAAGCCAGAACAACAGATATCAGGACTCATACATGGCATCAATTCAGAACGGCACCCAACGCTAGTCAAGCGTTTGCGTCATACGGTGCCAACAACTTACGCTGAGGCGCTTAAAGAATGTCACGATTATATGCGGAGTGGCGAAGATAACGATGTTCCCACAAGCAGCTCGCGAAATGAAAAAAAGGATGATGATGACCGTTCACGAGATCAAAACCGCGAAAACAATTCTCGCGGGCGTTACCATAGTGGCGGTCCTATCAGAAGTGAAAAGGGGAGATCTAATGGCAATTATCGAAGCAATAATCAGCGCGGCATCAACAATCAGAACTATGCGCTTCTTAAAAGCTTATCCAAAACGCCCAAAGAAATTTTGGCGACGGAGCCAGTATGCGCGACCTTCGCGGTCCCAACTCCGCTTACAGAATTTGGTAAGCGGGATAAGACAAAGTATTGTGAATTTCACGATGATTACGGGCACGATACGAATAGGTGTAAAAACTTGATGGAACGGGTACTGGAGGCGCTCCGTGCGGGTAAGTTGGATCACCTCAAACCGCCAAAGAAAGATAAAGGGAAAGCCGCAGAAGAGGGGTCAAAAACTAAAACCTTCGCGTGGCAGAAAGTGGATAAGACCAAAAATGCTGATTTAACCATTAACATGGTTGACGCAGAGAAATTAGGTCAGCGAAGAAAGTATAACGATCATCAGGATTGGGAACTTCTTCCAATCACTTTCCCTCCTGTGATGTCAATTGACAGGGTGAATGAACCTATCATTATCAAGTGCCGCATTCCTTCTTGCGGGGTGCAGGTCAAGCGCATGCATGTCGACACTGGGAGCGGCGTTGACATTATGTACGAGCATTGCTATCAATTTCTTCCCGAACACGTGAAGGCGCAGCTACGTCCGTCTGATATCACGCTGTCTGGTTTTTCCGGAGAAAGCTCATGGCCCGTGGGACGGATAGAGTTATTAATAGAGCTCGAAGATGACAAGAATCCGCAGTTAATAAGGAACGAATTAGTTGACTTTTATGTGGTTCGCTCGACTTCGCGATATAATGCGCTACTGGGAAGAAATTTCATACGGCGTTTTAACATCATACCTTCGGTAGTGCACGGTTTGATTAAGTTTCCTACTAAGGGAGGAGTTGCCACAATGGCGTCACATCAAACGATTGAGATATGTGCGTCAGTTGTGTAAATTAACATCCCTAGCGTCGGGGAGCAGATTGCAAGCAGTGCGGTCATTGCTAATCGCTTGCATCCAGATAAGGGTATAAAAATCGGCGCAGGTTTATCTGCTGAAACCAAGGCTAAGTTACATGGTATATTGTCCGCAAACGCAGATGTTTTCGCATGGCGCGAATCAGATATGACAGGTGTCCCGCGGGACATTGCGGAACATAAATTGAATGTTAATCCATCGCTCACACCTGTTAGACAAAAGAAGCGGCATATGGCTTTAGACCGCAGTGATTGGCTATGCGCAGAAGTAGACAACCTTGTCAAAGCAAACATTCTACGCGAAGTGCGTTATCAAACATGGGTTGCCAATCCGGTGTTGGTGAAAAAGGCTGATGGTAACTGGCGAATGTGCGTTGATTTTAAAGACATTAACAAAGCATGTCCTAAAGACAATTACCCTCTCCCGGAGATAGACTGGAAGGTTGAATCTTTGTCTGGATTCAGATATAAGTGCTTTCTGGACGCATACAAAGGTTATCACCAAATTCTAATGGCTGCGGAAGACGAAGACAAGACTGCTTTTCATACGCCGCAGGGTATTTATTGTTACACAAAGATGCCTTTCGGCTTGAAGAACGCGGGCGCGACCTATCAGTTGTAATTGACGCAGCATTCAAGCCTCAAATTGGCAGAAATCTTGAAGCGTATGTCGATGACTTGGTAATCAAAAGCAACACCGAAGAAGACATGCTCGCAGACATCCTAGAAACGTTTGCGTCTCTGCGAAGGATCAACATGAAGCTTAATCCGCTTAAATGTAGCTTTGGAGAGGAGGAAGGCAAGTTTCTAGGTCATGTGGTGACAGCGCGGGGTATCAAGGCTAATCCCAAAAAGATTGAAGCTATTGATAATTTACCATCTCCGAAAACAAAGAAAGATGTGCAGAGTCTCACTGGGAAGCTCGCAGCAATCACGCGGTTTTTGTCAAAAGCCGCAGAGCGTCAGCTACCATTCTTTAACATTTTGAAAAACTGTTTGAAGAAAAAGGATTTTGTCTGGACTCAGGAAGCAGAATCAGCCATTCAGGAGATGAAAAAGGTGCTTGCAGAGTTACCAACACTTACTGCGCCAGTCCCTGGGGAGACGTTAACGCTGTACCTTGCGGCATCAAAGGAAGCAATCAGTTCAGTTCTCATCGCAGACCGCGAAAAGGTAACTTATCAATTTACTTGCATTATTTATTTCGCAGAACTTTAACGCTGAGGTTTTCTCAGACACAAATGCCGGTCTACTTCGTAAGCAAGACGCTGACATCAAGCGAAGTAAACTACTCGCCAATAGAGAAGTTAGTATATGCGCTTGTCCATACAGCGCGGCGTTTACGCCGATACTTTCAAGCACATCCGATTGTGGTTCTAACTGATCAGCCAATCAAACAGGTTGGTACATGATTACTTTGCGGCAATGACCGGGGTTACCGCATTGACTAACGCAATCATTTTATTTCATTCAGGTACTGTACAAGCCCGAGATTTCTGGCCGAATGGCCAAGTGGGCAGTCGAATTGGGAGAACATGAAATAAACTTTTCTTCACGCAGTGCGGTTAAGGGTCAAATACTTGCTGACTACCTAGCAGAAATACCTGCGGATGTCGAAGCGTCAGCAGAACATCAAGATCCGCCCGCACCTGTTCTATCACCATGGGAATTATACACCGATGGTGCGTGTAGCGCATCTGGCGCAGGCGCAGGGGTAATTTTGACAGGTCCAGGCGGTGAGGAACATACGTACGCACTGCGGTTTAATTTTGCTGTCACAAACAATGAAGCAGAGTATGAGGCTCTGCTAGCAGGTATGCGCATCGCGCATAAGCTAAATGTTAAAATCTTGCACGCTTACGTGGATTCAAAGCTAGTATGCAATCAAGTCTGTGGAGACTTCGAAGCGCACGACATTGCTATGCAGCAATATTTATCGCTTGTTCATAATCTCGCTGACCAGTTCGAGGCTTTTCAAATCTCGCACGTAATGCCGGGGCAAAATAAGAAGGCGGATGCGCTAAGCAAACTAGCTGCCTTGGCTTTTGATCATATGGGTAAGAAAATTCTAATAGAGGAACTCAACGCAAAATCTATTGTCATGATGCCTCTAGTGGCACCGGTTGAGGAATCAAGCCCAACGTGGATGACGCCCATCATCGCTTTTTTACGGGACGGCACTTCACCCGCGGACTCCTCTGATGCAAAGAAAGTCCGCACAAAGGCACCGATTTATGCCCTCGAGGGTGACGTCTTGTATCGAAGAAACTATTTGGGACCGCATTTAAGGTGCATAGGTCCAAAGGAGGCAGAGGAAGTTATACGCGAGGTGCATGAGGGTGCATGCGCCCTTCATTCGGGACACAGGTCCATTGTGTCAAAAATCATGCGGTTAGGTTATTATTGGCCTACTATGTACGCAGACACGACGCGTATTGTCAAGCAATGCGAATCATGCCAAATACATGCACCTATCAGCAGGGCACCTGCGCATCCAATGATACCGGTCTCCTCACCATGGCCATTCTGCAAATGGGCGATCGACATAGTCGGACCATTCCCCAAAGGCCAAGGTAATATTGCCATTCATTTGCTAAATATGCTACTTACGTCATTATCTTACGCATACTCTGCACACGCAGGAAATGTCAAATTCTTAATTGTTGCAATCGATTACTTCACGAAGTGGGTCGAAGCGAAACCGCTGGCAACAATTTCAGGGAAAAGAGTGCGGAATTTTGTATGGGAAGACATTGTCTGTCGATTTGGCATACCCAATGAAATTGTTAGTGATAACGGTACACAATTTGCCGGCGATCCTTTTCGCAGTTGGTGTGCGGAGCTTAATATTAAGCAAACTTTTACTTCAGTTGCGCATCCGCAGGCGAATGGCCAGTGCGAAGTTACCAACCGAGATATAGTTGCTGGAATCAAGGCAAGGTTGGGTCATGACCGCGTTGGTTGGGTGGATGAGCTTCCAAAGGTTTTATGGGCGCATAGAACCACACCCAAAGCAAGCACTGGTGAGACTCCGTTTAGTTTGGTTTATGGGTCAGAAGCTGTTGTACCCGCAGAGATTGGGGTACCAACGTTCCGCATACAAAACTTTGATGAACAAAATAACTCTGAAGCTCTGCGGGAAAATCTTAATCTGCTTGAAGAACGCAGACTCTCTGCGGCTGTTAACGAAGCAAATAACAAGCAGAAAATCGCAAAGTATTACAATCAGCGTGTGCGTTCACGCACTTATAAGTGCGGTGATTTGGTTTGGCGCCAGAACGATGCAAGTCATGCGGAAGATACTGGGAAACTGGGACCTCGTTGGGAGGGCCCATACAGGGTAGCAAAAGCAAGCAACACCGGGGCATACCATCTAGAGACATTAGATGGCAAACCTGTGAAACGCACTTGGCATGCGACGTTATTGAAAAAATGTTACATGTAGCTAGATGGACTTGATCACTCCAATTTGTTTAGCACATTATTTTATTTTTCATCCTTTCGGATATGTCGCAGTTGTAATCATAATTAATGCCAAATAAAAATAATTACATGCGCATACTTTTGTTGTCCATTTATATTTTTTGTATGCGTTTCCTGCCTACTTAAGGGGTGTCCTCTAGCCCCCGTGCGGCAGAAGCCTGTTTGGTTACAAGGCTAGACAATAACGGCAGGCTAAGGGAATTGGTTTTCCCCTAGCCAAGCTCCACGCAGACTAGATGGCTGCAAAGTCGACTTTAAAAAAAAATACAAGCATTGGTTTGCTTGTGCGTAATCGCTCTCGCATTGGTTTGCTTGAGGAACTCCTAAGCATAAAAACATTGGTTTGTTTTTAGTTGCGTTTGCTTACCATACAACTAATAGTGCACCTCTAGTACATGACAAAGCAATAGCGCAGTAGCTTTTGAGTCTAAATTGTTAAAGGTAAGTTAAAATATTGGTTTATTTTACGCAGTACCATCCGCATACGCATAAGTTGTGGTTAACTATGCGCATGCGCATGCGGTTCATAATTTGTTTTGATTCGCGATATATAAACAAGGATATCACGCATGCATAACAGACAAACATATATACACATCCAAATAAATTATTACATAAGTAATTGTTTCACATGCCTGCCCAACATGGTGTAGTGACCCGAACTTTTCCATGTTTATATATATTAATTGAGATTGATATTTACATGATTAAATGTTTCCAACATGTTAAGCAATCAAACTTGTTAAGACTTGATTAATTGAAATAGGTTTCATATAGACAATTGACCACCCAAGTTGACCGGTGATTCACGAACGTTAAAACTTGTAAAAAAAACTATATGATGACATATATATGGTTATATATATAGTTAACATGATATTATGATAAGTAAACATATCATTAATTATATTAACAATGAACTACATATGTAAAAACAAGACTACTAACTTAATGATTTTGAAACGAGACATATATGTAACGTTTATCGTTGTAACGACATTTAATGTATATATATCATATTAAGAGATATTCGTACATCATAATATCATGATAATATAATAATTTAAAATCTCTTTTGATATTATAAACATTGGGTTAACAACATTTAACAAGATCGTTAACCTAAAGGTTTCAAAACAACACTTACATGTAACGACTAACGATGACTTAACGACTCAGTTAAAATGTATATACATGTAGTGTTTTAATATGTATTTATACACTTTTGAAAGACTTCAATACACTTATCAAAATACTTCTACTTAACAAAAATGCTTACAATTACATTCTCGTTCAGTTTCATCAACAATTCTACTCGTATGCACCCGTATTCGTACTCGTACAATACACAGCTTTTAGATGTATGTACTATTGGTATATACACTCCAATGATCAGCTCTTAGCAGCCCATGTGAGTCACCTAACACATGTGGGAACCATCATTTGGCAACTAGCATGAAATATCTCATAAGATTACAAAAATATGAGTAATCATTCATGACTTATTTACATGAAAACAAAATTACATATCCTTTATATCTAATCCATACACCAACGACCAAAAACACCTACAAACACTTTCATTCTTCAATTTTCTTCATCTAATTGAACTCTCTCAAGTTCTATCTTCAAGTTCTAAGTGTTCTTCATAAATTCCAAAAGTTCTAGTTTCATAAAATCAAGAATACTTTCAAGTTTGCTAGCTCACTTCCAATCTTGTAAGGTGATCATCCAACCTCAAGAAATCTTTGTTTCTTACAGTAGGTTATCATTCTAATACAAGGTAATAATCATATTCAAACTTTGGTTCAATTTCTATAACTATAACAATCTTATTTCAAGTGATGATCTTACTTGAACTTGTTTTCATGTCATGATTTTGCTTCAAGAACTTTGAGCCATCCAAGGATCCATTGAAGCTAGATCCATTTTTCTCTTTTCCAGTAGGTTCATCCAAGGAACTTAAGGTAGTAATGATGTTCATAACATCATTCGATTCATACATATAAATCTTTGTTTCTTACAGTAGGTTATCATTCTAATACAAGGTAATAATCATATTCAAACTTTGGTTCAATTTCTATAACTATAACAATCTTATTTCAAGTGATGATCTTACTTGAACTTGTTTTCGTGTCATGATTTTGCTTCAAGAACTTTGAGCCATCCAAGGATCCATTGAAGCTAGATCCATTTTTCTCTTTTCCAGTAGGTTCATCCAAGGAACTTAAGGTAGTAATGATGTTCATAACATCATTCGATTCATACATATAAAGCTATCTTATTCGAAGGTTTAAACTTGTAATCACTAGAACATAGTTTAGTTAATTCTAAACTTGTTCGCAAACAAAAGTTAATCCTTCTAACTTGACTTTTAAAATCAACTAAACACATGTTCTATATCTATATGATATGCTAACTTAATGATTTAAAACCTGGAAACACGAAAAACACCGTAAAACCGGATTTACGCCGTCGTAGTAACACCGCGGGCTGTTTTGGGTTAGTTAATTAAAAACTATGATAAACTTTGATTTAAAATTTGTTATTCTGAGAAAATGATTTTTATTATGAACATGAAACTATATCCAAAAATTATGGTTAAACTCAAAGTGGAAGTATGTTTTCTAAAATGGTCATCTAGACGTCGTTCTTTCGACTGAAATGACTACCTTTACAAAAACGACTTGTAACTTATTTTTCCGACTAGAAACCTATACTTTTTTTGTTTAGATTCATAAAATAGAGTTCAATATGAAACCATAGCAATTTGATTCACTCAAAACGGATTTAAAATGAAGAAGTTATGGGTAAAACAAGATTGGATAATTTTTCTCATTTTAGCTACGTGAAAATTGGTAACAAATCTATTCCAACCATAACTTAATCAACTTGTATTATATATTATGTAATCTTGAGATACCATAGACACGTATACAATGTTTCGACCTATCATGTCGACACATCTATATATATTTCGGAACAACCATAGACACTCTATATGTGAATGTTGGAGTTAGCTATACAGGGTTGAGGTTGATTCCAAAATATATATAGTTTGAGTTGTGATCAATACTGAGATACGTATACACTGGGTCGTGGATTGATTCAAGATAATATTTATCGATTTATTTCTGTACATCTAACTGTGGACAACTAGTTGTAGGTTACTAACGAGGACAGCTGACTTAATAAACTTAAAACATCAAAATATATTAAAAGTGTTGTAAATATATTTTGAACATACTTTGATATATATGTATATATTGTTATAGGTTCGTGAATCAACCAGTGGCCAAGTCTTACTTCCCGACGAAGTAAAAATCTGTGAAAGTGAGTTATAGTCCCACTTTTAAAATCTAATATTTTTGGGATGAGAATACATGCAGGTTTTATAAATAATTTACAAAATAGACACAAGTACGTGAAACTACATTCTATGGTTGAATTATCGAAATCGAATATGCCCCTTTTTATTAAGTCTGGTAATCTAAGAATTAGGGAACAGACACCCTAATTGACGCGAATCCTAAAGATAGATCTATTGGGCCTAACAAACCCCATCCAAAGTACCGGATGCTTTAGTACTTCGAAATTTATATCATATCCGAAGGGTGTCCCGGAATGATGGGGATATTCTTATATATGCATCTTGTTATTGTCGGTTACCAGGTGTTCACCATATGAATGATTTTTATCTCTATGTATGGGATGTGTATTGAAATATGAAATCTTGTGGTCTATTGTTACGATTTGATATATATAGGTTAAACCTATAACTCACCAACATTTTTGTTGACGTTTAAAGCATGTTTATTCTCAGGTGAATATTAAGAGCTTCCGCTGTTGCATACTAAAATAAGGACAAGATTTGGAGTCCATGTTTGTATGATATTGTGTAAAAACTGCATTCAAGAAACTGATTTCGATGTAACATATTTGTATTGTAAACCATTATGTAATGGTCGTGTGTAAACAGGATATTTTAGATTATCATTATTTGATAATCTACGTAAAGCTTTTTAAACCTTTATTTATGAAATAAAGGTTATGGTTTGTTTTAAAAATTAATGCAGTCTTTGAAAAACGTCTCATATAGAGGTCAAAACCTCGCAACGAAATCAATTAATATGGAACGTTTTTAATCAATAAGAACGGGACATTTCAGTTGGTATCCGAGCGTTGGTCTTAGAGAACCAGAAAATTTGCATTAGTGTGTCTTATCGAGTTTGTTAGGATGCATTAGTGAGTCTGGACTTCGACCGTGTTTTCTTTAAAAATGATTGCTTAACATTTTTGTTGGAAACTATATATTTTTAACATATGAATATTATGTGATATATTAATCTCTTAACGTGTTTGATATTATGTGATAGATGTCTACCTCTAGAACAAGTCCCATTGACTCACCTAATAATAATGAAGAGTCAAATGTAAATTGGAATGATTTGTGGACTGATTCACAAGTTCCCGAAGAGGAACCGGAAGAAGAGTCGGAACCGGAAGAAGAATCGGAACCGGAAGAAGAATCGGAACCGGATGAAGAAATAGAACCGGTGGGGGAAATAATAAAACGGTTAAGTAAAAGAAAATCCTCAACCAACCGACCAAAGTTAATTATGGTCAATGGTGTTTCCGCCAAGGAAGCAAAATATTGGGAGGATTACCAATTCTCCGATGAATCGGATTTCGACGAGAATTCCGATGATGTTATAGAAATTACCCCAACTGAATTTAAAAAGGCAAAAGAAAATAATAAGGGAAAGGGCATAAAAATAGAGAAATCTAATTCCAACCCCGATGAACTTTATATGTATCGTCAACCCCCGAAGTCCTTAAGTTGTAACAATGACCCGGGAACCTCTAAACCACCAGGTTTTTCTAAACCAATGTGGACAACGACGGCTCGTATTAGGGGAACATCATATATCCCTAGAAACTTGGCAAAACGAACCAAAACCGAAGAAGAAGAAACTAGCGAGTCGGAATAAGATAGTTGTATTCGTGTGGTGTAATATATGGAATATAGTGTTCTTATGCTTTATGATATATGTAAAAATTGCTTGTATTAATAAGTATTTTTTTTTATGAATCTAACTCTTGTCTATTTTACAGTTTAAAAACACAAAATGGATAGACAACCCAATATTTTAAGAGACCTACCCGGAGACATGATTGATGAAATCTTGTCTAGAGTCGGCCAGAATTCTTCGGCACAACTATTTAAGGCGAGATCAGTTTGTAAGACATTCGAAGAACGTTCCAAGAATGTCTTGGTTTATAAGAGACTTTCGTTTGAAAGATGGGGGATATCACATTGGGAAACCCATAAGTTACGATGTGTTTACTTTGACGCATATATTGCGGGGAACCCAAATGCTATTTTACGCAACGGGTTAAGAAATTATTTTGACTCAATATATCCGAATATTGGACTTCGTGATTTAGAAAAAGCGGCTAACATGCAACATAAAGAAGCATGTTATGCTTACGGAATAGTAATGTTCGCTTCTCACCAAAGTGAGAACAAGAACATCGGGCTACAACTATTAAACAAAACGTTTCCACAAGTGACGGAGTCGGTAATTGGGGTAAGAAATGAGGTTTTTAGATTATTACGGGACTGTTGGACATTACGTAACCCTCGTCCCTTTGATGACGTTACAACACGCTGTCTTATCAACGGCCATAACGGTTATGTTGCACAAGACCAAGGATGGGAAGTAGTCCTAGTAAAACCAGAATGCATGACTTGTTTCTGGACGTATGAATTACGTGTCTTTATTGCCTTTGCCGAACGACTTGTGTACTAGCTAGAATTGTCTTCACAACTATCTTGTATCAAAGTTATTGTGTGCTATATTTCATGCTTTATGTAAAATAAGCGGTATTGTAAGTTTGTAAAATATTGTATAAAAGTTTGAACGCGAAATATTATTACAATCAGTTTTTCATATAGAATTGTAGTAGTTGAATTGTATATTAGCTACTAAGTATGAACTTAACGGGTAGGTACTACCCGAATTTAAACTTATAAAACGCTAATATGAAGAAAAAGCTTTTATAAATGAGTTCATATTATGCTACGAAATACTATTAACTACTCTTAATATTCTGTATGATTAACTTGTTCCATTTAACTATTTTGAAGGAAATGGCACCGACTACTCGACACACCGTGAATATGAATGAAGAGGAATTCCGTACTTTTCTAGCTTCAAACATAGCCGCAGTACAGGCTGCGCTACATACCAACAATAACCTTGGATCTAGCAGTACAGGAAATCGTGTAGGATGCACCTACAAAGAATTCACTGCCTGCAAACCTTTGGAATTTGATGGAACCGAAGGACCGATCGGATTGAAACGGTGGACCGAGAAGGTTGAATCGGTGTTTGCCATAAGTAAGTGTACTGAAGAGGACAAAGTGAAGTACGCTACGCATACCTTCACAGGTTCTGCGTTAACATGGTGGAATACCTATCTAGAGCAAGTGGGACAAGATGATGCGTACGCACTACCGTGGTCAGCATTCAAGCACTTGATGAACGAGAAGTACCGTCCCAGAACCGAGGTCAATAAGCTCAAGACAGAACTTAGAGGGTTACGAACCCAAGGATTTGATATTACCACGTACGAAAGACGATTCACAGAATTGTGCCTATTGTGTCCGGGAGCATTCGAAGATGAGGAAGAGAAGATCGACGCGTTTGTGAAAGGATTACCGGAAAGAATCCAAGAAGATATAAGTTCACACGAGCCCGCCTCCATACAACAGGCATGTCGAATGGCTCACAAACTAGTGAACCAGATTGAAGAAAGAATTAAAGAACAGACTACTGAAGAGGCCAATGTGAAGCAAGTCAAAAGAAAGTGGGAGGAAAACGGTGATAAGAATCACCAATACAACAACAACAGCAATTACAACAATAATCGCAACAATTATCCCAACAATCGCAACATCAATCGCAACTACAACAAACGGCCCAACAACAACAACAACAACAACAACAACAACAACAACAACAACAACAACAGCAACTACAACAATCATCCCAACAACAATAATAACCGCAACAACAACAACAATCAGAAGCAACTATGCCAAAGGTGTGAAAAGAATCACTCGGGGTTCTGCACCAAATTTTGCAACAAGTGTAAACGAAATGGTCATAGCGCGGCGAAGTGTGAGGTCTACGGACCAGGGGTTAATAGAACAAAAGGAACAAATG
Organism: Rutidosis leptorrhynchoides; assembly: GCF_046630445.1. Taxonomy (NCBI): domain Eukaryota; kingdom Viridiplantae; phylum Streptophyta; class Magnoliopsida; order Asterales; family Asteraceae; genus Rutidosis; species Rutidosis leptorrhynchoides. The sequence goes on from NC_092333.1 coordinate 138,659,414, forward strand.
GTGTCGGAACGAGTAATGGCGGAGCAAGTAGTGTCGGAGCAAGCTATGCCAATGTAGTTTGTTATAAATGTGGAAAACCGGGCCACATTATTAGAAATTGCCCGAACCAGGAGAACACGAATGGACAAGGCCGTGGAAGAGTTTTCAATATTAATGCGGTAGAGGCACAGGAAGACCCGGAGCTTGTTACGGGTACGTTTCTTATTGACAATAAATCTGCTTACGTTTTATTTGATTCGGGTGCGGATAGAAGCTATATGAGTAGAGATTTTTGTGCTAAATTAAGTTGTCCATTGACGCCTTTGGATAGTAAATTTTTACTCGAATTAGCAAATGGTAAATTAATTTCAGCAGATAATATATGTCGGAATCGAGAAATTAAACTGGTTAGCGAAACATTTAAGATTGATTTGATACCAGTAGAGTTAGGGAGTTTTGATGTGATAATCGGTATGGACTGGTTGAAAGAAGTGAAAGCGGAGATCGTTTGTTACAAAAATGCAATTCGCATTATACGAGAAAAAGGAAAACCCTTAATGGTGTACGGAGAAAAGGGCAACACGAAGCTACATCTTATTAGTAATTTGAAGGCACAAAAACTAATAAGAAAAGGTTGCTATGCTGTTCTAGCACACGTCGAGAAAGTACAAACTGAAGAAAAGAGCATCAATGATGTTCCCATTGCAAAAGAATTTCCCGATGTATTTCCGAAAGAATTACCGGGATTACCCCCACATCGATCCGTTGAATTTCAAATAGATCTTGTACCAGGAGCTGCACCAATAGCTCGTGCTCCTTACAGACTCGCACCCAGCGAGATGAAAGAACTGCAAAGCCAATTACAAGAACTTTTAGAGCGTGGTTTCATTCGACCAAGCACATCACCGTGGGGAGCTCCTGTTTTGTTTGTCAAGAAGAAAGATGGTACATTCAGGTTGTGTATCGACTACCGAGAGTTGAACAAACTTACCATCAAGAATCGCTACCCACTACCGAGAATCGACGACTTATTTGATCAACTACAAGGCTCGTCTGTTTATTCAAAGATTGACTTACGTTCCGGGTATCATCAAATGCGGGTGAAAGAAGATGATATTCCAAAGACTGCTTTCAGAACACGTTACGGTCATTACGAGTTTATGGTCATGCCGTTTGGTTTAACTAATGCACCAGCTGTGTTCATGGACCTTATGAACCGAGTGTGTGGACCATACCTTGACAAGTTTGTCATTGTTTTCATTGATGACATACTTATTTACTCAAAGAATGACCAAGAACACGGTGAACATTTGAGAAAGGTGTTAGAAGTATTGAGGAAGGAAGAATTGTACGCTAAGTTTTCAAAGTGTGCATTTTGGTTGGAAGAAGTTCAATTCCTCGGTCACATAGTGAACAAAGAAGGTATTAAGGTGGATCCGGCAAAGATAGAAACTGTTGAAAAGTGGGAAACCCCGAAAACTCCGAAACACATACGCCAGTTTTTAGGACTAGCTGGTTACTACAGAAGGTTCATCCAAGACTTTTCCAGAATAGCAAAACCCTTGACTGCATTAACGCATAAAGGGAAGAAATTTGAATGGAATGATGAACAAGAGAAAGCGTTTCAGTTATTGAAGAAAAAGCTAACTACGGCACCTATATTGTCATTGCCTGAAGGGAATGATGATTTTGTGATTTATTGTGACGCATCAAAGCAAGGTCTCGGTTGTGTATTAATGCAACGAACGAAGGTGATTGCTTATGCGTCTAGACAATTGAAGATTCACGAACAAAATTATACGACGCATGATTTGGAATTAGGCGCGGTTGTTTTTGCATTAAAGACTTGGAGGCACTACTTATATGGGGTCAAAAGTATTATATATACCGACCACAAAAGTCTTCAACACATATTTAATCAGAAACAACTGAATATGAGGCAGCGTAGGTGGATTGAATTATTGAATGATTACGATTTTGATATTCGTTACCACCCGGGGAAGGCAAATGTGGTAGCCGATGCCTTGAGCAGGAAGGATAGAGAACCCATTCGAGTAAAATCTATGAATATAATGATTCATAATAACATTACTACTCAAATAAAGGAGGCGCAACAAGGAGTTTTAAAAGAGGGAAATTTAAAGGATGAAATACCCAAAGGATCGGAGAAGCATCTTAATATTCGGGAAGACGGAACCCGGTATAGCGCTGAAAGGATTTGGGTACCAAAATTTGGAGATATGAGAGAAATGGTACTTAGAGAAGCTCATAAAACCAGATACTCAATACATCCTGGAACGGGGAAGATGTACAAGGATCTCAAGAAACATTTTTGGTGGCCAGGTATGAAAGCCGATGTTGCTAAATACGTAGGAGAATGTTTGACGTGTTCTAAGGTCAAAGCTGAGCATCAGAAACCATCAGGTCTACTTCAACAACCCGAAATCCCGGAATGGAAATGGGAAAACATTACCATGGATTTCATCACTAAATTGCCAAGGACTGCAAGTGGTTTTGATACTATTTGGGTAATAGTTGATCGTCTCACCAAATCCGCACACTTCCTACCAATAAGAGAAGATGACAAGATGGAGAAGTTAGCACGACTGTATTTGAAGGAAGTCATCTCCAGACATGGAATACCAATCTCTATTATCTCTGATAGGGATGGCAGATTTATTTCAAGATTCTGGCAGACATTACAGCAAGCATTAGGAACTCGTCTAGACATGAGTACTGCCTATCATCCACAAACTGATGGGCAGAGCGAAAGGACGATACAAACGCTTGAAGACATGCTACGAGCATGTGTTATTGATTTCGGAAACAGTTGGGATCGACATCTACCGTTAGCAGAATTTTCCTACAACAACAGCTACCATTCAAGCATTGAGATGGCGCCGTTTGAAGCACTTTATAGTAGAAAGTGCAGGTCTCCGATTTGTTGGAGTGAGGTGGGGGATAGACAGATTACGGGTCCGGAGATTATACAAGAAACTACCGAGAAGATCATCCAAATTCAACAACGGTTGAAAACTGCCCAAAGTCGACAAAAGAGCTACGCTGACATTAAAAGAAAAGATATAGAATTTGAAATTGGAGAGATGGTCATGCTTAAAGTTGCACCTTGGAAAGGCGTTGTTCGATTTGGTAAACGAGGGAAATTAAATCCAAGGTATATTGGACCATTCAAGATTATTGATCGTGTCGGACCAGTAGCTTACCGACTTGAGTTACCTCAACAACTCGCGGCTGTACATAACACTTTCCACGTCTCGAATTTGAAGAAATGTTTTGCTAAAGAAGATCTCACTATTCCGTTAGATGAAATCCAAATCAACGAAAAACTTCAATTCATCGAAGAACCCGTCTAAATAATGGATCGTGAGGTTAAAAGACTTAAGCAAAACAAGATACCAATTGTTAAGGTTCGATGGAATGCTCGTAGAGGACCCGAGTTCACCTGGGAGCGTGAAGATCAGATGAAGAAGAAATACCCGCATCTATTTCCAGAAGATTCATCAACACCTTCAACAGCTTAAAATTTCGAGACGAAATTTATTTAACGGGTAGGTACTGTAGTGACCCGAACTTTTCCATGTTTATATATATTAATTGAGATTGATATTTACATGATTAAATGTTTCCAACATGTTAAGCAATCAAACTTGTTAAGACTTGATTAATTGAAATAGGTTTCATATAGACAATTGACCACCCAAGTTGACCGGTGATTCACGAACGTTAAAACTTGTAAAAAAAACTATATGATGACATATATATGGTTATATATATAGTTAACATGATATTATGATAAGTAAACATATCATTAATTATATTAACAATGAACTACATATGTAAAAACAAGACTACTAACTTAATGATTTTGAAACGAGACATATATGTAACGTTTATCGTTGTAACGACATTTAATGTATATATATCATATTAAGAGATATTCGTACATCATAATATCATGATAATATAATAATTTAAAATCTCTTTTGATATTATAAACATTGGGTTAACAACATTTAACAAGATCGTTAACCTAAAGGTTTCAAAACAACACTTACATGTAACGACTAACGATGACTTAACGACTCAGTTAAAATGTATATACATGTAGTGTTTTAATATGTATTTATACACTTTTGAAAGACTTCAATACACTTATCAAAATACTTCTACTTAACAAAAATGCTTACAATTACATTCTCGTTCAGTTTCATCAACAATTCTACTCGTATGCACCCGTATTCGTACTCGTACAATACACAGCTTTTAGATGTATGTACTATTGGTATATACACTCCAATGATCAGCTCTTAGCAGCCCATGTGAGTCACCTAACACATGTGGGAACCATCATTTGGCAACTAGCATGAAATATCTCATAAGATTACAAAAATATGAGTAATCATTCATGACTTATTTACATGAAAACAAAATTACATATCCTTTATATCTAATCCATACACCAACGACCAAAAACACCTACAAACACTTTCATTCTTCAATTTTCTTCATCTAATTGAACTCTCTCAAGTTCTATCTTCAAGTTCTAAGTGTTCTTCATAAATTCCAAAAGTTCTAGTTTCATAAAATCAAGAATACTTTCAAGTTTGCTAGCTCACTTCCAATCTTGTAAGGTGATCATCCAACCTCAAGAAATCTTTGTTTCTTACAGTAGGTTATCATTCTAATACAAGGTAATAATCATATTCAAACTTTGGTTCAATTTCTATAACTATAACAATCTTATTTCAAGTGATGATCTTACTTGAACTTGTTTTCGTGTCATGATTTTGCTTCAAGAACTTTGAGCCATCCAAGGATCCATTGAAGCTAGATCCATTTTTCTCTTTTCCAGTAGGTTCATCCAAGGAACTTAAGGTAGTAATGATGTTCATAACATCATTCGATTCATACATATAAAGCTATCTTATTCGAAGGTTTAAACTTGTAATCACTAGAACATAGTTTAGTTAATTCTAAACTTGTTCGCAAACAAAAGTTAATCCTTCTAACTTGACTTTTAAAATCAACTAAACACATGTTCTATATCTATATGATATGCTAACTTAATGATTTAAAACCTGGAAACACGAAAAACACCGTAAAACCGGATTTACGCCGTCGTAGTAACACCGCGGGCTGTTTTGGGTTAGTTAATTAAAAACTATGATAAACTTTGATTTAAAATTTGTTATTCTGAGAAAATGATTTTTATTATGAACATGAAACTATATCCAAAAATTATGGTTAAACTCAAAGTGGAAGTATGTTTTCTAAAATGGTCATCTAGACGTCGTTCTTTCGACTGAAATGACTACCTTTACAAAAACGACTTGTAACTTATTTTTCCGACTAGAAACCTATACTTTTTTTGTTTAGATTCATAAAATAGAGTTCAATATGAAACCATAGCAATTTGATTCACTCAAAACGGATTTAAAATGAAGAAGTTATGGGTAAAACAAGATTGGATAATTTTTCTCATTTTAGCTACGTGAAAATTGGTAACAAATCTATTCCAACCATAACTTAATCAACTTGTATTATATATTATGTAATCTTGAGATACCATAGACACGTATACAATGTTTCGACCTATCATGTCGACACATCTATATATATTTCGGAACAACCATAGACACTCTATATGTGAATGTTGGAGTTAGCTATACAGGGTTGAGGTTGATTCCAAAATATATATAGTTTGAGTTGTGATCAATACTGAGATACGTATACACTGGGTCGTGGATTGATTCAAGATAATATTTATCGATTTATTTCTGTACATCTAACTGTGGACAACTAGTTGTAGGTTACTAACGAGGACAGCTGACTTAATAAACTTAAAACATCAAAATATATTAAAAGTGTTGTAAATATATTTTGAACATACTTTGATATATATGTATATATTGTTATAGGTTCGTGAATCAACCAGTGGCCAAGTCTTACTTCCCGACGAAGTAAAAATCTGTGAAAGTGAGTTATAGTCCCACTTTTAAAATCTAATATTTTTGGGATGAGAATACATGCAGGTTTTATAAATAATTTACAAAATAGACACAAGTACGTGAAACTACATTCTATGGTTGAATTATCGAAATCGAATATGCCCCTTTTTATTAAGTCTGGTAATCTAAGAATTAGGGAACAGACACCCTAATTGACGCGAATCCTAAAGATAGATCTATTGGGCCTAACAAACCCCATCCAAAGTACCGGATGCTTTAGTACTTCGAAATTTATATCATATCCGAAGGGTGTCCCGGAATGATGGGGATATTCTTATATATGCATCTTGTTATTGTCGGTTACCAGGTGTTCACCATATGAATGATTTTTATCTCTATGTATGGGATGTGTATTGAAATATGAAATCTTGTGGTCTATTGTTACGATTTGATATATATAGGTTAAACCTATAACTCACCAACATTTTTGTTGACGTTTAAAGCATGTTTATTCTCAGGTGAATATTAAGAGCTTCCGCTGTTGCATACTAAAATAAGGACAAGATTTGGAGTCCATGTTTGTATGATATTGTGTAAAAACTGCATTCAAGAAACTGATTTCGATGTAACATATTTGTATTGTAAACCATTATGTAATGGTCGTGTGTAAACAGGATATTTTAGATTATCATTATTTGATAATCTACGTAAAGCTTTTTAAACCTTTATTTATGAAATAAAGGTTATGGTTTGTTTTAAAAATGAATGCAGTCTTTGAAAAACGTCTCATATAGAGGTCAAAACCTCGCAACGAAATCAATTAATATGGAACGTTTTTAATCAATAAGAACGGGACATTTCACATGGGACTTAGGGCTCCAAAATACATTTACAATTACCTGCCTAAGATTAGGGCTTACGGCACAAACTACTCTAGTAATCCTCCTTCAAAAACCCATCAAGCGGCATAGTCGGGTCAGCCGCAAACGCATTGATCAAAGGGATAGGGATGGACTTGATTGCCTCTTCCGCCTCCAGCAGCGCCGCGGCCGTTCCCTCCTTTAATTTCTTTTGGACAATGTCGGGGAACGGTGGAGTTAGGCCGCATGCCTGGATCACTTCCCGCACAGCCTTGTTCACCTCATGGTCCTTGACTGCATCGACATAGGCATTAAACCGGTCGGACACGGGCTCGGAGTCCATCACTTTCTGCGCAATTGTAGGGAGTGCGGTGCGCAGCTTTGTCATATCTGCCTCGGCCAGCTCGCGGTTGGTAACCGCATCGTCCTTCTCCCTCGTCACCTTTTCCAACTCCAGCCTCACTCGCTCAGTTTCCCCCTTTGCCTGATCAACCGCACCCACAAGCTCTTGATTCTTTTTTCTTTCTTGAATCAAGAGGGTCTTGGTTTCGGCCGCAGTCAATTCAACAGCTTTGCGGGCCTCCTCAGCAGCGTCCCTGTCCTTCTTTGCCTGATCTACACCCGCCTGCAGCAAACCCAACTCCACCTCTTTGCGCAGTGCAACATCGTATAGGCTGGAGGATCGACGGGCTTGATCCGCAAACATCCCAAAGAATACCAGCCCGTTCTGGACAAAGGCGTTGAGCGCCTGGTTAAACGGCAGCGCGGCCAATTGTTCGCGGAACTCTGCTGGGAAGATTTGCTGCAAGAATGTAGATTGCTCCGCAGCATTTTCTGCGGAGGACTGGCAAAGTTGGCGGAGGTTGGCAACACGGAAGCTGCCTTGCGGAGGAGGTAATGTAGACTCAGACTCGACGGGGATCGCCTTGTCTTTGGATGTGGCAGTGGCCTGCAGCTCGGGGTTGACCCGCGGTGTTGGCTGCGACTCCTCCACATGCTCTGCAAAATACTCAGATTAGTACGCAGATTTTTCTACGCGGTATACATGCGAAAAAATAAACGCTCACCATTAATGGGGGGAGGTAGGTCTGCGGACCGCGGCTCGATGGCAACAAAATTGTCGTTGCGCATATCCTCCAGCTGCTTAGGAGTCTTCTTCTTCTTCTTCTGAGCCTCGGACGTCCCAGCCGCCTTGCGTTTATTGCCTGACTCCGCCGGCGTTTCCTCCACATGTTCGCTAGCAGCTGCCTGCTCTAGCTGTTTGTCCACATCCTGCTTGCGGAAAGAGATCCCAGCAATCTCCTCCGCGGTAAGCACCTTCTTCATCCTCATCTCTGCAAACAATAAACGCCTGCGTTAGAAAATATACAAAAATTTATGTAAGTACGCTTTTATGCTATTCCTACCCTTTCCATCGGGGCCAACTATGGCCGGCCGCACATCCTCCCAAGGCCAATACGCGGAGATCTTGCCCAACCGCAGCATAACATTACCATACGAACGGTGCACCAGTTGTGCGTTGACGCACTGCTTCAACAACTTTTTCTCCTCGTCATCCAACGCTGGCATCTTGTTCACATCTTTTTCTACCTTCTCGCACCAAATGAGCGTCTGCGGGAAGCCAATGCCTACTACGGTCTGGTCGACGAAGAAAAAAGTTTCTTTCCAACTTCCCGCATTCGATTTCGGGGTTTTTGTGAAATTTTGGCGTGCGAAGAAGGTGAACCAAGATTTATGGTGGTTGGCTAAGCGGAATAGGTGGCAAAAAACCTTCACCAATGGTACTGTGTTGAGTGCAACACACCACATCTCGAATAGAACGATTTTGCCTATAGCATACGGGTGCAATTGCCCTAGCCCTACTTTGAAATGATCTAGTACGCCTAAAAAGAAGTCGGAGGGTGGAACCCTAAAATTACCATGCTTAAAAGCATGTTCGTAGATCGCCACCTTATTCTCTGGTGGCTGGTGGGCTCGCTGGCTAGGCAGTGGTGGTACCGGATTGTAACCCGCTAGAGGGGGGTATTGCTTAACTAAGTGGTCGATGTTTTTCTGGCCTATGTTGGACTCTACATTCTCTACGAAAGTTTCATTAGCTTTGGTCATTTTTAGATGAATGGAGAACGACTGACCTTTAAATGACGATCGGAATATGACGGAGTTGATCGGAATTGATAGGATTTGGAGGCGAGAGCGTATTTGGGAAGCTTGACACCGGAAAAGTGAAAATGTGTGTGATTTGGGGCTATTTATAGGCAAGATTGGGGGAGCGTGGGTTGGAATGGTGTGATCGTGGCCATACACGTGTAATGCAATCGACGGGTAGCATTTGCTGATCGCGCGTGGTGTCAGTTAAGAATGATTACAAACACGCGCGTGGTTCGCACGCGCCTGCGGCACTGTTACTTTATGTCTTGTCAGCCGAATGGGCTTCTGCGATTGTGACAGGCATCGAGGCGCACGCGAGGACATTAAATGCTCGTCGTCCTTTTGTTTTCTCTTTTTCGCTTAATAGTTTGATATCATATGACTTGCGTCATATAACATCAAACTGGGGGGACTTAATGATACCGCAGCCCGCATGCGCATGTAACATACACACGGGCATGCGCTATGGTGCTCTCATGCGTCATGCGGCATGCGGATCCGTATCTGGTCCCTTAACGGCGGTTGCTTAGCTAACAAGCAAATATCTTTTCCATAATTATATCCGTGATTCGGGGGAGATGGTTATGGAAACGATTATCACTATCCTATGACGGTTCTAGAATTAGGGTTTGCCTATAAATACAAACCCTAATCGTCGTTAGCAACAGACCACGTTACGTAGCCATCTTCTACCACACATCCTACGTAACTTACATCCTCTATCATCTTCTAAAGGTTAACAGGTTAGTTCTTTATTAACTGGTACCTACAACCTTGCTTGGGGCCTTCTGATCGACGGACGTCATCGAAGGTGGACTTAATCACTTGGCCACCCCGCCGACATCATCATGTCGGCCAGGGTTATTCACGGTAGCCGGACCGGAGAGCCACGTTCTAAGATCCTTAAACCCCTCCTTTACGTTGAGCAAGCATGTTAAGACCCCTCGGTTAAAATATGCATGATCAACAACCTTGATTCGGATGGCGAAATTGACTATCTCAAGATTAATTTCTCGAATTTGTATTACCTTAGGATCCATTTTGCTGAGAATAAATGTAAACATGTTAGTAGAACAATATACTATCTGAATATATAAGTTTTAAAAAGAAGTTAGTAGCAATGATGTATTAAAACGTAGTTGGATAAATATGCCGTACTTACATTCTTCAATAATCACATGAGAGAAATTGAATCCAGGTTGTTTATTTCGATACTGAATAACAGTTAACATGGATGAATTTTGTAATATAATTCGCTAAAAATGCATAAATCTTGTTATAGTTAAAAGGATCACTATGAATTACTATCTCTCTATATATTAAAGTAAAGGCAAAATTGAGTGACAAATCCCTTTAAAAATAAATCCTAACCATCCAATTTGTTGATCACCATTAATTTTAACCGTACAATAAGGATAATACATTTAATCACGTGATTAGACCCTTCCTTAGCATCTAATCAGACTAAAATACCCTCATCAAAATTAAACAAGCGGGGTTGGGCATCGGTTTTAGGGTTCAAGCAAAGAAACCTCATTTGCAATTACACGCTCCATTCTTCATCATTCTTCCTTCTTACGCTACACTCCTGCATTCAATTAGGGTTGCGATTCAAAAATCATTTTCCATTCTCTCAATTAAACCATCATCATCGTGCTTCTTCATCTTCATCATCATAACCATCTATTCATTTTCAAATCGTCAGTTTAAATACTAAGGTATGAATTCAGATTTAAATACTAAGGTAATCAGATCATATCGAATTCACAGAATATATTAGTTTAGTGTTTTGGATCTATTTTAATTTTGAAATCCGTTTATGGTTTGTTTTTTGATAAAAATTTCCATATCAGGATGGGGTTTTTTTATTGTTCTTTGAATTTACTTTACTTTAAGTTTTAAGTTTATTTCTTTGATTCTGATATATGAATAAATGTATTATATTGGATGAGTTTTTTTTACTGTATTTTAATTTATTTTGATTTAGTAGGTTTATCTCTTTAATTTTTGCTAAATGGATGAATAAGATTATATTTAGGGTGTGATGAATCGTAACTTTTGCTTGATTGTGCTATTTTCCTTTTGATTAGAACTGAATTCGTACAGTAGATCAAGATTTGTATTATAAGATTTTGGCTCAGGTCATGCTTTCAATGGATTCTAATTTTATTTTTTTCAGTATATCCTTTCAAGGTAATAATATTTGCAATTTTATTTTTTTTATCAAAAGTAATATTGATCCTAATTCTTTATGTATATTTCTGATTTTAAGTTTATGTCAATTGACATATATCTATTTATCATGCTGTAGTATAAACTGAAAAAAGAGTAAGCTGAAACACGGTTAATGTTGTTGCAGGACACAGTTCCAAGTGTTAGACTTATTAATCAGGTTGGACTGGAAAATCTTTAATGCCAAGGTCCATGTGTGTTTCTGTTTTGATAACTTCTATATGCATTGGATTCTGTTCATAATACAGTTTGGGGTTTAACTATGGAAGATGAACATTGTTGGATGAGACTGTAAAGAAGATAAGGATAACAACCTGCCAGATGGTGAGGTGATTTTACATGCTTTTCAGGTTAACCGCAATGCTGAAATTACTCTGACTCATGCTTCTAAATTGTTGCTCCATTTATTAATATCACTTTTTTAATATCTGAACACTTTTGTAGTTTTGTGCAGTTGCGAGAGACTAATAATAATATGTTTGAACACTGGTCTGCAGGAACGCTGTCAAATTCCCAAGTATGTGTTTATTGGTAAAATGGTTGGAAGTTACTTAGTTAGATGTTGTTGAATATTATGTTTATTTATTATTGATACTTCAATGCAGTTACATCTTTTTAATTCTCGAAAATTATGGTATGAGGTAACTAGAAGCTCTTTATGCAATGCAGGCATCGCAATCACATTTACATAGATGTTTGATGAAATGAAGCCAAATGAGAATGAGCTTCTTATTGGTAAGAAATCGAGATGTCTCTTAAGTTTTATAATGCTAATATTAATGTCTAACTTTTGTATATATTTATTCCTCACTGTAAGGTATCTTGGTTTCGAAACTGAACTCAAAAATATTTATATTTCACATATTATTTATAGCTTTCGGTGACAGACATGTTTAAAAATCTTGAAAATCTAGACATCAGCATAATCCAGTCCGGAATCCGTATATTTTAGAAAGTTGCTCAATATATGAAGTTTGATATTTGATATTCTGAGAGTATTTAAAGCTTCAATTTTTTAGAGTATTCTACTTGTGTTACAACAAGTAGAATACATTAAACTATTTGATTAATTCTTTAACTGGTGCATGCTCACAGGACAAGCACGATAATGATTCTATAAGACCACTTTAGTTCATAAAGTACACATGTTTTTATCAATGTAAAAACATGAATGTATAAAATATGTAATTTTGTTATAATGCAATTAGTATCAATATCGACTTATATAGATGGGACATCAGTTTGGTAGTTGATATTTTAGACCTTGGTTTATTATTTCTTATGTTTTCATCATTTAGAACATCTGTAGATATAATCATTTTTTTCTTTCTAATTAGCTTCATTTTACCATCTATCTTGAATACTCAACTAACTTACCCCTCTTGCAGGTCGTATATTTTTTGTTCGATGTTGTTGAGCCCAAACTTGGCAAACTATTGATATTAGAGAAAATTTTCATGCTACAAACAGCTTCAGAATTTATCATTACTCATTATATAGCAGAGACCGAAGCCCCAAGGAAGCAAGGGTGGTCACAAGATCAATCTGGTCAAGGGTCAAGGCCAGTGGGTCATGCATTGAGTGTCCCATTGAGAAAAGCATGTCTGGCAAGTCTCGAACACTATACGCGTACGGTGTACCCCATCATCTCAGTTATAAATATTATTAGAAGTATTTTATTTATTTGTTTCAGATGCACATCACGTGTTTCTTACACGACGTGATGGTGATTAGAGGTAGCGAAGTGGTTGGGTTTAGGAGGGTCTGACATGTGGTCTTGGCAGAAGTGGCCAAATTTGTATGGGTCAAACGGGTAGTTGACCCAACTCAGTTTTTGTTAAAGAATTTATATAAGTAGTTAGCTACCTAAATATGTGACGAAACAAGCAATGGAGATTCATCTCTAAAAAAACCCCGTGAATTCGCGGTTCTTCAAAAAATGATGTGTACATAAGTTTTTTCAACTATCTGTTCATATTGTCAATACAAAAGGTTAATTAATGTGTACATTCAAAAACTGAATCGATCGAGATCAGGTGAACTAATCCATTAATTCATGTACCAAATTTTGATTTTAGGTTTTAATAAACAAATTGAATTGTAATCAAGAGTATCACTTCGCAACTGATTAGGATATCTGCAGATGTGATTTCAAAGCCAAATGTCAGGTATGGTAATTTTGTTGAATCCTTGTAAATTTGAATTTAGGTTTTCGAATTTGGTGAATTTGATGAATCTGTTTAAATTTAAATTTAGGTTTCATAGAATCGATTCTCACAATGATAATGATTCGATTATGCATATGATTTTTTCATGCTTTTATTTTTCCTATAGTGCTATTAGCTTTTTGTTCCACCTCATTTGTCACGTCCACTATAAGGTGAAAATATTAATTACTAATTTGGTATGAGTCACAACTTAGGAAGCTGTGAACGTAGTTTCTTATTTAAAGAGTAAACCAAACAAAGGATGCCATAGAGAGATGTGTATGGTTATTAGTACAATATTTTATATGCTCAGGTGCATACTAATTAGTAGTTTTGTATTGGTGCATTACTTATCAAAATCTGTAGTTTTGATGTATGTGTACATTTAAAGTTGTTTGATGTCGTGATATTGTTGCAAATGTGTTTGTGAAGCTAATACTCTATTTTAAAACACTGGGTAATATATTATTTCTCATTGTATGTCCTTTACCCATAGACATGGTGTATAACTGACATCATTCTATCTAACCATTTAAACAATATATTGTAGTTTATTTTATAGTTAATGACTTACCTCTAAAAGGACCACAACATCTTGATGCCTGATGGTGTCTTGGAAATCAGATACTCGATCTGTTGTATCGAATGTTGATAATATACCTGTGTTGTTTTGCATAGGTTAAACGACATTGTAGAAGTTTTCACTTACAAGGGTTTTGATTCAAGATGTGTCAGTTTGGATTCCGGTTCGTTAGCTTTGATCAAGGCTGCCTGTTTATAAAGAGGTAAAAAAATAACGTGACATTTCGATTAGTTACTTCATACTGTTGTTCTGGAAAAGGTGCTTTGCTTCACCTCTATTAGATAAATAGTGTACAACGAGGATTGAGGTCTATGCGCGTTGTTGTGGTAGAAAAAGGTTGAAATCTGTTATATGTTTGTAGGGTAGTAAGTAGCAGTATTTATATAATAAACATCGTGGTAGACGACAAAAGTTGGATGAGTTTTAGAAATTTTTATGTAATTCGTACATAACTAAATGGACATATACAGCTGTCCTTTTTTTAACTATGAAAATTGAAGATATTGTTAATAGATATGTAGATGGATTGCTTAATTGGACCATGCTAGCTGCTTCAACTACTCTTTTTGTATTCTTACTGTCCTTTGTTTCTTCATCTGTATTCAATGTGGTAAGTGTTAGTAGTAGTAGGCAAATTTGATTTGAAGGATGTTATTGGCTGCTTACCAAGTTCCCGCAATAGTGCTCTTTTTGTTGTTGTTTGGTGAGTCGGATAGTTTTGGTATTGTAGCGAGGTTTTAAGCTTCGTTCGGGAGCTGTTTTTGTTGGATCAGTTGGTACAGCTGCATAAAAAATTTATGTATAACAGGTCATTTTTATTGTTTAGATTAGGTACCTTGAGTTGGTTAATGCGTACCTGGGTTTTATGGTTCAGGTTGTGCTTTTGTTGGATCAATTAGCATAGGTGCATAAACAATTTCCAAATTAAATTTATTTTTATTATTAAGATGAAGTAGCATAAGTTGGATAATTTTTTCCTAACTTTGATGAACCGGCTGGGTTGTTCATAGGGAAGTGTCAGACTACTATGAAATCTAAATACTCTTTGGTGGCTGATTTGTTGAAACAGAATTGGAAGATGTGTTGGTACCTTCTAGGGACTTGATTGTTGGTGGAAGTTCACTTGGTTTGTTGAATCCCATTGTATTGACCACTATCTCGCAACTTTTTTTTAGCAATTCATCCGCTGCTGTAGAAGAAAAGGTGAAAGGAACGGTTGTGTTGTATGCGGCTTTCAAACAGTAACTCCATTTGAGATGGTTGTAACTTATAACTGTAAGAATATATATATATATATATATATATATATATATATATATATATATATATATATATATATATATGGGCAGGATCAATGGGGAAGTAACCATTCGGGGGGAAGCGGGGGAAGCAAAAAATTATTTTTTTCGTTTTTTTTGGAATTTTTTTTTCGGCATCAAGATCACACGAAAATATGAACATTTAGAAAAGACACTTCGTGATGAACATTATTATTTAGGCGGGAAAAAGATCGACAAAAATAACATTCAAGATAATATTGTTCGTGAAGAATATGAACGTTTTTTTCTTCATGTTTTGTGAAGTAAAATTTAGCCCGATTTAGAGTTTAGGGTTTGGTGTTTTGGGTTTATTCCATAAACCCAAAACACCAAACCCGAAACCCTAAACCCTAAACCCTGAACTCTAAACCGTTCGTGTTAAAAACTCAATCTAAATCCTAAATCTAAACCCTAAATCTAAACCCTAAACCCTAAATTTCTAAATCCTAATATCTAAACCCTATAAACCCTAATATCTAAACCCCAATAGCTAAAACCTCAACATACGCTCGAAAAACACGATAATTGTTATATATTACTTCTTCGAGCGTTTTCCCGCCAAATAAAAACATTTATCACAAAGTGTATTTATTAAATGTTCATATTTTCAACCCATCTATAATGTTCGTGAACAAAGTTTTTTCAAAAAATGAAAAAAAAAGTTTTTGCTTCCCCCGATTGGTTACTTCCCTCTTGATCCTACCACTATATATATATATATATATATATATATATATATATATATATATATATATATATATATATATATATTATTTTTTATTTTTTATTTCTTTTTTTTTTTTTTTGTTAATCACTTTAAAGCATTTACTTTATATGTTTGGGAAGGATAAATTTTTTGAAAGAATTTATATATACTTAATAATATGTTAACGGGTTATATTTTGAGTGTTTTTTTGGGCTATTACCACTATTGTTCTTACTATTTCTTTTTGGGAATGACATAGATTCTTGAAAGGGTATTGATGAGATTTTGAAGCGCTTCAAGAATTCAAGGACATGTCTTCTGGGTTAGTTTCAATATGTCATAAACCATCTTTATTGTTTTGTTTTTTATGTGTTACTTGCTGCTTATCAATTTCATAACTTTCTGCTTTCGCATTGTAATTTTTTAGCAATTGTACTACTTTTTGCTTTCGTATTTGTAATTTTTTAGCAATTGTACTACTCTCTTTTTTGGTTCTTTCTTAAATTGCTAATTCTTGCTCAGTGTGATGGTTCCTAAAGTTGTACTAATTAAATTCGTGAAAAGTAAGTGTTAGTCTAAGATTTATTGTTTATTTGAAATTGGCGTAAAATGTAATGTGTTTTTGTAGGTATAAAGATTGAATTGTGGCTATAAAGGTTCTTAACTGTGGGAGTAACACAGAAGAACAAACTGCACTTGAAGGTCGTTTTGCACAAGAAGTTAATATGATGTCACCAGTGAAACATGACAACTTAGTAAAGGTGGATATATTTATTTCAAAGTTTTAAATTGGTAATTTGTGCTCTACATTAATATTCTAAACTCTTTTATCAAATTTTTTATAGTTTATTGGAGCATGTAAAGATCCTTTAATGGTGATTGTATCCGAATTGTTACCAGGGATGAAGTCTCACATTTAGCTTCTGAAATCGGAGGTAATTATTATGGTTAATTATGTTCATTTTCGTTTCATTTAAACTATTTTGTTACATTGATTTGTGATATCTTAATCAAAGGTGTTTGTTTTAGATTTAACAAGCTTATTGTATTTAGTTGTCTGTACAAGAAGATATTGGTCCATACTGCACATAATGTGTTCGATAAAATGCCTCTTTGGAATTTGCTTCAATTTTACGTTCAATTATCAATTATGAGAAGACTTGATTTTGTAACAAGTAGTGTAATTTTAGTATAAAAAATTTGTTTTTGTTTTATGTGTGCGCTGTTTTGATGTTAAAAGTGAGGAAGGTGGTGATGGACATATGAGTGTTGAAGCATCGAAACAACAGGTTAAAGAATGCACTTGATTTTAAAGTTGTAATGATCAGTAAACACACAATCATATTTAATCATCTGTTTTGGTTATGGTTTTCGCTCACTATCAAGGTGATTTATTTAATTTTATTTTGTTCGTTTGTGTGAATTTGTACAACATCAATGTTGATGCACTTTTGAAGTTGTTGCTTCTATACGGTATTTAATTGAACAATCAAAGGTATGTAAAGTCACCTTTAATTGTTTTTTTGATTGAATATAAATGTCGTTTATGCTATACTACTCTAATGTGTTATGATGTGCATTACAATGGGTTTAAAATAATTTTTGATAGTTTTAATGAGGGGTCAGTTGTTGTAGATTTTATGGTTGATGGGTTAGCTGTGCTTATCATATGTTCTTTAATCTTTAGAAGTTTTAAGTTATTTATGATATATTTTCCTATGTAAATTGTAGTCTAAAATGAAAAGATCTTCATATGTTGCAGTATGATTTAGTGCATGTTGCTGCTGGAGATTTACTAAGAGTAGAAGTTGTCTCGGGATCTGACAATGGCAAGCAAGCAAAAGAATATATGGAGAAAGGACAGTTGGTTCCAGATGAGATTGTTATCATGGTAAGGTTCTGTAAGTTTTTTGCTAAATTCTATTGATCTTAACATATATATATATATATATATATATATATATATATATATATATATATATATATATATATATATATATATATATATATATATATATATATATATATATATATATATATATATATGATCATTATCAATATTACTTCATGATTAACTAACAATTTTTAGTCGGTTCATTTCAGAAGTCAAAGAAAAAAGGGCTTAATGATAATTTATTGTCGATGCCTATCACAGGACCCATACCCAGTTATTCTCCTCCACTTTCACCACCAAAGGTAGCGAAATCGATAGAAGTTAACGACTGTAATGTACCGATTGCAATTGAACTGGCTGCCAAAACAATTCATGCTAGAGCTGCATCAACGAAGTATTTAGAAAAAGTAATAGAGGAAATAGCTTTGATCGGGTACCTGTAAGTCTTATTACTATAGGCCATTATAAAGTTATACTTATGTTATTGTAAGTTGTTTTCTATTACAGTAAAAATTTAATTGTTTTCATGCTGGCACAAAGTCAACGCATTATTTACGAAAGTTAATGGAGGAAATAGCTTTAATCGGGTCCATGTAGGTCTTATTACTATAGGCCATTATAAAGTTAAACTTATGTTATTGTAAGTTGTTTTCTATTATAGTAAAAATTTAATTGTTTTCTGAATGTTTTTATATCAATCTGATAAATCTTATTACAATCTATGTTCAACTTTTTTAATTCTAATTACTTTTTATTGCAAATGTTTTGATTCTGAATTGTATTATTTTTTTTTTAATGGATCAAGTATTTAATATCTTAATGATTCTAAGATTCTAACCATTTCGCAAACTTTTGTTGCATTAAAACAGACATGCATTGAGGCACAACAAAATGCAGCCCCTTCAGTCCAGTGACTATAAGTCTCAAGGGCAAGCACATATTCGACAGGAGAAGGTATAGCGTCTGCAAATGTAACTAAGAAAGTTGAAGAACTCTTGAAAGGTGATGCCTTGATTGACATATGCCACTTGTGTGGTAAATGGAAACACTAAACAATTTCGATAGATGTCACATGCAAAAAATGAGAAGCTTTCTAAGAAATTGACTGAAAAAGCTTCTTGAATTGGAGGCTAGCAAGTATTATAAATATTTGTGATCAGGTGATATGCACAAGATCAAGTGATATGCACAAGTTCTCAAATTGATCACTTTACAATTTGTGAGTTTGTACATCAGGTGCCGTGTCTATTTATGTGTGCCTTTTTAATGTTTAGATCTAATTGTATTCTTGACAATACTTTTTTCTTGATTTATGTAGACTTGAAAAGCTTATCATCGATCCAACGGAGGGTAATGCTTGGAGTGTAGATCACATTGTGCCAATATCTCGGTGTGGAGGCACCTTAAAATGTTATTTAATTTTATTATAACGTTCAAGAACCACTTGGTTCTATTGTATCGTTGACGTGTGGTATTATAACATTAACCCGTTTAGCATTAACGAGGCTTTTGAATTGCATTTTGAAACTGGAAATTTGATTATTGTGATATTTAGCCATAACAATCAGATTTCCAATATAAGAATACAGACATGATGTTCATTTGCAAGTACAAGAAGTATATTTTGGTGGGTTGGCTGGTAGGATTTGACTGAAGATTGGTGGGTTAGATTTTGACGACAATAACACCCTATTACAGTTAGTGTGTGAAATAGGATTACACGTATTTGTACACCCTATTACAGTTAGTGTGTGAAATAGGCTTTATACTTCATTATGTTAATTTGCACTCTTACGTTACAAGTTTTCTAGCATTTTTACACATTTTTATGTTAATCGGTATTGGTGTCTTTTTTATATCCGATCTTGATGGTTAGCTCATAATGATATCTTTATCCATAATTGTACTTCTAAATTTTCAAACTGTTATAGTCTGAACAAGAATTAATTTCTAAAAGGCATTGGTAATGGGTCAGAATTAATGAGTCAGTATAATGGGTAAAGTTGTCATAAAGTTTTTTACTTTATTTTTTTTTAATTTTTTTAATAGGCACTGATAATGGGTCAGAATTAATGGGTTAGATTAATGGGTCAGTGTAATGGCTAAATTTGTTATACAGTTTTTTTTTTTTTTTTTTTTTTTTTAGTTTTTAAAAGGCATTGGTAATGGGTCAGAATTAATTGGTCAGTGTAATGGGTAAAGTTGTTATAAAGTTTTAATTTTTTTTCTAATTTTAAAAGTCATTAGTAATGAGTTAGAATTAATGGTCAGTGTAATGAGTAAAGTTGTTATATTCAAAAAGAGTTACAAACATCATTACCCATTTAACCACTTGGTGAACTTTGTATACCCATTTAACCACCTCTTGAATGATAGTTCTTTTACCTCCAGATAGTGTGGAGAACAAGTATGACTGCAAGTGATGCTTGCGTGTGGAATATGGGGGGAAGTGTATGTAATGCAACATTAAATGGAGTAATGAAAACAACCTTTTTGGGGCTTAGCAGTCATCAAAAAATGTTACACAACTATCAACAAGCTTGCAATTCAGCAATGACATGTTACTTGAACAAATAAAACACATAATCATTACTCCCTAAATTGAGTATCGTTATTGAATTTTATGTTGGATATCTCCCTGTCATTACTCATTTTTTCTAAAGCCACATGCTAGGATATAGGAGTATCGTTAGTGTAAGTATTATAGACAATTCAATAAAGAAAAACACTATGTGAAAAGCAATCACCGATATGAGTCACTGTTATGTATTGTTCATATCTCAACTACACATTTTAATATTTATTTTTATCAACCAACAATGTAGGCGTTGGAATGCTCTACTGATCGTGTATTTATTGCATCGTCATCCGGTATTTCATGTGTTGAAGTGTTAAATTTGGACAAGTCCAACTGTAAATGCTGAAATACTCTACTATTCAACATATAAGGATTCTGACAAGTCAACACAGATTAATCCCTTAAAAAATCTCGCGAATTCGGGGGTCTTCAACTAACATGTCAAAGGAAATTATCACTACTGAAACAATACTCATGCTACCATACTCAATAAACGTGGTCTGATTGTGCAACCACACATTATCACTACTAACACGCAATACTCGTGCTACAATAAACGTGGTCTGATTGTGCAACCACACGAGGCAAACACCTCAATGCTTTTTGTATGTCTACAATAACTGTTTAAATATTTTATACTATGTTCAACTTTTAAAGTTTTTTATAGACATATATGGTTGGTTTTAAATTTTATGTATTGGATACAGAACAACTAACATAATTACTTACATTAAATACAATAATCATAAACATTTTTCTTTACAAACACTCACATAGCCCCGCGAATTCGCGGGTACTCCACTAGTAATTAAGCAAATTTTCAAATTATTCTTTTAATAATCCCATAAATTACGGTAACAAATATTAATTACTAATAAATTTTAAATCATTAACTTAAATACAGTAATTTGGGAGGGATTAAAGTTGACTATATGCTTCTTAATTAACTAAAAATCTTGTCAAAAAATCGAGAAAAATTGTATCATCTTCGTCATATCTTATATCATATTTAATATACCACGAAACTTGATTCAAATCTAAATGATAAAAATCTTTAGAAATGCTGAAAAGATTAGAAATAAAATCAATGTTAAATTACTAACTGACAATTCCTTGTCTCACAAAACCACAACTTTATTAATTGAATTTAACCTAAAAACAGAATTTTGGTACCTTAATGCATATCTTGAATTGAAGAGAAACAACTAGATTCATTGATGGACGTTGGATTAATTTCTGCAGCCGTTCCGTTTTGTTTCGATTTCATCGCCGGAAGTTCATAATTGCCGATAAGAGAGTACCAAAAATAATGAAAGTGCATTTTGTTTTCAATTTAATATATATAATAATAATAATATAATAATATAATATTTTTGGATTGAATGCGAATGGAATAAAGAACGGTTTGTGTTTTTTAATGCACTTAATGTAGATTAATGTAATTAAAATGAATGGAATATACTGTGGGAGGGACACTTGGATTTTACGCATGTCAAAATTTAGTTTAATTAAGCAGCTAATGACATCTCATCTATTTATGTGATGCCCCGTACAAAATAATCGTGTACGAATCATCAACAACAGGATCATTACAAGGTCAAATACTATATGCGGTTTCAAAAGAAGTTTGCATTCATGAATAAAGGTGACGTCTTAACCAACATCAAATATCTTACAACAAAAGTATGCTTCAATAAACCGAAGCAATTAGTAATAGTACGTGACCCGATGGTCGTTACAAATCATTGTTTCAAAAGGTAACATAGTTTGAATGCAAATAAAACGTTTCATGCGGTGACAACTCTAACAAGCGCAGCGGGTGTCTACAAGGCATGACTAGTACAACAGCGGAAGCAAGCAAACCTTAAGCACCTGAGAAAAACATGCTTAAAAACGTCAACACAAAGGTTGGTGAGCTATAGTTTAAGTATAACAGTAATGTAAGGTAGGACACGAGATTTCAGTGCTTCAACAGCGTTTCAAAATAGTATGAAAAGTATATGTATAACTGTGGGCACTTGGTAACTAACTTAACGTTTATCACCCCCTAAAAGTACACTTGGCGAGTGCGTATGTTTACGAAGTATTAAACACCCGTTAAATGCTAGCGCTACTAGCCCGAGTGGGGATGTCAAACCCTATGGATCCATATCTAAGATTCGCGTTCACCGGTTTAAAGACCAATGACTAAACGTTACCGAGCTAAGGGGAAAGTTTATGCCGTTGTATAACCCACACATATATAAAGTTTAAGTACTCGTGCCTAGTATGTAAAACGTAAAATGCGCATGTATTCTCAGTTCCCAAAATAGTTAAAGTAAAAAGGGATGCTATAACTCACAGTGGAAAAATAGTAGTAAAGTTGACTCGAGAAAAGTAAGCAAGTACGTTTGTCCAAAAGGTCCTCAACCTAAGTCAAAAGTTACTAAGTAAGTAAATCGTTCCCAAAGGTTTAAATGTATGTAAATTAGGTCTTAAGTATCATCATCATTCATCATCAAACAAAAAGTATAAAGTAAGCTTCATTCTAGAAAAGAGTTTAAAACAAAGGCTGATTTCGATCAGTCGCCACAGCCCCTATACAAACTGAATTGAGGTGGAACCAGTGGCCATGGATCCGTATATGAGTCCTTTAGTTGCTATAAAAATTCCAGAAGCAAACTCGTCTTCGTTTGACCGTGGCGACGGTTTAAGTGCGAGTAGGTCAGAATTTTCAGCACAACGTTAAAAGGACATAGTGACGTTCGGAGGGCCATAGATCCTAAACCGTAACTCGGATTAAGACGAGTCTTAAACGAAAAATTATCTACTAGAACAGAGATAACTGAAAATCAACTTTACAGTAGCCAGGTATTCTGATCAGACCCAAAAAACAGTAGGTTTAGTGTTCCGGTGGGTTCTTGGTGCTCGATGCTCATCACGGTTCTCATCCTTGATGCATATAGCTTCAAGTGTACAACTCATTGATGTGTTTGCATCATCTTAACCAAGGTTTGACCATCATAACACTTGTGTAAGTCTAAGACATGTAGCACAACTCATTTAAGTGTTGCAAGTAGTTTGATGGACCAAAGTTACATCAAGATCTTAGATCCGACACATACATGGACTCTAAAAGTAATATTAAGCTACAAACTTGAAAGTAAACTAAATAATCAAGATCTTAAGTTGTAGAACATAGTTCTTAGTTAGATCTTGAAGATCCAAGACCCAAAAGTCTAGATCTAAAGTTACTAAGTTAAATCCTAAGTCATAACACTTGAATCTTTAATTTAATGAAACCATAAGTTATGAAACTTAGATTCTCATCTTGTAAAGTGTATGTAAGCTCATAAGCTCTTGTTTACAACGAAATTAGAAGACCATAAGCTATATATACTTAGATCTTTCATAAGTATATGAAGTTATAACTAGAAAGTTATACTTCTATGTTCTTGAACTTATAAAGTTAACTTTTAGTTTCAAGAAATATGAGATCAAGATTAACTAGTAATATTTGACCAAATTAACAACATCACAACTTTAAAGTACATAAAATGAAGAAATAAGTTAAATCTACAAGTTAATAAGTTAATGGTTGTTCATACTTTTAAAGATTCAAGCCAAGGCTTTGATCTTTAAGAAAGTAAACCTTAAGTTTACAAACATGAACATAAGTAATGATTTTTACAACACATGGACCTTCTTTCTTTAAAACATTAAGTGTAGAACCATAAACTAGAAAGTTTAGATTCTTTGTTCTTGGTTCTTTGCAACAAAAGATGAAAGTAACCAAGATTAGATGAAGACACAAGTTATAGAACTTGTTCTTTAACAAAGATAAACAACAAGTAAGTAATCAACAACAAAGAACAAGTAATCAAAACAATCAAATGATGATGATGTATATGTATATATGTCGGTTTTAAGACAAGAAAAAGAAGAAGAAAAGTTCATGCTACTTACAATATTAGAGAGAAAAGATGAGAGAAAAAGTTGAGAGAAAAGTGAAGTAAGTTGTGTGTGTGTAAAATGAAATGAACTAGTGAATAAGTAATACAAAAATTGAAAAAGAAACCTCCCTCCCACCTTGTATTGGCCGTCGGTTTTAAAAAAAAAAAAGGGAAGGAATCAATTGCTCTTTCAACATGGGGAGAAGGTGATAGCTAGAAGTGGTATTAAAGTAAAATGGCATGGGAAAGATGGTGTAAGTATCTTGTAACTAGTCTCTTTACTTCACTAGTCGATTTCGATAATTCAACCATAGAATGTAGTTTCGATTACTTGTGTCTATTTCGTAAAACATTTATAAAAGCAGCGCATGTATTCTCAGTCCCAAAAATATATATTGCAAAAGCATTTAAAAAGGGATTAATGAAACTCACTTTCACAGATTTTTACTTCGTCGGGAAGTAAGACTTGGCCACTGGTCGATTCACGAACCTATAACAAATATGTACATATATATCAAAGTATGTTCAAAATATATTTACAACACTTTTAATACATTTTGATGTTTTAAGTTTATTAAGTCAGCTGTTCTCGTTAGTAACCTACAACTAGTTGTCCACAGTTAGATGTACAGAAAATAAATCGATATATATTATCTTGAATCAATCCACGACCCAGTGTATACATATCTCAGTATTGATCACAACTCAAACTATATATATTTTGGAATCAACCTCAACCCTGTATAGCTAACTCCAACATTCACATATAGAGTGTCTATGGTTGTTCCGAAATATATATAGATGTGTCGACATGATAGGTCGAAACATTGTATACGTGTCTATGATATCTCAAGATTACATAATATACAATACAAGTTGATTAAGTTATGGTTGGAATAGATTTGTTACCAATTTTCACGTAGCTAAAATGAGTAGTTTTTACAAATTTTGTTTCGCTCTCCATTTCTTCGTTTCTAATCCGTTTTGAGTGATTTAAGCGGCCAAGGTTTCATATTGAACTTGAATTTATGAAACTAAATAGAAAAGGTATAGGTTTGTAGTCGGAAATACAAGTTACAAGTCATTTTTGAAAAAGGTAGTCATTTCCGTCGAAAGAACGACATCTTGATGACTGTTTTGAAAAACATACTTTCACTTTGAGTTTAACCATGATTTTTAGATATGGTTTCATGTTCATAAGAAAAATAATTTTCCCAGAAGTATAGCTTTTAAATCGAAGTTTTTCATAGTTTTTAATTATCCAAACCAAAACAGCCCCCGGTTGTAACTACGGCGGCGTAAATCCGGTTTTATGGTGTTTATCGTGTTTCCGGGTTTTAAATCATTAAGCTAGCATATCATATAGATATAGATCATATGTATAGTTGATTTTAAAAGCGTAGTTAGAAGGATTAACTTTATTTGTGAACAAGTTTAGAATTAACTAAACTATGTTCTAGTGATTACAAGTTTACCACTTCGAATATGATAGCTTTTTATGTATGAATCGAATGATGTTATAAACATCATTACTACCTTAAGTTCCTTGGATAAACCTACTGGAAAAGAGAAAAATGGATCTAGCTTCAACGGATCCTTGGATGGCACGAAGTTCTTGAAGCAGAATCATGACACGAAAACAAGTTCAAGTAAGATCATCACTTGAAATAAGATTGTTATAGTTATAGAAATTGAACCAAAGTTTGAATATGATTATTACCTTATATTAGAATGATAACCTACTGTAAGAAACAAAGATTTCTTGAGGTTGGATGATCACCTTACAAGATTGGAAGTAAGCTAGCAAACTTAGAAGTATTCTTGATTTTATGTAACTAGAACTTGTAGAATTTATGAAGAACACTTAGAACTTGAAGATAGAACTTGAGAGAGATCAATTAGATGAAGAAAATTGAAGAATGAAAGTGTTTGTAGGTGTTTTTGGTCGTTGGTGTATGGATTAGATATAAAGGATATGTAATTTTGTTTTCATGTAAATAAGTCATGAATGATTACTCATATTTTTGTAATTTTATGAGATATTTCATGCTAGTTGCCAAATGATGGTTCCCACATGTGTTAGGTGAATCACATGGGCTGCTAAGAGCTGATCATTGGAGTGTATATACCAATAGTACATACATCTAAAAGCTGTGTATTGTACGAGTACGAATACGGGTGCATACGAGTAGAATTGTTGATGAAACTGAACGAGGATGTAATTGTAAGCATTTTTCTTAAGTAGAAGTATTTTGATAAGTGTCTTGAAGTCTTTCAAAAGTGTATGAATACTTATTAAAACACTACATGTATATACATTTTAACTGAGTCGTTAAGTCATCGTTAGTCGTTACATGTAAGTGTTGTTTTGAAACCTTTAGGTTAACGATCTTGTTAAATGTTGTTAACCCAATGTTTATAATATCAAATGAGATTTTAAATTATTATATTATCATGATATTATGATGTACAAATATCTCTTAATATGATATATATACATTAAATGTCGTTACAACGATAATCGTTACATATATGTCTCGTTTCAAAATCATTAAGTTAGTAGTCTTGTTTTTACATATGTAGTTCATTATTAATATACTTAATGATATGTTTACTTATCATAATATCATGTTAACTATATATATAACCGTATATATGTCATCATATAGTTTTTACAAGTTTTAACGTTCGTGAATCACCGGTCAACTTGGGTGGTCAATTGTCTATATGAAACCTATTTCAATTAATCAAGTCTTACCAAGTTTGATTGCTTAACATGTTGGAAACACTTAATCATGTAAAATAACAATTTAATTTAATATATATATAACATGGAAAAGTTCGGGTCACTACATAATGAGTCTAGACTGTAACCTTAGACTTGCTAAGTTACATGAACCCTAGTTACGTTAGTTATTATCTTAATTGATTTCTATAATGACATGATTACTAGATGAACTAACTCTGTGTTTTATTTGAGTGCTAGATGACTTCTTCCAATCCTATTATTCTTACCGACTCCAACACGGAATATGAGGAAACCATGCAAGAGCAAGGAAATACGATACTCGAGTTTGTGGACGATACCGAGTCAGAACCCGAGATGGAAACTGAGCACGAGAATGAGCCCAAGGGAAAGGAACCAGAAGAGGATCCCGAGGAAGACTCGGAACCCGAATCCGAACCTGACTTACCTGATTCACCCCAGTCACCTTTTGTTAAACTAGACTATGTTAACCCCTATGGACCGAGAGGCCACCGTAGGATATCGAAAGGACCTGATCAAGGCAATAACCCATTTTGTAAGATTTTTCTCTATGATAGTCAGTCACTTAAGATGTGTCAACGTCACCATCCCTATTATGCTTCTACAACTACTTCTAAGCCTAGTACCTCCACAGCTACTGCTAATGACAACAACCCTAGTGACCTCAAAATTGCGAGTCGAGAATTTGGAGAAGATGGTCGAGTATTTGTTGAAGGAGCTTCAAAAATGCAAATAGAGATAGCTCGTTTAGACTTGTTCCATGCTATTGAATACTATTTGAATATTACTGTTTATTATTTGATATTCGCACATACATTGCCAGATGTGGTTTTACTTATGTGGTTTTGCTTATGACATGAGAGGATATGTTACTTTTGTTGGTTATGCATAATGTTTGAACGAGATTGTTATTACATTAAGTGTTGGATTTATTAATGATTGATCATGCTTAGTGTTGCTACTACTAATGTTAATTGGTGATAATGCTACTAGTGTACATTGTCCTTACTACTGCCACTACTACACGCTATGTATCGCTATTACTTATTATTAGTTCTACTAGAATCGCTATGATTTAATATTATCTACTATGCATCGTTCTGTTGCTAGTATAATTTGTATATGTCGATTTCATTGACGCTGACCGAATGTGTTATCTTGACCAGAAAGATAATGCCGCCCAAGCCAGTTTTCCAAGCTGATGTTCGTCGGTGGATCTCTGAAGGATTGACCGAGGCCGTGGCAGAACTCCGTAATGGAACCGACAGTAACAATGTGAACACTACGAATCAGTGAAACCAAGATGCAACCAATACTCAGAACAATGGACAAGCAGGGTGTACGTATAAGACCTTCTTGAGTTATGAACCACACTCGTTTAATGGCACCGAAGGTCCGGTTGATTTGACTCGTTGGTTTGAGAAGCTTGAGTTTGTTTTCCGTATCAGCGGTTGTAGAGATGCGGATAGAACGAAGTTTGCAACTTCTAAGTTATCAGATGGCGCCTTGACATGGTGGAATACTTATGCAAATTCCGTAGGTATGGATCAGGCTTTTGAGACTCCATGGGAGGATTTGAAACGACGGATGATTGAAGAGTATTTTCCCTACCCTAAAAAGGTTAAGATGGAGCGGGAACTCCAAAACCTGAAGCTAGTAGGTACAAATCTGTCCTGTTACAACAAGAGATTCTTTGTGCTTGCTCTCATGTGTCCGCATATGGTTACTCCCGAATGCCGCAAGATCACTCTTTATGCGAAGGGTTTGACCGAGAATATCCAGAGCGGTGTGACTACTTTGAAGCCGAGAACTATACAAGAGGCTGTTGAGATGGCTAGTGAGTTGATAGACCAAGTTAAACAGCGAGGAAAGACTCCTACCTTGGCTGAGACTAAAACTTATGATAACAAGAGGAAATGGAACAACAATAATAACAACTCGGGGAAGAATTTCAATCAGCAACCCTTTAAGAAAGAAGATACTGCTAAAGGCAACACTGCAACTCCGAATGCTAGTTCTGGTTATAAGGGAAGGTTTCCGTTGTGTGCTAAGTGTAATAGGCATCACCCGGGAGATTGTACGAGGAGGTGTGATAAGTGTAAGAAGAATGGACATATGGCTGCCGAGTGTAAAGCTGAAACGAATATGTGTTATGGGTGCGGAAAGGAAGGTCATTTCCGGAAGGATTGCCCAACTGCTAGTAAGACTGCTGAACCTGCTAGAGGAAGGGCTTTCAACATTAACTCTAATGAAGCTCGTGATGATCCTAAGCTAGTCACGGGTATGTTTCTTCTCAATAATCAACATGTTTATGTACTTTTCGATTCCGGAGCTGATAGAAGCTTTGTGTCTAGAGATTTTTGCCATAATCTTAAGAATCCTGTATCGTCATTAGAAAACTTATACTCTATAGAACTAGGGAATGGTAATCTAATGAGTGCCGATAAGGTTTACCGTGATTGTACTTCGACTTTAGCTGGAATATCATTTAAGATAGATGTGATACCGATTAAGTTAGGAAGTTTCGACCTTGTGGTTGGAATGGATTGGTTAGCCGAGAATAGAGCTGACATCGTTTGTCACCAGAAGGCAATACGCATACCTGTTATCGAAAGTGAATCTCTAATGGCGTATGGAGAACGAAGCAATACGCCGTTACATTTTATTAACTGTTTGAAGGCGCAAAAACACATGAGAAAGGGTTGTCTTGCTATGCTGGTTAACGTGAGCAAAACTGAATCTGAAGGCAATAAACTTGAAGATGTGCCCATTTATAACGACCCTCATTTTTTTTTCTTTCCATCTATATAATGCCCGAACAAAAGATTTAAGTAAAATGAATAAACTCTAAGTATTAATAAAAGGTCGTTATATAACATACAAAATTAACGAATGTTAAACGAATAATAAATTTTATTCAACAACGTACGCGTAAGAATTTTTATAAAAAAAAAATTATGTCATAACATGATCACATATAAAATACTTATATTACTTCTTTTTAGTTAATATATTATACAATTAACTATATAATAAATACAAGTATATATAAATGTAGTAACATATATAAAACTAATAAAATTATAAAGTAATAATTTAATTAAATAAAAACCACATTTAGTATTTATAATTTTATAAATACCGAATATATATTTATATTTATCAAAATTCGTATTTAATAATTAAATAAAAATAGAAATTAATTTAGTTAACATTTTTAGAACTATGAAATATAAATATTCTGTTTTTATAAAAAAAAAAATATATAAACACCCCATCATGGGCTTCGGCCGATTTAAAAAAAAAGTATTTTTTTATATATAAACTAGATCTAGATCCACTTTTATTTATTTTATTCCTACTTTTAATTTTACTTTTATTTATTTATATTTTGAAATGATGGCATGACTGGCCATAAATACTTTTAATTTTTTTTACAAGACACTAGTTATTTTTTATAAACTTTTGTATTTTTTTTTCTCTTTACCAAAAATTGTAACTATATATACCATAGCCTAGTTCACAAATTTGTACACCAAAAACTTGAAGAATTCTCTCTCAAATCTCTGGAATTTTTTTTTGTAAGTTCTCTATATTTTTTTATAGTTTTATTTCAGTTTTTATTATGTTTTTATGTTAGTCGATTGTTAAATACAAATTAAATTCAAGTTAATTATAAATAAATAAAATAAATACATGATAATTAGTATAAAGTATCATAATGGTTATAAAAATTATTTTTATGATTTATATATTCGGAAAATATATTAATTTATATTTAAAAACGAATTATTAAATTATCGGTAAATACATGTAAATGCACAATAAATATTAAACGAATTTATATAACTGATCTAATAATTTTTGAGTGTCACACATGATGTAGAAACATTTTGGAACTGAATGTTTGGTTTATTTATCATTTTATATATTTATTTTCTATTTATCATTGTTTCGGTAATTATATGTAAATACATATAAATAGAGATAAATGTTTTTAAATAATTAGAACTATATGTACTGAAGGAAAACAGTTGGAAAACAACTAAAAAGGATGTAAAAATTATTTTTAGAATTATTAACTATTTATTTATATTTAATTCCGATTATATACATAAAACAAAACAAAATTTGAAATAAATAGTTAAGTCAGTAATATAAGTATACAAATAATTTTCCTGAGATTGTAATACTTGAACAAACAAGTGAAAATTATAAAAGTTGATTTTCAAAGTTGAATTATATTTGTTTTATTATTTAATATTAGAAATAATGTAAATTTCGAATTAAATATTTAAATCTGTAACATATATATATATAAATAATTTTCTTGAGTTTAGTACACTTATGGAAGGTCACAAAAAATATAAAATATTTTATTTGAGTTAAATTGGTATTTTATACATAATTAACTATGAATTATTGTAAACCGAGAGCAAAATTTGAAATAAATACTTAAACATTATAACAATGAATTATAAAATTTTCCTATATTTATATTGATCAGTAGATCCTAAGAAAAATATTAGATGTGATTTAAAACATATTTATCTATTTAATTGTATTTAGCTATTAAAATAATAATAGCAAATAATAATTAATGCATAAAAACTAGTATTAATGTATAGAAAATTTTTATAAAGTTTTAAACATGTTACCTTCTAATAAGAAGTCAATAAAATGTTAGTGAGCATTATTAGACAATTATTAATGCTTATATTGATCTAAAACTTAAATTTAAAATATATATATATATATATATATATATATATATATATATATATATATATATATATATATATATGTATGTATGTATGTATCCTTACATGTATAATAAATATAAGATATAAATTAAAATACAAAACCCTAAACCTTTAATACTACCTCTAATTACTACTACACTAATTTAACCTACTTATCTAATACTACTATTATTACGTATAAGTATAACTTAAACTTTAAACCTAAAACGTATTGGAAGGGTATATTAGACGGGTATAGATCTTGATCTTTCTCGGAGGAGTGGACGCTCGAAAGTCTAGGCGGAGAGTTTGGGCTTCCGATTTAAAGGGTCCTGTGGCTCAGAACCCTATGACCTGAAAAGGCCATTCGAATTGAAAGTGTTAGATTGGAAGTTCGTCTAATATGAAAAGCCTTTCCAAAACGAGAAACCTTCTTTAATAAGAAACTTACTAAACATGGAAACTTAGTAAAGGAAACTACACTTAAACATTCATAAATTTATCTTAACAAAGGGCAAAACATCTAAACTATTCTCAACTTATTCTTGGGTTGACTTCTCCGTGCTTCGATCATCCATACTTTCTCTTTAAGGAATACTTTCACTCACCGAATTACTAAGGTGACTTTCATAGCCCCACTTTTATTGCTATAGCACTTTTTATACTTACTGGGGTGAGACACATGCTGCTTTTATACTTTAAACAACTTAGATACAAGTACGAACTTAAACTGTGCTATGACTAGCTTATGCTACTAAGACCCCACAGTGATATTTTTTAATTGCTTTCAGGATAAGGCATTCTTAATTGTTGGAGGTAGGCCTATCGGGAGTAACGTCCCCGATACACTTGACCGCGATGTATTTGTATTACTTAATAATGATTTAAACATGGTGATAAGGTACTGTCAACTTATCATCGGGGTAACAAACAAACGTTTAGTCTAAAATATCACGAATCAGTACTACTTTTGGATCTGCGTGATCTACTTTTATAACAAATCTTGTGGTCTAAGAACAAACGGTCAATCATATTTGTTAAACCTATGAATTTCACTCAACCTTTTTGGTTGACACTTTTAGCATTTTGTCTCAAGTACTGAATGATCAGGACCTCTATATCTACTGCTTATGTGATGACTTACTTACCTAGGATCAAGACTTATCGCATATTTACTTTTCTGAATTTGAACAATTTATAATTCTTGTAACAACATTATTAATCCTTCCGCTGCAATTTGGTTTTATTCATATAGTTATTGTTCTCATTTTATAATATGTTGGTATGTATTATGATATTGAATCACATTTCGCCCAGGCCCTAACTGGGGGTGTGACAGATTGGTATCAGAGCTTAACCAGGCTGTTATAGAGAACCATAATTTCATTTTATGTGTGCCTTACTTGTTAGCTAGGGTACCTTAGCAATCTAGGAAACTATAACCTTTAGCTTATAAAACTGGGGGGACTTAATGATACCGCAGCCCGCATGCGCATGTAACATACACACGGGCATGCGCTATGGTGCGTATGCGGGGTGCTCTCATGCGTCATGCGGCAGGCGGATCCGTATCTGGTCCCTTTACGGCGGTTGAGCAAATATCTTTTCCATAATTATATCCGTGATTCGGGGGAGGTGGTTATGGAAACGATTATCACTATCCTATGACGATTCTAGAATTAGGGTTTGCCTATAAATACAAACCCTAATCGTCGTTAGCAACAGACCACGTTACGTAGCCATCTTCTACCACACATCCTACGTAACTTACATCCTCTATTATCTTCTAAAGGTTAACAGGTGAGTTCTTTATTAACCGGTACCTACAACCTTGCTTGGGGCCTTCTGATCGACGGACGTCATCGAAGGTGGACTTAATCACTTGGCCACCCCGCCGACATCATCATGTCAGCCAGGGTTATTCACGGTAGCCGGACCGGAGAGCCACGTTCTAAGATCCTTAAACCCCTCCTTTACGTTGAGCAAGCATGTTAAGACCCCTCGGTTAAAATATGCTTGATCAAGTGGTGCTTTCATTGAGAGTCGAATTAATTCAAGACTGTTTAATTGCTTTTTCTTTTAAGGTTTTGAATTGTATGACTCGTTATTTACAAAATTTTTGAATTTTTTCTTTAACAGTATCATGACTTCCGAGGAATCATCGGAACATACCCAAACAGATGTTCAGAACGCACCGTCTGGTAGTCAACGTACACCGGTTATGACTACGGAGGCCGCTACTCAGGCGGGATACACGATATACCCTCCACCTATATCCGGCGAACCCTTTCAGAGGTACAAGCTGATATATTCAGACGGGGTCACACCGCCAAGAGCAAACTCACCAGTCACAACCACGCGGCTGGACTTTTCGACAGTAGATCCAAGGGTCATCTTTGCAGGTGTTGGCGGTGGAACAACGGGGCCGCATGTGGTTTGCTGCGGCCAGGTACCTATTTACAGTACCACTGTTTCAATACCTCTGCATACGCAGAGCATTCAGCAGAATTCGTCATTTACACCGTTGCAACCTTGGCAACCACCGCGCCCAGTTTCACAATTTTTAACTCCTGCGGATGCGCAGGCGTTACTTAATAGTTGGGGATTTGGGGTCATCCCAGATGCGAACTCTCATTGGGCGCCGATAACAGCGCAGCAGCAAAGCACAGCGCATACAGTTGGGCTTTTAAGTGTGTATCCTCAAGTTTCGCAGATATCTGCGCCACAGGTTTCGCTTCCTTTACAGCCACCTGTGTACTCTGCGTCTTCAAGTTATCCCTCTTTTCCAACGCAGCAGCCTTGGTCATATCCGCAGACGCAGGGTCAACCTTGGCAAAATGTTCAAGGGCAGGCAAATCTTGCAAGTCAATTCATGCAGGCCGCACCTCCCGATATGGTTCACTTATTTTCACAACCTGACTTTGTTCAGGACATGATGAAGCGTTTCTTTGTAAATTTGAAAGGGGATCCTGTTAAACCACCCTTCGAGCTACCGACTACCTTTGACAAGTTTCCTCCGCATATATCCGCCTACCCGTTTCCATCAGCACCAAAGATACCTAGCACGTTGGGTACTTACAATGGCCTGACCGATCCAGATGATTTTTTACAGCGCTTCGAAGGCGCAATGCGCACTCAAGGCTGGGTGGATCCGGTTGCGTGTCAGATATTTCCTATGACACTTCAGGGTATTGCTCGTGAGTGGTTTAATAAGTTGCCGGCGGGTAGTATTGCCGGGTTTATGGATCTGCGGACAAAGTTTTTACTGCAATATCAGAATCAGAGACCACGCAAGCGCACTCACATTGAATGCCATGACATCGTGCAGAAGTCCAAGGAATCTTTGGGCGAATTTCTCACAAGGTATACTAATGAGTGCCTGCGTATACCAGATCTCAAACCGGAGCAACAGATTTCCGGACTCATACATGGTATAAACTCAGAACGTCATCCAACACTGGTAAGGCGTTTGCGCCATACAGTCCCAACAACTTATGCTGAGGCGCTTAATGAATGTCACGACTATATGCGGAGTGGCGAAGATAATGACATTCCAACAGCTAGCACACGCAACGAGAGGAAGGACGATGATGATCGTTCGCGCGATCAAAATCGTGGTAACAACTCTCGCGGAAGGTATCCTAGCGGTGGTCCTATCAGGAATGATAAAGGGAAATCAAGTGGCAGTTATCGAAACAATAATCAGCGCGGCATCAACAATCAGAACTACGCGCTTCTTAAAAGCTTATCCAAAACGCCCAAAGAAATTTTGGCGACGGAGCCAGTATGCGCGACCTTCGCGGTCCCAACTCCGCTTACGGAATTTGGTAAGCGGGATAAGACAAAGTATTGTGAATTTCACGATGATTACGGGCACGATACGAATAGGTGTAAAAACTTGATGGAACGGGTACTGGAGGCGCTCCGTGCGGGTAAGTTAGATCACCTCAAACCGCCAAAGAAAGATAAAGGGAAAGCCGCAGAAGAGGGGTCAAAAACTAAAACCTTCGCGTGGCAGAAAGTGGATAAGACCAAAAATGCTGATTTAACCATTAACATGGTTGATGCAGAGAAATTAGGTCAGCGAAGAAAGTATAACGATCATCAGGATTGGGAACTTCTTCCAATCACTTTCCCTCCTGTGATGTCAATTGACAGGGTGAATGAACCTATCGTTATCAAGTGCCGCATTCCTTCTTGCGGGGTGCAGGTCAAGCGCATGCATGTCGACACTGGGAGCG
This sequence comes from Rutidosis leptorrhynchoides, assembly GCF_046630445.1. NCBI lineage: Eukaryota > Viridiplantae > Streptophyta > Magnoliopsida > Asterales > Asteraceae > Rutidosis > Rutidosis leptorrhynchoides. The sequence continues at coordinate 138,695,571 of NC_092333.1, forward strand.
GCGTTGACATTATGTACGAGCATTGCTATCAATTTCTTCCCGCACACGTGAAGGCGCAGCTACGTCCGTCTGATATCACGCTGTCTGGTTTTTCCGGAGAAAGCTCATGGCCCGTGGGACGGATAGAGTTATTAATAGAGCTCGAAGATGACAAGAATCCGCAGTTAATAAGGAACGAATTAGTTGACTTTTATGTGGTTCGCTCGACTTCGCGATATAATGCGCTACTGGGAAGAAATTTCATACGGCGTTTTAACATCATACCTTCGGTAGTGCACGGTTTGATTAAGTTTCCTACTAAAGGAGGAGTTGCCACAATGGCGTCACATCAAACGATTGAGATATGTGCGTCAGTTGTGCAAATTAACATCCCTAGCGTCGGGGAGCAGATTGCAAGCAGTACGGTCATTGCTAATCGCTTGCATCCAGATAAGGGTATAAAAATCGGCGCAGGTTTATCAGCTGAAACCAAGGCTAAGTTACATGGTATATTGTCCGCAAACGCAGATGTTTTCGCATGGCGCGAATCAGATATGACAGGTGTCCCGCGGGACATTGCGGAACATAAATTGAATGTTAATCCATCGCTCACACCTGCTAGACAAAAGAAGCGGCATATGGCTTTAGACCGCAGTGATTGGCTATGCGCAGAAGTAGACAACCTTGTCAAAGCAAACATTCTACGCGAGGTGCGTTATCAAACATGGGTTGCCAATCCGGTGTTGGTGAAAAAGGCTGATGGTAACTGGCGAATGTGCGTTGATTTTAAATACATTAACAAAGCATGTCCTAAAGACAATTACCCTCTCCCGGAGATAGACTGGAAGGTTGAATCTTTGTCTGGATTCAGATATAAGTGCTTTCTGGACGCATACAAAGGTTATCACCAAATTCTAATGGCTGCGGAAGACGAAGACAAGACTGCTTTTCATACGCCGCAGGGTATTTATTGTTACACAAAGATGCCTTTCGGCTTGAAGAACGCGGGCGCGACCTATCAGCGTGTAATTGACGCAGCATTCAAGCCTCAAATTGGCAGAAATCTTGAAGCGTACGTCGATGACTTGGTAATCAAAAGCAACACCGAAGAAGACATGCTCGCAGACATCCTAGAAACGTTTGCGTCTCTGCGAAGGATCAACATGAAGCTTAATCCGCTTAAATGTAGCTTTGGAGAGGAGGAAGGCAGGTTTCTAGGTCATGTGGTGACGGCGCGGGGTATCAAGGCTAATCCCAAAAAGATTGAAGCTATTGATAATTTTCCATCTCCGAAAACAAAGAAAGATGTGCAGAGTCTCACTGGGAAGCTCGCAGCAATCACGCGGTTTTTGTCAAAAGCCGCAGAGCGTCAGCTACCATTCTTTAACACTTTGAAAAACTGTTTGAAGAAAAAGGATTTTGTCTGGACTCAGGAAGCAGAATCAGCCTTTCAGGAGATGAAAAAGGTGCTTGCAGAGTTACCAACACTTACTGCGCCAGTCCCTGGGGAGACGTTAACGCTGTACCTTGCGGCATCAAAGGAAGCAATCAGTTCAGTTCTCATCGCAGACCGCGAAAAGGTAACTTATCAATTTACTTGCATTATTTATTTCGCAGAACTTTAACGCTGAGGTTTTCTCAGACACAAATGCCGGTCTACTTCGTAAGCAAGACGCTGACATCAAGCGAAGTAAACTACTCGCCAATAGAGAAGTTAGTATATGCGCTTGTCCATACAGCGCGGCGTTTACGCCGATACTTCCAAGCACATCCGATTGTGGTTCTAACTGATCAGCCAATCAAACAGGTTGGTACATGATTACTTTGCGGCAATGACCGGGGTTACCGCATTGACTAACGCAATCATTTTATTTCATTCAGGTACTGTACAAGCCCGAGATTTCTGGCCGAATGGCCAAGTGGGCAGTCGAATTGGGAGAACATGAAATAAACTTTTCTTCGCGCAGTGCGGTTAAGGGTCAAATACTTGCTGACTACCTAGCAGAAATACCTGCGGATGTCGAAGCGTCAGCAGAACATCAAGATCCGCCCGCACCTGTTCTATCACCATGGGAATTATACACCGATGGTGCGTGTAGCGCATCTGGCGCAGGCGCAGGTGTAATTTTGACAGGTCCAGGCGGTGAGGAACATACGTACGCACTGCGGTTTAATTTTGCTGTCACAAACAATGAAGCAGAGTATGAGGCTCTGCTAGCAGGTATGCGCATCGCGCATAAGCTAAATGTTAAAATCTTGCACGCTTACGTGGATTCAAAGCTAGTATGCAATCAAGTCTGCGGAGACTTCGAAGCGCACGACATTGCTATGCAGCAATATTTATCGCTTGTTCATAATCTCGCTGACCAGTTCGAGACTTTTCAAATCTCGCACGTAATGCGGGGGCAAAATAAGAAGGCGGATGCACTAAGCAAACTAGCTGCCTTGGCTTTTGATCATATGGGTAAGAAAATTCTAATAGAGGAACTCAACGCAAAATCTATTGTCATGATGCCTCTAGTGGCACCGGTTGAGGAATCAAGCCCAACGTGGATGACGCCCATCATCGCTTTTTTACGGAACGGCACTTCACCCGCGGACTCCTCTGATGCGAAGAAAGTCCGCACAAAGGCACCGCTTTATGCCCTCGAGGGTGACGTCTTGTATTGAAGAAACTATTTGGGACCGCATTTAAGGTGCGTAGGTCGGAAAGAGGCAGAGGAAGTTATACGTGAGGTGCATGAGGGTGCATGCGCCCTTCATTCGGGACACAGGTCCATTGTGTCAAAAATCATGCGGTTAGGTTATTATTGGCCTACTATGTACGCAGACACCGCGCGTATTGTCAAGCAATGCGAATCATGCCAAATACATGCACCTATCAGCAGGGCGCCTGCGCATCCAATGATACCGGTCTCCTCGCCATGGCCATTCTGCAAATGGGCGATCGACATAGTCGGACCATTCCCCAAAGGCCAAGGTAATATTGCCATTCATTTGCTAAATATGCTACTTACGTCATTATCTTACGCATACTCTGCACACGCAGGAAATGTCAAATTCTTAATTGTTGCAATCGATTACTTCACGAAGTGGGTCGAAGCGAAACCGCTGGCAACAATTTCGGGGAAAAGAGTGCGGAATTTTGTATGGGAAGACATTGTCTGTCGATTCGGCATACCCAATGAAATTGTTAGTGATAACGGTACACAATTTGCCGGCGATCCTTTTCGCAGTTGGTGTGCGGAGCTTAATATTAAGCAAACTTTTACTTCAGTTGCGCATCCGCAGGCGAATGGCCAGTGCGAAGTTACCAACCGAGATATAGTTACTGGAATCAAGGCAAGGTTGGGTCATGACCGCGTTGGTTGGGTGGATGAGCTTCCAAAGGTTTTATGGGCGCATAGAACCACACCCAAAGCAAGCACTGGTGAGACTCCGTTTAGTTTGGTTTATGGGTCAGAAGCTGTTGTACCCGCGGAGATTGGGGTACCAACGTTCCGCATACAAAACTTTGATGAGCAAAATAACTCTGAAGCTCTGCGGGAAAATCTTAATCTTCTTGAAGAGCGCAGACTCTCTGCGGCTGTTAACGAAGCAAATAACAAGCAGAAAATCGCAAAGTATTACAATCAGCGTGTGCGTTCACGCACTTATAAGTGCGGTGATTTGGTTTGGCGCCAGAACGATGCAAGTCATGCGGAAGATACTGGGAAACTGGGACCTCGATGGGAGGGCCCATACAGGGTAGCAAAAGCAAGCAACACCGGGGCATACCATCTAGAGACATTAGATGGCAAACCTGTGAAACGCACTTGGCATGCGACGTTATTGAAAAAATGTTACATGTAGCTAGATGGACTTGATCACTCCAATTTGTTTAGCACATTATTTTATTTTTCATCCTTTCGGATATGTCGCAGTTGTAATCATAATTAATGCCAAATAAAAATAATTACATGCGCATACTTTTGATGTCCATTTATATTTTTTGTATGCAATTCCTGCCTACTTAAGGGGTGTCCTCTAGCCCCCGTGCGGCAGAAGCCTGTTTGGTTACAAGGCTAGACAATAACGGCAGGCGAAGGGAATTGGTTTTCCCCTAGCCAAGCGCCACGCAGACTAGATGGCTGCAAAGTCGACTTTAAATATACAAGCATTGGTTTGCTTGTGCGTAATCGCTCTCGCATTGGTTTGCTTGAGGAACTCCTAAGGATAAAAACATTGGTTTGTTTTTAGTTGCGTTTGCTTACCATACAACTAATAGTGCACCTCTAGTACATGACAAAGCAATAGCGCAGTAGCTTTTGAGTCTAAATTGTTAAAGGTAAGCTAAAATATTGGTTTATTTTACGCAGTACCATCCGCATACGCATAAGTTGTGGTTAACTATGCGCATGCGCATGCGGTTCATAATTTGTTTTGATTCGCGATATATAAACAAGGATATCACGCATGCATAACAGCCAAACATATATACACATCCAAATAAATTATTACGTAAGTAATTGTTTCACATGCCTGCCCAACATGGGACTTAGGGCTCCAAAATACATTTACAATTACCTGCCTAAGATTAGGGCTTACGGCATAAACTACTCTAGTAATCCTCCTTCAAAAACCCATCAAGCAGCATCGTCGGGTCAGCCGCAAACGCATTGATCAAAGGGATAGGGATGGACTTGATTGCCTCTTCCGCCTCCAGCAGCGCCGCGGCCGTTCCCTCCTTTAATTTCTTTTGGACAATGTCGGGGAACGGTGGAGTTAGGCCGCATGCCTGGATCACTTCCCGCACAGCCTTGTTCACCTCATGGTCCTTGACCGCATCGACATAGGCATTAAACCGGTCGGACACGGGCTCGGAGTCCATCACTTTCTGCGCAATTGCGGGGAGTGAGGTGCGTAGCTTTGTCATATCTGCCTCGGCCAGCTCGCGGTCGGTAACCGCATCGTCCCTCTCCCTCGTCACCTTTTCCAACTCCAGCCTCACTCGCTCAGTTTCCCCCTTTGGCTGATCAACCGCACCCACAAGCTCTTGATTCTTTTTTCTTTCTTGAATCAAGAAGGTCTTGGTTTCGGCCGCCGTAGTCAATTCAACAGCTTTGCGGGCCTCCTCAGCAGCGTCCCTGTCCTTCTTTGCCTGATCTACACCCGCCTGCAGCAAACCCAACTCCACCTCTTTGCGCAGTGCAACATCGTATAGGCTGGAGGATCGACGGGCTTGGTCCGCAAACATCCCAAAGAATACCAGCCCATTCTGGACAAAGGCGTTGAGCGCCTGGTTAAACGGCAGCACGGCCAGTTGCTCGCGGAACTCTGCTGGGAAGATTTGCTGCAAGAATGCAGATTGCTCCGCAGCGTTTTCTGCAGAGGATTGGCAAAGTTGGCGGAGGTTGGCAACACGGAAGCTGCCTTGCGGAGGAGGTAATGTAGACTCAGACTCGACGGGGATCGCCTTGTCTTTGGATGTGGCAGTGGCCTGCAGCTCGGGGTTGACCCGCGGTGTTGTTGGCTGCGTCTCCTCCACATGCTCTGCAAAATACTCAGATTAGTACGCAGATTTTTCTACGCGGTATACATGTGAAAAAATAAACGCTCACCATTAATGGGGGGAGGTAGGTCTGCGGACCGCGGCTCGATGGCAACAAAATTGTCGTTGCGCATATCCTCCAGCTGCTTAGGAGTCTTCTTCTTCTTCTTCTGAGCCTCGGACGTCCCAGCCGCCTTGCGTTTATTGCCTGACTCCGCCGGCGATTCATCCACATGTTCGCTAGCAGCTGCCTGCTCTAGCTGTTTGTCCACATCCTGCTTGCGGAAGGAGATCCCAGCAATCTCCTCCGCGGTAAGCACCTTCTTCATCCTCATCTCTGCAAACAATAAACGCCTGCGTTAGAAAATATACAAAAATTTACGTAAGTACGCGTTTATGCTATTCCTACCCTTTCCATCGGGGCCAACTATGGCCGGCCGCACATCCTCCCAAGGCCAATACGCGGAGATCTTCCCCAACCGCAGCATAACATTACCATACGAACGGTGCACCAGTTGTGCGTTGACGCACTGCTTCAACAACTTTTTCTCCTCGTCATCCAACGCAGGCATCTTGTTCACATCCTTTTCTACCTTCTCGCACTAAATGAGCGTCTGCGGGAAGCCATTGCCTACTACGGTCTGGTCAACGAAGAAAAAAGTTTCTTTCCAACTTCCCGCATTCGATTTCGGGGTTTTTGTGAAATTTTGACGTGCGAAGAAGGTGAACCAAGATTTATGGTGGTTGGCTAAGCGGAATAGGTGGCAAAAAACCTTCACCAATGGTACTGTGTTGAGTGCAACACACCACATCTCGAATAGAACGATTTTGCCTATAGCATACGGGTGCAATTGCCCTAGCCCTACTTTGAAATGATCGAGTACGCCTAAAAAGAAGTCGGTGGGTGGAACCCTAAAATTACCATGCTTAAAAGCATGTTCGTAGATCGCCACCTTATTCTCTGGTGGCTGATGGGCTCGCTGGCTAGGCAGTGGTGGTACCGGATTGTAACCCGCAAGAGGGGGGTATTGCTTAACTAAGTGGTCGATGTTTTTCTGGCCTATGTTGGACTCTACATTCTCTACGAAAGTTTCATTAGCTTTGGTCATTTTTAGATGAATGGAGAACGACTGACCTTTAAATGACGATCGGAATATGACGGAGTTGATCGGAATTGATAGGATTTGGAGGCGAGAGCGTATTTGGGAAGCTTGACACCGGAAAAGTGAAAATGAGTGTGATTTGGGGCTATTTATAGGCAAGTTTGGGGGAGCGGGGGTTGGAATGGTGTTATCGTGGCCATACACGTGTAATGCAATCGACGGGTAGCATTTGCTGATCGCGCGTGGTGTCAGTTAAGAATGATTACAAACACGCGCGTGGTACGCACGCGCCTGCGGCATTGTTACTTTATGTCTTGTCAGCCGAATGGGCTTCTGCGATTGTGACAGGCATCGAGGCGCACGCGAGGACATTAAATGCTCGTTGTCCTTTTGTTTTCTCTTTTTCGCTTAATAGTTTGATATCATATGACTTGCGTCATATAACATCAAACTGGGGGGACTTAATGATACCGCAGCCCGCACGCGCATGTAACATACACACGGGCATGCGCTATGGTGCGTATGCGGGGTGCTCTCATGCGTCATGCGGCAGGCGGATCCGTATCTGGTCCCTTTACGGCGGTTGAGCAAATATCTTTTCCATAATTATATCCGTGATTCGGGGGAGGTGGTTATGGAAACGATTATCACTATCCTATGACGATTCTAGAATTAGGGTTTGCCTATAAATACAAACCCTAATCGTCGTTAGCAACAGACCACGTTACGTAGCCATCTTCTACCACACATCCTACGTAACTTACATCCTCTATTATCTTCTAAAGGTTAACAGGTGAGTTCTTTATTAACCGGTACCTACAACCTTGCTTGGGGCCTTCTGATCGACGGACGTCATCGAAGGTGGACTTAATCACTTGGCCACCCCGCCGACATCATCATGTCGGCCAGGGTTATTCACGGTAGCCGGACCGGAGAGCCACGTTCTAAGATCCTTAAACCCCTCCTTTACGTTGAGCAAGCATGTTAAGACCCCTCGGTTAAAATATGCTTGATCACCTGCCTTAGACTTTAAAGTACTTAGGATTACCTTAGAATGTTAAAGCAAAGAGTTCAACCCTACCTCTCATTCTTTATAATCCTAGCTTAAAAATCTAATCAAAATCTCTATCTTAATGTTAGGATGTCAAGCTATCATCAAATAAACAAAATGACTCTTTTTAAACCAGCTGAGGAAGATACTGAAGGATCTTCTACCGAAAAATCAGTTTGAAGCCCACTTTATAGTCCTCCTTCACCACCAATGAACTATAGCCCAAACACTCGTTACAACTCGCGTGGGTCTCCCGAATATTATCCAACCCCGAGAAATGAAAGCAAAGGAAAACATCCTGCTAATTCTGCTGACTCTGACTCTCATCAACCGATGAATACTCCCGAATGGAATGCTCTTCAAGACCTCCCTAACTACGACAGTGACTTCTCAGATTATGAGCCTGAAGAAGAGCCTATTAAAGAATCATCTGAAAACTCATCTCGAAAGAAAAAAACAAACCGAACCCGCCGCCACTAGAGAAGCCGGTCCATTATTTTGTAATAACATCGAGCACGTGATGGTGAAGAGTAACCTCCTCAACCTTCAGCGAAGTTGTGATAAGAATAAAGAGTATAGTAGGCGCCATGTTGCTCGGATAGAAATGCGTCTAAACAACCTAGAAAAAGAAAACACAATCTTGAAAGAAATCATCAAAGAGTCCTTCGACTCTCAAACGGAAAGACTAGAAAAACTTGTGAAAAATAACATGGACAAAGTGATGGAGACAGTAATGAAAGTGAAGACTGAGGAAGAACGGAATATCCGTTGGGGAAAGCAATCTCTTGCCTACCTCCAAGAACTAGTTGAGTCTAAGATGAAAATAGAGAAAAACCGAATCAATCATCAACTGGCTATCAAGGAATTCAACAACAACTTTGTCAACAGCCGCATCACTAACCTCTACGATAATCTTGAATACCTCCACGAGAAACAAAAGGAGAAAAATGAAAAGATAGAGAAATTTATGAAGGAAGCTGAGAACGAGAAAAAGAAGAACTAAAACCTATCTTTTGTTTTCCTATTTTCCGTTTACCCATCTATGTAAAGGCTTATGCCTAAACTTTTTCCATTCCAAACTCGTGTAATAAAGGCTTATATAATGCCTCGTTTCTAATAATGTTAAGTGTTTATTTAAGCATATTGTCTTATTCACCTATGTGTGTTGTGCAAACGTTATAAATCATGATTGTAAACTTATAACACCTTGATTCTTCAACTAATAATGTATTTATGTATTGAAGATCAATGGCTCACTCAACTCGTGGCAACAACAACAACAACAATCTTATACCAAATGTCACTCTTTCTACTGAGCAATTTCAATTGCTGCTAGCAGCCGCCCAAGGCAATAACAATAACAATCATAACGTTCCTTCTAAAACTTGCTCCTATAAAGATTTTAAGAACTGTAAACCACCCACTTTTAGTGGAAAAGAAGAAGCCGTAGAACTGGTCCGATGGTTTGAAAAGCTAGAATCAATCTTCCGTGTCTGTAACTGCGGAGATAATGATCGAGTGAAGTTTTCCACAAGTTCACTCACTGGCAATGCTATGACATGGTGGACTGCTCATACCAAATCTGTGGGAATAGATAATGTTAATGCTACCCCATGGGATGAACTCAAAGGCATGATGATCACTAAGTTTTGCCCAAGAAGTCAAGTCCAAAAGCTCGAAGCTGAGTACTGGGAACTCAGAGTTAAAGGAACTGATATCGAAAACTATACCAATCGTTTTTTGGAGCTTTCTACCTTATGTCCAGAAATGTTCCCAACTGAAGCCCGCAAGATAGAGCGGTATATCGAGGGTCTACCCGAGGATGTTCAAGGAAATGTGATTTCTGCCGAAAAGGTTACTGTGGATGCTGTGATCCACATGGCACAGAGTTTAATGATGGCTAAATGTAGGAGAGTTTCGGCTAATAAAAAAGTCGAAGTTAAAAACGGTGACAATAAGAGGAAATTTGAACCATCTCAGGGTTCAGCTCAAAATGTTAACAAGAAACCGGGGAATGGTACGAGACCCGGTTATCAGGGTACTAGTCCGTTTTGTTCTAAATGTGAAAGGCATCATCCGGGAAAGTGCACTGCTGTGTGTACAATATGTAAGAAGATAGGCCATGCTGTAAAGACTTGTAGAACCCTACCTCAGAATAGAGCCATTGTTCCGGCTAGAGCTCCTCCAACATGCTATACTTGTGGTGAAAAGGGGCATATTAGCCCGAATTGTCCAAAGAAGAAAGATACTCCAGCTACTGGAGCAAATGCTACTGCCAAAGGTCGTGCTTTTGTGATTACTGCTGCAGAAGCCAGTGATGAGGATGAGGTCATTACCGGTACGTACCTCGTCAATAATTGTTATGCCACTATTTTATTTGATACGGGAGCCGATAAGAGTTATGTGTCAAATGAGTTTTGCACCCCTTTTTACTGAAAAGCCCCAAACCCTACAAACCAGACGATTAGTAGAAGTGGCTAATGGGAAGTTAATGAAAGTTGATAAAATATATAAAAACTGCAACCTAATTCTAGCCGATAAGGAATTCAAGATAGACCTTTTGCCGGTCGAGCTAGGTAGTTTCGATGTAGTGGTTGGAATGGATTGGTTAGGTCCATTGAGAGCAGCCATCATGTGTTTCGATAAGACCGTTCAAATTCCGTTAGGAAGTGGAGAAACTCTTATTATCCAAGGCAAACGGAGTTGTTCCAATCTTAATATCATCTCATGTCTTAAAGCCCGTAAGTACCTTGTGAAAGGTTACTCCGCCATACTAGCTCACGTTAAAATGATCGAATCCAAAGAAACGCATATTGAAAATGTCCCGGTTGTTAAAGATTTTCCCGATGTGTTTCCCGAAGATCTCCCTGGTCTTCCACCGCCTCGTCAAGTTGAGTTTCAAATCGATTTATCTCCAGGTGTTGCACCCATTGCTAAAGCACCGTATCGTTTAGCACCTTCCAAAATGAAGGAACTTTCTAACCAACTCCAAGAACTTTTGGATCTAGGTTTTATTCGTCCAAGTTCGTCCTGGTGGGGAGCTCCTATCTTATTTGTCAAAAAGAAGGATGGTACGTTGAGAATGTGTGTTGATTACCGAGAACTCAACAAGCTTACCATAAAGAACCGTTACCCGTTACCTCGTATTGATGATCTATTCGACCAACTTCAAGGGTTAAGCGTTTATTCTAAGATTGATTTAAGATTCGGTTATCACCAGCTCAGAGACAAGGAGTCCAACATTCCTAAGACTGCATTCCGCACCCGATACGGACATTACGAATTTTTTGTTATGCCTTTCGGTTTAACCAATGCTCCAGCCATATTTATGGATCTTATGAACCGTGTTTGCAAGCCCTACCTTGATAAATTCGTTATTGTTTTCATCGACGACATCTTGATCTATTCTAAAAGCGAGAAAGAACATGAGCAACATTTACGATTGATTCTTGAACTCTTAAGAAAAGAACAACTCTACGCAAAATTTTCTAAGTGTGAGTTTTGGCTTAGAACCATACAATTCCTTGGACATGTTGTAGATAGTAATGGAATACATGTCGATCCCGCTAAAATCACCGCTGTTCAGAATTGGGAAGTGCCAAAGACTGCGAAGCATATTCGCCAATTTTTGGGACTTACCGGTTACTACCGAAGATTTATTAAAGATTTTTCTCTTCTTGTAAAGCCTCTCACCAAGTTAACTCACAAAGGGAAGAAATTCGAGTGGTCCGAAGAACAAGAGTCTGCGTTTAAGATTCTGAAAGAGAAGTTGACCACTGCTCCGATCTTATCTTTACCTGAAGGTTTCGACGATTTTGTTGTCTACTGCGATGCCTCGAAACAAGGGTTCGGTTGTGTTCTAATGCAACGCAAGAAGGTTATCGCTTATGCCTCCCGACAATTAAAGAAACATGAAGTTAATTACACCACACACGATTTGGAGTTAGGTGCTGTGGTATTCGCTCTGAAGATGTGGCGACATTATCTATACGGTACTAAGTTTATGATATTCACCGACCATAAGAGTCTTCAGCATGTCTTTAATCAGAAACAGCTAAACATGAGACAGAGACGATAGCTCGAATTGTTAAATGATTATGATTGTGAACTAAAGTATCATCCGGGAAAGGCAAATGTAGTTGCCGATGCTCTAAGTCGAAAGGATGAAGTTAGGCGTGTTCGTACCTTGAATCTTAAGATCAAATCGAATCTCATCTCCCGAATCTGCGAAGTTCAAGTTGAAGCTATCAAACCTACACTTATCGAAGGAGAAGGACCTATAAATTTCGAAAACCAACTGCAAGTTAAGTCCAATGGTACAAGATACTTTGGTAATCGAATTTGGGTTCCTCGTTATGGTAATCTCCGTGAACTAGTCTTGGATGAAGCACATAAGACTAGGTATTCTATTCATCCCGGTTCTAATAAAATGTATCAGGATATGAAAGAGTTCTACTGGTGGCCCAACATGAAAGGTGACATTGCTACTTATGTGAGTAAGTGTCTTACTTGTTCGAAAGTTAAAGCCGAGAACTAAAAGCCTTCTGGTCTTCTAACTCAACCCGATATTCCACAGTGGAAGTGGGATGGTATAGCTATGGACTTTATCACAAAATTGCCTAAGACTGCAAATGGCAATGATACGATTTGGGTCATAGTTGATCTTCTCACTAAGTCTGCACATTTCATACCAATCAAAGAGACTGACAGAATGGAAAAGTTAGCTCGACTCTATGTTAAAGAGATTGTTACTCGTCATGGTGTCCCTACTTCTATTATCTCAGATCGCGATAGTCGATTTACTTCCAATTTATGGAAATCCTTGCAAGCGTCTCTTGGAACTCGACTCGACATGAGTACATCTTATCATCCGCAAACGGACGGTCAAAGTGAACGAACTATCCAAACTTTTGAGGATATGCTACGAGCATGTGTTATCGATTTCGGTAAAGGGTGGGATAAACACCTACCTTTAGTCGAGTTTTCTTACAACAACAGCTATCACTCTAGTATTAAAGCTGCACCATTTGAAGCTTTATACGGTCGCAAATGTAGATCTCCGTTATGTTGGGATGAACTCGAGGACAGACAATTAACTGGTCCTGAACTTATTCATGAAACTTCAGAAAAGATCGTGCAAATCAAGAAGCGTTTAGAAATCTCTCGTAATCGACAAAAGAGTTATGCCGACCCTCACCGAAAACCGTTAGAATTCCAAGTTGGAGATAACGTTATGTTGAAAGTATCTCCTTGGAAAGGTGTTATCCGCTTCGGTAAATGAAGTAAACTCAGTCCGCGTTATGTTGGACCTTTCAAAGTGATTCAAAGAATCGGTCCTGTTGCGTATCGATTAGAACTTCCAGCTGAACTAAGTCAAGTACATGATGTGTTTCATGTCTCAAATCTGAAAAAGTGTCTCGCCGAAGATACTCTTGTTATTCCTTTGAATGATATCCGCATTGATGAGAAAATGCACTTTGTCGAAGAACCTATAGAGATTATGAAAGAAGAGGTCAAAGAGACTCGTAAGAGCAACATACCTATTGTTAAAGTCCGTTGGAATTCGCGTAGGGGCCCCAAATATACCTGGGAACGCAAAGACCAAATGATACGAAAATACCCCCATCTCTTCCCAACTGTTGATGAAGCAGACGGGAACTCCACTTAAAACTTCGGGACAAAGTTTTCATTAACGGGGAGGTACTATAACGACCCTCATTTTTTTTTCTTTCCATCTATATAATGCCCGAACAAAAGATTTAAGTAAAATGAATAAACTCTAAGTATTAATAAGAGGTCGTTATATAACATACGAAATTAACGAATGTTAAACGAATAATAAATTTTATTCAACAACGTACGCGTAAGAATTTTTATAAAAAAAAAATTATGTCATAACATGATTACATATAAAATACTTATATTACTTTTTTTTAGTTAATATATTATACAATTAACTATATAATAAATACAAGTATATATAAATGTAGTAACATATATAAAACTAATAAAATTTTAAAGTAATAATTTAATTAAATAAAAACCACATTTAGTATTTATAATTTTATAAATACCGAATATATATTTATATTTATCAAAATTCGTATTTAATAATTAAATAAAAATAGAAATTAATTTAGTTAACATTTTTAGAACTATGAAATATAAATATTCTGTTTTTATAAAAAAATATATATATAAACACCCCATCATGGGCTTAGGCTGATTTTAAAAAAAAAGTATTTTTTATATATAAACTAGATCTAGATCCACTTTTATTTATTTTATTCCTACTTTTAATTTTACTTTTATTTATTTATATTTTGAAATGATGGCATGACTGGCCATAAATACTTTTAATTTTTTTTACAAGACACTAGTTATTTTTTATAAACTTTTGTATTTTTTTTTCTCTTTACCAAAAATTGTAACTATAAATACCATAGCCTAGTTCACAAATTTGTACACCAAAAACTTGAAGAATTCTCTCTCAAATCTCTGGAAATTTTTTTTGTAAGTTCTCTATATTTTTTTTATAGTTTTATTTCAGTTTTTATTATGTTTTTATGTTAGCCGATTGTTAAATACAAATTAAATTCAAGTTAATTATAAATAAATAAAATAAATACATGATAATTAGTATAAAGTATCATAATGGTTATAAAAATTATTTTTATGATTTATATATTCAAAAAATATATTAATTTATATTTAAAAACGAATTATTAAATTATCGGTAAATACATGTAAATGCATAATAAATATTAAACGAATTTATATAACTGATCTAATAATTTTTGAGTGTTACACATGATGTAAAAACATTTCTGGAACTGAATGTTTGGTTTATTTATCATTTTATATATTTCTTTTCTATTTATCATTGTTTCGGTAATTATATGTAAATACATATAAATAGAGATAAATGTTTTTAAATAATGAGAACTATATGTACTGAAGGAAAACAGTTGGAAAACAATTAAAAATGATGTAAAAATTATTTTTAGAATTATTAACTATTTATTTATATTTAATTCTGATTATATACATAAAACAAAACAAAATTTGAAATAAATAGTTAATTCAGTAATATAAGTATACAAATAATTTTCCTGAGATTGTAATACTTAAACAAACAAGCAAAAATTATAAAAGTTGATTTTGAAAGTCGAATTATATTTTTTTTATTTAATATTAGAAATAATCTAAATTTCGAATTAAATATTTAAATCTGTAACATATATATATAAATAATTTTCTTGAGTTTAGTACACTTATGGAAGGTCACGAAAAATATAAAATATTTTATTTGAGTTAAATTGGTATTTTATACATAATTAACTATGAATTATTGTAAACCGAGAGCAAAATTTGAAATAAATACTTAAACATCATAAAAATGAATTACAAAATTATCCTATGTTTATATTGATCAGTAGCTCCTAAGAAAAATATTAAATGTGATTTAAAACATATTTATCTATTTAATTGTATTTAGCTATTAAAGCAATAATAGCAAATAATAATTAATGCATAAAAACTAGTATTAATGTATAGAAAATTTTTATAAAGTTTTAAACATGTTACCTTCTAATAAGAAGTCAATAAAATGTTAGTGAGCATTATTAGACAATTATTAATGCTTATATTGATCTAAAACTTAAATTTAAACTATATATATATATATATGTATCTTTACATGTATAATAAATATAAGATATAAATTAAAATACTAAACCCTAAACCTTTAATACTACCTCTAATTACTACTACACTAATTTAACCTACTTATCTAATACTACTATTATTACGTATAAGTATAACTTAAACTTTAAACCTAAAACGTATTGGAAGGGTATATTAGACGGGTATAGATCTTGATCTTTCTCGGAGGAGTGGACGCTCGAAAGTCTAGGCGGAGAGTTTGGGCTTCCGATTTAAAGGGTCATGTGGCTCAGAACCCTATGACCTGAAAAGGCCATTCAAATTGAAAGTGTTAGATTGGAAGTTCGTCTAATATGAAAAGCCTTTCCAAAACGAGAAACCTTCTTTAATAAGAAACTTACTAAACATGGAAACTTAGTAAAGGAAACTACACTTAAACATTCATAAATTTATCTTAACAAAGGGCAAAACATCTAAACTATTCTCAACTTATTCTTAGGTTGACTTCTCCGTGATTCGATCATCCATACTTTCTCTTTAAGGAATACTTTCACTCACCGAATTACTAAGGTGACTTTCATAGCCCCACTCTTATTGCTATAGCACTTTTTATACTTACTGGGGTGAGGCACATGCTGCTTTTATACTTTAAACAACTTAGATACAAGTACGAACTTAAACTGTGCTATGACTAGCTTATGCTACTAAGACCCCACAGTGATATTTTTTAATTGCTTTCAGGATAAGGCATTCTTAATTATTGGGGGTAGGCCTATCGGGAGTAACGTCCCTGATACACTTAACAGCGATGTCTTTGTATTACTTAATAATGATTTAAACATGGTGATAAGGTACTGTCAACTTATCATCGGGGCAACAAAACAAACGTTTAGTCTAAAATATCACGAATCAGTAATACTTTTGGATCTGCGTGATCTACTTTTATAACAAATCTTGTGGTCTAAGAACAAACGGTCAATCATATTTGTTAAACCTATGAATTTTACTCAATCTTTTTGGTTGACACTTTTAGTATGTTTGTCTCAGGTACTGAATGATCAGGACCTCTATATCTACTGCTTATGTGATGACTTACTTGGCTAGGATCAAGACTTATCGCATATTTACTTTTCTGCATTTGAACAATTTATAATTCTTGTAACGACATTATTAATCCTTCCGCTGCAATTTTGTTTTATTCATATAGTTATTGTTCTCATTTTATAATATGTTGGTATGTATTATGATATTGAATCACATTTCGCCCAGGCCCTAACTGGGGGTGTGACACCATTGTTAGAGAATTTCCCGACGTATTTCCAGATGAGTTACCCAGTTTACCACCGCATAGAGATGTAGAGTTCCAGATTGACTTAGTTCTCGGAGCAGCACCAGTAGCGCGTGCACCGTATAGGCTTGCACCACCAGAATTGCAAGAGTTGTCTAGTCAACTGCAAGAGATTTTAGACAAGGATTCATTCGACCGAGTCTTCACCATGGGGAGCTCCAGTACTGTTTGTGAAGAAGAAGGATGGATCTATGAGACTCTGTATTGATTACAAGGAGTTGAGTAAGTTAACTATCAAGAATAGATATCCGTTACCGAGGATTGATGATTTGTTTGATCAATTGCAAGGATTAGAATGTTACTCTAAGATCGATCTGAGATCAGGTTATCTTCAGATGAGAGTGAAAGAGACAGATATACCGAAGACCACGTTTAGGACACGCTATGGTCATCATGAATTTACTGTAATGCCATTTGAATTGACGAACGCACCAGCTGTGTTCATGGATCTCATGAACCGTGTGTGTAAGCCATATCTAGACAAGTTTGTTATTGTGTTCATCGATGATATACTGGTATATTCTAAGAGTGAGAAGGAACATGAACAACATCTCCGTTTGTTACTAGAGATGCTCAGGAAGGAGCAGTTGTACGCTAAATTTTCGAAATGTGACTTTTGGCTGCAAGAAGTGCAATTTTTGGGTCATATCGTAGGTGTCAATGGTATCCAAGTTGATCCTGTGAAGATAGAGACGGTTAAGAAACGGGAGACTCCTAAGTCTCCAACACAGATACGAAAATTTTTAGGTCTCGTTGGATATTATAGAAGATTCATTGAGGGATTTTCTACTATTGCCCTACCGTTAACAGCATTGACTCACAAGGGTAAGAAGTATGAATGGACAGAGTTGCATGAAACTGCATTTCAGTTGTTAAAAGAGAAGTTAACGACTGCACTGATTTTGTCTTTACCCGAAGGAACCGAGGATTTTGTAGTTTACTGCGATGCTTCACGACAAGGTTTTGGTTGCTTGTTGATGCAACGTAAGAAAGTGATTGCGTATGGATCACGACAATTGAAGATACATGAGTTGAACTACATGACTCACAATTTAGAACTTGGTGCTGTAGTCTTTGCGTTGAAGATGTGGAGACACTATTTGTATGGTACTAAGTTTACTGTTTTTACGGACCATAAGAGTTTGCAGCATATTTTCGATCAAAAACAGCTCAATATGAGACAGAGACGTTGGATTAAACTATTGAACGACTACGACTGCGACATTAGCTATCACCCTGGTAAGGCTAATGTAGTGGCAGATGCTTTGAGTAGGAAGGAAAGAGTAAAGCCTATTCGAGTTAGAGCATTGAACTTGACTATTCGAAGGAATCTTACTTCTCAGATACATGGTGCATAGTTAGAGGCGTTGAAGGAAGAGAACGTTACTAACGAATCCCTTCGAGGAATTGATAAGAAGTTCATTACTCGAGATGATGGAACTCGATATTTTATTGACAGAATTTGGGTACCGAAGTTTGGCGGATTAAGGAAACTAGTGCTAGAAGAGGCATACAAGATGAGGTATTCTATTCACCCTGGATCCGACAAGATGTACCAAGATCTTAAGGCACTGTATTGGTGGCCTAATATGAAAGTTGATATCGCTACCTATGTTGGTAAGTGCTTGACTTGTGCTAAAGTTAAGGCAGAGCATCAGAAACCGTCAGGATTGTTGACACAGCCAGAGATTCCCCAATGAAAGTGGGAGAATATTACAATGGATTTTATCACTAAGTTGCCTAAAATGTTAGGAGGTTACAATACGATCTGGGTTATCGTTGATCGTCTTACGAAGTCCGCTCATTTTCTACCGATTAAGGAAACAGATAAGATGGAGAGGTTGGCACAGATCTACATAAAGGAATTAGTTTCTCGACATGGAGTGCCGCAATCCATTATTTTCGACAGAGATAGCAGATTTACATCTAGATTCTGGCAAGCTATTCAAGATGCCATGGGAACCCGTTTAGATATGAGTATAGCGCATCACCCACAGATTGATGGTCAAAGTGAGAGAACCATTCAAAAATTAGAAGACATGTTAAGAGCGTGTGTGATTGACTTTGGAATTGGATGGGATAGACATCTACCGTTAGTAGAATTTTCTTACAACAACAGTTATCACGCAAGTATAAAGGCAGCGCCTTTTGAGGCACTGTATGGCAGAAAGTGCAGATCACCGATATGTTGGACTAAGTTAGGAGATAGTCAGTTAACTGGTCCTGAGATTGTACACGAAACGACTGAGAAGATCGTGCAGATACGAGAGAGATTGTAAATAGCACGAGATCGTCAAAAGATTTATGCCTACATTAGAAGGAAAGACTTGGAATTTCAGGTTAGAGACAAAGTTATGCTCAAGGTATCACCTTGGAAGGGTGTAGTGCATTTTGACAAAAGAAGGAAGTTAAGCCCGAGGTATATTGGACCGTTTGAGATTACCGTAAGAATTGGTCCAGTAGCGTATAGACTAAAGTTGCCGCAAGAACTCAGGGAGATTCACGATACGTTTCATGTTTCCAATTTGAAGAAATGTTTATCAGAAGAGCGTTTGATAATTCCCTTAGACGAAGTGCAAGTTGATCCAAAGCTTAATTTCATTGAAGAACCTGCTGAGATTATGGATCGCGAGATTAAGCAACTAAAGCAAAGCAGAATTCCGCTTGTTAAGGTTAGGTGGAATGCCCGTAGAGGACCCGAATTCACGTGGGAACGTGAAGATCGGATGAGGCTTAAGTATCCGAAACTGTTTTCCTAGGAGACGACTACGGCGGATGAGCACTAAAATTTTGGAACGAAATTTTTCATAACAGGTGGGTAATGTAACAACCCAACTTTTTCCGTTTGCTATCGTTAATTGCCCGTTAAGTATTTAACGGTGGTTACTTAGACTCGTGTGTTTAATAGAATTAAATACATGCTTATAGAGAGATTCTTGAATTAATAGGTTATATTAATTTATGAATTTATTTCGGAAAGTGAAATAACTAGAAAACGTTACGATTAAGTTAATCGCCTAGAATACTTTTTAGTTTACGGAACTCAGAAAAACGACGAAATAATTATTTTCAATAATTATTAACTTTAAGAAAAACTAATTTAATTTATTATTTATTTAATGAATTAAATCCGGTGATTTTGTTTCAACGACTAGTTAACGTTACGGAGACCCGGTACGGTTAACGGCATTCGAAACGGACCACGCGCGTACAAGTAAATAAGAAAACGAGCCCAGGAACACCCCTATAGGGCCATTCGGCCGAACCCTCACCCAAACCCCCCTTAGTGGACTTATTTTGGTTAGTGGGTCATTAGTTAATTAATTTTAGGCCCTAATCTAGACTATAAATAGAAAATTAGATCACAAACCCTCATTATTTTCTTGAGCTAGTCTATTTTGCTCTCTCCCTCCCCCCTTGGAAGCCGTCGGCCACCATCACCCCACAAACACCATCACCACTCAAAATTAGATCAAGTTTTGAAGATCAAAGTTGTTCCCTAGATCGTTCTACGCGCCCTAGCATCAATCAATTTTGTTTTTAAGGTATAACTAGTAACCCTTATTTTATTAAATCTAAATTTTATGCAATTACATAGTGTAATCAAGTCTAGTGCTCAATTAATGGTGTCTAGTGTTGTTATTTATCGTTTGATTGCGTAATTAACGTTGTAGGTACGAAAAATGAATTTATTTTTTGTTGATCTGATTTAATTGATATGATATCTGACCTTGTAATATGTTTAAATAGAAATATATCGAAAATTTATTAATTTTAGACTCCGATTTTGCGTGATTTCATTATCGTATGCTCAAGATGTGCTTAATCGAAGTTTTCGTTAGGGTTTGCATGATATACGAATTTTATGAGTTGCATGCTTTGTGTTCTAGCTTATATAAAGTGTACTACTATATTCCTTGTGAAAAGTTATGCAATTTAGACTAAATATTTGCATCAAAAGGTTATGTAATGCTCCCGTTATGTCAAAAAGAAGATTTGGTTTTTAAAGTGAGCTGAATCGTTTTTCAAAGTTACATAAAAATTGCTAGAGTGAACTAGGGATTTTTTGAGACTTTTATATTCTAGAATATGTTATTTTAAGTGTTCCTTGACATGTTTCATTTGTATGCGAACTTGCGAGAACGTGATTTTACATGAGATATATGCTCATCTTTGGGATGTGTCCGGTTGATGATCAAAAACTGATGAGTCTGTAAAGATTTGCGAAATTGTACAAATTGGCTAAAGCAATGTTTCTGATTATTTTATCACTAAAATTTTGTGATGTTTTGAGATGACTACAATTAGACATTTGTCAAAATCTATTTTCTATATTTTATGAAAAAAATTTAAAAACTAACGCGCGGGCAGAAATTTCTGTAATGAACTATGAATAGAACCTTTCTAATATTGGACTTTTATTTATCGTATGAGGCTTTGGCCAGACTTTTTGGAATCGATTTTAACTGTGTAGTTATGATATTTAGTTGTTCATGATTTAATGATTTATGTGCTATGAGCTATAGTTGGATCTTTCTACGACGTACGAATTTCTAAGGCATGCTTTAAAGTGCAAAAGTGCAATATGCTTAACTATGACTTGTAAAGTGATACTTTACTTATTGATCATGTTTGTATGACCTACTGAGATGTTTGAATTTAGTTGACCACTTTGACCAAGTTGACTTTAGGGTTGACTTTGGTTGACTTGCTTGGATTAGTTGACTTTTACTTGTTCGTTGAGTCAGTCTGAGCACTAGGACTTTGCGTACACTATGGGTCGACATGTTTTGACCTATAAGTGTATACTTAAGATGATTTACTTATTTAGGTTACGTTGTTCAGTCGAGATTGTTCGACAACCGTACGTTTTGCTAAGAAAATTACAAGTGCTTTTGCTAAGGTGAGTCTACAGTCCCTACTACGTTTTTACAGGAATGAGACGCATACTTTTTACAAATGTTTTACATATTAGGCACAAGTAACTTAAATGACTATACATATGAGTTCAGATCAAAAATCTCTTAGCTTGATTATATTAGTTACTTTGTAAGCTCGACTTATAGGGACGGTACCGTTAGGTTTGACAAACCTCACCGCAACATAACTGGTGCTTATTTTGTTGTTACTCGTACACTTGATCGGTGTATCGCCAAGATAGGGTAAACTAAAGACGTGGGCTCAGCCTACGCAAAGGTTAAAGCCTTATAATCAAGTGCTCATGATAATGTATACTTTTCCTATGATGTTTTCTAAGAAAATATTGTGGCCTAACTTACGAAATGATTTCCTAAACCTGTAGTTTCACTCAACGTTTTTCGTTGACGTTTTGCATGTGTCATCTCAGGTACTTAGAGGTAGTGCTTCCGCTTATCTAAAGTTGTTATGCTGTTTGCTGCTAGAACTGGACGGCGTCCAGCATATTTATCGTTTTCAATTCAAGAACAAACATTCTATTTAAACTACTTTATTTCAAGATGTTTTGGGTTCATAGACCTTAGTCATTTATGTCAAACGTTTTCCAGTTACATTGTTTTTAATAAATGGCTTTGATTTGATAATTAATGCGAATACTTTTCGGAAACATCTCATATAGAGGGCATGACCGCTAACTGTGGGACCAGGAGTTAATATTCCGTTAGTGGATTCTGACAGGGTATTACATGCGATGTCTTAGGGATGAATCTATTGGAGAGATTCGGATATTTGGCGGTTTGAGTGATCAAGTTCACGGTAAGGACTTTGGTCATTCGGGTACTAGGAGTTATCGCGTGTTATTTTGTGTGAATGTCGCGTCAGTCTGGGTAAAGTACTTTGCGTGACTGTAAAGACACGTCCTAATCCATAAGGACGAATACAATAACATATGGTTACATCGCGAGGTATTTGACCTCTATATGATACATTTTACAAACATTGCATTCATTTTTAAAAGACAACTTTCATTATAAAGATGATTGACATTATGAATACCATTTCCCAATATATCCAAACTATAAATGGCCTAATAATAATCTTGATGACTTCAACGACACGAATGCAACATCTTTTGAAATATGTCATGAATGACTCCAAGTAATATCTTTAAAATGAGCAAATGCACAACGGAAGATTTCTTTAATACCTGAGAATAAACATGTTTAAAAGTGTCAACCAAAAGGTTGGTGAGTTCATTAGTTTATCGTAATCAATCATTTCCGTTATTTTAATAGACCACAAGATTTTCATTCTTCATAAGTAATCCTACACTCGCAAGTGCATAAAAATCATTCATATGGTGAACACCTGGTAACCGACATTAACAAATGCATCAAGAATATCCCCAATATACAGGTACACTCATCTGTATATAAAATCGAAGTACTAAAGCACCCGTAACCCGGATGGGAAGTGTTAAAGTCCATAGATCTATCTTCAGGATTCACGTCAATTTGGGGGTCTGTTCCTAAATTCTTAGGCTACCAAGCTTTTTAAATGGTGATATCCGGTATAATAATCCAACCATAGAATGTAGTTTCAAGTACTTGTGTCTATTTTGTCAAACATTTATAAAAGCATCGCATGTATTCTCAGTCCCAAAAATATATATTGCAAAAGCATTTAAAAAGGGAGCAAATGAAACTCACCATACTGTATTTCGTAGTAAAAATACATATGACGTCATTGAACAAGTGCAAGGTTGGCCTCGGATTCACGAACCTATATTAATTATATATATTTATATGTTGGTCAATATTTGTCTAACAATTTAGGTTAAACCGTAGTGTATCACAATCCTAATGCTTGAGATTGACATTCAAAAATCAACAAAAGTAAATTTGACTCAAAAATGATTTCCAAAATCTATACATGATTATTATATAACTTAAATATAGACGTCTTATATATATTTAAATATATTTATTAGATTTTGTTAAAGTAATTAATAAAAGTCATTTGTTAATAAAAGTTTATATTAAGATTTATATATAATAAAAATATACTTTTATGTATTTAAGTAAATAAATTTATAAAGTTCACTTAATATCATAAAATATAGTGGTATGTATTATTAATATAATTATGTTACGTGTGATAAAAATATCTTTGTATCATATATTTATTTGATAAAATAATATTGGTAATAATAATAATAATAACAATATTTATATTTACTAATGATATTATTAATTATGATAAAATAATAATTGTAATTATGACAACTTTAATATTTACGATACTTTTTAATATTAACTTTAAAATATTATTTTAAATAAAATAATGATTCTATTCAAAATAATAATAATAATACTAAAATGATAATAATAATGATATTTTATAATAACAATGATATTTCTATTATAATGATAATTTTTGTTAAAATGATAGTTTTAATACTAACAATACTTTTAATAATAATAATAATGATAAAAATAATAAGAACGATAATTTTATCTAAATCAATATATTACAATATTTTAATTTCATCATGATAATCATACTCATTGTTTCTCAATCGATTTGTTAATAGCTTTTAGTCGTCTTTTATATCCTGTTCATAATAATGATAATAATAGTAATCAAAATAATTAGGTGTTACTAATATTAGTTTTAATTACAATAATACTAAAAGTAATAAATACTATGATAATATTAACGATAATACTAATAACTATTTTAATAATAATAATAATAATAATAATAATAACAATAACAATTTTTAAATAATGATACATATATTAATAATGATAATATTAATAATAATGATAATAATAATAATAATAATAATAATTAGGTAATAATCATAATAACGACGATAATAACAATAATAGTCATTTTAACAATAATACTAAAATTCACTTGACTATAACTTCTAATCCGTTCATCGAAACCATTCGATATCTAAATGAAAAGTTCTTAATTTTTCGCTAGCTTTCCAACGACATGCATATCATATACCTTATCCTAGTAGCATACGTATTTAATTCAGGTTTCAACATAACCTAACTAACGAAAATATCAATCGTACAAGCATGCACAATCCTATATACTCGAGCACTAGTCAGGGATACACTATTAATATATAAAAGTTAAGTTATGAGTGCTCACGTATCAATATTGTGATTCAATATTGCAGGAAAGTACGTAGATGCAACGGAGATGATAAACACTAGATTGACCTCGCGAGCATACCCATGAACATTACCCATAACCTCCATAGCTATAACCCATAATTTTCTTAGCTCTATCCCGCTCATAAAACCCATTTTGAAATAGCTCGCTCATGACCTCGTCGTAGTATTTTATGTATAATACTAATAATAAGATTTTATAACAATAACAATAATAATAATAATAACAATAATAATAATAATAATAAATTTAATATAAATAATACGAAGTATGATATATGTGTGTGTGCAGAGGTGAATTCGATCGAGTTTTATAGACCCGTTTAGTAGACCTCAGCTCCGCGATTGCGAAGAGACAAAGGCCAAAAGCTCCGCGATCCCGAGCTTCCTGAATCCAGCTCACCCTCAATGATTTCAAGGCTGCCGACAGTTTTAATATATAGTATTATATATTTATTTAATTTATATAATTATATATATATATAATATTATATTTATGTGCATAGTTAAATTGTAAATTTAATTCCGATGACTCGTACGTTAACACTCGACTAAAGTCCCGGTTTCAGTTTTTCAAATAATGCCTCGTACGCTTAGAAAACTGGTACTTTATATTTCGTGTAATGTACCTTAATATATGACAAGACTCAAATCAATGAAAAACTATCCCACTCAAAATATAACTTATTCATTTGAGTGTTTTGATCATTTACTTCTATAAATCAACTTCTCATTGGTTATCAAAATATATTATTTTAGATCAAACGTTTTATATTATATTTCATCGCTTGTAAAATATATATATATATATATATCTATATATATATATATATATATATATATATATATATATATATATATATATATATATATATATCTTTATTTTAAAAATAAATTTGCTCATATATAGTTGAAGTATTTATTTAATAATACAATATTTAGTTTTTCAAAACTAATTATATTTTCAAGTTCATTTTGGAATCGTTTAGATAGTAGAAAAATATTATGTCGTATCATGTTTACGTTGTTGAAACAATATATATATATATATATATATATATATATATATATATATATATATATATATATATATATATATATATATATATATATATATATATATATATATATATATATAATACAAAGCTTTAATTAAATTTTTTTAAAACTTATGAACAAATAATCTTATAAAACGTTTTAATAATAAAGTTTTTCTTAAACCAAAATATTTTTGTACGTTTGAAACAATATTAAATAAATATGAAAACTTTGTTTTCTAAAACTAAATATATTTAAGAATCATTTCACTAAAAAGATTATAATAGTAGATGTTGTTATATCGTAAAATATTTTAGAAAAACAAGATTAAATATACTCTTAATAGGTTTAAAGTCTTTAAATTAACGTTTGTTGGTGAAATGTGATATAAAGTCCAAAGGTTAGATAAACGTATGAAATCATCTTAATGTAAAATGTCGATATCCAACGTCTAAGTTATTTACATTCCACGTTCCAACTTTAAGATGAAATTTAAAATAGTTATCTTATTAAAATCACGAGGGAAATGTTGTAAAGCATTAATTGAAAATCAAATAGGAATCTCCACTAACTCTTGTCTAGTTCCCGTTAATTGACACTTTGTTCTTATATGTAAATCACTTTACCATCTTTCTGAATACTGTTAAAAAGAAAAGTTTCCTAAATCAAAGTGGACCTCTCAACAGAGACTCATATTCATACAATGTATATGATAAATCAATCATTTGATATTATCTTCTAATTCCATCGATAATCATATTAAAACAAATACGTTCACTTAAAGTATTATACGGTTAATACTTTGTTAACGTTCTCAAGTTATAATATATACATACATATACATATTCATATTAAATTGTATGATGGTTCGTGAATCGTCGAAATTTGATCGAGGTTAAATGAATGTATGAACACAGTTTAAAATTCTTGAGATTTAACTTAACAAACTTTGCTTATCGTGTCGGAAACATATAAAGATTAAGTTTAAATTTGTTCGGAAATTTTCGGGTTGTCACAGTACCTACCCGTTAAAGAAATTTCATCCCAAAATTTGATTATGATGGTCATGGCTGACAATAAGTATGTTTTCATGACGCATACGAGCTGAAATTTAGAGCTTTAACATCAGCGAGTAATATGGATAAAAAAATTGGATTAAGTGAAGAGTACGAGTGAAGCTATCACAAAAGAGTGAAGTGAGTAGGTGTAGATTCGTCATATCTTTTGACGTAGAGGGGATTGATTTCTAAGTTCAAGAGATTTGGAGAAAACCTTCGTAATGAGATTTGATTCTTCGGTAATCAAGGAAATTAGGATTCCCTTTAAATGCGATCATCTGTTTTGATTTCTCTGTCGGATATTTTACTATAAATCCACCCTCTTCGTTTCCTGATAACTTACACCTTCTTATTCTTTCTCCCTCAACACATACTTTAAAGCATTTGTCAATATGCTTCATCCGGTTCTGCTTCTTGATATATTCCTCACCTTCATATCTGTCATTCTTCTTTTTCATCTACCGCCGGAAGAATCTATTTACTTCTACTATACACTTGGGTTTATAGTATTTTTAGTTCTCCCGTGTCTTTATATTGCTATATGCATCAATATATACGGATTGTAATTTCCAGGTTGTTGTTGGGCTTTGTATCTTCTCTTATATTTCAAAGTCCCTGCTTCTGTCTTCTATAATCATTGTCATCCCCAGTTAATGCTCTCTTCTATTTGTTGCAATTTATACTCCAATTTCTATTTTGGATCTTCATGCTCTGTTTTCTCTTCTATCTATTAAGCACAACAAGTAATGGTTCAGAATTCGTAGTTATGGAGTTCCGAATGAACATGGCTAATGTTCTAAGAAGGAAATTGTAATGGCACGATATTGATTTGTCAAATTACCAGAATATCTCGGAAAAGACCGAATCATCAAGAAAATATTTTCTTGATATTCTTAGAGGTTAAATAGAATACAAGAGTCGTGTAACATGGCACATGATGACGTTATGATCTGTGAATCCTCATGTTCCATTTAGAAACTCAGCATGACTTACTGTATTATAATCACGTTGATCAAGTGTCATTATATTATACTAACTCATGCTTCAGCTTCCAATACTACTTCGAAAACATTCATACTTCAAACTCGAAGGTTTCAAATTTTAGAAACTAAACATTTTCTTTCATGATATAACACAGATATCGTGAAGAGATAATTGATTTCAGATAAGAATAATTATGGAAATATCTCTAGAAATATGGAGGATATTTATAATGGAAGATACGATGATATCTTAGAACTTCTGACGTTGATGGATGATGATGACGATTTGTCCGTAAAGATTTAGAGTTAGGAGCTAGGTATTCGTTAATGACTTCAGCAGACACTGAATCATTTGGATTCTTTGAAGGCAGGTTCTATCTTTGTGATTTGTCCACAGCCTCCTTCATGGTTTGCTCAATCCATTTTTCAGTACCAAATCTTCATTTTTTCTGAGCTTTGCTAACACACTACTCTTTTTCATGAAACTTTTTACTGTTAAGGTCGTTTATAGCTTTTGATGCTTCATCAGCATTTCGAGAACTAGTTCGCAGTTCAGGGTGTTTTTCAGAAACTTTACATTCGAGGTATGTAAATCTTGGAGGTAGACGTTATATAACTGTTGATGTAGACATGCTGTGAGATTTCAAAATACTGATTGCTGATTCTCAATAATTGGTATGAAAATTCTTGTTACAAGATGCGGATGAGTAATTTATGGGGTTTCCAATGAATAGGTACAGTGATTTTTCGGAGAGGCTTAAAGATCAATGAAGTTGTTGGTAAGTTTACTGCTAATATGGTAAAACATAAACGGTTCCCTGGTAACGATGGTGGAAGGGCAACGTATATATCGAGGTTATAATAAGGCTGTTTCGACTGGAAAATTGAAGTTGTCTTGCTGGAGCTATGACAAAACTGTCTACTTTGGAAAGGAATTGAAAAGTTATTTTAGCTAATAAATGCCAAAGGGTCTGACACGGATACGTGTTAAACTATGATCTTGGGTTCAAGAGTTTTTCAGATACACAACTATGGGTAACATGTGGTTAGATCATCATCCCGATTGTTCATTATTTGAAGTGTCTTCAGGAATTTTGAAGGGTTTGAACACAGATTGTAATCGTTAATATACCTATGATGTTCTAACAAAGTTTTGAAGTCAAAGTATAGTTTTGAAAGATGTAAGGATCTAAGAGTGATGATTTTGGTTATATCTCGAATTGAATTTTTCGATTTCAAAATCAGAATATGTAATTGAAATTGAATGAGTATGGTTGTTTTGATTTCTATGAAAGAATGTATATTGTTATGAAAATAGTGAATATATGAGATGATTACTGAATCAGATTCGACGAATTGTAACATATTAATTGTGAATTTATATATCTCTCGGGTATTACCTACCCGTTAAAATTTTTTCCCACAATTAATATTTTGTACTAAATAATTTTATTACAGTCTTTATGAAAATATGTATATGTATATTTTCTTCAGATGTAACATAGATTTAATGAGTTACTATTAAATTAAACTCATTTGATTTACGGTTGAAACTAGAATTGAATAATCCCTAAATCTTAAAAAAATGTCATGACTTTTACGGAGTATTTCTTCAACGTAATTGAAATTTTAAATCAATACTTCGTTATTTGTTGATGCATGATGTTGGTGTTCGTGGAATTTTTGTGAACTTCGCAAGGTACGAATGATGTTATCGGAAAAGTTTCGAGTACATTAATGATGAAAGTGTAAAATCAAACATATATTTGAATAACACACTTGTTTTATTATGAATTGGAATTTATTGAATTGAGACAGAGGTTTTCGTTAACGATAGTTAATTTGCGGACGAAGGATGTACATCATAGTATATTAGTAGTATGAATTAACTGAGTAGTTAAGATCCATACATAATAGCTTAGTACGAAAAGATTTATTTTGATCTCAAAATTATATATATATAAAATATACATATAATTTCTTCAGAGGGAATGAGTTAATACTTCATAACTCGTTGATACAATATACACGTTATTGATTCATAATGATGTCCATGGTGATTCTTGAACTGGCAGAGTTTATGGTGTTATAGGTGTTGCTGATTCTGATGATACTGACAGCATTGACTGTGCTGGTGATGCTAACGGTACTGTTGATGATGTTGGTAAAACAAGTCTAGCTTGTAAATCACGCACCATTCTTGTCAGGGTTTCTACTCTTCCTTCTATCATTTTTGGTTCACTCATCTGATTTATGGTTAGCGTTAGAATAGATAATCTCTAAGACTTTAGAGATTACATAATCGCCGCAGAGTGTTTCTCCAATGAAATTATGAATCAATACTTCATCGTTTGTTGTTGTTGGTATTCCTTGGTATCTACACAGCGTATGACATGGGTGCTCGTGGGATATAGGTTGTGATGTTGAAGTGTGGGATGCAGATGTTACTGTTGGTGGTGGTGATGGTACTGTTGGTGTTGTTGATGGTGGTACTGGTTATGCCGCTGGTGCTGCTGATGGTGTTTGTAACCTTTGCACCATACTCTCCAAAGCCACTACCCGAGCGCAAAGCTCGTTGACTTCTTCTATTACACCGGGGTGATTGTCGGTTCGGACGAGCGGATAAATAAAATCTAAAATTTGGTATAGTATATAATCATGACGAGATACTCTGGAAATGAGAGAGAAAATGGTGTTTCGGACAGGATCGCCGATAGGTGCTTCCGGTTTTTCGCCAAGAGGGCAATGTGGAGGATGGAAGGGATCACCTTCTTCTTGTCTCCATTGATTAAGTAGACTACGAACCCATCCCCAATTCATCCAGAATAGATGATGACTTATTGGTTGGTCCATTCCAGTCACACTGCTCTCAGAGCTTGAGTGGGATTCCATTTCGAAATCCGAGGAACTTGAACTAATGACGAATTCTATTTCGTACGATTGAATAAAGGATTTTTAGATATGAAATGACTTTTCGGCTATCGGGTGGTATTCTAATTACATAGAATATTTATATATATAGAGCAAAAAATCTCGTAGATTGCGGAGGAATTTACGAAATATGTTAGGCAAAGTTTACAGTAACAGATACGCTAAGATATGAATTAGCAGATACGCTAAGATATGAATTTCGTCTATACACTATTCATGCAATCAATGCAGTAAGACGTGTCTAGACTAAGAGTAATAAGCAGGCAATTTTTGACAAAAATGATAAGCAAAACTTTTGACATGCAGACACGGTCGAAGTCCAGACTCACTAATGCATCCTAACGACTATCAGTTAGACACACTAATGTAGACCTGGTTCGCTAAGACCACCACTCTGATACCACCTGTAAAGACCCGTCCTAATCCATAAGGACGAATACAATAATATATAGTTACATCGCGAGGTATTTGACCTCTATATGATATATTTTACAAACATTGCATTCGTTTTTAAAAGACAACTTTCATTATAACGATGATTGACATTATGAATACCATTTCCCAATATATCCAAACTATAAATGGCCTAATAATAATCTTGATGACTTCAACGACTTGAATGCAACGTCTTTTGAAATATGCCATGAATGACTTCAAGTAATATCTTTAAAATGAGCAAATGCACAGCGGAAGATTTCTTTAATACCTGAGAATAAACATGCTTAAAAGTGTCAACCAAAAGGTTGGTGAGTTCATTAGTTTATCGTAATCAATCATTTCCATTATTTTAATAGACCACAAGATTTTCATTCTTCATAAATAATCCTACACTCGCAAGTGCATAAAAATCATTCATATGGTGAACACCTGGTAACCGATGTAGTGACCCGAACTTTTCCATGTTTATATATATTAATTGAGATTGATATTTACATGATTAAATGTTTCCAACATGTTAAGCAATCAAACTTGTTAAGACTTGATTAATTGAAATAGGTTTCATATAGACAATTGACCACCCAAGTTGACCGGTGATTCACGAACGTTAAAACTTGTAAAAACTATATGATGACATATATATGGTTATATATATAGTTAACATGATATTATGATAAGTAAACATATCATTAAGTATATTAACAATGAACTACATATGTAAAAACAAGACTACTAACTTAATGGTTTTGAAACGAGACATATATGTAACGATTATCGTTGTAACGACATTTAATGTATATATATCATATTAAGAGATATTCGTACATCATAATATCATGATAATATAATAATTTAAAATCTCTTTTGATACTATAAACATTGGGTTAACAACATTTAACAAGATCGTTAACCTAAAGGTTTCAAAACAACATTTACATGTAACGACTAACGATGACTTAACGACTCAGTTAAAATGTATATACATGTAGTGTTTTAATATGTATTCATACACTTTTGAAAGACTTCAAGACACTTATCAAAATACTTCTACTTAACAAAAATGCTTACAATTACATCCTCGTTCATTTTCATCAACAATTCTACTCGTATGCACCCGTATTCGTACTCGTACAATACACAGCTTTTAGATGTATGTACTATTGGTATATACACTCCAATAATCAGCTCTTAGCAGCCCATGTGAGTCACCTAACACATGTGGGAACCATCATTTGGCAACTAGCATGAAATATCTCATAAAATTACAAAAATATGAGTAATCATTCATGACTTATTTACATGAAAACAAAATTACATATCCTTTATATCTAATCCATACACCAACGACCAAAAACACCTACAAATACTTTCATTCTTTAATTTTCTTCATCTAATTGATCTCTCTCAAGTTCTATCTTCAAGTTCTAAGTGTTCTTCATAAATTCCAAAAGTTCTAGTTTCATAAAATCAAGAATACTTTCAAGTTTGCTAGCTCACTTCCAATCTTGTAAGGTGATCATCCAACCTCAAGAACTCTTTGTTTCTTACAGTAGGTTA
Source organism: Rutidosis leptorrhynchoides (assembly GCF_046630445.1). Classification (NCBI taxonomy): domain Eukaryota; kingdom Viridiplantae; phylum Streptophyta; class Magnoliopsida; order Asterales; family Asteraceae; genus Rutidosis; species Rutidosis leptorrhynchoides. The sequence goes on from NC_092333.1 coordinate 138,728,363, forward strand.
TCATTCTAATACAAGGTAATAATCATATTCAAACTTTGGTTCAATTTCTATAACTATAACAATCTTATTTCAAGTGATGATCTTACTTGAACTTGTTTTCGTGTCATGATTCTGCTTCAAGAACTTCGAGCCATCCAAGGATCCATTGAAGCTAGATCCATTTTTCTCTTTTCCAGTAGGTTTATCCAAGGAACTTAAGGTAGTAATGATGTTCATAACATCATTCGATTCATACATATAAAGCTATCTTATTCGAAGGTTTAAACTTGTAATCACTAGAACATAGTTTAGTTAATTCTAAACTTGTTCGCAAACAAAAGTTAATCCTTCTAACTTGACTTTTAAAATCAACTAAACACATGTTCTATATCTATATGATATGCTAACTTAATGATTTAAAACCTGGAAACACGAAAAACACCGTAAAACCGGATTTACGCCGTCGTAGTAACACCGCGGGCTGTTTTGGGTTAGTTAATTAAAAACTATGATAAACTTTGATTTAAAAGTTGTTATTCTGAGAAAATGATTTTTATTATGAACATGAAACTATATCCAAAAATTATGGTTAAACTCAAAGTGGAAGTATGTTTTCTAAAATGGTCATCTAGACGTCGTTCTTTCGACTGAAATGACTACCTTTACAAAAACGACTTGTAACTTATTTTTCTGACTATAAACCTATACTTTTTCTGTTTAGATTCATAAAATAGTGTTCAATATGAAACCATAGAAATTTGATTCACTCAAAACGGATTTAAAATGAAGAAGTTATGGGTAAAACAAGATTGGATAATTTTTCTCATTTTAGCTACGTGAAAATTGGTAACAAATCTATTCCAACCATAACTTAATCAACTTGTATTATATATTATGTAATCTTGAGATACCATAGACACGTATACAATGTTTCGACCTATCATGTCGACACATCTATATATATTTCGGAACAACCATAGACACTCTATATGTGAATGTTGGAGTTAGCTATACAGGGTTGAGGTTGATTCCAAAATATATATAGTTTGAGTTGTGATCAATACTGAGATACGTATACACTGGGTCGTGGATTGATTCAAAATAATATTTATCGATTTATTTCTGTACATCTAACTGTGGACAACTAGTTGTAGGTTATTAACGAGGACAGCTGACTTAATAAACTTAAAACATCAAAATATATTAAAAGTGTTGTAAATATATTTTGAACATACTTTGATATACATGTATATATTGTTATAGGTTCGTGAATCAACCAGTGGCCAAGTCTTACTTCCCGACGAAGTAAAAATCTGTGAAAGTGAGTTATAGTCCCACTTTTAAAATCTAATATTTTTGGGATGAGAATACATGCAGGTTTTATAAATGATTTACAAAATAGACACAAGTACGTGAAACTACATTCTATGGTTGAATTATCGAAATCGAATATGCCCCTTTTTATTAAGTCTGGTAATCTAAGAATTAGGGAACAGACACCCTAATTGACGCGAATCCTAAAGATAGATCTATTGGGCCTAACAAACCCCATCCAAAGTACCGGATGCTTTAGTACTTCGAAATTTATATCATATCCGAAGGGTGTCCCGGAATGATGGGGATATTCTTATATATGCATCTTGTTAATGTCGGTTACCAGGTGTTCACCATATGAATGATTTTTATCTCTATGTATGGGATGTGTATTGAAATATGAAATCTTGTGGTCTATTATTATGATTTGATATATATATAGGTTAAACCTATAACTCACCAACATTTTTGTTGACGTTTTAAGCATGTTTATTCTCAGGTGATTATTAAGAGCTTCCACTGTTGCATACTAAAATAAGGACAAGATTTGGAGTCCATGTTTGTATGATATTGTGTAAAAACTGCATTCAAGAAACTTATTTTGTTGTAACATATTTGTATTGTAAACCATTATGTAATGGTCGTGTGTAAACAGGATATTTTAGATTATCATTATTTGATAATCTACGTAAAGCTTTTTAAACCTTTATTGATGAAATAAAGGTTATGGTTTGTTTTAAAATGAATGCAGTCTTTGAAAAACGTCTCATATAGAGGTCAAAACCTCGCAACGAAATCAATTAATATGGAACGTTTTTAATCAATAAGAACGGGACATTTCAGTTGGTATCCGAGCGTTGGTCTTAGAGAACCAGAATTTTGCATTAGTGTGTCTTATCGAGTTTGTTAGGATGCATTAGTGAGTCTGGACTTCGACCGTGTTTACTTGAAAAATGATTGCTTAACAAATTTTGTTGGAAACTATATATTTTTAACATGTGAATATTATGTGATATATTAATCTCTTAACGCGTTTGATATTATGTGATAGATGTCTACCTCTAGAACAAGTCCCATTGACTCACCTAATAATAATGAAGAGTCAAATGTAAATTGGAATGATTCGTGGACTGATTCACAAGTTCCCGAAGAGGAACCGGAAGAAGAGTCGGAACCAGAAGAAGAATCGGAACCGGAAGAAGAATCGGAACCGGATGAAGAAATAGAACCGGTGGGGGAAATAATAAAATGGTTAAGTAAAAGAAAATCCTCAACCAACCGACCAAGATTAATTATGGTCAATGGTGTTTCCGCCAAGGAAGCAAAATATTGGGAGGATTACCAATTCTCCGATTAATCGGATTCCGACGAGAATTCCGATGATGTTATAGAAATTACCCCAACTGAATTTAAAAAGGCAAAAGAAAATAATAAGGGAAAGGGCATAAAAATAGAGAAATCTAATTCCAACCCCGATGAACTTTATATGTATCGTCAACTCCCGAAGTCCTTAAGTTGTAACAATGACCCGGGAACCTCTAAACCACGAGGTTTTTCTAAACCAATGTGGATCACGACGGCTCGTATTAGGGGAACATCATATATCCCTAGAAACTTGGCAAAACGAACCAAAACCGAAGAAGAAGAAACAAGCGAGTCGGAATAAGATAGTTGTATTCGTGTGGTGTAATATATGTAATATAGTGTGCTTATGCTTTATGATATATGTAAAAATTGCTTGTATTAATAAGTATTTTTTTTTATGAATCTAACTCTTGTCTATTTTACAGTATAAAAACACAAAATGGATAGACAACCCAATATTTTAAGAGACCTACCCGGAGACATGATTGATGAAATCTTGTCTAGAGTCGGTCAGAATTCCTCGGCACAACTATTTAAGGCGAGATCAGTTTGTAAGACATTCGAAGAACGTTCCAAGAATGTCTTGGTTTATAAGAGACTTTCGTTTGAAAGATGGGGGATATCACATTGGGAAACTCATAAGTTACGATGTGTTTACTTTGACGCATATATTGCGGGGAACCCAAATGCTATTTTACGCAATGGGTTAAGAAATTATTTTGACTCAATATATCCGAATATTGGACTTCGTGATTTAGAAAAAGCGGCTAACATGCAACATAAAGAAGCATGTTATGCTTACGGATTAGTAATGTTCGCTTCTCACCAAAGTGAGAACAAGAACATCGGGCTACAACTATTAAACAAAACGTTCCCACAAGTGACGGAGTCGGTAATTGGGGTAAGAAATGAGGTTTTTAGATTGTTACGGGACTGTTGGACATTACGTAACCCTCGTCCCTTTGACGACGTTACAACACGCTGTCTTATCAACGGCCATAACGGTTATGTTGCACAAGACCAAGGATGGGAAGTAGTCCTAGTAAAACCAGAATGCATGACTTGTTTCTGGACGTATGAATTACGTGTCTTTATTGCCTTTGCTGAACGACTTGTGTACTAGCTAGAATTATCTTCACAACTATCTTGTATCAAAGTTATTGTGTGCTATATTTCATGCTTTATGTAAAATAAGCGGTATTGTAAGTTTGTAAAATATTGTATAAAAGTTTGAACGCGAAATATTATTATAATCAGTTTTTCATATAGAATTGTAGTAGTTGAATTGTATATTAGCTACTAAGTATGAACTTAACGGGTACGTACTACCCGAATTTAAACTTATAAAACGCTAATATGAAGAAAAAGCTTTTATAAATGAGTTCATATTATGCTACGAAATACTATTAACTACTCTTAATATTCTGTATGATTAACTTGTTCCATTTGACAATTTTGAAGGAAATGGCACCGACTACTCGACACACCGTGAATATGAATGAAGAGGAATTCCGTACTTTTCTAGCTTCAAACATAGCCGCAGTACAGGCTGCGCTACATACCAACAATAACCTTGGATCTAGCAGTACAGGAAATCGTGTAGGATGCACCTACAAAGAATTCACTGCCTGCAAACCTGTGGAATTTGATGGAACCGAAGGACCGATCGGATTGAAACGGTGGACCGAGAAGGTCGAATCGGTGTTTGCCATAAGTAAGTGTACTGAAGAGGACAAAGTAAAGTATGCTACGCATACCTTCACAGGTTCTGCGTTAACATGGTGGAATACCTATCTAGAGCAAGTGGGACAAGACGATGCGTACGCACTACCGTGGTCAGCATTCAAGCACTTGATGAACGAGAAGTACCGTCCCAGAACCGAGGTCAATAAGCTCAAGACAGAACTTAGAGGTTTACGAACCCAAGGATTTGATATTACCACGTACGAAAGACGATTCACAGAATTGTGCCTATTGTGTCCGGGAGCATTCGAAGATGAGGAAGAGAAGATCGACGCGTTTGTGAAAGGATTACCAGAAAGAATCCAAGAAGATATAAGTTCACACGAGCCCGCCTCCATACAACAGGCATGTAGAATGGCTCACAAACTAGTGAACCAGATTGAAGAAAGAATTAAAGAACAGACTGCTGAAGAGGCCAATGTGAAGCAAGTCAAAAGAAAGTGGGAGGAAAACGGTGATAAGAATCACCAATATAACAACAACAACAATTACAACAATAATCGCAACAATTATCCCAACAATCGCAACATCAATCGCAACTACAACAAACGGCCCAACAACAACAACAACAACAACAACAACAACAACAACAACAACATCAACTACAACAATCAACCCAACAACAATAATAACCGCAACAACAACAACAATCAGAAGCAGCTATGCCAAAGGTGTGAAAAGTATCACTCGGGGTTCTGCACCAAATTTTGCAATAAGTGTAAAAGAAATGGTCATAGCGCGGCGAAGTGTGAGGTCTACGGACCAGGGGTTAATAGAACGAAAGGAACAAATGGTGTCGGAACGAGTAATGGCGGAGCAAGTAGTGTCGGAGCAAGTTATGCCAATGTAGTTTGTTATAAATGTGGAAAACCGGGCCACATTATTAGAAATTGCCCGAACCAGGAGAACACGAATGGACAAGGCCGCGGAAGAGTTTTCAATATTAATGCGGCAGAGGCACAGGAAGACCCGGAGCTTGTTACGGGTACGTTTCTTATTGACAATAAATCTGCTTACGTTTTATTTGATTCGGGTGCGGATAGAAGCTATATGAGTAGAGATTTTTGTGCTAAATTAAGTTGTCCATTGACGCCTTTGGATAGTAAATTTTTACTCGAATTAGCAAATGGTAAATTAATTTCAGCAGATAATATATGTCGGAATCGAGAAATTAAACTGGTTAGCGAAACATTTAAGATTGATTTGATACCAGTAGAGTTAGGGAGTTTTGATGTGATAATCGGTATGTACTGGTTGAAAGAAGTGAAAGCAGAGATCGTTTGTTACAAAAATGCAATTCGCATTATACGAGAAAAAGGAAAACCCTTAATGGTGTACGGAGAAAAGGGCAACACGAAGCTACATCTTATTAGTAATTTGAAGGCACAAAAACTAATAAGAAAAGGCTGCTATGCTGTTCTAGCACACATCGAGAAAGTACAAACTGAAGAAAAGAGTATCAATGATGTTCCCGTCGCAAAAGAATTTCCTGATGTATTTCCGAAAGAATTACCGGGATTACCCCCACATCGATCAGTTGAATTTCAAATAGATCTTGTACCAGGAGCTGCACCAATAGCTCGTGCTCCTTACAGACTCGCACCCAGCGAGATGAAAGAACTGCAAAGCCAATTACAAGAACTTTTAGAGCGTGGTTTCATTCGACCAAGCACATCACCGTGGGGAGCTCCTGTTTTGGTTGTCAAGAAGAAAGATGGTACATTCAGGTTGTGTATCGACTACCGAGAGTTGAACAAACTTACCATCAAGAATCGCTACCCACTGCCGAGAATCGACGACTTATTTGATCAACTACAAGGCTCGTCTGTTTATTCAAAGATTGACTTACGTTCCGGGTATCATCAAATGCGGGTGAAAGAAGATGATATTCCAAAGACTGCTTTCAGAACACGTTACGGTCATTACAAGTTTATGGTCATGCCGTTTGGTTTAACTAATGCACCAGCTATGTTCATGGACCTTATGAACCGAGTGTGTGGACCATACCTTGACAAGTTTGTCATTGTTTTCATTGATGACATACTTATTTACTCAAAGAATGACCAAGAACACGGTGAACATTTGAGAAAGGTGTTAGAAGTATTAAGGAAGGAAGAATTGTACGCTAAGTTTTCAAAGTGTGCATTTTGGTTGGAAGAAGTTCAATTCCTCGGTCACATAGTGAACAAAGAAGGTATTAAGGTGGATCCGGCAAAGATAGAAACTGTTGAAAAGTGGGAAACCCCAAAAACTCCGAAACACATACGCCAGTTTTTAGGACTAGCTGGTTACTACAGAAGGTTCATCCAAGACTTTTCCAGAATAGCAAAACCCTTGACTGCATTAATGCATAAAGGGAAGAAATTTGAATGGAATGATGAACAAGAGAAAGCGTTTCAGTTATTGAAGAAAAAGCTAACTACGGCACCTATATTGTCATTACCTGAAGGGAATGATGATTTTGTGATTTATTGTGACGCATCAAAGCAAGGTCTCGGTTGTGTATTAATGCAACGAACGAAGGTGATTGCTTATGCGTCTAGACAATTGAAGATTCACGAACAAAATTATACGACGCATGATTTGGAATTAGGAGCGGTTGTTTTTGCATTAAAGACTTGGAGGCACTACTTATATGGGGTCAAAAGTATTATATATACCGACCACAAAAGTCTTCAACACATATTTAATCAGAAACAACTGAATATGAGGCAGCGTAGGTGGATTGAATTATTGAATGATTACGACTTTGAGATTCGTTACCACCCGGGGAAGGCAAATGTGGTAGCCGATGCCTTGAGTAGGAAGGACAGAGAACCCATTCGAGTAAAATCTATGAATATAATGATTCATAATAACCTTACTACTCAAATAAAGGAGGCGCAACAAGGAGTTTTAAAAGAGGGAAATTTAAAGGATGAAATACCCAAGGGATCGGAGAAGCATCTTAATATTCGGGAAGACGGAACCCGGTATAGGGCTGAAAGGATTTGGGTACCAAAATTTGGAGATATGAGAGAAATGGTACTTAGAGAAGCTCATAAAACCAGATACTCAATACATCCTGGAACGGGGAAGATGTACAAGGATCTCAAGAAACATTTTTGGTGGCCGGGTATGAAAGCCGATGTTGCTAAATACGTAGGAGAATGTTTGACGTGTTCTAAGGTCAAAGCTGAGCATCAGAAACCATCAGGTCTACTTCAACAAACCGAAATCCCAGAATGGAAATGGGAAAACATTACCATGGATTTCATCACTAAATTTCCAAGGACTGCAAGTGGTTTTGATACTATTTGGGTAATAGTTGATCGTCTCACCAAATCAGCACACTTCCTGCCAATAAGAGAAGATGACAAGATGGAGAAGTTAGCACGACTGTATTTGAAGGAAGTCGTCTCCAGACATGGAATACCAATCTCTATTATCTCTGATAGGGATGGCAGATTTATTTCAAGATTCTGGCAGACATTACAGCAAGCATTAGGAACTCGTCTAGACATGAGTACTGCCTATCATCCACAAACTGATGGGCAGAGCGAAAGGAAGATACAAACGCTTGAAGACATGCTACGAGCATGTGTTATTGATTTCGGAAACAGTTGGGATCGACATCTACCATTAGCAGAATTTTCCTACAACAACAGCTACCATTCAAGCATTGAGATGGCGCCGTTTGAAGCACTTTATGATAGAAAGTGCAGGTCTTCGATTTGTTGGAGTGAAGTGGGGGATAGACAGATTACGGGTCCGGAGATTATACAAGAAACTACCGAGAAAATCATCCAAATTCAACAACGGTTGAAAACCGCACAAAGTCGACAAAAGAGCTATGCTGACATTAAAAGAAAAGATATAGAATTTGAAATTGGAGAGATGGTCATGCTTAAAGTTGCACCTTGGAAAGGCGTTGTTCGATTTGGTAAACGAGGGAAATTAAATCCAAGGTATATTGGACCATTCAAGATTATTGATCGTGTCGGACCAGTAGCTTACCGACTTGAGTTACCTCAACAACTCGCGGCTGTACATAATACTTTCCACGTCTCGAATTTGAAGAAATTTTTTGCTAAAGAAGATCTCACTATTCCGTTAGATGAAATCCAAATCAACGAAAAACTTCAATTCATCGAAGAACCCGTCGAAATAATGGATCGTGAGGTTAAAAGACTTAAGCAAAACAAGATACCAATTGTTAAGGTTCGATGGAATGCTCGTAGAGGACCCGAGTTCACCTGGGAGCGTGAAGATCAGATGAAGAAGAAATACCCGCATCTATTTCCAGAAGATTCGTCAACACCTTCAACAGCTTAAAATTTCGGGACGAAATTTATTTAACGGGTAGGTACTGTAGTGACCCGAACTTTTCCATGTTTATATATATTAATTGAGATTGATATTTACATGATTAAATGTTTCCAACATGTTAAGCAATCAAACTTGTTAAGACTTGATTAATTGAAATAGGTTTCATATAGACAATTGACCACCCAAGTTGACCGGTGATTCACGAACGTTAAAACTTGTAAAAACTATATGATGACATATATATGGTTATATATATAGTTAACATGATATTATGATAAGTAAACATATCATTAAGTATATTAACAATGAACTACATATGTAAAAACAAGACTACTAACTTAATGGTTTTGAAACGAGACATATATGTAACGATTATCGTTGTAACGACATTTAATGTATATATATCATATTAAGAGATATTCGTACATCATAATATCATGATAATATAATAATTTAAAATCTCTTTTGATACTATAAACATTGGGTTAACAACATTTAACAAGATCGTTAACCTAAAGGTTTCAAAACAACATTTACATGTAACGACTAACGATGACTTAACGACTCAGTTAAAATGTATATACATGTAGTGTTTTAATATGTATTCATACACTTTTGAAAGACTTCAAGACACTTATCAAAATACTTCTACTTAACAAAAATGCTTACAATTACATCCTCGTTCAGTTTCATCAACAATTCTACTCGTATGCACCCGTATTCGTACTCGTACAATACACAGCTTTTAGATGTATGTACTATTGGTATATACACTCCAATGATCAGCTCTTAGCAGCCCATGTGAGTCACCTAACACATGTGGGAACCATCATTTGGCAACTAGCATGAAATATCTCATAAAATTACAAAAATATGAGTAATCATTCATGACTTATTTACATGAAAACAAAATTACATATCCTTTATATCTAATCCATACACCAACGACCAAAAACACCTACAAACACTTTCATTCTTCAATTTTCTTCATCTAATTGATCTCTCTCAAGTTCTATCTTCAAGTTCTAAGTGTTCTTCATAAATTCCAAAAGTTCTAGTTTCATAAAATCAAGAATACTTTCAAGTTTGCTAGGTCACTTCCAATCTTGTAAGGTGATCATACAACCTCAAGAAATCTTTGTTTCTTACAGTAGGTTATCATTCTAATACAAGGTAATAATCATATTCAAACTTTGGTTCAATTTCTATAACTATAACAATCTTATTTCAAGTGATGATCTTACTTGAACTTGTTTTCGTGTCATGATTCTGCTTCAAGAACTTCGAGCCATCCAAGGATCCATTGAAGCTAGATCCATTTTTCTCTTTTCCAGTAGGTTTATCCAAGGAACTTAAGGTAGTAATGATGTTCATAACATCATTCGATTCATACATATAAAGCTATCTTATTCGAAGGTTTAAACTTGTAATCACTAGAACATAGTTTAGTTAATTCTAAACTTGTTCGCAAACAAAAGTTAATCCTTCTAACTTGACTTTTAAAATCAACTAAACACATGTTCTATATCTATATGATATGCTAACTTAATGATTTAAAACCTGGAAACACGAAAAACACCGTAAAACCGGATTTACGCCGTCGTAGTAACACCGCGGGCTGTTTTGGGTTAGTTAATTAAAAACTATGATAAACTTTGATTTAAAAGTTGTTATTCTGAGAAAATGATTTTTATTATGAACATGAAACTATATCCAAAAATTATGGTTAAACTCAAAGTGGAAGTATGTTTTCTAAAATGGTCATCTAGACGTCGTTCTTTCGACTGAAATGACTACCTTTACAAAAATGACTTGTAACTTATTTTTCTGACTATAAACCTATACTTTTTCTGTTTAGATTCATAAAATAGAGTTCAATATGAAACCATAGCAATTTGATTCACTCAAAACGGATTTAAAATGAAGAAGTTATGGGTAAAACAAGATTGGATAATTTTTCTCATTTTAGCTACGTGAAAATTGGTAACAAATCTATTCCAACCATAACTTAATCAACTTGTATTATATATTATGTAATCTTGAGATACCATAGACACGTATACAATGTTTCGACCTATCATGTCGACACATCTATATATATTTCGGAACAACCATAGACACTCTATATGTGAATGTTGGAGTTAGCTATACAGGGTTGAGGTTGATTCCAAAATATATATAGTTTGAGTTGTGATCAATACTGAGATACGTATACACTGGGTCGTGGATTGATTCAAGATAATATTTATCGATTTATTTCTGTACATCTAACTGTGGACAACTAGTTGTAGGTTATTAACGAGGACAGCTGACTTAATAAACTTAAAACATCAAAATATATTAAAAGTGTTGTAAATATATTTTGAACATACTTTGATATACATGTATATATTGTTATAGGTTCGTGAATCAACCAGTGGCCAAGTCTTACTTCCCGACGAAGTAAAAATCTGTGAAAGTGAGTTATAGTCCCACTTTTAAAATCTAATATTTTTGGGATGAGAATACATGCAGGTTTTATAAATGATTTACAAAATAGACACAAGTACGTGAAACTACATTCTATGGTTGAATTATCGAAATCGAATATGCCCCTTTTTATTAAGTCTGGTAATCTAAGAATTAGGGAACAGACACCCTAATTGTCGCGAATCCTAAAGATAGATCTATTGGGCCTAACATGAAATGTCCCGTTCTTATTGATTAAAAACGTTCCATATTAATTGATTTCGTTGCGAGGTTTTGACCTCTATATGAGACGTTTTTCAAAGACTGCATTCATTTTAAAACAAACCATAACCTTTATTTCTTCAATAAAGGTTTAAAAAGCTTTACGTAGATTATCAAATAATGATAATCTAAAATATCCTGTTTACACACTACCATTACATAATGGTTTACAATACAAATATGTTACAACAAAATAAGTTTCTTGAATGCAGTTTTTACACAATATCATACAAGCATGGACTCCAACTCTCGTCCTTATTTAAGTATGCGACAGCGGAAGCTCTTAATAATCACCTGAGAATAAATATGCTTAAAACGTCAACAAAAATGTTGGTGAGTTATAGGTTTAACCTATATATATCAAATCATAATAATAGACCACAAGATTTCATATTTCATATTTCAATACACATCCCATACATAGAGATAAAAATCATTCATATGGTGAACACCTGGTAACCGACATTAACAAGATGCATATATAAGAATATCCCCATCATTCCGGGACACCCTTCGGATATGATATAAATTTCGAAGTACTAAAGCATCCGGTACTTTGGATGGGGCTTGTTGGGCCCGATAGATCTATCTTTAGGATTCGCGTCAATTAGGGTGTCTGTTCCCTAATTCTTAGATTACCAGACTTAATAAAAAGGGGCATATTCGATTTTGATAATTCAACCATAGAATGTAGTTTCACGTACTTGTGTCTATTTTGTAAATCATTTATAAAACCTGCATGTATTCTCATCCCAAAAATATTAGATTTTAAAAGTGGGACTATAACTCACTTTCACAGATTTTTACTTCGTCGGGAAGTAAGACTTGGCCACTGGTTGATTCACGAACCTATAACAATATATACATATATATCAAAGTATGTTCAAAATATATTTACAACACTTTTAATATATTTCAATGTTTTAAGTTTATTAAGTCAGCTGTCCTCGTTAGTAACCTACAACTAGTTGTCCACAGTTAGATGTACAGAAATAAATCGATAAATATTATCTTGAATCAATCCACGACCCAGTGTATACGTATCTCAGTATTGATCACAACTCAAACTATATATATTTTGGAATCAACCTCAACCATGTATAGCTAACTCCAACATTCACATATAGAGTGTCTATGGTTGTTCCGAAATATATATAGATGTGTCGACATGATAGGTCGAAACATTGTATACGTGTCTATGGTATCTTAAGATTACATATTATACAATACAAGTTGATTAAGTTATGGTTGGAATAGATTTGTTACCAATTTTCACGTAGCTAAAATGAGAAAAATTATCCAATCTTGTTTTACCCATAACTTCTTCATTTTAAATCCGTTTTGAGTGAATCAAATTGCTATGGTTTCATATTGAACTCTATTTTATGAATCTAAACAGAAAAAGTATAGGTTTATAATCGGAAAAATAAGTTACAAGTCGTTTTTGTAAAGGTAGTCATTTCAGTCGAAAGAACGACGTCTAGATGACCATTTTAGAAAACATACTTCCACTTTGAGTTTAACCATAATTTTTGGATATAGTTTCATGTTCATAATAAAAATCATTTTCTCAGAATAACAACTTTTAAATCAAAGTTTATCATAGTTTTTAATTAACTAACCCAAAACAGCCCGCGGTGTTACTACGACGGCGTAAATCCGGTTTTACGGTGTTTTTCGTGTTTCCAGGTTTTAAATCATTAAGTTAGCATATCATATAGATATAGAACATGTGTTTAGTTGATTTTAAAAGTCAAGTTAGAAGGATTAACTTTTGTTTGTGAACAAGTTTAGAATTAACTAAACTATGTTCTAGTGATTACAAGTTTAAACCTTCGAATAAGATAGCTTTATATGTATGAATCGAATGATGTTATGAACATCATTACTACCTTAAGTTCCTTGGATAAACCTACTGGAAAAGAGAAAAATGGATTTAGCTTCAACGGATCCTTGGATGGCTCGAAGTTCTTGAAGCAGAATCATGACACGAAAACAAGTTCAAGTAAGATCATCACTTGAAATAAGATTGTTATAGTTATAGAAATTGAACCAAAGTTTGAATATGATTATTACCTTGTATTAGAATGATAACCTACTGTAAGAAACAAAGATTTCTTGAGGTTGGATGATCACCTTACAAGATTGGAAGTGAGCTAGCAAACTTGAAAGTATTCTTGATTTTATGAAACTAGAACTTTTAGAATTTATGAAGAACACTTAGAACTTGAAGATAGAACTTGAGAGAGATCAATTAGATGAAGAAAATTGAAGAATGAAAGTGTTTGTAGGTGTTTTTGGTCGTTGGTGTATGGATTAGATATAAAGGATATGTAATTTTGTTTTCATGTAAATAAGTCATGAATGATTACTCATATTTTTGTAATTTTATGAGATATTTCATGCTAGTTTCCAAATGATGGTTCCCACATGTGTCAGGTGACTCACATGGGCTGCTAATAGCTGATCATTGGAGTGTATATACCAATAGTACATACATCTAAAAGTTGTGTATTGTACGAGTACGAATACGGGTGCATACGAGTAGAATTGTTGATGAAACTGAACGAGGATGTAATTGTAAGCATTTTTGTTAAGTAGAAGTATTTTGATAAGTGTCTTGAAGTATTTCAAAAGTGTATGAATACATATTAAAACACTACATGTATATACATTTTAACTGAGTCGTTAAGTCATCGTTAGTCGTTACATGTAAATGTTGTTTTGAAACCTTTAGGTTAACGATCTTGTTAAATGTTGTTAACCCAATGTTTATAATATCAAAAGAGATTTTAAATTATTATATTATCATGATATTATGATGTACGAATATCTCTTAATATGATATATATACATTAAATGTCGTTACAACGATAATCGTTACATATATGTCTCGTTTCAAAATCATTAAGTTAGTAGTCTTGTTTTTACATATGTAGTTCATTGTTAATATACTTAATGATATGTTTACATATAATAATATCATGTTAACTATATATATAACCATATATATGTCATCATATAGTTTTTACAAGTTTTAACGTTCGTGAATCACCGGTCAACTTGGGTGGTCAATTGTCTATATGAAACCTATTTCAATTAATCAAGTCTTAACAAGTTTGATTGCTTAACATGTTGGAAACATTTAATCATGTAAATATCAATCTCAATTAATATATATAAACATGGAAAAGTTCGGGTCACTACAGTACCTACCCGTTAAATAAATTTCGTCCCGAAATTTTAAGCTGTTGAAGGTGTTGACGAATCTTCTGGAAATAGATGCGGGTATTTCTTCTTCATCTGATCTTCACGCTCCCAGGTGAACTCGGGTCCTCTACGAGCATTCCATCGAACCTTAACAATTGGTATCTTGTTTTGCTTAAGTCTTTTAACCTCACGATCCATTATTTCGACGGGTTCTTCGATGAATTGAAGTTTTTCGTTGATTTGGATTTCATCTAACGGAATAGTGAGATCTTCTTTAGCAAAACATTTCTTCAAATTCGAGACGTGGAAAGTGTTATGTACAGCCGCGAGTTGTTGAGGTAACTCAAGTCGGTAAGCTACTGGTCCGACACGATCAATAATCTTGAATGGTCCAATATACCTTGGATTTAATTTCCCTCGTTTACCAAATCGAACAATGCCTTTCCAAGGTGCAACTTTAAGCATGACCATCTCTCCAATTTCAAATTCTATATCTTTTCTTTTAATGTTAGCGTAGCTCTTTTGTCGACTTTGGGCGGTTTTCAACCGTTGTTGAATTTGGATGATCTTCTCGGTAGTTTCTTGTATAATCTCCGGACCCGTAATCTGTCTATCCCCCACTTCACTCCAACAAATCGGAGACCTGCACTTTCTACCATAAAGTGCTTCAAACGGCGCCATCTCAATGCTTGAATGGTAGCTGTTGTTGTAGGAAAATTCTGCTAATGGTAGATGTCGATCCCAACTGTTTCTGAAATCAATAACACATGCTCGTAGCATGTCTTCAAGCGTTTGTATCGTCCTTTCGCTCTGCCCATCAGTTTGTGGATGATAGGCAGTACTCATGTCTAGACGAGTTCCTAATGCTTGCTGTAATGTCTGCCAGAATCTTGAAATAAATCTGCCATCCCTATCAGAGATAATAGAGATTGGTATTCCATGTCTGGAGATGACTTCCTTCAAATACAGTCGTGCTAACTTCTCCATCTTGTCATCTTCTCTTATTGGTAAGAAGTGTGCTGATTTGGTGAGACGATCAACTATTACCCAAATAGTATCAAAACCACTTGCAGTCCTTGGCAATTTAGTGATGAAATCCATGGTAATGTTTTCCCATTTCCATTCCGGGATTTCAGGTTGTTGAAGTAGACCTGATGGTTTCTGATGCTCAGCTTTGACCTTAGAACACGTCAAACATTCTCCTACGTATTTAGCAACATCGGCTTTCATACCCGGCCACCAAAAATGTTTCTTGAGATCCTTGTACATCTTCCCCGTTCCAGGATGTATTGAGTATCTGGTTTTATGAGCTTCTCTAAGTACCATTTCTCTCATATCTCCAAATTTTGGTACCCAAATCCTTTCAGCCCTATACCGGGTTCCGTCTTCCCGAATATTAAGATGCTTCTCCGATCCTTTGAGTATTTCATCCTTTAAATTTCCCTCTTTTAAAACTCCTTGTTGCGCCTCCTTTATTTGAGTAGTAAGGTTATTATGAATCATTATATTCATAGATTTTACTCGAATGGGTTCTCTGTCCTTCCTGCTCAAGGCATCGGCTACCACATTTGCCTTCCCCGGGTGGTAACGAATCTCAAAGTCGTAATCATTCAACAATTCAATCCACCTACGCTGCCTCATATTCAGTTGTTTCTGATTAAATATGTGTTGAAGACTTTTGTGGTCGGTATATATAATACTTTTGACCCCATATAAGTAGTGCCTCCAAGTCTTTAATGCAAAAACAACCGCGCCTAATTCCAAATCATGCGTCGTATAATTTTGTTCGTGAATCTTCAATTGTCTAGACGCATAAGCAATCACCTTCGTTCGTTGCATTAATACACAACCGAGACCTTGCTTTGATGCGTCACAATAAATCACAAAATCATCATTCCCTTCAGGCAATGACAATATAGGTGCCGTAGTTAGCTTTTTCTTCAATAACTGAAACGCTTTCTCTTGTTCATCATTCCATTCAAATTTCTTCCCTTTATGCGTTAATGCAGTCAAGGGTTTTGCTATTCTGGAAAAGTCTTGGATGAACCTTCTGTAGTAACCAGCTAGTCCTAAAAACTGGCGTATGTGTTTCGGAGTTTTCGGGGTTTCCCACTTTTCAACAGTTTCTATCTTTGCCGGATCCACCTTAATACCTTCTTTGTTCACTATGTGACCGAGGAATTGAACTTCTTCCAACCAAAATGCACACTTTGAAAACTTAGCGTACAATTCTTCTTTCCTCAATACTTCTAACACCTTTCTCAAATGTTCACCGTGTTCTTGGTCATTCTTTGAGTAAATAAGTATGTCATCAATGAAAACAATGACAAACTTGTCAAGGTATGGTCCACACACTCGGTTCATAAGGTCCATGAACACAGCTGGTGCATTAGTTAAACCAAACGGCATGACCATAAACTCGTAATGACCGTAACGTGTTCTGAAAGCAGTCTTTGGAATATCATCTTCTTTCACCCGCATTTGATGGTACCCGGAACGTAAGTCAATCTTTGAATAAATAGACGAGCCTTGTAGTTGATCAAATAAGTCGTCGATTCTCGGTAGTGGGTAGCGGTTCTTGATGGTAAGTTTGTTCAACTCTCGGTAGTCGATACACAACCTGAATGTACCATCTTTCTTCTTGACAAACAAAACAGGAGCTCCCCACGGTGATGTGCTTGGTCGAATGAAACCACGCTCTAAAAGTTCTTGTAATTGGCTTTGCAGTTCTTTCATCTCGCTGGGTGCGAGTCTGTAAGGAGCACGAGCTATTGGTGCAGCTCCTGGTACAAGATCTATTTGAAATTCAACGGATCGATGTGGGGGTAATCCCGGTAATTCTTTCGGAAATACATCGGGAAATTCTTTTGCAATGGGAACATCATTGATGCTCTTTTCTTCAGTTTGTACTTTCTCGACGTGTGCTAGAACAGCATAGCAACCTTTTCTTATTAGTTTTTGTGCCTTCAAATTACTAATAAGATGTAGCTTTGTGTTGCCCTTTTCTCCGTACACCATTAAGGGTTTTCCTTTTTCTCGTATAATGCGAATTGCATTTTTGTAACAGACGATCTCTGCTTTCACTTCTTTCAACCAGTCCATACCGATTATCACATCAAAACTCCCTAACTCTACTGGTATCAAATCAATCTTAAATGTTTCGCTAACCAGTTTAATTTCTCGATTCCGACATATATTATCTGCTGAAATTAATTTACCATTTGCTAATTCGAGTAAAAATTTACTATCCAAAGGCGTCAATGGACAACTTAATTTAGCACAAAAATCTCTACTCATATAGCTTCTATCCGCACCCGAATCAAATAAAACGTAAGCAGATTTATTGTCAATAAGAAACGTACCCGTAACAAGCTCCGGGTCTTCCTGTGCCTCTGCCGCATTAATATTGAAAACTCTTCCGCGGCCTTGTCCATTCGTGTTCTCCTGGTTCGGGCAATTTCTAATAATGTGGCCCGGTTTTCCACATTTATAACAAACTACATTGGCATAACTTACTCCGACACTACTTGCTCCGCCATTACTCGTTCCGACACCATTTGTTCCTTTCGTTCTATTAACCCCTGGTCCGTAGACCTCACACTTCGCCGCGCTATGACCATTTCTTTTACACTTGTTGCAAAATTTGGTGCAGAACCCCGAGTGATACTTTTCACACCTTTGGCATAGCTGCTTCTGATTGTTGTTGTTGTTGCGGTTATTATTGTTGTTGGGATGATTGTTGTAGTTGCTGTTGCTGTTGTTGTTGTTGTTATTGTTGGGCCGTTTGTTGTAGTTGCGATTGATGTTGCGATTGTTGGGATAATTGTTGCGATTATTGTTGTAATTGCTGTTGTTGTTGTATTGGTGATTCTTATCACCGTTTTCCTCCCACTTTCTTTTGACTTGCTTCACATTGGCCTCTTCAGCAGTCTGTTCTTTAATTCTTTCTTCAATCTGGTTCACTAGTTTGTGAGCCATTCTACATGCCTGTTGTATAGAGGCGGGCTCGTGTGAACTTATATCTTCTTGGATTCTTTCCGGTAATCCTTTCACAAATGCGTCGATATTCTCTTCCTCATCTTCGAATGCTCCCGGACACAATAGGCACAATTCTGTGAATCGTCTTTCGTACGTGGTGATATCAAATCCTTGGGTTCGTAACCCTCTAAGTTCTGTCTTGAGCTTATTGACCTCGGTTCTGGGACGGTACTTCTCGTTCATCAAGTGCTTGAATGCTGACCACGGTAGTGCGTACGCATCGTCTTGTCCCACTTGCTCTAGATAGGTATTCCACCATGTTAACGCAGAACCTGTGAAGGTATGCGTAGCGTACTTCACTTTGTCCTCTTCAGTACACTTACTTATGGCAAACACCGATTCGACCTTCTCGGTCCACCGTTTCAATCCGATCGGTCCTTCGGTTCCATCAAATTCCAAAGGTTTGCAGGCAGTGAATTCTTTGTAGGTGCATCCTACACGATTTCTTGTACTGCTAGATCCAAGGTTATTGTTGGTATGTAGCGCAGCCTGTACTGCGGCTATGTTTGAAGCTAGAAAAGTACGGAATTCCTCTTCATTCATATTCACGGTGTGTCGAGTAGTCGGTGCCATTTCCTTCAAAATAGTCAAATGGAACAAGTTAATCATACAGAATATTAAGAGTAGTTAATAGTATTTCGTAGCATAATATGAACTCATTTATAAAAGCTTTTTCTTCATATTAGCGTTTTATAAGTTTAAATTCGGGTAGTACCTACCCGTTAAGTTCATACTTAGTAGCTAATATACAATTCAACTACTACAATTCTATATGAAAAACTGATTATAATAATATTTCGCGTTCAAACTTTTATACAATATTTTACAAACTTACAATACCGCTTATTTTACATAAAGCATGAAATATAGCACACAATAATTTTGATACAAGATAGTTGTGAAGATAATTCTAGCTAGTACACAAGTCGTTCAGCAAAGGCAATAAAGACACGTAATTCATACGTCCAGAAACAAGTCATGCATTCTGGTTTTACTAGGACTACTTCCCATCCTTGGTCTTGTGCAACATAACCGTTATGGCCGTTGATAAGACAGCGTGTTGTAACGTCTTCAAAGGGACGAGGGTTACGTAATGTCCAACAGTCCCGTAATAATCTAAAAACCTCATTTCTTACCCCAATTACCGACTTCGTCACTTGTGGAAACGTTTTGTTTAATAGTTGTAGCCCGATGTTCTTGTTCTCACTTTGGTGAGAAGCGAACATTACTAATCCGTAAGCATAACATGCTTCTTTATGTTGCATGTTAGCCGCTTTTTCTAAATCACGAAGTCCAATATTCGGATATATTGAGTCAAAATAATTTCTTAACCCGTTGCGTAAAATAGCATTTGGGTTCCCCGCAATATATGCGTCAAAGTAAACACATCGTAACTTATGGGTTTCCCAATGTGATATCCCCCATCTTTCAAACGAAAGTCTCTTATAAACCAAGACATTCTTGGAACGTTCTTCGAATGTCTTACAAACTGATCTCGCCTTAAATAGTTGTGCCGAGGAATTCTGGCCGACTCTAGACAAGATTTCATCAATCATGTCTCCGGGTAGGTCTCTTAAAATATTGGGTTGTCTATCCATTTTGTGTTTTTAAACTGTAAAATAGACAAGAGTTAGATTCATAAAAAAAATACTTATTAATACAAGCAATTTTTACATATATCATAAAGCATAAGAACACTATATTACATATATTACACCACACGAATACAACTATCTTATTCCGACTCGGTCGTTTCTTATTCTTCGGTTTTGGTTCGTTTTGCCAAGTTTCTAGGGATATATGATGTTCCCCTAATACGATCCGTCGTTGTCCACATTGGTTTAGAAAAACCTGGTGGTTTAGAGGTTCCCGGGTCATTGTTACAACTTAAGAACTTCGGGGGTTGACGATACATATAAAGTTCATCGGGGTTGGAATTAGATTTCTCTATTTTTATGCCCTTTCCCTTATTATTTTCTTTTGCCTTATTAAATTCAGTTGGGGTAATTTCTATAACATCATTGGAATTCTCGTCGGAATCCGATTCATCGGAGAATTGGTAATCCTCCCAATATTTTGCTTCCTTGGCGGAAACACCATTGACCATAATTAACCTTGGTCGGTTGGTTGAGGATTCTCTTTTACTTAACCGTTTTATTATGTCCCCCACCGGTTCCGATTCTTCTTCCGGTTCTGATTCTTCGTCCGGTTCCGATTCTTCTTCCGGTTCCGACTCTTCTTCCGGTTCCTCTTCGGGAACTTGTGAATCAGTCCACGAATCATTCCAATTTACATTTGACTCTTCATTATTATTAGGTGAGTCAATGGGACTTGTTCTAGAGGTAGACATCTATCACATAATATCAAACGCGTTAAGAGATTAATATATCACATAATATTCACATGTTAAAAATATATAGTTTCCAACAAAATTTGTTAAGCAATCATTTTTCAAGTAAACACGGTCGAAGTCCAGACTCACTAATGCATCCTAACAAACTCGATAAGACACACTAATGCAAAATTCTGGTTCTCTAAGACCAACGCTCGGATACCAACTGAAATGTCCCGTTCTTATTGATTAAAAACGTTCCATATTAATTGATTTCGTTGCGAGGTTTTGACCTCTATATGAGACGTTTTTCAAAGACTGCATTCATTTTAAAACAAACCATAACATTTATTTCTTCAATAAAGGTTTAAAAAGCTTTACGTAGATTATCAAATAATGATAATCTAAAATATCCTGTTTACACACTACCATTACATAATGGTTTACAATACAAATATGTTACAACAAAATAAGTTTCTTGAATGCAGTTTTTACACAATATCATACAAGCATGGACTCCAACTCTCGTCCTTATTTAAGTATGCGACAGCGGAAGCTCTTAATAATCACCTGAGAATAAATATGCTTAAAACGTCAACAAAAATGTTGGTGAGTTATAGGTTTAACCTATATATATCAAATCATAATAATAGACCACAAGATTTCATATTTCATATTTCAATACACATCCCATACATAGAGATAAAAATCATTCATATGGTGAACACCTGGTAACCGACATTAACAAGATGCATATATAAGAATATCCCCATCATTCCGGGACACCCTTCGGATATGATATAAATTTCGAAGTACTAAAGCATCCGGTACTTTGGATGGGGCTTGTTGGGCCCGATAGATCTATCTTTAGGATTCGCGTCAATTAGGGTGTCTGTTCCCTAATTCTTAGATTACCAGACTTAATAAAAAGGGGCATATTCGATTTTGATAATTCAACCATAGAATGTAGTTTCACGTACTTGTGTCTATTTTGTAAATCATTTATAAAACCTGCATGTATTCTCATCCCAAAAATATTAGATTTTAAAAGTGGGACTATAACTCACTTTCACAGATTTTTACTTCGTCGGGAAGTAAGACTTGGCCACTGGTTGATTCACGAACCTATAACAATATATACATATATATCAAAGTATGTTCAAAATATATTTACAACACTTTTAATATATTTCAATGTTTTAAGTTTATTAAGTCAGCTGTCCTCGTTAGCAACCTACAACTAGTTGTCCACAGTTAGATGTACAGAAATAAATCGATAAATATTATCTTGAATCAATCCACGACCCAGTGTATACGTATCTCAGTATTGATCACAACTCAAACTATATATATTTTGGAATCAACCTCAACCCTGTATAGCTAACTCCAACATTCACATATAGAGTGTCTATGGTTGTTCCGAAATATATATAGATGTTTCGACATGATAGGTCGAAACATTGTATACGTGTCTATGGTATCTCAAGATTACATATTATACAATACAAGTTGATTAAGTTATGGTTGGAATAGATTTGTTACCAATTTTCACGTAGCTAAAATGAGAAAAATTATCCAATCTTGTTTTACCCATAACTTCTTCATTTTAAATCCGTTTTGAGTGAATCAAATTGCTATGGTTTCATATTGAACTCTATTTTATGAATGTAAACAGAAAAAGTATAGGTTTATAGTCGAAAAAATAAGTTACAAGTCGTTTTTGTAAAGGTAGTCATTTCAGTCGAAAGAACGACGTCTAGATGACCATTTTAGAAAACATATTTCCACTTTGAGTTTAACCATAATTTTTGGATATAGTTTCATGTTCATAATAAAAATCATTTTCTCAGAATAACAACTTTTAAATCAAAGTTTATCATAGTTTTTAATTAACTAACCCAAAACAGCCCGTGGTGTTACTACGACGGCGTAAATCCGGTTTTACGGTGTTTTTCGTGTTTCCAGGTTTTAAATCATTAAGTTAGCATATCATATAGATATAGAACATGTGTTTAGTTGATTTTAAAAGTCAAGTTATAAGGATTAACTTTTGTTTGTGAACAAGTTTAGAATTAACTAAACTATGTTCTAGTGATTACAAGTTTAAACCTTCGAATAAGATAGCTTTATATGTATGAATCGAATGATGTTATGAACATCATTACTACCTTAAGTTCCTTGGATAAACCTACTGGAAAAGAGAAAAATGGATTTAGCTTCAACGGATCCTTGGATGGCTCGAAGTTCTTGAAGCAGAATCATGACACGAAAACAAGTTCAAGTAAGATCATCACTTGAAATAAGATTGTTATAGTTATAGAAATTGAACCAAAGTTTGAATATGATTATTACCTTGTATTAGAATGATAACCTACTGTAAGAAACAAAGATTTCTTGAGGTTGGATGATCACCTTACAAGATTGGAAGTGAGCTAGCAAACTTGAAAGTATTCTTGATTTTATGAAACTAGAACTTTTGGAATTTATGAAGAACACTTAGAACTTGAAGATAGAACTTGAGAGAGATCAATTAGATGAAGAAAATTGAAGAATGAAAGTTTTTGTAGGTGTTTTTGGTCGTTGGTGTATGGATTAGATATAAAGGATATGTAATTTTGTTTTCATGTAAATAAGTCATGAATGATTACTCATATTTTTGTAATTTTATGAGATATTTCATGCTAGTTTCCAAATGATGGTTCCCACATGTGTTAGGTGACTCACATGGGCTGCTAATAGCTGATCATTGGAGTGTATATACCAATAGTACATACATCTAAAAGTTGTGTATTGTATGAGTACGAATACGGGTGCATACGAGTAGAATTGTTGATGAAACTGAACGAGGATGTAATTGTAAGCATTTTTGTTAAGTAGAAGTATTTTGATAAGTGTCTTGAAGTATTTTAAAAGTGTATGAATACATATTAAAACACTACATGTATATACATTTTAACTGAGTCGTTAAGTCATCGTTAGTCGTTACATGTAAATGTTGTTTTGAAACCTTTAGGTTAACGATCTTGTTAAATGTTGTTAACCCAATGTTTATAATATCAAAAGAGATTTTAAATTATTATATTATCATGATATTATGATGTACGAATATCTCTTAATATGATATATATACATTAAATGTCGTTACAACGATAATCGTTACATATATGTCTCGTTTCAAAATCATTAAGTTAGTAGTCTTGTTTTTACATATGTAGTTCATTGTTAATATACTTAATGATATGTTTACATATAATAATATCATGTTAACTATATATATAACCATATATATGTCATCATATAGTTTTTACAAGTTTTAACGTTCGTGAATCACCGGTCAACTTGGGTGGTCAATTGTCTATATGAAACCTATTTCAATTAATCAAGTCTTAACAAGTTTGATTGCTTAACATGTTGGAAACATTTAATCATGTAAATATCAATCTCAATTAATATATATAAACATGGAAAAGTTCGGGTCACTACATAACAAACCCCATCCAAAGTACCGGATGCTTTAGTACTTCGAAATTTATATCATATCCGAAGGGTGTCCCGGAATGATGGGGATATTCTTATATATGCATCTTGTTAATGTCGGTTACCAGGTGTTCACCATATGAATGATTTTTATCTCTATGTATGGGATGTGTATTGAAATATGAAATCTTGTGGTCTATTATTATGATTTGATATATATATATATAGGTTAAACCTATAACTCACCAACATTTTTGTTGACGTTTTAAGCATGTTTATTCTCAGGTGATTATTAAGAGCTTCCACTGTTGCATACTAAAATAAGGACAAGATTTGGAGTCCATGTTTGTATGATATTGTGTAAAAACTGCATTCAAGAAACTTATTTTGTTGTAACATATTTGTATTGTAAACCATTATGTAATGGTCGTGTGTAAACAGGATATTTTAGATTATCATTATTTGATAATCTACGTAAAGCTTTTTAAACCTTTATTGATGAAATAAAGGTTATGGTTTGTTTTAAAATGAATGCAGTCTTTGAAAAACGTCTCATATAGAGGTCAAAACCTCGCAACGAAATCAATTAATATGGAACGTTTTTAATCAATAAGAACGGGACATTTCAACCGACATTAACAAATGCATCTAGAATATCCCCAATATACAGGTACACTCATCTGTATATAAAATCGAAGTACTAAAGCACCCGTAACTCGGATGGGACGTGTTAAAGTCCATAGATCTATATTCAGGATTCGCGTCAATTTGGGGGTCTGTTCCCAAATTCTTAGGCTACCAAGCTTTTTAAAGGGTGATATCCGGTATAATAATTCAACCATAGAATGTAGTTTCAAGTACTTTTGTCTATTTCATCAAACATTTATAAAAGCATCGCATGTATTCTCAGTCCCAAAAATATATATTGTAAAAGCATTTAAAAAGGGAGCAAATGAAACTCACCATACTGTATTTCGTAGTAAAAATACATTTGACGTCATTGAACAAGTGCAAGGTTGGCCTCGGATTCACGAACCTATATTTATTATATATATTTATATGTTGGTCAATATTTGTCTAACAATTTAGGTTAAACCGTAGTGTATCACAATCCAAATGCTCGAGATTGACATGCAAAAGTCAACAAAAGTCAATTTGACTCAAAAATGATTTCCAAAATCTATACATGATTATTATATAACTTAAATATAGTCGTCTTATATATATTTAAATATATTTATTAGATTTTGTTAAAGTAATTAATAAAAGTCATTTATTAATAAAAGTTTATATTATGATTTATATATAATAAAAATGTACTTTTATGTATTTTAAGTAAATAAATTTATAAAGTTCACTTAATATCATAAAATATAGTGGTATGTATTATTAATGTAATTATATTATGTGTGATAAAAATATCTTTGTATCATATGTTTATTTGATAAAATAATATTGGTAATAATAATAATAACAATATTTATATTTACTAATGATATTATTAATTATGATAAAATGATAATTGTAATTATGATAACTTTAATATTTACGATACTTTTTAATATTAACTTTAAAATAATATTTTAAATAAAATAATGATTCTATTCAAAATAATAATAATACTACTAAAATGATAATAATAATGATATTTTATGATAACAATGATATTTCTATTAAAATGATAATTTTTGTTAAAATGATAGTTTTAATACTAACAATACTTTTAATAAAAATAATAATGATAAAAATAATAAGAACGATAATTTTATCTAAATCAATATCTTACAATATTTTAATTTCATCATGATACTCATACTCATTGTTTCTCAATCGATTTGTTAATAGCTTTTAGTCGTCTTTTATATCGTGTTCATAATATTGATAATAATAGTAATCAAAATAATTAGGTGTTAATAATATTAGTTTTAATTACAATAATACTAAAAATAATAAATACTATGATAATATTAACGATAATACTAATAACTATTTTAATAATAATAATAATAACAATAACAATTTTTAAATAATTATACATATATTAATAATGATAATATTAATAATAATGATAATAATAATAAAAATAATTATTAGGTAATAATAATAATAACGACGATAATAACAACGATAATAATAATAATAATCATTTTAACAATAATACTAAAATTCAGTTGACTATAACTTCTAATCCGTTCATCGAAACCATTCGATATCTAAATGAAAAGTTCTTAATTTTTCGCTAGCTTTCCAACTACATGCATATCATATACCTTATCCTAGTAGCATACGTATTTAATTCAGGTTTCAACATAACCTAACTAATGACAATATCAATCGTACAAGCATGCACAATCCTATATACTCGAGCACTAGTCAGGGATAAACTATTAATATATAAAAGTTAAGTTATAAGTGCTTACGTATCAATATTGTGATTCAATATTGCAGGAAAGTACGTAGACGTAACGGAGATGATAAACACTAGATTGACCTCGCGAGCATACCCATGAACATTACCCATAACCTCCATAGCTATAACCCATAATTTTCTTAGCTCTATCCCGCTCATAAAACCCGTTTTGAAATAGCTCGCTCATGACCTCGTCGTAGTATTTTATGTATAATACTAATAATAAGATTTTATAACAATAATAATAATAATAATAATAATAATAATAATAATAATAATAATAATAATAATAACAATAATAATAATAATAATAATAATAAATTTAATATAAATAATACGGAGTATGATATATGTGTGTGTGCAGAGGTGAATTCGATAGAGTTTTATAGACCCGTTTAGTAGACCTCATCTCCGCGATTGTGAAGAGACAAAGGCCAAAAGCTCCGCGATCGCGAGCTTCCTGAATCCAGCTCACCCTCAATGATTTCAAGGTTGTCGACAGTTTTAATATATAATATTATATATTTATTTAATTTATATAATTATATATATATTATATTATATTTATGTGCATTGTTAAATTGTAAATTTAATTCCGATGACTCGTACATTAACACTCGACTAAAGTCCCGGTTTCGGTTGAAAATGTCACGTTAAAAATAAATTTTCTCATATATAGTTGAAGTATTTATTTAATAATACAATATTTAGTTTTTTAAAACTAATTATATTTTCAAGTTCATTTTGGAATCGTTTAGATAGTAGAAAAATATTATGTCGTATCATGTTTATGTTGTTGAAACAATATATATATATATATATATATATATATATATATATATATATATATATATATATATATATATATATATATATATATATATAATACAAAGCTTTAATTAAATTTTTTTTAAACTTATGAACAAATTATCTTATAAAACTTTTTAATAATAAAGTTCTTCTTAAACCAAAATATTTTTGTACGTTTGAAACAATATTAAATAAATATGAAAACTTTGTTTTCTAAAACTAAATATATTTAAGAATCATTTCACTAAAAAGATTATAATAGTAGAAGTTGTTATATCGTAAAACGTTTTAGAAAAACAAGATTAAATATACTCTTAATAGGTTTCAAGTCTTTAAATTAACGTTTGTTGGTGAAACGTGATATAAAGTCCAAAGGTTAAATAAACGTATGAAATCATCTTAATGTAAAATGTCGATATCCAACGTCTAAGTTATTTATATTCCACGTTCCAACTTTAAGATGAAAGTTAAAATAGTTATCTTATTAAAATCACGAGGGAAATGTTGTAAAGCATGAATTGAAAATCAAATAGGAATCTCCACTAACTCTTGTCTAGTTCCCGTTAATTGACACTTTGTTCTTATATGTAAATCACTTTACCATCTTTACGAATACTGTTAAAAAAAAAGTTTCCTAAATCAAAGTGGACCTCTCAACAGAGACTCATATTCATAAAATGTATCTGATAAATTAATCATTTGATATTATCTTCTAATTCCATCGATAATCATATTAAAACAAATCCATTCACTTAAAGTATTATACGTTTAATACATTGTTAACGTTCTCAAGTTATAATATATATATACATATACATACATATACATATTCATATTAAATTGTATGATGGTTCGTGAATCGTCGAAATTTGGTCGAGGTTAAATGAATGTATGAACACAGTTTAAAATTATTGAGATTTAACTTAACAAACTTTGCTTATTGTGTCGAAAACATATAAAGATTAAGTTTAAATTTGTTCGGAAATTTTCGGGTTGTCACAGTGACCATGTGAAAATGGTAAGGTATACAATTGTAATAGGGACTGATCACCATTATTATAACCGTGTATCTTGACACTAAGCATGACATGACGAGTACCGAACGGAGGAAACGCGGCATGGTTGGGGTAGAATTGGGACGAATTAGGAATCTTTTATTGGTTCCTAGGATATAGTGGTCACGAGTGATGTGCTTGTTGTCACATCGGGTTATTTGTGAATCGAAAAGTGTTACGGTGGTTTCGCTTAGTTAAGGTGAGTGAGCAAACTCACGAGTTCGGCGCGTGCGTAGTCACTCTAAGTAGTGGGTGCACTATTGAGATTGTCATTGGTTGTAGTTACCCATCGTAACTAGGATGACCGATTAATGTGTGCGTGTGTGTGTGTCAAGGACTTGAATTCCGTAATGGAATGCGACAAGTCTAATGATTGCAGTTTGAGGTTACACTCGGTAGAGTGTGTGGTTAGGGGATCGTGTAAGGATTCCAGTGGTGAGTCACCTTGGAATTGGCGAATCGAGGAGTCTTCAGGTCATTAAACCCATGGGAGTGGGACCCGTATGATGATGATTGTGTAGTGTGTTAGCGTGTTGTGGATTATAGGGTAACATTCCTAACAGAATGCCCCTTATTGATGTGGTTGTGTCGATGTGCGAAAGAGTGTAAGACTTGGTGGTTCCAAGCATCTCTTTAGTGTTAAATGAAAGGTTTCGTGAGGCTATATCGTTTGGCCTAGTGGAAATTACGGGTAACGTGTGATCGCTAGGAACTTTCGATAAGACAATAAACTGTAAGGTTTGTTGGGTAGGTATGACTTTGGGTCATTATTATAGAGAAATGGGTGACATCAGGTGTATGGAATCTAAAAATTGAGTTTCTAAAATTCGGTTGATTGTGGTGGGAGTCTGCATGACACTGCGTCAGGTGCCTCATTATACCTGCTCGTGTAATGTTCAACTCCGGTAGTGGTGTGATCACTTTGTGCTTAGGGTGACCATGAGATGCCCTTGGAAGCAGCAGAGATTACAATAGTGATCGACGGGTGATAGTAATTTGACGGTTGCGAAAGTCGAAGTTTAAGAGCATTGAGATGAATACTTCTTATGAAGTGACGGATGAGCGAATCTTTAGATGGGTAAAGATGACCGATGAGTCAATGATGGACATAATGGTCGGTTAGGCTGAAGGTTATGATGAAGTGTTCATATTGCGGTCGATGCAATTATTGTGTCGGATTGGTCACTCTTCTCCATGAGAGTGAGAAATTGTTGGTAAAGGTTCGTTGAGTGGAAGGTCGGGTGATCTCGACTGAGAAGCACGACTAATTAAGAGGAATGGAATATGCCTAGGTTTAGAGGCGTATTTAGGACTCGGGTGGAGTTTGTTTTGCGAACGATGAAGGGCTATTAGTTGTGATTTTTGGTATGAAGGTGCGATGTCGTCGCGTGTACGACATTTCGAGTGAATATGTATGACGGCTCTGAGAGCCTATGTAAATTTGCGGTAATTTGGAGTATATGACCAAGGATGAGAATAGTATTTTGTGTCGTGGAATGCCAATTCCGCGGGGTGTTATCATCGTGGCGGAGAGAATGTGAAGATGAATCCTAAGTGGGGGAGTTTTTACTACCGCCCGAGGAAGATCTGGTTGCGTATTGTATACTGAAGTATCGGAGTGTACCGTGCTAGGACTCAATAGGGATTCATAGTCCCTAACGAGGAAGAGTGATGGGTTGTTGATGTTGACTCGAGATCGTGCGTTACGATTGTGAGTAACGATTCCTAAATGTTATGTGTAGAATTGTGATGACGGGATCAAATGAAGCGTAAATCTTCTTGTGTAAGGTGGTCGTGCGGTACCAAGTGCGGTATGAGACCAAGTGTGAAGTTTGAGATCACAGAAGTGAGAGAATGAAGTTGTCGTTGCGGGTGCTTTCGGAGTGAAAATCTGGATTGTCGTGAAGCCCGGACAAGATTATAGAATGGGAACGAGTTCGATATCGTGGTGAATAATGCATTTTTCCTGTCGGGAAACGTGATCGTGGAAATTGTCGGTGGATTATTCCACTTTATGAATGCTTATGAGGCGGGGAGTGCCGGTTCCGATTGTCTCACATAGAGACACGCAGTTGTTGTTTATTTACGTGAGTATGTTCCCTAGTGATGTGACTTGTTAGTTGCATTGAAATGTCGAGGCCATCCTTAACGGAAAGTCTAGGTAGGAGGATTCACCCGGCGTTGGTGAATATTTTTGTGGGTCATGTGGCGAATTGCGAAATTCTGTGATGATAATTCGCTATCGACGAGATTCTAGTATACGAATAGTTTCCATGCTAGTAACTGTCTGTCATAACCCGACCTTAACCATAAGGACGAATACAATAACATATGATTTCATCGCGAGGTATTGACCTCTATATGCGACACTTTTCAAAAACTGCATTCGTTTTTACAATACAAACCATAGTTTTTATTACAAATACAAGGTTTAAACAACTTAATAATGATTATCGTTTAGCGATAATCTTAGACTTACAAACTTTACATGTGATAATAACAATACGACCTCCAACATATTTTACATTACAAATCCTCCGATATGCAGTTTTATTTTTGACACAAATATGCATACTCAAGATCTTGCTTAAATTCAACATGTTGCAGCGGAAGCTTTTAGTTATCACCTGAGAATAAACATGCTTAAAACGTCAACATAAAGTTGGTGAGATATAGGTTTAATGCCGGCAGCGTTATAAATATAGACCACAAGATTTCATATATAAACGTTTTAATAAAAATATTCTAAGTTGTTGAGCACTTGATAACCATACTTAACATTTAATCAACGTCGCATATTCCCTTTATTATGAAATCTTACTACACCGTACCAAGTGTAGTTACCGAAACGAAGTACTGTGCAACCGTTGAATACTGGTCGTCCAGTCCGGTTGGGGTTGTCAGGCCCGATAGATCTATCAACAGGATTCGCGTTTACAATACCTCATGTAAATAGTAGTTACCAAGTTACAGGGAAGTATGCCAGTGGTACAACTCAACGTAGAATATATATTTTTAATCACTTGTGTCCATAACGTAAATCATAAAATGCATGTATTCTCATCCCGAAATATTTAGAGTTTAAAAGTGGGACTATATACTCACCTTTTCCTTGAAGGTATTTAACTCGACTTGGTCTCCGATAGATATCACGAACCTAACCATGTATATAATATATCAACATATTTTCTTTTCAAGTAATCGTTACATATATATATATATATATATATATATATATATATATATATATATATATACTTATAATACTTTTAATATTTTTCTTAGTCCGTAGTTAGCAGTCTGTTGTTAATGGTCCACAATTAGTTGCTCAATAAAATAAATAAAGACCCCATCATATTCGTATTGATCAGAATTAATCTCGACCCATGGTACCATGTTGTCAAATGACGTGTTGCGTACATAAAGTACCGTGTTGTCAGATGACGTGTTGCGTACAATCATGAGGTCTTATGATTAATCTTATCGTGTTGTTTACGGGTGGTCCTGGAATATATAAAATCAAATCATAAGTAAATATATATTAAATATTATGTTAATTAGCCAAGATATGATTAATCCGATTTTGTCATAATATGATATATTACAGGTTTTGAAGTGTTTTAAAAATCAAATTAGAAGGATCTATTTAGTTTGCGAACAGGTTTGAAATCATTCAAACTATGTTCTTGTTGTTAAAAATTTTATAACACAAAATAAGATAGCTATATAAATATGAATTGAATAAGATTATGAATAAGGTTACTACCTCAAGTTACTTGGATAAAGCTACTGGAAAAGATAGAAAATAATCTTGATCAAACTTTCTTATGATGATTATAGGTTGTTCATGAAGCTAGTTCTTCATGAGTATTTGCTGAGATTGTGAAGAACACTTAGAGTTCCTAAGAGTGTGTTTTTGGTTAGAGAAAGATGGTTGTAAGAATGAAATGAAAAACCAGGGTGATGGTGATACTTATAGGACAGTCTGGTTGTTGAGGGAACAAGGACAAATTATTGTGTTGAATTTTTGAGTAATAATGTATGCTAGCTTACAAATAAGATTCCCTCTTATCTAGGGCAGATCTAAAGCTGATAAGGATATTGATTTGATGTGTATTTACTAATAGTAAATACTTATGGATGATGAGTATGATACGGTAAAAGAAGCTCAAAATCGGGCTTTTATTTTGGGTCCAACCGGGCCAAAAATAAAATTTTAAGACATTTTTAATAAAGCTCGACCCCAGCCAGGGGCTCTGCCCCTTGGACCCCGCCAGGGGTTGCCACCCCTTGGACCCCGCTTATCGGGGGCGCTGCCCCCGAACCCCCGTCATAATCAAGATAAGTTCAAACAAGTGTGCACTCCACACTTCCCCAAACTTGTTCGATATTTATCAAGATTATTTTGGTTACAAATTAATCGCATTACACTTAAATCATATTGGTGACATAGATCACCAACACATTATATATTGTAAGTATATATGTCAAAGAATGTTACATATAGTTATCGTTTTGATAACTTAAGTTAGTGGTCTCAAAGTATACTTATAACTCATTGTTGTTAGTTCACAATGAAATGTTAAACCATCCTTAAATCATGTTAAATATGTATAGATATGTACATATACATAATCGTATAATTATCGTGTGTTATATAGTTCGTGATATCATCGGTCAAATTGGACGGTCAAACGTTGTGTGAAACTCTTTTCAAAAACATAAGTCTCAACAGTTTGGATTGCTTATCATGTTGGTAAGGTTTATTTTATGTAAATATTAATCTCATAAGTATAAAATGATCGGAAAAAACCGGGTCGTTACACTGTCTTGTGTGGTTGTGTTGTAGGGTTTAGAGGAGGAACCCTGCGTTAAGTGTTGATGTATTATTCAGCACGGGGTGTATTATTGTCGCCCTGGATTAATCCGGAGACCGATGGTGGTGTGCGGATCGATTGATGAGAAAGTTTGTGTCCATAGTGTGATTATTTGGTGATATCAAAATTTCTTCGTTGAAGGATTGACCCAGTGGTGGAGACGGGGAAGGTTCGTTCTTGATTCAGAGAACATTCTTGATTGGCTGGTTTATGAGTCGTTGAAATAGGAAGTTTTGATACGGCATGAATCCTTCTCGATTTGGATTAACGGAAGACTTGGTTCACGGCGTAGTGGATTAAGTAGATCGTGTTGGGTGATATAATTGTGAATGTAGCTTGTTTTGAGTTGTAGCCGAGAGAACTTGAAGGAATATTTGGTGTTTCCGTATTTCCTAAGTGGGCTTTTTGGACGTTGAGCATATGAGATACCGCTGGTTGCGGTAATACACGCTAGTGATTATTAGCGCGTGGTGAGATATTCGGGTTATTGAAAATTATTTTGAACATCGAGCTAGGATGTGTGTCGGAGGACCCTAGAGTGTGGGTCCGGTTGGCTAAGTGATGGAGATCACAGGGACGTGATCCAGTTTAAGTAAGGGAGAGTTGTAAGATCCTGAATATTGTGCATCATAAAATGTTCCTGAAAGTGTCAGTAAATGTGTGCAGCAGAAAGCGCCACTAAAAGTGAACCTAACACTTATGCATTTTCAGAATTTACATCAGAATCAGAATCAGTCAACTTCAGTCCCTGAACTTCAGAATCAGAAAAACAGGCTGATTTCCTTTTCAGTTATAGTGCGTGGCGCCCAAAATGAGCTGACAGGCCCATTCGTTATTTTTAATAAATTAAAGGGGCATTTGGGTCTTTGCACATAAGGGTCGGTTTTGAGCCTTAAAACTGATCCATTGATCAACCTTATCTTCATTTCACACCCACAAACTCTCTCATCTTCAAACCCTAGAGAGAGGAAGAGTTTTTAGAGAGGGAAAGCTCTATTTGGAGAAGAAGGAGGTTGATTCAGGTTAAGGTGCAAGAGGCAAGGTTGTTCATCTCGTTAACGCAACATTTTGGTGGTATTGGTAAGTCTCAACTCCGAATTTCATTTTGTTGAGTTGATATTCAAGTTAGGGTTTGAGCATGTTTAGTTGTGAAACCCGTTTAGATGACGAAGTGGGTTTATTGTGACTAGTTATTTTTGATACTTTGCAAGTTTTGGGTTGGTTGACGTTTTGGCCGTGATTAAGCTTTGATTTTGGGTGTAATCACTTAGTTTAGTGATTATGGAAGTATTGGAACCCATTTGGGTATGTTTGAAAGATTAGTTTTTGAATTAGGTCAAAATCAGGGTTTATGTGTCAAATTGGGTAAGATAAGTGTTTAACACTTGTGATTTGGTTAAATTGGTGTATTAGGGCCATTTTCACTTGTGTTAGTGATTATTGGTTAGTTTGGGCATTTTTGGCACTTATGTCAAAATGGGTGAATTAAATTAGGTAGAATTTGGTAATTACACAAATTTTGGATTAATGGGATGTTTAAGCACTTGTGTTAAGTGTTAAATGACGTTTTTGGAAGTAATCACACATGGTAAGTGATTTTGAGTCAAAGTGATGTTTTTAACATAAGTCAAATGTGGTCAAACGCAATCTGGGTCAATATTGCATGTGTTGTAGTTTTGGTGTAAATGACGTTTGAAATGATTACTACCTATGTAGTAATTTAGTGTTAAGACCTAGTTTGGTCTAATTGGTGTCGAGTATAATTTGGGCCAAATTGTACTTTGTTGAGTGAGTTTGAATTACCACCCGAAATGGTAATTTGTTTGTGTCCATTAGGTGTTAAATGGGTGGATTTTGGCGAGCAAGGTGTGATCCCTCGGCTAAGGGATGTTTGTGTCGGGTTCTCTTTTAGAGAATGGATATTTATGTACATATTGTACCTAAGTGTGATATAGGTGGTTACATGCTCGAATTTGAGGATGGAGATCATGTTGTACATGACTTGTGCGGGCATTCCAAGGTGAGTGGAATAATTATATGTGTATGTATATAATGTATTTATTCACGTAACGTGAGATGTGAAGTGTCAAAGTGCTAAAACACTACGTTTCACGTGACGAGTGAAGTGTCGAGGTTCTAAGAAACCACTCCGAGAATTATGAAGGAGTGAAGCATCGAGGTGTTAAGATGTCACTCTAAGAAATATGACGGCTGAAGTGTAGAGGTGTTAAGACACCACCCGGGGGTGAAGCATCGAGGTGTTAAGATGCCACCCAGGGGTGAAGCATCGAGGTGTTAAGATGCCACCCGGAGGTGAAGTATCTAGGTGTTAAGATGCCACCCGGGGGTTAGTGATACGCAGTGTTAAGCACACCAATGGATGTTGTGAACTCCGATGGCCATTCGAGAGCGCCATTCCCTTGTACGATTGGTTAACCATAGTTATGTGTTGAAGTTTTAGCATATTAAATTGTGAACTATATGCTATTGGCGATGCTAGCTTATTGTGAATTGCGGATATTTAGTTTATGCATTGTGATTGCATGGTTGTTGAATTGCTAGCTTGTATGTGGTATTTTGTGTAAGTGTTTGCAAGTAAGTAGATTATATATGTATATGTATAATTATTGCATTCACTAAGTTTTATGCTTACCCCTCTCGTTGTTTACCTTTTTATAGGTATCGTTGATGCGGAGTTCACCTAGTTGCCAGACTAGGGTTGATAGACGTTGCTTAAGCTTGGAGGATTAGCTTTTATATATTAAACGCGGATTGGGGTTTTGGTAGTCCCCGGGATTATGCTCTTGGTATCGGGTTGGGTTATAGAGTCCGAACTCGTCTATATATATAAATGGGTTGAAATTGCCACTTTCATGTAATTATGGGTCGTTGGAATCCCAAGGGTCGTAATGTACATTTGTCGATTAAAACTCGAATTATTTAATATATCAAAAGTGTTGGATTTGGGCTGGGAGATTTATGAATCTTGGTTTGGGCGAAAATGGTTTGTTATGCTAAAATGGGCTGATCTTGTTCTCCAGTTCAAACGCGCACCACGCGTTGGCCTGCGCGCCGCGCAAATGGCCATTTGCTGGTGGTCTGCCCAGTTGTCAAGTTCTGACTTTGATTCGTGTTGTAATGCGCACCGCGCACCCATATGCGCGCCGGGCATATGGTCAGGCTGAAACTATTGTTGTTTTAAAAAAAAGCGTGTTTTCTCGTGTTACGTTTTGGGGTTGTTACACATCAGTATAAATGTGAGTCTTTAGATGTCCATTTCCTTTGAAAACGACACCGTGGTTTGCTGTTTTCTTTAAGTACCTGATGACTTTCATTACGGCTTTCATATGGTTAACATGTGGTTGGTGCATGAATTGACTCACAACTCCTACTGCATGTGCTATATTTGGACGAGTATGAGCGAGATATATGAGTTTTCCCACTATCCTTTGATATTGCCCTTTATCAGCCAGATCCGCTTCATCTTCCTATATAGCTTTTGATTTGGAACCATAGGCGTATCAGCAGGCTTGCAATCAATCATACCTGTCTCTGCAAGAAAATCAAGAATGTATTTCTTTTGGCAAATAAATATTCCCTGTTGGGATCTTAGTACTTCAATCCCCAAGAAGTATTTGAGTTTGCCTAATTGTTTCATTTCAAATTCTTTGAATAAGTTTAGTTTTAAGTTAGAAATTTCTTCTTTATCATTTCCCATTATTATCATATCGTCGACATAAATGATTAAACATGTAATTAAAGTTCCTTTTTGTTTCAAAAAGAGGGTATGATCCGAGTTACTTTGTTTGAAATCGTATTTTTTCATAAATAAAGTAAACCTCCCAAACCAAGCCCGCGGAGATTGTTTTAGCCCATATAAATATTTTTTAAGTCGACAAACTTCTTATCCTGGTGGAGCTTCCATATACACCTCTTCTTTTAATTCACCATGTAGGAAAGCATTCTTTACATCAAATTGGTGAATCGGCCAATCTTCATTTGCAGTGATAGAAAAAAGAACTCTGATAGCATCAATTTTTGCCACCGGGGAAAACGTCTTGGAATAATCTATCCCAAAGGTCTGAGTGTACCCTTTAGCAACAAGACGGGCTTTATATCTTTCAATGGTGCCATCTGGTTTGCGTTTTATTGTAAACACCCATCGACATCCTACGGGTTTCTTTCCTTGAGAAATAGTGCATTTTTCCCATGTGTCATTTTTCTTAAGTGCTTCTATCTCTTCTTCCATAGCCTTTCTCCATTTGTCAGATTTCATTGCTTGATCAACTGTGGTTAGGATTTCTTCAGAATATAAAGAAGCATTGAACTTTCGTGCTTCACTAGATAGGTTCCCTTGTGCAATATTGGCAATTGGATACCTTGATCGTTGAGTTTCCTTTTCTGGAGAGTACCTCTTTGGTGGTACTCCTCTATTGGCTCTTTGTGGTAAAACATATCTTTCTGTGGTTTGATTCAAATTATTATCAATTTGAGGGTTTGGATTGTTTTATTCTTCTTGAACTGGGTGCTAATCATTTGAGCAGTTTTCGATAGGGTCCGAATCTTGTGTACTTGGTAAATCTTGATTTGGTGGTGAATCGGGAGCAGGATTTGGTGGTGAATCAGGATTTGAGTCAGGACTTGAGGTAGGTGAATCAGGATTTGAGTCAGGACTTGAGGTAGGTGAATCAGGATTTGAGTCAGGACTGGAGGAAGGTGAAACAGGTTTAGGTATCCATTGTATCCAACTAAGAGTGTCATTATCTTCTTTCTCCCCTTCACTCGCGAGTTGGGTATTCTAAAAGTATTCAGTTTCGATAAATTCGCAGTTCATTGTAGTGAAGACATGACGTTTTCGAGGACTATAACACCGATACCCTTTTTGGTTTATGCCATAACCAACCATAACACATTTTTCGGCACATGGATCAAGCTTGGTGCATTCAGTTTTTGGAATGTGAACAAAAACCAAACACCCAGATATTCTTGGTTCAATGCTTAATGAGGTCGGTAAGGTGTGAAATTGGGATAAAGTATCTATAGGAGTTTTTGTGCCCAAGATTTTGGTGGGTAAACGGTTAATAAGATAGGTAGCGGAAGCGAGAGCCTCGGGTCAAAAATTCTTTGGGACATTAGATTCAATTAGTAAAGCCCTTGTCATTTCTAAAAGTAGTCAATTCTATCGTTCGGCTACGCCATTTTTCTCGGGAGTATGAGCACAAGAGGTTTGATGAATAATTCCATTATTTTCGCATAACAGTTTCATTAACACGTTGACAAACTCACCCCCATTATCAGATCTTAAGACTTATATGCTTTTCTTAAACTGAGTTTGTATAATTTTATAAAATTTGGAGAATTTTTCGAACACTTCTGACTTGTAGGTTAAGAAATAAATCCATGTCATCCTGATATGGTCATCAATAAATAGGACAAAATACCGAAGGTTTTTCCCCCATTAACCGGAGCTGGACCCCATACATCGGAATGAATCAAAGCAAAAGGTACATCCTTTCTAGTATTACTAGGTTTAAATGTACTACGGTGGCTCTTGGCCAAAATCCAAGTTTCACAATTAAAAACAACATTTGACAGAAATAAACTAGGAAATAAATCATGTAAATATCCGGCTGACGGGTGACCCAACCTCCTATGCCATAACCAAGCTTCCCTCGTAGGCGTTCCGTGAGCAAGTGACACAGTTTCTTGTTGAGAAACTTCGTCAACATAGAATAACCCTCCTTTTTCAGTGCCACGCCCAATCAACAGTCCCGTCCGGATGTCCTGCAAGATGCTTAAAGTCAGATACATTAGGACTTTACAGTTTAATTCTTTTGTAACATGACTTACCGATAACAGCTTATGAGATAAAGCTGGAATATATAGACAATTAGGTAGTTTAATCGTTGGTGATATATCAATAGTACCACCACTTTTAACTTGAACAACATCACCGTTAGCCGTTTGAATTTTATTTTTCCTATGTTTTGTTTTAAAAATAATATCTTTTTCGTCAAATATCATAGTATTCGTCGCCCCACAATCAAATATCCAAGACTTAGATTTGAAGTTATTAAAGACTATATTTGCTTCGGACCGATCTTTTTGTATTTTAGACAACACGGAGTATTTGTTTTTGTTTTGACATGAAATCATAGGTATGGGCTTACTTCGCACATCATTATTAAATTTAGTTATATTTTTTAGCCCAAATTCTGATTTCAGACAGGTCAGCTTACTTGTAGGTTTAATTGGGTCATGTGTTGGCCTGTTAATGGATCTAGTCCACCCCATACCCTTTATGGGTTTACCAATGTTTGCTAGCCCAAATAGCCCACTTGACTTGATTTTAATTTCCTGGATATTAATACCATTTATACCCGTGACCGGTTTAATACCCTTTGTACCCGTGCCCGTTTGTCTTCCTATGGGTACTGTGCAATTTATCTTCCCTATGTGCTCTACACATGACAAATTCATCTTTCCCATGAGTACTATTTAGTTTATACTTCCTAGGTATGATGACCGATTTACTACCTGGTTTATCATCCCTAATCGGTTTACTATCCCTAGATTCAAGTCTTGATGGTTCATCAACCCTAACCTGGTTATTATCTTTATCCTTCAATTTTTTTATCTCTAAGTTCTATATTAGTAAAAAGAGAAGAGAAGAGTTTGAGTTTCATACCAGAGGTAGCGATTCCACCAAAACCTTGATCGGTGGTGGCGGCGATGGCGGTCTCATCGGCGACCACCGCTGTTGATGCTTTTCCTTTGCTTGGTTTTATCCACCATTCAGGATACCCCTTAATCTCGAAACATTGCTCAAAGGTATGCTTTGTTTTTCCACACCTTGTACAATTTAGCTTTGATTTATCAATTTTTGGTTGATAATTGGTGCGGTTTTGTTGTGATGGTTGATACGGTGGGCGAAACGATGAGCCTTTGCCATCAATTGAAGCTAATCCAGTTGCAATTCCTTGATTGGTCGAAGGTTCATTGTGAAATGTCCCGTTCATATTGATTATAAATGTTCCATATTAATTGATTTCGTCGCGAGGTTTTAACCTCTATATGAGACGTTTTTCAAAGACTGCATTCAATTTTAAAACAAACCATAACCTTTAAAATATTACGACGATTATCAAATAACGATAATCTAAAATATAGCATTTTTCACACGACCATTACATAATGGTTTACAATAATATTACACATCAACATAAGTCTTCGAATGCAGTTTTTAAACAATATTATTCAAGCATGGACTCCAAATCTTGTCCTTAATTTAGTATGCAACAGCGGAAGCTCTTAATAATCACCTGAGAACAAACATGCTTAAAACATCAACAAAATTGTTGGTGAGTTATAGGTTTAACCTACATATTATTAAATCATAATAATAGACCACAAGATTTCATTTTTATAACACATCTCTTATCAGGCATTTCGTAAACTGCATAGAGATAAAAATCATTCATATGTTGAACACCGGGTAATCGACGTTAACTTAATGCATAGAATATCCCAAAAACAGAACCTCTCGTCTGTATAATAATCTCGAAGTACTAAACCATCCATAACCTGAATGGGGGTTGTTAAGCCCAATAGATCTATCTTTAGGATTCGCGTCAATTAAGGGCCATTTTCCTAATTCTTAGGCTACCAGACTTGAAGGGCGATATTCGGTTTAATAATCCAACCATAGAATGTAGTTTTGCGTACTTGTGTCTATTTTGTAAAACATTTATAAAGCTGCATGTATTCTCATCCCAAAATATTAGATTTTAAATGTGGGACTATAACTCACTTTCACAGATTTTTACTTCGTCGGGAAGTAAGACTTAGCCACTGGTCGATTCACGAACCTATAACAAATATGTACATATATATATCAAAGTATGTTCAAAATATATTTACAACATTTTTTAATACGTTTTAATGTTTTAAATATTTTCAGTCAGCTGTCCTCGTTAGTAACCTACAACTAGTTGTCCATAGTAAGATGTACAGAAATAAATTGATATATATTATCTTGACCCAATCCACGACCCAGTGTATCCACGTCTCAGGCTAGATCACAACTCAAAGTATATATATTTTTGGAATCAACCTCAACCCTGTATAGCTAACTCCAACATTACTGCATATAGAGTGTCTATGGTTGTTCCAAATAATATATATAGATGGGTCGATATGATATGTCAAAACATTTGCATACGTGTCTATGGTATCCCAAGATTACATAATATATATAGAATACATGTATAATACAATATAAGTTAGCTAGGATATGATTTGTATAGATTTGGTTACCAATTTTCACGTAGCTACAACAAGTAAAAATATCCAATCTTGTTTTACCCATAACTTCTTCGTTTTAAATATGTTTTGAGTGAATCCAATTGCTATGGTTTCATATTGAACTTAAGTTTATGAATCTGTACAGAAAAAGTATAAGTTTATAGTCGGAAATACAGGTTACAAGTCATTTTTGTAAAGGTGGTCATTTCAGTCGAAAGAACGACGTCTAGATGACCATTTTGGAAAACATACTTCCACTTTGAGTTTAATCATAATTTTTGTGAAGGTATTTTGGATGCCCGAGAGACATGTTAAATTAATGTGGCCACTATGTTATGATCCAAGTCGGGTCATACCCAATAACAAACTTACCAACACCTTAATCGTATTTATTCTTAATGAATGGATCATTAAATGAATACGCAACACTTGGATTTTAGAAAATCGGTTTTCTAAAATATTATTACTTGAGATAAATTATTTGGATAATTTATATGATAAGCATTTAATTATTTGCAAGATTAAATAGTTATGTTGTGATACATTTTATAAAAGGGTTTATAAAATATAAGTAACAATGCATGGTATATTATTTAGCAACAAGTTTATAAAAATTAAAAAGTTGCAAATTTTATAAAACCCCTTCATGGGGGACGGTTTTGGAGAGAACAAGGGGTCTCACCCATGCTCTTTTGCTACTTTTGAGATGACACAATATCACATACACATGCTTAATTAATCTACCCATGCTTTGACTCAAGTAATACAAGACTACATGCATTTTCAAACAAGAAAGATATAAGAAAAACACTCTCCCTTTTTTGAGCTGCATTCTGGCCGAAATTTTGGGTAAGAAAAGAGAGTTCTTAGGCTTGTTTGAAATCTTGTTTTCAAGTGTAAATAAATCCTAACCATAGTATTAGGTGTTGGGTAAAGTTTGGGGTATAATCTCTTGAGGTCTCATCATTTTGAGGCTTGCATTCATCATCATTTCCGGGTTGCTGCTGGCTGAATTTTCTCAGCAAATAGAAGAGGTTTCTAGCTTGGTTTTATAAGAGCTTAAGTGTGTTAATCCTAACATAACTTAAGGGTGGTGTTGGTGCATCAAAAGCTTGGAGTTTTCGCACTTACTAAGCTCCATCTTCATCATCCTTTTAACCTCCTATCTTGGAGAAGGTATAACATCTATACTCCCTTGTGTTTTGTAAGTATATTTCACAACTTGATCCTAATTGGGATTCAACTTTAATTGGTTAAAGATTTACAAGTTTTAAAATGGTAATTTTACGCTTCCACAAAACTTATTTCTTGAATGATTATAAGTATTATGAAACTTGTTAAATCCCAATAATGGTATCTAGAGCCGAAGTTGTTGAAATATGCTTCAATATGGTTATTAAACCCACTATAATTTTGCATTCTATGAACATGCATGAAGTAGAATGTAAAATTTTCGGTTTTGAGTGGTTTGTCATTTTGGCCAAAATCACTTGTGATTCTGTGTTGCCAATCACTTGTGATTCTGTGTTGCCGATCACTTGTGATTCTGTATTGCCGATCACTTGTGATTCTGTGTTGCAGATCACTTGTGATTCTGTGTTTCCAATCACGTGTGATTCTGTATTGCCTATCACTTATGTTGATGATGTTCACAATCTAAGCCTTGACCTTGTGTTTGGTTGCATGCATGGTTGATTGATATTTATTCAATTGGTTTGTAATAATATTTATTCATTTGGCATGTAATAATTCATTTGGTTATGTAATTTATTTTATATTTGTATGTAAAATAGATTAGGTTGTAATTTCATTTTTTAGACAAAATGTATTAGGATATATTTTGTAAAATGATGAAGAATGATGAAGACTTGAAGAACACATGAAGAAGCATTTGGATGCAAGGTTAAGTGGGAGATTTGAAATCTCCTACTTTGTGTAATTACCCCTTACCCGGTGGCATTTTGTTTTCGGCTAAACAAAATGCTTACCAAAAGGCTTGATTGTGAACATGTTATTTTGCATGCTTGGTTGTTTATTGTATGATTGTGGATTGTATGTATGCTACAAGTTAATCACACAAGTTAACAACAAACTAAAATGACAATTTAATTGGTTAAATTCAAATGGCAAAAGACGTTAATAAATGGTTATTAAGAACTAGAAACGGATTGCACATATAAAATGGTTTATATCAAGTAATTGGCTAAAATTACTAGACTTGAAAATGGATTTCAAATAAACCATACACTAAATGCATGTTGGTGTATGGCATATATGTTTTCTTAAACTAGAATAAAGAAAACCGAAAATCCCTTTAAAACTA
Organism: Rutidosis leptorrhynchoides; assembly: GCF_046630445.1. NCBI lineage: Eukaryota > Viridiplantae > Streptophyta > Magnoliopsida > Asterales > Asteraceae > Rutidosis > Rutidosis leptorrhynchoides. Next base: position 138,772,638 of record NC_092333.1, read on the forward strand.
AAACAAGGTAAACAAGTTTAAAGCCATCCTTTTGTGGAAACACTTAAAAATATTAGGGAACTCTTAATGGGATAAAGGTCACCTAACTGTTATGAGCAAACTAATATGATTGAGGTGAATTTCGCACACTTGTGGGATAAAGGTCACCTAACCACTAGTATGTTGAATTTACACGTTAGCACAAGTAGGACGACTTGATTTGGGAATCATGAACTTAGGGTCACCGAAGCATGATGAACAAATAGGCGTTGATGGGATAATATGCCATGCAAAAGGATTGCATGATCCCATAACTTAGAAGTTGCAAAAGGATTGCAATTGTCATATAATGACTACCTAGCTGAATCAAATAACGGGATAAAGGTCACCTAACCGAAATTTGATTTACCGTTGGATTCTAATATTTAATAAGTCAATTAATATTTAAAGGGTATTGTTTATTAAATTTAAAACGATACTTAAATGAACTTTGTTAAATTTGTAGATGACCGCCAATAACAACAACATGCAAAACGTACCCATTAACTTGAACAACCTATCGTTAAGGTCTCTCCTCGAGAAAGACAAACTCAACCATACGAACTTTATGGATTGGTTCCGCAATCTTAGGATTGTCCTCAAACTTGAGGATAAGGCGTATGTGTTGGAAGATCCCATTCCCGATCAACCCGACGAGGATGATACGGAAGGCATGGCTTGTTGGGATAAGTATTGTGCCGATTCGGTGCAAGTCGCCTGCCTAATGCTTGGGACTATGATACACGAACTCCAAAAGGATTTCGAGCATCATACTGCATACGACATGATCACGCAATTGAAGGAGATGTTCCTTCAACAAGCACGTGTTGAGCGCTTCGAGACCGTTCGAGCGCTTCATGCATGTCGTATGGACGACTCCCAATCCGTTTCATCTTATCTCCTTAAGATGAAAAGCTTCATTGATCGCTCAAACCGTCTTAATCTCAACATATCTAATGAGCTAGCCACGGATCTTATCCTAAACTCCTTGTCAAAGAGGTTTGACCAATTTGTAATTAATTACAATATGAATGGGATGGATAAGACCATTGGCGAACTTCATGGCATGCTTAGGACGGCAGAAACAAGCATGGGTAAGAGGGCTTCACCCGTGCTAATGATCAATGATGGTGGGTCCAAAGGTAATAACACCTCTAAGCCAAAGGCGGCTAAGAGGAAAGGACCCGCCCATCAAGGCAAGGGAAAGGGGAGGATGGTTACCCCAACCAAAAACAAGAACAAGAAGCAAAAGGTTGCCGGACAAGCAAACCCCAAGGAAGACCCGTGAATCGGTTGCGGTGAAATGGGTCTCTGGAAACGCAACTGCCCGGTCTACCTTAAGGAGTTGAAGGAGAAGAGGGATGCGGGGCAAACTTTAGGTAATATATATATATGGTATATATAGAGCTTAGTATTACTTCTTCTAATACATGGGTATTAGACACTGGATGTGGAACTCACATTTGCAATTCTTTGCAGGGGTTCAAAAGAAGTAGCAAGCAAGCGGGAACATCAAGTCTCTTTATGGGTAATGGAGCCAAAGTGCAGGTGGAGGCTCAAGGAGACTTTGTATTAAAGCTTCCAAGTGGTTTGGAACTTATTTTGAACAATGTTTTGTATGCACCGGATTTATGTCGAAACATTATTTCAGTTTCCCGTTTAAAACAATGTGGTTTTTATCTTAATTTTGTTAATGATGATATCCACGTTTAATTAGATAATGTATTCTATTTTAAGGCTTCGCCTTCAAATGGAATTTATGAATTGGTTCATAATGATACATCATCTAGTAGCTCAATATACCATACTAGCACCAAGAAACTCAAAAGGGATTTGAGTGATTCCTACTTATGGCATTGTCGCCTTGGTTACATAAACAAGAATCGAATGCGTACACTTCAAAAGAATGGACTTTTGAAATCAAATGAGATGGACTCGTTTGATGTATGTGAATCTTGTTTACAAGGCAAAATGACTAAATCACCTTTCAAAGGGACCTATGAAAGGGCTAAAGATTTATTGGGATTAATACATTCGGATGTATGTAGACCCTTTAAACCCATGACTAGGAATGGTGAAAGATACTTTGTTACTTTCATTGATGACTTTAGTCGTTTCGGATATGTCTACTTATTAAGACACAAGGACGAAACCTTTGAAGCATTCAAAGAATATCAAAACGAAGTACAAAATCAACCCAACAAGACAATAAAGGTACTTCGTACCGATAGAGGAGGTGAATACCTAAGTGATGCTTTCCAAGATCATCTTAGAAGTTGTGGGATTATCTCGCAACTTACTCCACCCGGGACACCACAGCTTAATGGTGTATCCGAAAGGAGGAACCGAACCCTAATGGATATGGTTCAATCTATGATGGCTAGAAGCTCGTTACCTCTATCATTCTGGGGTTATTGTCTATGCTCCGCGGCTCGTATTTTAAATATGGCCCCAACCAAAAAAGTGGAACGAACTCCTCATGAGATGTGGTTTGGAAAACCTCCATCTCTATCATACTTAAAGGTATGGGGATGTGAAGCTTATCCTAAGCGTTACGTCCCTAATAAGTTGAATGCTCGATCCACGAAGTGTATCTTCATAGGATATCCCAAGGATGATATGGGATACTATTTCTATGATCCAACCGAGCAAAATGTATTTATTGCTCGAAAGGCTGAATTCCTTGAAACTAAGTTCCTAATGGAAGGAAATAGTGAAAGGAAGATAGATCTTGAAGAGGTTCAAGATCAAGTAGATGATACACAATTGGTTGACACTAGCACTCAACATGAAAATGTTGGGAATGATCAAATGGATGATCAAAATACACAAGACGTACGCAAATCTGGTAGGATTAGTAATCCTCCTGAGAGATATGGGTTTCTCATGGATGGTTGCTACTTGGTTGATTTGGATGGACCAACAAACTACCAAGATGCTTTATCAAGGATTGATAAGGATAAATGGCAGGAAGCCATGAACGCTGAGATGCAATCCATGTATGACAACCAAGTTTGGGAACTGGTTGTACAACCTACTGGCTCAAAGCTAGTTGATTGTAAATGGCTTTTCAAAATGAAAACCGACATACATGGAAACTTAAATACATATAAAGCTAGACTTGTAGCAAAAGGTTTCACTCAAACTCAAGGGGTTGACTATGATGAAACTTTTTCACCAGTGGCAATGCTAGAGTCTATTAGGATATTATTTGCCATTGCTGCTCATTATGATTATGAAATATGGCAAATGGATGTCAAGACCGCTTTCCTAAATGGATATCTTGAGGAAGATGTCTATATGGTTCAGCCTGAGGGTTTTGTTGATCCGAAATATCCTAAAAAGGTATGCAAGTTAAAGAAGTCAATCTACGGATTGAAACAAACATCTAGAATGTAGAATCATCGTTTTAATGAGGAGGCCAAGAAATTTGGCTTCATTAAAAATGGTGATGAAGCTTGTGTATATAAGAAAGCTAGTGGGAGCACTATCATGTTCCTTGTACTATATGTGGATGATATATTGTTATTTGGAAATGATATTCGGCAATGCAAGGTGTTAAGACTTGGTTAAGTAAATGCTTCTCCATTAAGGATCTTGGAGAAGCACAATACGTTTTGGGGATTGGGATCTACAGGGATAGATCCAAGAAACTGATAGGTTTGAATCAAAGTGCATACATTGAAAAGATCTTGAAAAGGTTCAAGATGGAGAACTCTAAGAAAGGTTTGGTACCTATTCAAAGAGGAACGCTCCTTTGTTCATCTCAGTGCCCCACCACGAAAGATGAACAGGAGAGAATAAAGAAAGTCCCATATGCGTCTGCCATTGGGTCAATCATGTATGCAATGATATGCACGAGACCGGATGTGTCATGCGCTCTAAGCCTGACAAGTAGATACCAGAATAACCCAGGCAACAATCATTGGATTGCTGTTAAAAGTATATTGAAATACCTTAGGAGGACTAAGGATATGTTTCTAATATATGGGTTTGGTGAGGAGGAACTCGCTGTAAAAGGTTACGTGGACGCGAGTTTCCAAACTGATCGAGATGATTCTCGGTCACAGTCCGGTTATGTCTTCACGTTAAATGGAGGTGCGGTCTCTTGGAAGAGTTCAAAACAGGATGTTGTTGCATTATCCACTACAGAGTCGGAGTACATTGCCGCCTCATTGGCAGCTCAGGAAGCTGCATGGATGAAGAAATTCATCGACGACTTAGGAGTAGTCCCTTCCATTCAGGACCCTCTTGAGATCTTTTGTGACAACGAGGGTGCGATTGCTCAAATCAAGGAACCTCGTGCTCACCAAAAGACCCGTCACATTGAGCGGAGATTCAACTACATAAGGGATGAAGTTGAAAAGGGAAAGATATGTATTCGCAAAGTTCACACAGATCTTAATATAGCGGATCCTCTCACGAAGCTCTTACATGGATCAAAACATGCAGGACATGTTTGTGCATTAGGGCTTCGATATTCTAGTGATTGGTCATGATCTGTTTTAAGTATTGTAATGGAACGAAATTGTTCAAACTCATTAATATAAATATGGTATAAATTTATTTTGAGTTATGTTCCTATTTTGCATATTTTATCCATGAATAAGTAATTATTCTAAATTCCGTAGTCGATCACATTTGTGGGAACAAGTGTGAGGTTTAGACTATTATGAACTTGGATTGGTATACATTCACGGGATGAATGTGGGGCAAGGTTGCAACCAAGGTTCATAGATATTTGTGGGACACAAATATTGGAAGACCCGCCCTCAAGACCTACTAAATGGAGCCTTTGTGGTTGATCACATGTAATCTTGAGTAAAGGTGAATATCATTGTATCCTCTAACCTGAGATACATATTCGGTTCAGATATTTACCAAGTATTGTACCTTGATTCTTTCCTTCGCTATTCTGAAATATGGTAGTTCATAAGGAAGAGCTCAGGTATAATGCAAGGTATATATTTAGGACGTATGTAGTCAAGATGGAATTTGTCCCTCTTATTCGTTGAGAGTCAGATGTCTAAGACCTGATAAAGTTAAATCTAGAAGAGAGTGATCACTCTGTATCTCTTGGATATAACATGACATCTAGGATAAAAGGAATTATTGAAAGATTCACCTATTCATATTCGAGATGGGAACTCGAAAGGGATGATGTTATTGAATGGCACAAAGTCATAACATATTGGGGGTGATGGACGGTCGTTAGGTGGTATCCATCACTTGCATTAATTTCTTATTTTTCTCGTGCAAGTGGGAGATTGAAGGTATTTCGTATGCCCGAGAGACATGTTAAATTAATGTGGCCACTATGTTATGATCCAAGTCGGGTCATACCCAATAACAAGCTTACCAACACCTTAATCGTATTTATTCTTAATGAATGGATCATTAAATGAATACGCAACACTTGGATTTTAGAAAATCGGTTTTCTAAAATATTATTACTTGAGATAAATTATTTGGATAATTTATATGATAAGCATTTAATTATTTGCAAGATTAAATAGTTATGTTGTGATACATTTTATAAGAGGGTTTATAAAATATAAGTAACAATGCATGGTATATTATTTAGCAACAAGTTTATAAAAATTAAAAAGTTGCAAATTTTATAAAACCCCTTCATGGGGGACGGTTTTGGAGAGACCAAGGGGTCTCACCCATGCTCTTTTGCTACTTTTGAGATGACACAATATCACATACACATGCTTAATTAATCTACCCATGCTTTGACTCAAGTAATACAAGACTACATGCATTTTCAAACAAGAAAGATATAAGAAAAACACTCTCCCTTTTTTGAGCTGCATTCTGGCCGAAATTTTGGGTAAGAAAAGAGAGTTCTTAGGCTTGTTTGAAAGCTTGTTTTCAAGTGTAAATAAATCCTAACCATAGTATTAGGTGTTGGGTAAAGTTTGGGGTATAATCTCTTGAGGTCTCATCATTTTGAGGCTTGCATTCATCATCATTTTCGGGTTGCTGCTGGCTGAATTTTCTCAGCAAATAGAAGAGGTTTCTAGCTTGTTTTTATAAGAGCTTAAGTGTGTTAATCCTAACATAACTTAAGGGTGGTGTTGGTGCATCAAAAGCTTGGAGTTTTCGCACTTACTAAGCTCCATCTTCATCATCCTTTTAACCTCCTATCTTGGAGAAGGTATAACATCTATACTCCCTTGTGTTTTGTAAGTATATTTCACAACTTGATCCTAATTAGGATTCAACTTTAATTGGTTAAAGATTTACAAGTTTTAAAATGGTAATTTTACGCTTCCGCAAAACTTATTTCTTGAATGATTATAAGTATTATGAAACTTGTTAAATCCCAACATTTTGGACATAGTTTCATGTTCATAAGAAAAATCATTTTCCCAGAAGAACAACTTTTAAATCAAAGTTTATCATAGTTTTTAATTAACTAACCCAAAACAGCCCGCGATGTTACTACGACGGCGTATATCCAGTTTTACGGTGTTTTTCGTGTTTTCAGGTTTTAAATCATTAAGTTAGCATATCATATAGATATAAAACATGTGTTTAGTTGATTTTAAAAGTCAAGTTAGAAGAATTAACTTTTGTTTGCGAACAAGTTTAGAATTAACTAAACTATGTTCTAGTGATTACAAGTTTAAACCTTCGAATAAGGTAGTTTTATATATATGAATCGAATGATGTTATAAACATCATTACTACCTCAGGTTTTGTGGATAAACCTACTGGAAATGAGAAAAATATATCTAGCTTCAAAGGATCTTTGGATGGCTTGAAAGTTCTTGAAGCAGAATCATGACACGAAAACAAGTTCAAGTAAGATTTCCACTCGAAATAAGATTGTTATAGTTATAGAAATTGAATCAAAGTTTGAATATGAGTATTACCTTGTATTAGAAAGATATCTTACTGTAAATAAGAAAGATCTCTTGAGGTTGAATGATCACTTTACAAGATTGGAAGTAAGATAGCAAACTTGGAAGTATTCTTGATTTTATGAAACTAGAACTTATAGAATTTATGAAGAACTCTTAGAACTAGAAGATAGAACTTGAGAGAGATCAATTTGATGAAGAAAATTGATGAATGAAAGTGTTTTTAGGTGTTTTTGGTCGTTGGTATATGGATTAGATATATAAAGGATGTGTAATTTTGTTTATATGTAAATAAGTCATGAATGATTACTAATATTTTTGTAATTTTATGAGATATTTCATGCTAGTTGCCAAATGATGGTTCCCACATGTGTTAGGTGACTCACATGGTCTGCTAAGAGCTGATCATTGGAGTGTATATACCAATAGTACATACATCTAAAAGCTGTGTATTGTACGAGTACGAATACGGGTACATAAGAGTAGAATTGTTGATGAAACTGAACGAGGATGTAATTGTAAGCATTTTTGTTAACTAGAAGTATTTTGATAAGTGTTTTGAAGTCTTTCAAAAGTGTATAAATACATATTAAAACACTACATGTATATACATTTTAACTGAGTCGTTAAGTCATCGTTAGTCGTTACATGTAAATGTTGTTTTGAAGCCTTTAGGTTAACGATCCTGTTAAGTGTTGTTAACCCATTGTTTATTATATCAAATGAGATGTTAAATTATTGCATTATCATTATATTATGATATATTAATATATCTTAATATGATATATATACAATTAAATGTCGTTACAACGATAATCGTTACATATATGTCTCGTTTCAAAATCGTTAAGTTAGTAGTCTTGTTTTTACATATGTAGTTCATTGTTAATATACTTAATGATATGTTTACTTAATGATATGTTTACTTATCATAATACCATTTTAACTATATATATATATATCCATATATATGACATCATATAGTTTTTACAAGTTTTAACGTTCGTGAATCACTGGTCAACTTGGGTGATCAATTGTCTATATAAAACCTATTTCAATTAATCAAGTCTTAACAAGTTTGATTGCTTAACATGTTGGAAACACTTAATCATATAAATATCAATTTCATTTAATATATATAAACATGGAAAAGTTCAGGTCACTACAGTACCTACCCGTTAAATAAATTTCGTCCCGAAATTTTAAGCAGTTGGTGGTGTTAACGTATCTTCTGGAAATAAGTACGGGTATTTCTTCTTCATCTGATCTTCTCGTTCCCAGGTGAACTCGGGTCCTCTACGAGCATTCCATCGAACCTTAACAATTGGTATCTTGTTTTGCTTGAGCCTTTTAACCTCACGATCCATTATCGCGACGGGTTCTTCAATGAATTGTAGTTTTTCATTGATTTTAATTTCGTCTAAAGGAATAGTGAGATCTTCTTTAGCTAAGCACTTCTTCAGATTCGAGACATGAAAGGTATTATGTACATTGGCGAGTTGTTGAGGTAATTCAAGTCGGTAGGCTACTGGTCCGACACGATCTAAAATCTTGAATGGTCCAATGTATCTTGGATTTAGTTTCCCCCGTTTACCAAATCGAACAACGCCTTTCCAAGGCGAAACCTTAAGCATGACCATCTCCCCAATTTCAAATTCTATATCTTTCCTTTTAAGGTCCGCGTAGCTCTTTTGTCGACTCTGAGCCGTTTTCAACCGTTGTTGAATTTGGATGATTTTCTCTGTAGTTTCTTGGATTATCTCTGGACCCGTAATCTGTCTATCCCCCAATTCATTCCAACAAATTGGAGATCTGCACTTTCTAAATAAAGTGCTTCAAATGGTGCCATTTCGATACTCGAGTGGTAACTATTGTTGTAGGAAAATTCTGCTAATGGTAGATATCGATCCCAACCATTTCCAAAATCAATAACACATGCTCATAGCATGTCTTCAAGAGTCTGTATCGTCCTTTCGCTTTGCCCATCAGTTTGTGGATGATAGGCAGTACTCATGTCTAGACGAGTTCCCAATGCTTGTTGTAATGTCTGCCAAAACCTTGAAACAAATCTGTCATCCCTATCAGAGATAATAGAGATTGGTATTCCATGCCTGGAGACGACTTCCTTCAAATACAGTCGTGCTAACTTCTCCATCTTGTCATCTTCTCTTATTGGCAGGAAGTGTGCTGATTTGGTGAGACGATAAACTATTACCCAAATAGTATCAAAACCACTTGCAGTCCTTGGCAATTTAGTGATGAAATCCATGGTAATGTTTTCCCATTTCCATTTCGGGATTTCGGGTTGTTGAAGTAGACCTGATGGTTTCTGATGCTCAGCTTTGACCTTAGAACACGTCAAACATTCCCCTACGTATTTAGAAACATCGGCTTTCATATCTGGCCACCAAAAATGTTTCTTGAGATCTTTGTATATATTCCCCGTTCCAGGATGTATTGAGTATCTGGTTTTATGAGCTTCTCTAAGTACCATTTCTCTCATATCTCCAAATTTTGGTACCCAAATTTTTTCAGCCCTATACCGGGTTCCGTCTTCCCGAATATTAAGATGCTTCTCCGATCCTTTGGGTATTTCATCCTTTAAATTTTCCTCTTTTAAAACTCCTTGTTGCGCCTCCTTTATTTGAGTAGTAAGGTTATTGTAAATCATTATATTCATAGCTTTTACTCGAATGGGTTCTCTGTCCTTTCTACTCAAAGCGTCGGCTACCACATTCGCCTTCCCCGGGTGGTAACGAATCTCAAAGTCTTAATCATTCAACAATTCAATCCACCTGCGCTGCCTCATGCTCAGTTGTTTCTGATTAAATATATGTTGAAGACTTTTGTGGTCGGTATATATAATACTTTTGACCCCATATAAGTAGTGCCTCCAAGTCTTTAATGCAAAAACAACAACGCCTAATTCCAAATCGTGTGTCGTATAATTTTGCTCGTGAATCTTCAATTGTCTAGACGCATAGGCAATTACCTTCGTTCGTTGCATTAATACACAACCGAGGCCTTTCTTTGAGGCGTCATAATATATCACAAAATCATCATTCCCTTCAGGCAATGATAATATAGGTGTCGTAGTTAACTTTTTCTTCAACAATTGAAACGCTTTTTCTTGTTCATCCTTCCATTCAAATTTCTTCCCTTTATGCATTAATGCAGTCAAGGGTTTTGCTGTTTTGGAAAAATCTTGGATGAATCTTCTGTAGTAACCAGCCAGTCCTAAAAATTGGCGTATATGTTTCGGAGTTTTAGGGGTTTCCCACTTTTCAACGGTCTCAATCTTTGCCGGATCTACCTGAATACCTTCTTTGTTCACTATGTGACCGATGAATTGAACTTCTTCCAACCAAAATGAAAACTTTGAAAACTTAGCGTACAGTTCTTCTTTCCTCAACAACTCTAGCACTTTTCTCAAATGTTCTTCATGCTCTTGATCATTCTTTGAGTAGATAAGTATGTCATCAATGAAAACAATGATATACTTGTCGAGATATGGCCCACACACACTGTTCATGAGGTCCATGAACACAGCTGGTGCGTTAGTCAATCCAAACGGCAAAACCATAAACTCGTAATGACCGTAACGCGTTCTGAAAGCAGTCTTCGGAATATCGTCCTCCTTCACCCGCATTTGATGATACCCAGAACGTAAATCAATCTTCGAATAAACTGACGAGCCTTGTAATTGATCAAATAAGTCGTCGATTCTCGGTAGTGGGTAACGGTTCTTGATGGTAAGTTTGTTCAACTCTCGGTAGTCGATACACAACCTGAATGTACCATCCTTATTTTTGACAAACAAAACAGGAGCTCCCCATGGTGATGTACTTGGTCGTATAAAACCACGCTCTAGAAGTTCTTATAATTGGCTTTGAAGTTCCTTCATTTCGCTGGGTGCGAGTCTGTATGGAGCACGAGCTATTGGTGCAGATCCCAGTACAAGATCTATTTGAAATTCAACGGATCGGTGTGGAGGTAATCCCGGTAATTCTTTTGGAAATACATCGGAATATTCTTTTGCGACGGGAACATCATTGATGCTCTTTTCTTCAGTTTGTACTTTCTCGACGTGCGTTAGAACAGCATAGCAACCCTTTCTTATTAGCTTTTGTGCCTTCAAATTACTAATAAGATTTAGCTTCGCGTTGTTCTTTTCTCCGTACACCATTAAGGGTTTTCCTTCTTCTCGTACAATGCGAATTGCATTTTTGTAACATACGATCTCTGCTTTCACCTCTTTCAACCAGTCCATGCCGATTATCATATCAAAACTCCCTAACTCTACTGGTATCAAATCAATCTTAAATGTTTCGCTAACCAGTTTAATTTCTCGATTCCGACATATATTATCTGCTGCAATTAATTTACCGTTTGCTAATTCTAGTATAAACTTATTATCCAAAGGCGTCAATGGACAACTTAATTTAACGCAGAAATCCTTACTCATATAGCTTCTATCTACACCCGAATCAAATAAAATATAAGCAGATGTATTGTCAATACTCGTAATAAGCTCCGGGTCTTCCTGCGCTTCAACCGCATTAATATTGAAGACTTTTCCTCGGCCTTGCCCATTATTATCCCCCTGATTTGGACACATATTTTTGTAATGGCCCTTCTTCCTGCATCCGACACAGGTAATGTCTGCATAACTTGTTCTGGCATTATTTGTTCCCTTAGCCATTGATCCGTAGATTTCGCACTTTATCGCACCATAGCCCTTTCTATTACACTTTGTACACACTACTGTACAGATCCCAGTTGGATGGTATCCTTCACATCTCTGGCAGAATTTCTGCCTCTTGTTGTTATTGTTGGGATTGTTGTTGTTGCGGTTGTTATTATTGTTGAAACGGTTGTTGTAGTTGTTGCTGGGGTAGTTGTTGTTGTTGCGTTTGTTGTTACGAAAATTGGTGCGATTATAGTTATGATTGTTGGGTTGATTATTGAAATTGTGACCCTTGTCACTGGTTTCTTCCAATTTTCTCTTGACTTGTTTCGTATTGGCTTCTTCGGCCGCCTGTTCTTTAATCCTTTCCTCAATTTGATTTATAAGTTTATGAGCCATTCGACTTGCCTTTTGTATGGAGGCGGGCTCGTGTGAACTTATATCCTCTTGGATCCTTTCCGGTAACCCTTTTACAAATGCGTCGATTTTCTCTTCTTCATCTTCGAATGCTCCCGGACACAATAGGCACAACTCTGTGAATCGTCGTTCGTACGTGGTAATATCAAACCCTTGTGTTTGTAACCCTCTAAGTTCTACCTTGAGCTTATTGACCTCATTTCTGGGACGGTACTGCTCGTTCATTAAGTGTTTGAATGCTGACCACGGTAGTGCGTAAGCAGCATCTTGTCCCACTTGTTCGAGATAGGTATTCCACCATGTTAATGCAGTACCTGTGAAGGTATGCGTGGCGTACTTTACCTTATCTTCCTCAGCACATTTGCTTATAGCAAACACAGATTCGACCTTTTCAGTCCATCGTTTCAGTCCGACTGGTCCTTCATTTCCATCGAATTCCAGAGGTTTACAGGCAGTGAAAGCCTTGTATGAGCATCCTACACGGTTTCCTGTGGAGTTAACTCCACTGCTAGACCCTGAGTTATTGTTGTTTTGCATTGCAGCCTGTACTGCGGCTATATTTACTGCAAGAAAATCACGGAAGTCTTCCTCACTCATGTTCAAGTTCTGACGAGTAGTCGGTGCCATAGTTGATTAAAGCTACACTTCGAGTGACATAGTTTATCAATGATTAAGTTTAATTTTTGATAAAGGTACACGTTGAAATGCCCCGTTCTTATTGATTAAAAATGTTCCATATTAATTGATTTCGTTGCGAGGTTTTAACCTCTATATGAGACGTTTTTCAAAGACTGCATTCATTTTTAAAACAAACCATAACCTTTATTTCATAGATAAAGGTTTTAAAAAGCTTTACGTAGATTATCAAATAATGATAATCTAAAATATCCTGTTTACACACGACCATTACATAATGGTTTACAATACAAATATGTTACAACAAAATAAGTTTCTTGAATGCAGTTTTTACACAATATCATACAAGCATGGACTCCAAATCTCGTCCTTATTTAAGTATGCGACAGTGGAAGCTCTTAATAATCACCTGAGAATAAACATGCTTAAAACGTCAACAAAAATGTTGGTGAGTTATAGGTTTAACCTATATATATCAAATCATAATAATAGACCACAAGATTTCATATTCCAATACACATCCCATACATAGAGATAAAAATCATTCATATGGTGAACACCTGGTAACCGACATTAACAAGATGCATATATAAGAATATCCCCATCATTCCGGGACACCCTTCGGATATGATATAAATTTTGAAGTACTAAAGCATCCGGTACTTTGGATGGGGTTTGTTAGGCCCAATAGATCTATCTTTAGGATTCGCGTCAATTAGGGTGTCTGTTCCCTAATTCTTAGATTACCAGACTTAATAAAAAGGGGCATATTCGATTTCGATAATTCAACTATAGAATGTAGTTTCACGTACTTGTGTCTATTTTGTAAATCATTTATAAAACCTGCATGTATTCTCATCCCAAAAATATTAGATTTTAAAAGTGGGACTATAACTCACTTTCACAGATTTTTACTTCGTCGGGAAGTAAGACTTGGCCACTGGTTGATTCACGAACCTATAACAATATATACATATATATCAAAGTATGTTCAAAATATATTTACAACACTTTTAATATATTTTGATGTTTTAAGTTTATTAAGTCAGCTATCCTCGTTAGTAACCTACAACTAGTTGTCCACAGTTAGATGTACAGAAATAAATCGATAAATATTATCTTGAATCAATCCACGACCCAGTGTATACGTATCTCAGTATTGATCACAACTCAAACTATATATATTTTAGAATCAACCTCAACCCTGTATAGCTAACTCCAACATTCACATATAGAGTGTCTATGGTTGTTCCGAAATATATATAGATGTGTCGACATGATAGGTCGAAACATTGTATACGTGTCTATGGTATCTCAAGATTACATAATATACAATACAAGTTGATTAAGTTATGGTTGGAATAGATTTGTTACCAATTTTCACGTAGCTAAAATGAGAAAAATTATCCAATCTTGTTTTACCCATAACTTCTTCATTTTAAATCCATTTTGAGTGAATCAAATTGCTATGGTTTCATATTGAACTATACTTTATGAATCTAAACAGAAAAAGTATAGGTTTATAGTCTGAAAAATAAGTTACAAGTCGTTTTTGTAAAGGTAGTCATTTCAGTCGAAAGAACGACGTCTAGATGACCATTTTAGAAAACATACTTCCACTTTGAGTTTAACCATAATTTTTTGATATAGTTTCATGTTCATAATAAAAATCATTTTTTCAGAATAACAACTTTTAAATCAAAGTTTATCATAGTTTTTAATTAACTAACCCAAAACAGCCCGCGGTGTTACTACGACGGCGTAAATCCGGTTTTACGGTGTTTTTCGTGTTTCCAGGTTTTAAATCATTAAGTTAGCATATCATATAGATATAGAACATGTGTTTAGTTGATTTTAAAAGTCAAGTTAGAAGGATTAACTTTTGTTTGCGAACAAGTTTAGAATTAACTAAACTATGTTCTAGTGATTACAAGTTTAAACCTTCGAATAAGATAGCTTTATATGTATGAATCGAATGATGTTATGAACATCATTACTGCCTTAAGTTCCTTGGATAAACCTACTGGAAAATAGAAAAATGGATCTAGCTTCAACGGATCCTTGGATGCCTCGAAGTTCTTGAAGCAGAATCATGACACGAAAACAAGTTCAAGTAAGATCATCACTTGAAATAAGATTGTTATAGTTATAGAAATTGAACCAAAGTTTGAATATGATTATTACCTTGTATTAGAATGATAACCTACTGTAAGAAACAAAGATTTCTTGAGGTTGGATGATCAGCTTACAAGATTGGAAGTGAGCTAGCAAACTTGAAAGTATTCTTGATTTTATGTAACTAGAACTTATAGAATATATGAAGAACACTTAGAACTTGAAGATAGAACTTGAGAGAGATCAATTAGATGAAGAAAATTGAAGAATGAAAGTGTTTGTAGGTGTTTTTGGTCGTTGGTGTATGGATTAGATATAAAGGATATGTAATTTTGTTTTCATGTAAATAAGTCATGAATGATTACTCATATTTTTGTAATTTTATGAGATATTTCATGCTAGTTGCCAAATGATGGTTCCCACATGTGTTAGGTGACTCACATGGGCTGCTAAGAGCTGATCATTGGAGTGTATATACCAATAGTACATACATCTAAAAGCTGTGTATTGTACGAGTACAAATACGGGTGCATACGAGTAGAATTGTTGATGAAACTGAACGAGGATGTAATTGTAAGCATTTTTGTTAAGTAGAAGTATTTTGATAAGTGTCTTGAAGTCTTTCAAAAGTGTATGAATACTTATTAAAACACTACATGTATATACATTTTAACTGAGTCGTTAAGTCATCGTTAGTCGTTACATGTAAGTGTTGTTTTGAAACCTTTAGGTTAACGATCTTGTTAAATGTTGTTAACCCAATGTTTATAATATCAAATGAGATTTTAAATTATTATATTATCATGATATTATCATGTATGAATATCTCTTAATATGATATATATACATTAAATGTCTTTACAACGATAATCGTTACATATATGTCTCGTTTAAAAATCATTAAGTTAGTAGTCTTATTTTTACATATGTAGTTCATTGTTAATATACTTAATGATATGTTTACTTATCATAGTATCATGTTAACTATATATATATCCATATATATGTCATCATATAGTTTTTACAAGTTTTAACGTTCGTGAATCACCGGTCAACTTGGGTGGTCAATTGTCTATATGAAACATATTTCAATTAATCAAGTCTTAACAAGTTTGATTGCTTAACATGTTGGAAACATTTAATCATGTAAATATCAATCTCAATTAATATATATAAACATGGAAAAGTTCGGGTCACTACAGTACCTACCCGTTAAATAAATTTCGTCCCGAAATTTTAAGCTGTTGAAGGTGTTGACGAATCTTCTGGAAATAGATGCGGGTATTTCTTCTTCATCTGATCTTCACGCTCCCAGGTGAACTCGGGTCCTCTACGAGCATTCCATCGAACCTTAACAATTGGTATCTTGTTTTGCTTAAGTCTTTTAACCTCACGATCCCTTATTTCGACGGGTTCTTCGATGAATTGAAGTTTTTCATTGATTTGGATTTCATCTAACGGAATAGTGAGATCTTCTTTAGCAAAAAATTTATTCAAATTCGAGACGTGGAAAGTGTTATGTACAGCCGCGAGTTGTTGAGGTAACTCAAGTCGGTAAGCTACTGGTCCGACACGATCAATAATCTTGAATGGTCCAATATACCTTGGATTTAATTTCCCTCGTTTACCAAATCGAACAACGCCTTTCCATGGTGCAACTTTAAGCATGACCATCTCTCCAATTTCAAATTCTATATCTTTTCTTTTAATGTCAGCGTAGCTCTTTTGTCGACTTTGGGCGGTTTTCAACCGTTGTTGAATTTGGATGATCTTCTCGGTAGTTTCTTGTATAATCTCCGGACCCGTAATCTGTCTATCCCCCACTTCACTCCAAAAAATTGGAGACCTGCACTTTCTACCATAAAGTGCTTCAAACGGCGCCATCTCAATGCTTGAATGGTAGCTGTTGTTGTAGGAAAATTCTGCTAACGGTAGATGTCGATCCCAACTGTTTCCGAAATCAATAACACAAGCTCGTAACATGTCTTCAAGCGTTTGTATCGTCCTTTCGCTCTGCCCATCAGTTTGTGGATGATAGGCAGTACTCATGTCTATACAAGTTCTCAATGCTTGCTGTAATGTCTGCCAGAATCTTGAAATAAATCTGCCATCCCTATCAGAGATAATAGAGATTGGTATTCCATGTCTGGAGATGACTTCCTTCAAATATAGCCGTGCTAACTTCTCCATCTTGTCATCTTCTCTTATTGGCAGGAAGTGTGCTGATTTGGTGAGACGATCAACTATTACCCAAATAGTATCAAAACAACTTGCAGTCCTTGGCAATTTAGTGATGAAATCCATGGTAATGTTTTCCCATTTCCATTCTGGGATTTCGGGTTGTTGAAGTAGACCTGATGGTTTCTGATGCTCAGCTTTGACCTTAGAACACGTCAAACATTCTCCTACGTATTTAGCAACATCGGCTTTCATACCCGGCCACCAAAAATGTTTCTTGAGATCCTTGTACATCTTTCCCGTTCCAGGATGTATTGAGTATCTGGTTTTATGAGCTTCTCTAAGTACCATTTCTCTCATATCTCCAAATTTTGGTACCCAAATCGTTTCAGCCCTATACCGGGTTCCGTCTTCCCGAATATTAAGATGCTTCTCCGATCCTTTGGGTATTTCATCCTTTAAATTTCCCTTTTTTAAAACTCCTTGTTGCGCCTCCTTTATTTGAGTAGTAAGGTTATTATGAATCATTATATTCATAGATTTTACTCGAATGGGTTCTCTGTCCTTCCTGCTCAAGGCATCGGCTACCACATTTGCCTTCCCCGGGTGGTAACGATCTCAAAGTCGTAATCATTCAATAATTCAATCCACCTACGCTGCCTCATATTCAGTTGTTTCTAATTAAATATGTGTTGAAGACTTTTGTGTTCGGTATATATAATACTTTTGACCCCATATAAGTAGTGCCTCCAAGTCTTTAATGCAAAAACAACCGCGCCTAATTCCAAATCATGCGTCGTATAATTTTGTTCGTGAATCTTCAATTGTCTAGACGCATAAGAAATCACCTTCGTTCGTTGCATTAATACACAACCGAGACCTTGCTTTGATGCGTCACAATAAATCACAAAATCATCATTCCCTTCAGGCAATGACAATATAGGTGCCGTAGTTAGCTTTTTCTTCAATAACTGAAACGCTTTCTCGTGTTCATCATTCCATTCAAATTTCTTCCCTTTATGCGTTAATGTAGTCAAGGGTTTTGCTATTCTGGAAAAGTCTTGGATGAACCTTCTGTAGTAACCAGCTAGTCCTAAAAACTGGCGTATGTGTTTCGGAGTTTTCGGGGTTTCCCACTTTTCAACAGTTTCTATCTTTGCCAGATCTACCTTAATACCTTCTTTGTTCACTATGTGACCGAGGAATTGAACTTCTTCCAACCAAAATGCACACTTTGAAAACTTAGCGTACAATTCTTCTTTCCTCAATACTTCTAACACCTTTCTCAAATGTTCACCGTGTTCTTGGTCATTCTTTGAGTAAATAAGTATGTCATCAATGAAAACAATGACAAACTTGTCAAGGTATGGTCCACACACTCGGTTTATAAGGTCCATGAACACAGCTGGTGCATTAGTTAAACCAAACGGCATGACCATAAACTCGTAATGACTGTAACGTGTTCTGAAAGCAGTCTTTGGAATATCTTCTTTCACCCGCATTTGATGATACCCGGAACGTAAGTCAATCTTTGAATAAACAGACGAGCCTTGTAGTTGATCAAATAAGTCGTCGATTCTCGATAGTGGGTAGCGGTTCTTGATGGTAAGTTTGTTCAACTCTCGGTAGTCGATACACAACCTGAATGTACCATCTTTCTTCTTGACAAACAAAACAGGAGCTCCCCACGGTGATGTGCTTGGTCGAATGAAACCACGCTCTAAAAATTCTTGTAATTGGCTTTGCAGTTCTTTCATCTCGCTGGGTGCGAGTCTGTAAGGAGCACGAGCTATTGGTGCAGCTCCTGGTATAAGATCTATTCGAAATTCAACGGATCGATGTGGGGGTAATCCTGGTAATTCTTTCGGAAATACATCGGAAAATTCTTTTGCAATGGGAACATCATTGATGCTCTTTTCTTCAGTTTGTACTTTCTCGACGTGTGCTAGAACAGCATAGCAACCTTTTCTTATTAGTTTTTGTGCATTCAAATTACTAATAAGATGTAGCTTCGTGTTGCCCTTTTCTCCGTACACCATTAAGGGTTTTCCTTTTTCTCGTATAATGCGAATTGCATTTTTGTAACAAACGATCTCTGCTTTCACTTCTTTCAACCAGTCCATACCGATTATCACATCAAAACTCCCTAACTCTACTGGTATCAAATCAATCTTAAATGTTTCGCTAACCAGTTTAATTTCTCGATTCCGACATATATTATCTGCTGAAATTAATTTACCATTTGCTAATTCGAGTAAAAATTTACTATCCAAAGGCGTCAATGGACAACTTAATTTAGCACAAAAATCTCTACTCATATAGCTTCTATCCGCACCCGAATCAAATAAAACGTAAGCAGATTTATTGTCAATAAGAAACGTACCCGTAACAAGCTCCGGGTCTTCCTGTGCCTCTGCCGCATTAATATTGAAAACTCTTCCGCGGCCTTGTCCATTCGTGTTCTCCTGGTTCGGGCAATTTCTAATAATGTGGCCCGGTTTTCCACATTTATAACAAACTACATTGGCATAACTTGCTCCGACACTACTTGCTCCGCCATTAATCGTTCCGACACCATTTGTTCCTTTCGTTCTATTAACACCTGGTCCGTAGACCTCACACTTCGCCGCACTATGACCATTTCTTTTACACTTGTTGCAAAATTTGGTGCAGAATCCCGAGTGATACTTTTCACACCTTTGGCATAGCTGCTTCTGATTGTTGTTGTTGTTGCGGTTATTATTGTTGTTGGGATGATTGTTATAGTTGCTGTTGTTGTTGTTGTTGTTGTTGTTGTTGTTATTGTTGTTGTTGTTGTTGTTAGGCCGTTTGTTGTAGTTGCGATTGATGTTGCGATTGTTGGGATAATTGTTGCGATTATTGTTGTAATTGCTGTTGTTGTTGTATTGGTGATTCTTATCACCGTTTTCCTAGCACTTTCTTTTGACTTGCTTCACATTGGCCTCTTCAGCAGTCTGTTCTTTAATTCTTTCTTGAATCTGGTTCACTAGTTTGTGAGCCATTCTACATGCCTGTTGTATGGAGGCGGGCTCGTGTGAATTTATATCTTCTTGGATTCTTTCCGGTAATCCTTTCACAAACGTGTCGATCTTCTCTTCCTCATCTTCGAATGCTCCCGGACACAATAGGCACAATTCTGTGAATCGTCTTTCGTACGTGGTAATATCAAATCCTTGGGTTCGTAACCCTCTAAGTTCTGTCTTGAGCTTATTGACCTCGGTTCTGGGACGGTACTTCTCGTTCATCAAGTGCTTGAATGCTGACCACGGTAGTGCGTACGCATCGTCTTGTCCCACTTGCTCTAGATAGGTATTCCACCATGTTAACGCAGAACCTGTGAAGGTATGCGTAGCGTACTTCACTTTGTCCTCTTTAGTACACTTACTTATGGCAAACACCGATTCGACCTTCTCGGTCCACCGTTTCAATCCGATCGGTCCTTCGGTTCCATCAAATTCCAAAGGTTTGCAGGCAGTGAATTCTTTGTAGGTGCATCCTACACGATTTCCTGTACTGCTAGATCCAAGGTTATTGTTGGTATGTAGCGCAGCCTGTACTGCGGCTATGTTTGAAGCTAGAAAAGTACGGAATTCCTCTTCATTCATATTCACGGTGTGTCGAGTAGTCGGTGCCATTTCCTTCAAAAAAGTCAAATGGAACAAGTTAATCATACAGAATACTAAGAGTAGTTAATAGTATTTCGTAGCATAATATGAACTCATTTATAAAAGCTTTTTCTTCATATTAGCGTTTTATAAGTTTAAATTCGGGTAGTACCTACCCGTTAAGTTCATACTTAGTAGCTAATATACAATTCAACTACTACAATTCTATATGAAAAACTGATTATAATAATATTTCGCGTTCAAACTTTTACACAATATTTTACAAACTTACAATACCGCTTATTTTACATATAGCATGAAATATAGCACACAATAAATTTGATACAAGATGGTTGTGAAGATAATTCTAGCTAGTACACAAGTCGTTCAGCAAAGGCAATAAAGACACGTAATTCATACGTCCAGAAACAAGTCATGCATTCTGGTTTTACTAGGATTACTTCTCATCCTTGGTCTTGTGGAACATAACCGTTATGGCCGTTGATAAGACAGTGTGTTGTAATGTCGTCAAAGGGACGAGGGTTACGTAATGTCCAACAGTCCCGTAACAATCTAAAAACCTCATTTCTTACCCCAATTACCGACTCCGTCACTTGTGGAAACGTTTTGTTTAATAGTTGTAGCCCGATGTTCTTGTTCTCACTTTGGTGAGAAGCGAACATTACTAATCCGTAAGCATAACATGCTTCTTTATGTTGCATGTTAGCCGCTTTTTCTAAATCACAAAGTCCAATATTCGGATATATTGAGTCAAAATAATTTCTTAACCCATTGCGTAAAATAGCATTTGGGTTCCCCGCAATATATGCGTCAAAGTAAACACATCGTAACTTATGGATTTCCCAATGTGATATCCCCCATCTTTCGAACGAAAGCCTTTTATAAACCAAGGCATTCTTTGAACGTTCTTCGAATGTCTTACAAACTGATCTTGCCTTAAATAGTTGTGCCGAAGAATTCTGACCGACTCTAGACAAGATTTCATCAATCATGTCTCCGGGTAGGTCTCTTAAAATATTGGGTTGTCTATCCATTTTGTGTTTTTATACTGTAAAATAGACAAGAGTTAGATTCATAAAAAAAAATACTTATTAATACAAGCAATTTTTACATATATCATAAAGCATAAGCACACTATATTACATATATTACACCACACGAATACAACTATCTTATTCCGACTCGCTTGTTTCTTCTTCTTCGGTTTTGGTTCGTTTTGCCAAGTTTCTAGGGATATATGATGTTCCCCTAATACGAGCCGTCGTTTTCCACATTGGTTTAGAAAAACCTGGTGGTTTAGAGGTTCCCGGGTCATTGTTACAACTTAAGGACTTCGGGGGTTGACGATACATATAAAGTTCATCGGGGTTGGAATTAGATTTCTCTATTTTTATGCCCTTTCCCTTATTATTTTCTTTTGCCTTTTTAAATTCAGTTGGGGTAATTTCTATTACATCATAGGAATTCTCGTCGGAATCCGATTCATCGGAGAATTGGTAATCCTCCCAATATTTTGCTTCCTTGGCGGAAACACCATTGACCATAATTAACCTTGGTCGGTTGGTTGAGGATTTTCTTTTACTTAACCGTTTTATTATTTCCCCCACCGGTTCTATTTCTTCATCCGGTTCCGATTCTTCTTCCGGTTCCGATTCTTCTTCCGGTTCCAACTCTTCTTCCGGTTCCTCTTCGGGAACTTGTGAATCAGTCCACGAATCATTCCAATTTACATTTGACTCTTCATTATTATTAGGTGAGTCAATGGGACTTGTTCTAGAGGTAGACATCTATCACATAATATCAAACGCGTTAAGAGATTAATATATCACATAATATTCACATGTTAAAAATATATAGTTTCCAACAAAATTTGTTAAGCAATCATTTTTCAAGTAAACACGGTCGAAGTCCAGACTCACTAATGCATTCTAACAAACACTAATGCAAAATTCTGGTTCTCTAAGACCAACGCTCGGATACCAACTGAAATTTCCCGTTCTTATTGATTAAAAACGTTCCATATTAATTGATTTCGTTGCGAGGTTTTGACCTCTATATGAGACGTTTTTCAAAGACTGCATTCATTTTTAAAACAAACCATAACCTTTATTTCATAGATAAAGGTTTTAAAAAGCTTTATGTAGATTATCAAATAATGATAATCTAAAATATCCTGTTTACACACGACCATTACATAATGGTTTACAATACAAATATGTTACAACAAAATAAGTTTCTTGAATGCAGTTTTTACACAATATCATACAAGCATGGACTCCAAATCTCGTCCTTATTTAAGTATGCGACAGCGAAAGCTCTTAACAATCACCTGAGAATAAACATGCTTAAAACGTCAACAAAAATGTTGGTGAGTTATAGGTTTAACCTATATATATCAAATCATAATAATAGACCACAAGATTTCATATTCCAATACACATCCCATACATAGAGATAAAAATCATTCATATGGTGAACACCTGGTAACCGACATTAACAAGATGCATATATAAGAATATCCCCATCATTCCGGGACACCCTTCGGATATGATATAAATTTTGAAGTACTAAAGCATCCGGTACTTTGGATGGGGTTTATTAGGCCCAATAGATCTATCTTTAGGATTCGCGTCAATTAGGGTGTCTGTTCCCTAATTCTTAGATTACCAGACTTAATAAAAAGGGGCATATTTGATTTCGATAATTCAACCATAGAATGTAGTTTCACGTACTTGTGTCTATTTTGTAAATCATTTATAAAACCTGCATGTATTCTCATCCCAAAAATATTAGATTTTAAAAGTGGGACTATAACTCACTTTCACAGATTTTTACTTCATCGGGAAGTAAGACTTGGCCACTGGTTGATTCACGAACCTATAACAATATATACATATATATCAAAGTATGTTCAAAATATATTTACAACACTTTTAATATATTTTGATGTTTTAAGTTTATTAAGTCAGCTGTCCTCGTTAGTAACCTACAACTAGTTGTCCACAGTTAGATGTACAGAAATAAATCGATAAATATTATCTTGAATCAATCCACGACCCAGTGTATACGTATCTCAGTATTGATCACAACTCAAACTATATATATTTTGGAATCAACCTCAACCCTGTATAGCTAACTCCAACATTCATATATAGAGTGTCTATGGTTGTTCTGAAATATATATAGATGTGTCGACATGATAGGTCGAAACATTGTATACGTGTCTATGGTATCTCAAGATTACATAATATACAATACAAGTTGATTAAGTTATGGTTGGAATAGATTTGTTACCAATTTTCACGTAGCTAAAATGAGAAAAATTATCCAATCTTGTTTTACCCATAACTTCTTCATTTTAAATCCATTTTGAGTGAATCAAATTGCTATGGTTTCATATTGAACTCTATTTTATGAATATAAACAGAAAAAGTATAGGTTTATAGTCGGAAAAATAAGTTACAAGTCGTTTTGTAAAGGTAGTCATTTCAGTCGAAAGAACGATGTCTAGATGACCATTTTAGAAAACATACTTCCACTTTGAGTTTAACCATAATTTTTGGATATAGTTTCATGTTCATAATAAAAATCATTTTTTTTAGAATAACAACTTTTAAATCAAAGTTTATCATAGTTTTTAATTAACTAACCCAAAACAGCCCGCGGTGTTACTACGACGGCGTAAATCCGGTTTTACAGTGTTTTTCGTGTTTCCAGGTTTTAAATCATTAAGTTCGCATATCATATAGATATATAACATGTGTTTAGTTGATTTTAAAAGTCAAGTTAGAAGGATTAACTTTTGTTTGCGAACAAGTTTAGAATTAACTAAACTATGTTCTAGTGATTACAAGTTTAAACCTTCGAATAAGATAGCTTTATATGTATGAATCGAATGATGTTATGAACATCATTACTACCTTAAGTTCCTTAGATAAACCTACTGGAAAAGAGAAAAATGGATCTTGCTTTAACGGATCCTTGGATGGCTCGAAGTTCTTGAAGCAGAATCATGACACGAAAACAAGTTCAAGTAAGATCATCACTTGAAATAAGATTGTTATAGTTATAGAAATTGAACCAAAGTTTGAATATGATTATTACCTTGTATTAGAATGATAACCTACTGTAAGAAACAAAGATTTCTTGAGGTTGGATGATCACCTTACAAGATTGGAAGTGAGCTAGCAAACTTGAAAGTATTCTTGATTTTATGTAACTAGAACTTATAGAATATATGAAGAACACTTAGAACTTGAAGATAGAACTTGAGAGAGATCAATTAGATGAATAAAATTGAAGAATGAAAGTGTTTGTAGGTGTTTTTGGTCGTTGGTGTATGGATTAGATATAAAGGATATGTAATTTTGTTTTCATGTAAATAAGTCATGAATGATTACTCATATTTTTGTAATTTTATGAGATATTTCATGCTAGTTGCCAAATGATGGTTCTCACATGTGTTAGGTGACTCACATGGGCTGCTAAGAGCTGATCATTGGAGTGTATATATGTGATGACCCATAAATTTCGACTAAATTTAAACTTAATCTTTGTATGATTAACATTTCCGACACGATAAGCAAAGTCTGTAAAACTGAATCTCAAAATTTTTGAATTACTTTTATATATTTAAATACCCTTCGGTTGTTTTCGACGATTCGCGAACAATTATATGTAAATAGATACATATATACTATAACATGAAAAGGTAACAATGTATTAATTGTTTGATACCGTACATTAAACTTATTGGTTTAAATATCTATTTGAATGTATATGATAAGTTGAAATATTTATTATTAAAATTTATTTATAAATAACTTCCAATGTGTATTTAAAAACTGATTTATGTATATTAAAAAGATATATACATATATATAATAAACGATAGTAACATTCGTTTATTGATTCAATTGATATTTAGATAAGTTAACTAAAGCGTTTAAGATGAACCAGTTAAACACTAATTTGTTACAGTGTTTTCAAATTGCCACATTACTCAAAATGCTACAGTGTTTTCGAAAATCACTATTTGCTACAGTGAAATTGACTTTGCTACAATGAATTGCTACAATGAATTGCATGATAAAAGTTGTTGCTTATAATTTTTTTTGTTAGAAATTACCTGCTTATCATTCCTTGTGTGGAAAATTACCTGCTTATCATTTGTAGTCTAGACACACCTTATTGCATGGATTGCATGACTAGTGTATAGACAAAATGAATATCTTAGCGTATCTGTTACTGTTACCTTTACTTGACAGTTTCCGAAAGTTTCTCCGTAATTTGCGGAACCTTTGTACTATATAAAGGTATTCTATGTAATTAGAATATCATCCGATATCTGAAAATCATTTCACATCGAAAATTCTTTATCTAACCGTGTAAGATGCATTCTACAAGTAATTCGAGTTCTTCGGATTCCGATATGAATTTCCACCTGAGTTCCGAAAGCAGTGTAACCGGAATGAATCAACCAATCAGTCATCACCAATTCTGGATGAATTGGGGATGGGTTCGTAATCAACTTAATCAATGGAGACAAGAGGAAGGCGATCCTTTCCACCAACCGAATTCACCTCTTGGTGAGGAACCTGAGGCACTTACCGGCGAACCCGTTCGAAACACTATCTTTACCCTAATTTCCAGGATATTTCGCAACGATTATATGATAACTAGAATTTTAAACTTTATTCATCCTCTCGTACCAACCGCCAATCATCCCGGAATAATAAAAGAAGTTAACGAGCTTCGCGCTCGAGTTGTGGCTTTGGAGAATATGATGCACAATTTGCAGGCATCACAGGCAGCACCGGTAGCACCACCAGTACCAGCAGCACAACCAACAACAGTACCAGTACCACCAACAACAACATCCACACCGGAAACCTCAACCTCACAATCTGTTCCACGAGTATCAACCTCATACGCACCGTAGGCACCGAAGAATACTAATAACCATAAACGATGAAGTATTAATTCATAACTTCATTGGAGAAATATCCTGCGACGATTATGTAATCTTTAATATAGAAGAGATTATTCATTTCTAGTTCCAACCGAAAATCAAATGAGTTTAATAACTCATTAAATCTATATTACATCTGAAGGAAATATACATACATATATTTTCATAAAGATTGTAATTGAAAATCCTTTTGTACAAACTGTTAATGATGAGAATATTTTAATGGGTAGGTAATACCCTAGAAATATATAAATTCCACATTAATATGTTACACTATACATTCTTCAATTCTGATTCAGCAATCATTAACTATACTGCTCAAACCTATAGATATACGTATCTGTTCATCGCAGAATAACCATTTTCATTCAATTTCATATTCTAATTTCGATAGATCAGAATCCAAGTCAAGATTAAACGAAAAACATCACTCTTAGATTCCTACATCTTTCAAAACCATGCTTCGAAAACCATGCTTTGAATTCAGAACAGTACTAGAACATCATATGATTACATTTTGCGTTCAAACCCATCGAAATTCTTGGAAACACTTCAACTAATGAACAAACGAGAAGACAAACCAACTACACGATATCTACGAGAAGAAAGATTTGTAATTATAATCATATATCTGGAAAGCTCTCGAAACCTAAGTAAAACTTTAACACGTATCTGTGCTAAATCCTTCGGCATTATCATTACTGAGAATAACCTTGCAATTCCTTTTTAAAAGTATCCAGTATTATCACCCATTCAACTAGTCAACGACGACCTTTCAGACTTATAACTTTGGCATATACGTTTTTGTTACTGGGGAACCTTTTATGTTCCACCATATTAGCAGTAAATGTACCAGCGACTCCGTCACTCTGCTATTTGAATCTCTCCGGAAATCACTATATATACATTGAAACCCTATCATGTACTCATCCACATCTTGTAACAATAGTTGCCGTTCCAACTATCGGGAATTTGCAATCAGTATTTTGAAATCTTGCAGCACGTCTACGCCAACAGTTATATGTGTACATATAACGTCTACCTCCTCGAATTACATACTTCGAATGTGAAGTTTCCAAAAAACACCCCAAACTATGAAACTAGTTCTCTGAAATTGGAACAATGCTGATGAAGCAGCAAAAACTGTAAACGACCTTAACAGTCAAAAGTTTGATGATAAAGAATAATATGGTGGTAAAGCTGAGAAAAAGAGAAGGTTTGAAACTGGAAAACGGATTGAGCAAAGTATGAAGGAGGGTTGTGGATAAATCACAAAGACTAAACCTGCCTTCAAAGAATACAAATGATTCAGTATCTGCTGAAGTCATTAACGAATACCTTGCTCCTGATACTAAACCCCTACGGACAATATTCTTCATCATCCTTCGATATTAGAAATTCTAAGATATTATCATATCTTTCATTATAAATATCTTCGATATTTCTGATGATATCTTCATAACTATTATCATCCGAAATTATTTATCTCTTCACGCTATATGTGTTACATCATAAAAGAAACTATTTTAGTTTCTAATTTCTGAAAATTTTGAAAAATGGATGTTTTTGAAGTAGTGTTGGGAACTGAAGCATGAGTTAGTATAATATAATGACACTTGATCAACGTGATTATATTACAGTAAGTCATGCTGAGTTTCTAATGGAACGTGATAAAGGTTCACAGATCCCACCCTCATAATGAACCATGTTACATAACTCTTTTATTCTATTTAACCTCTAAACATATCAAGAAAATATTTTCTTGATGATTCGGTCTTTTCCGGATATTCTGGTAATTTGACAAATCAAGATCGTGCCATTACGATTACCTTCTTAGAACATTAACTATGTTCATTCTGAAATGTATAGCTACGAATTCTGGACCAGTATCCGCTTGACTTAAGGTCGGGAAGAGAAAACGAAAGCATGAAGCTCCGAAATATAATGGAAAATAAAAGCCAGATAAAAACACATAAATTTACAAACCGTGTATATCAATGCGTATAGCAATAT
Organism: Rutidosis leptorrhynchoides; assembly: GCF_046630445.1. Taxonomy (NCBI): domain Eukaryota; kingdom Viridiplantae; phylum Streptophyta; class Magnoliopsida; order Asterales; family Asteraceae; genus Rutidosis; species Rutidosis leptorrhynchoides. The sequence continues at coordinate 138,801,192 of NC_092333.1, forward strand.
AAAGACACGGGAGAATGATAAATACAACTATCCCTAGAGCATAATAGAAATAAACAGATTCTTCTGGTGGGAGCTGGAAAAGAAGGATGAGTGTGGCAAACGTCAATATTAGGTCAAGAACCAGAACTAGATTAAACATTTTCACAATCTTTTGAATGTATTAATTGGGAAAGAAAGTAGGAGTGGTGAAAATAAATGAAACGGAAGAGGTCAATTTATAGCGAAATATCAGACATAGCAATCGAGGTAGATTACGCATTTAATCAAAGAAAATCCTAATTTCCGCAAATTCTGAAGAATCAAATCTTATTTAGATTATGAAGATTTTCTATTCCTTAAAATCCGGAAATCAATTGTTACTACATCAAGAGATAAGACGCATCTCTATTCTCCATTTCACTTGATTACGATAACTTCTCTCATACGCTTCGAGTAATTGGATTATTTTATCCATATTATTCAAACATAGATAAAACTCTATTATCAACTCATATTCGTCATTAAAACATTTTTATTGTTAGCCATGACGACCTCACTCAAATTTCGGGACGAAATTTCTTTAACGGGTAGGTACTGTGATGACCCAGAAATTTCGACTAAATTTAAACTTAATCTTTGTATGATTAACATTTCCGACACGATAAGCAAAGTCTGTAAAACTGAATCTCAAAATTTTTGAATTACTTTTATATATTTAAATACCCTTCGGTTGTTTTCGACGATTCGCGAACAATTATATGTAAATAGATACATATATACTATAACATGAAAAGGTAACAATGTATTAATTGTTTGATACCGTACATTAAACTTATTGGTTTAAATACCTATTTGAATGTATATGATAAGTTGAAATATTTATTATTAAAATTTATTTATAAATAACTTCCAATGTGTATTTAAAAACTGATTTATGTATATTAAAAAGATATATACATATATATAATAAACGATAGTAACATTCGTTTATTGATTCAATTGATATTTAGATAAGTTAACTAAAGCGTTTAAGATGAACCAGTTAAACACTAATTTGTTACAGTGTTTTCAAATTGCCACATTACTCAAAATGCTACAGTGTTTTCGAAAATCACTATTTGCTACAGTGAAATTGACTTTGCTACAATGAATTGCTACAGTAAAATTTGACTTTGCTACAGTAACTTTGCTACAGTAAAACGCTATTATAAAAATGTATTTTAACAAATAGCGAGACGATGATTTATAGAAGTAAATGACCAAAACACTCGAAAGTTTAAGATACACTTTGAGTGATATAATTAAGGGATAATTTAAGGCTATTGATAAGGCTAAAAAGGAACATATATTTCATAGCGTTATCCCCCAAGAAAGACAGGATTTTAGTTGTAATTGTTCCATATTCAAGTAATATTCGTTTATATTTAATAAGTGCGAAGACAAAAGGCGAAAACGAAGAATTGAAGACGGAAAGGTCCAAAATGCTCAAATGTACAAGATACAATTAAAAAGGTTCAAATTATTGATGAAGAACGTCTAAAAATGACAAGAGTACAAGTTGCGGAACGCAAAGTACACGATATAAAATAGTACGCAAGGACGTCTGAAAATCCAGAACCGGGACCCGAGTCAAGAAGAAACGTCCGACGCAACGGACCAAAAATATCTAGTCTACTATGCACAAGAATAAAATATAATATATAAATAATTATATTAATTATTTATATATTTATATTATGTCGACAAGCTAGGAGCCAAAACAATGTGAGCTGTCCCTGGTCCTCATGCGAGTCGCATGGCCAGAAGGCCATTTCCATGCGAGTCGCATGACTCCAGATTCCAGGCCAGGTACTATAAATTCAGGTGTTTTGCTCGAATGAAAAATAAAACACACATACACAAATATATATTACTCCGTATAATATTTATTATTATTATTATTATTATTATTATTATTATTAAGATTATTATTAATCTTATTAATCTTATTATTAGTATTATTATTTTTGCGATACAAAAATAATAATGTACATAAAATATTACGACGGAGTACTGTCCAAGTAATTTTCAAATCGAGTTTCCGAGCGAGCTAGAGCTAAGGAAAATATGGGTTATTGCTAAGGAGGTTATGGGTAATGTTCGGGGGTATTTTTGTGAATCAAACCTCGTGTTTATTATCTCCGATGCGTCTACATTCTTTCCTACAATATTGTATATCAATATTAAACAGTGAGTTTCATATGATCCCTTTTACTCAATATATTTTTGGGCTGAGAATACATGCGACTGTTTATAAATACTGAAAATACCAGATTTATATGCGTGAGTTTCATATGATCCCTTTTACTCTCTACATTTTTGGGCTGAGAATACATGCAAATGCTTTATTAACTGATTTACAATATTTATATGTGTGAGTTTCATTTGCTCCCTTTTTAAATGCTTTTGCAATTGCAATCTATATTTTTGGGCTGAGAATACATGCACTTTATTTTAAACGCAATGGATACAAGTACATACTAAATTCTGCACCGAGTTTGAACCGAAAATCCCTTAGCTTTGGTAACTAGTAACTACCGGTTATAAGAACTGGTGGGCGCGAGTAGTTATATATGGATCCATAGGGCTTGACATCCCCGTCCGAGCTAGAGCACTAGCCTTTTAACGGACGTATGCTATTTGAGAAGCGTACACGTTGGTTTGCGTGTATTATTAAGATGATTATACAAAGGGTACAAATTATATAAACGTTAAAGTTTAGTTACCAGGGTGCTCAATTTTGTAGAACCAATTGATAAACGTTTCGGATGAAACAACTGAAATCTTGTGGTCCACCTTTTATGTTAAAACATATTGATAAACGTTTTGAATAAAATAACTGAACTTTTGTAATCCATATTGATATACGGATTATGTGTAATATTAAAACTATGAACTCACCAACCTATGTGTTGATATTTGAAGCATGTTTATTCTCAGGTTCCCTAGAAGTCTTCCGCTGTTTGCTTAGATGTTAGACAAGCTATGTGCATGGAGTCTTACATGACATATTTTCAAGGAAATGTTGCATTCACCAAATCATCACCATGTATCTTATTTTGACTGCATTGTCAACGGAAATACTGTTGTAAACTATTATTTATGGTGATTGTCTATATGTAAAAATCATCATATGTCGAAAACCTTTGATTTAAATATTCATTTATGGTGCGCCTTTTCAAAAGAATGCAATGTTTACAAAACGTATCATATAGAGGTCAAATACCTCGCAATGAAATCAATTAATGACGTGTTCGTCCATATGGATTTGGAGCGATCGTCACAGTTGGTATCAGAGCGTTGGTCTTAGCGAACCAGAATTTGCATTAGTGTGTCTAGCCGGTTATTGTTAGGATACATTAGTGAGTCTGGACTTCGACCATGTCTGCATGATAAAAGTTGTTGCTTATAATTTTTTTTGTTAGAAATTACCTGCTTATCATTCCTTGTGTGGAAAATTACCTGCTTATCATTTGTAGTCTAGACACACCTTATTGCATGGATTGCATGACTAGTGTATAGACAAAATGAATATCTTAGCGTATCTGTTACTGTTACCTTTACTTGACAGTTTCCGAAAGTTTCTCCGTAATTTGCGGAACCTTTGTACTATATAAAGGTATTCTATGTAATTAGAATATCATCCGATATCTGAAAATCATTTCACATCGAAAATTCTTTATCTAACCGTGTAAGATGCATTCTACAAGTAATTCGAGTTCTTCGGATTCCGATATGAATTTCCACCTGAGTTTCGAAAGCAGTGTAACCGGAATGAATCAACCAATCAGTCATCACCAATTCTGGATGAATTGGGGATGGGTTCGTAATCAACTTAATCAATGGAGACAAGAGGAAGGCGATCCTTTCCACCAACCGAATTCACCTCTTGGTGAGGAACCTGAGGCACTTACCGGCGAACCCGTTCGAAACACTATCTTTACCCTAATTTCCAGGATATTTCGCAACGATTATATGATAACTAGAATTTTAAACTTTATTCATCCTCTCGTACCAACCGCCAATCATCCCGGAATAATAGAAGAAGTTAACGAGCTTCGCGCTCGAGTTGTGGCTTTGGAGAATATGATGCACAATTTGCAGGCATCACAGGCAGCACCGGTAGCACCACCAGTACCAGCAGCACAACCAACAACAGTACCAGTACCACCAACAACAACATCCACACCGGAAACCTCAACCTCACAATCTGTTCCACGAGTATCAACCTCATACGCACCGTAGGCACCGAAGAATACTAATAACCATAAACGATGAAGTATTAATTCATAACTTCATTGGAGAAATATCCTGCGACGATTATGTAATCTTTAATATAGAAGAGATTATTCATTTCTAGTTCCAACCGAAAATCAAATGAGTTTAATAACTCATTAAATCTATATTACATCTGAAGGAAATATACATACATATATTTTCATAAAGATTGTAATTGAAAATCCTTTTGTACAAACTGTTAATGATGAGAATATTTTAATGGGTAGGTAATACCCTAGAAATATATAAATTCCACATTAATATGTTACACTATACATTCTTCAATTCTGATTCAGCAATCATTAACTATACTGCTCAAACCTATAGATATACGTATCTGTTCATCGCAGAATAACCATTTTCATTCAATTTCATATTCTAATTTCGATAGATCAGAATCCAAGTCAAGATTAAACGAAAAACATCACTCTTAGATTCCTACATCTTTCAAAACCATGCTTCGAAAACCATGCTTTGAATTCAGAACAGTACTAGAACATCATATGATTACATTTTGCGTTCAAACCCATCGAAATTCTTGGAAACACTTCAACTAATGAACAAACGAGAAGACAAACCAACTACACGATATCTACGAGAAGAAAGATTTGTAATTATAATCATATATCTGGAAAGCTCTCGAAACCTAAGTAAAACTTTAACACGTATCTGTGCTAAATCCTTCGGCATTATCATTACTGAGAATAACCTTGCAATTCCTTTTTAAAAGTATCCAGTATTATCACCCATTCAACTAGTCAACGATGACCTTTCAGACTTATAACTTTGGCATATACGTTTTTGTTACTGGGGAACCTTTTATGTTCCACCATATTAGCAGTAAATGTACCAGCGACTCCGTCACTCTGCTATTTGAATCTCTCCGGAAATCACTATATATACATTGAAACCCTATCATGTACTCATCCACATCTTGTAACAATAGTTGCCGTTCCAACTATCGGGAATTTGCAATCAGTATTTTGAAATCTTGCAGCACGTCTATGCCAACAGTTATATGTGTACATATAACGTCTACCTCCTCGAATTACATACTTCGAATGTGAAGTTTCCAAAAAACACCCCAAACTATGAAACTAGTTCTCTGAAATTGGAACAATGCTGATGAAGCAGCAAAAACTGTAAACGACCTTAACAGTCAAAAGTTTGATGATAAAGAATAATATGGTGGTAAAGCTGAGAAAAAGAGAAGGTTTGAAACTGGAAAACGGATTGAGCAAAGTATGAAGGAGGGTTGTGGATAAATCACAAAGACTAAACCTGCCTTCAAAGAATACAAATGATTCAGTATCTGCTGAAGTCATTAACGAATACCTTGCTCCTGATACTAAACCCCTACGGACAATATTCTTCATCATCCTTCGATATTAGAAATTCTAAGATATTATCATATCTTTCATTATAAATATCTTCGATATTTCTGAAGATATCTTCATAACTATTATCATCCGAAATTATTTATCTCTTCACGCTATATGTGTTACATCATAAAAGAAACTATTTTAGTTTCTAATTTCTGAAAATTTTGAAAAATGGATGTTTTTGAAGTAGTGTTGGGAACTGAAGCATGAGTTAGTATAATATAATGACACTTGATCAACGTGATTATATTACAGTAAGTCATGCTGAGTTTCTAATGGAACGTGATAAAGGTTCACAGATCCCACCCTCATAATGAACCATGTTACATAACTCTTTTATTCTATTTAACCTCTAAACATATCAAGAAAATATTTTCTTGATGATTCGGTCTTTTCCGGATATTCTGGTAATTTGACAAATCAAGATCGTGCCATTACGATTACCTTCTTAGAACATTAACTATGTTCATTCTGAAATGTATAGCTACGAATTCTGGACCAGTATCCGCTTGACTTAAGGTCGGGAAGAGAAAACGAAAGCATGAAGCTCCGAAATATAATGGAAAATAAAAGCCAGATAAAAACACATAAATTTACAAACCGTGTATATCAATGCGTATAGCAATATAAAGACACGGGAGAATGATAAATACAACTATCCCTAGAGCATAATAGAAATAAACAGATTCTTCTGGTGGGAGCTGGAAAAGAAGGATGAGTGTGGCAAACGTCAATATTAGGTCAAGAACCAGAACTAGATTAAACATTTTCACAATCTTTTGAATGTATTAATTGGGAAAGAAAGTAGGAGTGGTGAAAATAAATGAAACGGAAGAGGTCAATTTATAGCGAAATATCAGACATAGCAATCGAGGTAGATTACGCATTTAATCAAAGAAAATCCTAATTTCCGCAAATTCTGAAGAATCAAATCTTATTTAGATTATGAAGATTTTCTATTCCTTAAAATCCGGAAATCAATTGTTACTACATCAAGAGATAAGACGCATCTCTATTCTCCATTTCACTTGATTACGATAACTTCTCTCATACGCTTCGAGTAATTGGATTATTTTATCCATATTATTCAAACATAGATAAAACTCTATTATCAACTCATATTCATCATTAAAACATTTTTATTGTTAGCCATGACGACCTCACTCAAATTTCGGGACGAAATTTCTTTAACGGGTAGGTACTGTGATGACCCAGAAATTTCGACTAAATTTAAACTTAATCTTTGTATGATTAACATTTCCGACACGATAAGCAAAGTCTGTAAAACTGAATCTCAAAATTTTTGAATTACTTTTATATATTTAAATACCCTTCGGTTGTTTTCGACGATTCGCGAACAATTATATGTAAATAGATACATATATACTATAACATGAAAAGGTAACAATGTATTAATTGTTTGATACCGTACATTAAACTTATTGGTTTAAATACCTATTTGAATGTATATGATAAGTTGAAATATTTATTATTAAAATTTATTTATAAATAACTTCCAATGTGTATTTAAAAACTGATTTATGTATATTAAAAAGATATATACATATATATAATAAACGATAGTAACATTCGTTTATTGATTCAATTGATATTTAGATAAGTTAACTAAAGCGTTTAAGATGAACCAGTTAAACACTAATTTGTTACAGTGTTTTCAAATTGCCACATTACTCAAAATGCTACAGTGTTTTCGAAAATCACTATTTGCTACAGTGAAATTGACTTTGCTACAATGAATTGCTACAGTAAAATTTGACTTTGCTACAGTAACTTTGCTACAGTAAAATGCTATTATAAAATGTATTTTAACAAATAGCGAGACGATGATTTATAGAAGTAAATGACCAAAACACTCGAAAGTTTAAGATACACTTTGAGTGATATAATTAAGGGATAATTTAAGGCTATTGATAAGGCTAAAAAGGAACATATATTTCATAGCGTTATCCCCCAAGAAAGACAGGATTTTAGTTGTAATTGTTCCATATTCAAGTAATATTCGTTTATATTTAATAAGTGCGAAGACAAAAGGCGAAAACGAAGAATTGAAGACGGAAAGGTCCAAAATGCTCAAATGTACAAGATACAATTAAAAAGGTTCAAATTATTGATGAAGAACGTCTAAAAATGACAAGAGTACAAGTTGCGGAACGCAAAGTACACGATATAAAATAGTACGCAAGGACGTCTGAAAATCCGGAACCGGGACCCGAGTCAAGAAGAAACGCCCGACGCAACGGACCAAAAATATCTAGTCTACTATGCACAAGAATAAAATATAATATATAAATAATTATATTAATTATTTATATATTTATATTATGTCGACAAGCTAGGAGCCAAAACAATGTGAGCTGTCCCTGGTCCTCATGCGAGTCGCATGGCCAGAAGGCCATTTCCATGCGAGTCGCATGACTCCAGATTCCAGGCCAGGTACTATAAATTCAGGTGTTTTGCTCGAATGAAAAATAAAACACACATACACAAATATATATTACTCCGTATAATATTTATTATTATTATTATTATTATTATTATTATTATTATTATTATTATTATTATTATTAAGATTATTATTAATCTTATTAATCTTATTATTAGTATTATTATTTTTGCGATACAAAAATAATAATGTACATAAAATATTACGACGGAGTACTGTCCAAGTAATTTTCAAAACGAGTTTCCGAGCGAGCTAGAGCTAAGGAAAATATGGGTTATTGCCAAGGAGGTTATGGGTAATGTTCGGGGGTATTTTTGTGAATCAAACCTCGTGTTTATTATCTCCGATGCGTCTACATGCTTTCCTACAATATTGTATATCAATATTAAACAGTGAGTTTCATATGATCCCTTTTACTCAATATATTTTTGGGCTGAGAATACATGCGACTGTTTATAAATACTGAAAATACCAGATTTATATGCGTGAGTTTCATATGATCCCTTTTACTCTCTACATTTTTGGGCTGAGAATACATGCAAATGATTTATTAACTGATTTACAATATTTATATGTGTGAGTTTCATTTGCTCCCTTTTTAAATGCTTTTGCAATTGCAATCTATATTTTTGGGCTGAGAATACATGCACTTTATTTTAAACGCAATGGATACAAGTACATACTAAATTCTACACCGAGTTTGAACCGAAAATCCCTTAGCTTTGGTAACTAGTAACTACCGGTTATAAGAACTGGTGGGCGCGAGTAGTTATATATGGATCCATAGGGCTTGACATCCCCGTCCGAGCTAGAGCACTAGCCTTTTAACGGACGTATGCTATTTGAGAAGTGTACACGTTGGTTTACGTGTATTATTAAGATGATTATACAAAGGGTACAAATTATATAAACGTTAAAGTTTAGTTACCAGGGTGCTCAATTTTGTAGAACCAATTGATAAACGTTTCGGATGAAACAACTAAAATCTTGTGGTCCACCTTTTATGTTAAAACATATTGATAAACGTTTTGAATAAAATAACTGAACTTTTGTAATCCATATTGATATACGAATTATGTGTAATATTAAAACTATGAACTCACCAACCTATGTGTTGATATTTGAAGCATGTTTATTCTCAGGTTCCCTAGAAGTCTTCCGCTGTTTGCTTAGATGTTAGACAAGCTATGTGCATGGAGTCTTACATGACATATTTTCAAGGAAATGTTGCATTCACCAAATCATCACCATGTATCTTATTTTGACTGCATTGTCAACGGAAATACTGTTGTAAACTATTATTTATGGTGATTGTCTATATGTAAAAATCATCATATGTCGAAAACCTTTGATTTAAATATTCATTTATGGTGCGCCTTTTCAAAAGAATGCAATGTTTACAAAACGTATCATATAGAGGTCAAATACCTCGCAATGAAATCAATTAATGACGTGTTCGTCCATATGGATTTGGAGCGATCGTCACAATATACCAATAGTACATACATCTAAAAGCTGTGTATTGTACGAGTACGAATACGGGTGCATACGAGTAGAATTGTTGATGAAACTGAACGAGGATGTAATTGTAAGAATTTTTGTTAAGTAGAAGTATTTTGATAAGTGTATTGAAGTCTTTCAAAAGTGAATAAATACATATTAAAACACTACATGTATATACATTTTAACTGAGTCGTTAAGTCATCGTTAGTCGTTACATGTAAGTGTTGTTTTGAAACTTTAGGTTAACGATCTTGTTAAATGTTGTTAACCCAATGTTTATAATATCAAATGAGATTTTAAATTATTATATTATCATGATATTATCATGTATGAATATCTCTTAATATGATATATATACATTAAATGTCTTTACAACGATAATCGTTACATATATGTCTCGTTTAAAAATCATTAAGTTAGTAGTCTTGTTTTTACATATGTAGTTCATTGTTAATATACTTAATGATATGTTTACTTATCATAGTATCATGTTAACTATATATATATATATCCATATATATGTCATCATATAGTTTTTACAAGTTTTAACGTTCGTGAATCACCGGTCAACTTGGGTGGTCAATTGTCTATATGAAACATATTTCAATTAATCAAGTCTTAACAAGTTTGATTGCTTAACATGTTGGAAACATTTAATCATGTAAATATCAATCTCAATTAATATATATAAACATGGAAAAGTTCGGGTCACTACACACGTCCCGTAACGACAAGTACTAGTTTTCTAAGCGTATGAAAATGCATTCGAGAAACCGGAACCTGGACATAAGTCAAGTAACAACGTACGAGTCAACGGACCAAAAATTATAAGTCAACTATGCACGTGAATATAATATAATATATAATTAATTATATAAATCATATATATATATATATATATATATATATATATATATATATATATATATATATATATATATATATATATATATATATATATATATATATATATATATATATATATATATATATATATATATATTATAATATGTCGACAAGAATAAAAACAAAATGATGTGAGCTGGCTGAGGGACTCATGCGATCGCATGAGAATCCCATACAAACCTCATGCGATCGCATGAGGTGCTGGGACAGAAATGGTGCTATAAATTCGTTCGATTTCAGTTCTAATGAAAACATATATCCTTCTATCTATCTGCTCTCTCTATATTTATATTATTATTATTATTATTATTATTATTATTATTATTATTATTATTATTATTATTATTATTATTATTATTATTATTATTATTAAGATTAATATTTTTATTAATCTTATTATTATTAGTAGTATTTGTATTATTATTATTTATACATAAAATACTACGACGAGGTTCTGCTCGTAGGTTTTCAAAATGGGTTTTGCGAGCGGGATAAAGCTAAGGAAATTATGGGTTATAGCTATGGAGGTTATGGGTATGGTTCGGGGGTATGCTCATGAGGTCAATTTAGTGTTTATCATCTCCGTTGCGTCTACGTACTTTCCTGCAATATTGAATCACAATATTGATACATGAGCACTCATAACTTAACTTTTATATATTAATAGTGTATCCCTGACTAGTGCTCGAGTGTATAGGATTATGCATGCTTGTATGCTTACTTTCGTCATTAAACAGTTTATGGTGAATCACGAATTAAATACATAAATTACTGATAAAAGGTATATGATATGCATGTTTTTGGAAAGCTAGCGAAAAATCAATAACTTTTCATTTAGAAATCGCGTAATTTCGATGAACGAATTTAAAGATATGGTCAACTGAATTATGATTGACATTAATTGAATTACTTTTGAATCTGCAATTGATATTTAAACAACTTGTTTATAAGATTGATAAATTGGATTTTCAAATATTACTAATCGAGTAAATGAATTTCTATATAAGGCACGTCTCGTCTTGTTGAGCAATGGTCAAAATTGATTGTTTTATCATATTTTAAAGCCTTATAAAAACTATAGTTTAGTTTTACAAGAATTGGGAAACTATGTGAAATGTTAGAATGTTTCGATTGCCATGATCATTCAACTATAGTATTGAGTCAGATTGACTTTTTGAAACGAATTTTGATAACTTTTGTATGTCGGTCTCGAGCATTAGGATTGTGATACACTATGACCTGACCTAGCTTGATAGACATTTATTGACCAACATATGTTCTCTAGGTTGAGATCTACGGTTATTTGGTATTCCGAGTTTCAATCACATTTCAGTGAACGACTTTATGTGCTGCTAAGGTGAGTTTCATTTGCTCCCTTTTTAAATGCTTTTGCAAAATATATTTTTGGGCTGAGAATACATGCACTTTATTTTAAACACAATGGATACAAGTACATACTAAATTCTACACTGAGTTTGAACCAAAAATCCGTTAGCTTTGATAACTAGTAACTGCCAGTTATAAGAACTGGTGGGCTCGAGTAGTAGTATATGGATCCATAGGGCTTGATATCCCCGTCCGAGCTAGAGCGCTAGCCTTTTAACGGACGTATGCTATTTGAGAAGCGTACACGTTGGTTTGCGTGTATTATTAAGATGATTATACAAAGGGTACAAATTATATATACGTTAATGTGATGACCCGAAAATTTCTGACCAAATTTAAACTTAATCTTTGTATGATTAACATTTCCGACACGATATGCAAAGTCTGTAAAACTGAATCTCAAAATTTTTGAACTACTTTTATATATTTAAATACCCTTCGGTTGTTTTCGATGATTCGCGAACAATTATATGTAAATAGATACATATATACTATAACTTGAAAAGGTAACAATGTATTAATTATTTGATACCGTACATTAAACTTATTGGTTTAAATATCTATTTGAATATATATGATAAGTTGAAATATTTATTATTAAAATTTATTTATAAATAACTTCCAATGTGTATTTAAAAATTGATTTATGTATATTAAAAAGATATATACATATATAATTTCAAGTTAATTAGTAAACGATAGTAACATTCATTTATTGATTCGATTGATATTTAGATAAGTTAACTAAAGCGTTTAAGATGAACCAGTAAAACACTAATTTACTACAGTAGTTTCAAATTGCTACAGTACCCAAAATGCTACAGTGTTTACGAAAATCACTATTTGCTACAATGAAATTGCTACAGTAAAAATTGACTTTGCTACAGTGAATTGCTACAACTTTGCTACAGTGGTATAGTTTATGGATGATTTAAGACTATATTTTGACAAAGGTAAGAGTCACGAAACGAAAAGAACTAGTTTTCTCAGCGTACGAAAGGGCGTTCGAAAAACCGGAACCGGGACATAAGTCGAGTGAAGACGTACGACTTTTCGGGACAAAAATTACAAATAAACTATGCACATGAATTTAATATAATATATAATTAATTATATAAATTATATATATTATATTAATATTAAAATATGTCGACAAGCAAGAAAACAAAAGGATTGTGTGCTGGACAGCCGGCCCATGCGATCGCATGGGATATAGCCTTCCCAGCCATGCGATCGCATGGCCACCAGGGACAGGCTACAACTATAAATACCCGATCGTTTCTGTTTCTGATCTCATTTTTAATTACTCCGTAGATATTTATTTATTTATTTATTTATTATTATTATTATTATTATTATTATTATAATTATTATTATTATTATAATTATAATTATTATTATTATAATTATTATTATTATTATTAAGATTAATATTATTATTATTAATCTTATTATAATATTATTATTAGTAGTATATATACATAAAATACTACGACGAGGTTATGAGCGTGTCACCTTCAAAATTGTTTTATGAGCGGGATAAAGCTAAGTAAATTATGGGTTATTGCCAAGGAGGTTATGGGTAATATTCATGGGTATTATTTGCAAGTCAAACCTAGTGTTATCATCTCCGTTACGTCTACGTACGTTTCTACAATATTGAATCTCAATATTGATATGTTGAGATTTACGGTTATTTGGTAATCCGTGTTTCGATCACATTTTGGTGAACGACTTTATATGCTGCTAAGGTGAGTTTCATTTGATTCCCTTTTACTCTTTACGTTTTGGGCTGAGAATACATGCAAATGCTTTATTAACTGTTTTACAATATTTATATGCGTGAGTTTCATATGATCCCTTTTACTCAATACATTTTTGGGCTGAGAATACATGCACTTTATTTTAAATGCAATGGATACAAGTACATACTAAATTCTACACTGAGTTTGAACCGAAAATCCCTTAGCTTTGGTAACTAGTAACTGCCAGTTATAAGAACTGGTGGGCGCGAGTAGTAGTATATGGACCCATAGGGCTTGATATCCCCGTCCGAGCTAGAGCACTAGCCTTTTAACGGACGTATGCTATTTGAGAAGCGTACACGTTGGTTTGCGTGTATTTTTAAGATGATTATACAAAGGGTACAAATTATATATACGTTAAGTTTAGTTACCAGGGTGCTCAATTTCGTAGAATATTTTGATAAACGTTTCTGGATGAAACAACTGAAATCTTGTGATCCACCTTTATATACAGATTATGCGCAACATTAAAACTATGAACTCACCAACATTTGTGTTGACACTTGTTAGCATGTTTATTCTCAGGTTTCCTAGAAGTCTTCCGTTGTTTGCTTAGATGTTAGACAAGCTATGTGCATGGAGTCTTACATGACATATTTTTCAAGGAAACGTTGTATTCACCAAATCATCACCATGTATCTTATTTTGACTACATTGTCAACAGAAATACTGTTGTAAACTATTATTTATGGTGATTGTCTATATGTAGAAATCATCAGATGTCGAAAACCTTTGATTTAAATATTCATTTATGGTGTGCCTTTTCAAAAGAATGCAATGTTAACTAAAGCGTATCATATAGAGGTCAAATACCTCGCAATGAAATCAATGAATTACTTGTTCATCCATATGGATTTGGAGCGATCGTCACAGTTGGTATCAGAGCGTTGGTCCTAGCGAACCAGGTCTTGCATGAGTGTGTCTAACTGATAGTTGTTAAGATGCATTAGTAAGTCTGGACTTCGACCGTGTCTGCATGTTAAAAGTTTTGCTTATCATTTCTTGTCGGAAATTACATGTTTATCATTCTTAAGTCTAGACACGTTTTCCTGCATTTATTGCATAAATAGTGTATAGACAAAAATTCATATCTTAGCGTATCTGTTACTGTAAACTTTTCCTGACATCTTCCAAAAATTCCTCCGTGATTTATGGAATTTTGGTATTATATATACATATGTAAATTATGTATTGAAGAGTACCAATCTAAATTCTATAATCTATTTCATATCAAAAATCATCTCTCTAATTATACAAGATGGATCCCGTATCTAGTTCAAATTCCTTAAACTCTGACAGCTATTCCGATATGGATATTCACCTGAATTCCGAAGACAGTGTAACCGGAATGGATTAACCAATTAGCCATCATCTATTCTGGATGAATTGGGGATGAGTTCGTAGCCTACTTAATTATTGGAGATAAGAAGAAGGCGATCCCTTCCATCCACCACATTACCCTCTTGGCGAAGAACCTGAAGCACTTACCGGCGAACCTGTTCGTACTACCGTTTTCTCTCTCATCTCCAGAATATCTCGTCATGATCATATACTCTCTCAAATTCTGGATCTTATTCATCCGCTCGTCCAAACCGCCAATCATCCCGGTGTAGTAGAAGAAGTCAACGAGCTTCGCGCTCGGGTAGTGGCTTTAGAGAATATGGTGCAAAGGTTACAAGCACCAGCAGAATCACCGGCATCAACAGTACCACCGACAACAACACCAACAGTACCATTACCACCACCAACAACATCCGCACCGCAAGCCTCAACATCACAATATGTACCTTGAACATCAATGTCATACGCATAATAGTTACCAAGAAATACCAGCAACAATAACCGATGAAGTATTAACTTATTTCCCCTGAAGAAATTTTATGTATATTTAATATATATGAATTTTGAAATCAAAATAAATCTTTTCGTACCAAGTTATTACGTGTGAATCTTAACTGGTAGGTACTACTCGGTTAATTCATATTACTAATATGCTATGATGTACATCCTTCGTTAATGACTTAACCATCGTTAACTACAATCTCTATTTCCAACTCAATGAATTCCAGTTCATAATAAACTAAGTATATTATTCAATTATATGGTTGATTTTATACTTTCATCTTCGATGTATTTGAAACTTTCTAGAAAACATCATTCGTACCTTGCGAAGTTAGCAAGAGTTCCATGAGCACCAACATGATTCACTGAGAAAATATCAATAAAACCGAGTATTGATTACATTAGTGAAATACTCCGTAAAGATTATTAAATCTTTAATGTTTTAGAGATTATTCATTTCTAATTCAAGTCAAAAATCAAATGAGCTTAATATGATATTAACTCATCAAATCTGTATTACATCTGAAGAAAATATACATACATATATTTTTATAAAGACGGTAATAAAAATTCTTTTGTACAAAATATTACTTGTGAAATCTTTAACGGGTAGGTAATTCCCGGAAAATATATAAGTTCACAATTAATATGTTATACTGTACATTCTTCAACTTTGATTCAAAAATTATTAACTATGCTCACAGCGATATACAATTGTATCCATACAAATTCAATTACATATTCTGATATTGACGGATCAGAATCCAAGTCAAGATTTAACGGGTGACATCATTCTTAGATCTCTACATCTTTCAAACCTATACTTTGACCTCAAAAATGTGAAAGATCCTTTAGCATTGTTATTACTGAAAATAACCTTTCAATTTTTTTTCAAAGTATCCAGTATTATCAACCGTTCAACCAGTCAACGACGACCTTTCAGACTTGTAACTTTGGCATATATTTTTTTGTTATCGGGAAATCTTTCATGTTCCACCACATTAGTAGTAAATTTACCAACAACTTCATTGATCTTTGACCTTCCGAAAAATCCTTATACTCATTGAAACCGTATCATGTACTCATCCACATCTTGTAACAGCAATTGCCATACCAACTATCGGGAATTAGAAAGCAGTATTTTAAAATCTTGCAGCACGTCTAGGCCAACAGTTATATGTGTTCATATAACATCTACCTCCTGGATTTACATACTTCAAATGTGAAATTTCCGAAAAACACCCCAAACTACGAAACTAGTTCTCCGAATTTCAGAAAAATGTTGATGAAGCAGAAAAAAAAACTGTAAACGACCTTAATAGTCAAAAGTTTGATGATAAAGAATAGTATGGTGGTAAAGCTGAGAAAAATAGAAGGTTTGGAACTGGAAAACGGATTGAGGAAAGTATGAAGGAGGCTGTGGATAAATCACAAAGAATAAACCTGCCTTCAAAGAATCCAAATGATTCAGTATCTGCTGAAGCCATTAACGAATACCTTGCTTCCGAATCTAAACCCTTGCGGATAATATTCTTCATCATCCTCTGATATTAGAAATTCTAAGATATCATCGTATCTTTCATTATAAATATCCTCGATATTTCTGAAGATATCTTCATACCTATTCTTATCGAAAATCATTCATCTCTTCACACTATCTGTGTTACATCATAAAATAAACTATTTTAGTTTCTAAAATCTGGAAAAAAAAATGGATGTTTTGAAGTAATATTGGGAACTGAAGCATGAGTTAGTATAATATAATGACACTTGATCAACGTGATTATATTACAGTAAATCATGCTGAGTTTCTAATGGAACGTGATAAAGGTTCATAGATCATACCCTCATCATAAACCATGTTACATAACTCTTTCATTCTATATAATCTCTAAATATATCAAGAAAATATATTTCTTGATGATTCGGTCTTTTCCAGATATTCTGGTAATTTGACAAATCAAGATCGTGCCATTACAATTTATTTCTTAGAACATTAATTATGTTCATCCGAAATTCATACCTACAAATTCTGAACCATTATCCACTTGACTTAAGGTCGGGAAGAGAAATCGAAACCATGTAGCTCCGAAATATAAAGGAGAATATAGGCCCGATAACAACCCCGAAATTTACAAACCATGTATATCAATACGTACAGCAATGTAAAGACACGGGAGAATGAAAAACACTATAACCCCAAGGTAATGGTAGAAGAAAATAACTTCCTCTGGTGGTAAATGAAAAAGAAGAATGACAGATATGAAAGTTAGGAGTATATCAAGAATCAGAACTGGATGAAGCATTTTCACAATCTTTTGAAAGTATGAAATAAGGAAGAAGTTTATAGGAGTGGTGAAAACAAATGAAACGAAAGAGGTCAATTTATAGCGAAATATCAGACATAGCAATCGAGGCAGATTACGCATTTAATCAAAGGAAATCGTAATTTCCTTAATTCCCGAAGAATCAAATCCTATTTAAATTATGAAGATCTTCTATTCCTTAAATTCCGAAAATCAATCTTTACTACGTCAAGAGATAAAGACGCATCTCTATTCTGTATTTCACTTTATTACGATAACTTCCCTCATACGCTTCGAGTAATTGGATTGTTTTATCCATATTATTTAACGGTGATAAAACTCTATTATCAACTCATATTCGTCATTAAAACATTTTTATTGTTAGCCATGACGACCTCACTCAAATTTCGGGACGAAATTTCTTTAACGGGTAGGTACTGTGATGACCCGAAAATTTCTGACCAAATTTAAACTTAATCTTTGTATGATTAACATTTCCGACACGATAAGCAAAGTCTGTAAAACTGAATCTCAAAATTTTTGAACTACTTTTATATATTTAAATACCCTTCGGTTGTTTTCGATGATTCGCGAACAATTATATGTAAATAGATACATATATACTATAACTTGAAAAGGTAACAATGTATTAATTATTTGATACCGTACATTAAACTTATTGGTTTAAATATCTATTTGAATATATATGATAAGTTGAAATATTTATTATTACAATTTATTTATAAATAACTTCCAATGTGTATTTAAAAATTGATTTATGTATATTAAAAAGATATATACATATATAATTTCAAGTTAATTATATATTGATTCGATTGATATTTAGATAAGTTAACTAAAGCGTTTAAGATGAACCAGTAAAACACTAATTTACTACAGTAGTTTCAAATTGCTACAGTACCCAAAATGCTACAGTGTTTTCGAAAATCACTATTTGCTACAATGAAATTGCTACAGTAAAAATTGACTTTGCTACAGTGAATTGCTACAACTTTGCTACAGTGGTATAGTTTATGGATGATTTAAGACTATATTTTGACAAAGGTAAGAGTCACGAAACGAAAAGAACTAGTTTTCTCAGCGTACGAAAGGGCGTTCGAAAAACCGGAACCGGGACATAAGTCGAGTGAAGACGTACGACTTTTCGGGACAAAAATTACAAATCAACTATGCACATGAATTTAATATAATATATAATTAGTTATATAAATTATATATATTATATTAATATTAAAATATGTCGACAAGCAAGAAAACAAAAGGATTGTGTGCTGGACAGCCGGCCCATGCGATCGCATGGGATATAGCCTTCCCAGCCATGCGATCGCATGGCCACCAGGGACAGGCCACAACTATAAATACCCGATCATTTCTGTTTCTGATCTCATTTTTAATTACTCCGTAGATATTTATTATTATTATTATTATTATTATTATTATTATTATTATTATTATTATTATTATTATTATTATTATAATTATTATTATTATTATAATTATTATTATTATTATTATTATTATTATTAAGATTAATATTATTATTATTAATCTTATTATAATATTATTATTAGTAGTATATATACATAAAATACTACGACGAGGTTATGAGCGTGTCACCTTCAAAATAGTTTTATGAGCGGGATAAAGCTAAGTAAATTATGGGTTATTGCCAAGGAGGTTATGGGTAATATTCATGGGTATTATTTGCAAGTCAAACCTAGTGTTATCATCTCTGTTACGTCTACGTACTTTTCTACAATATTGAATCTCAATATTGATATGTTGAGATTTACGGTTATTTGGTAATCCGTGTTTCGATCACATTTTGGTGAACGACTTTATATGCTGCTAAGGTGAGTTTCATTTGATTCCCTTTTACTCTTTACGTTTTGGGCTGAGAATACATGCAAATGCTTTATTAACTGTTTTACAATATTTATATGCGTGAGTTTCATATGATCCCTTTTACTCAATACATTTTTGGGCTGAGAATACATGCACTTTATTTTAAATGCAATGGATACAAGTACATACTAAATTCTACACTGAGTTTGAACCGAAAATCCCTTAGCTTTGGTAACTAGTAACTGCCAGTTATAAGAACTGGTGGGCGCGAGTAGTAGTATATGGATCCATAGGGCTTGATATCCCCGTCCGAGCTAGAGCACTAGCCTTTTAATGGACGTATGCTATTTGAGAAGCGTACACGTTGGTTTGCGTATATTTTTAAGATGATTATACAAAGGGTACAAATTATATATACGTTAAGTTTAGTTACCAGGGTGCTCAATTTCGTAGAATATTTTGATAAACGTTTCTGGATGAAACAACTGAAATCTTGTGATCCACCTTTATATACAGATTATGCGCAACATTAAAACTATGAACTCACCAACTTTTGTGTTGACACTTGTTAGCATGTTTATTCTCAGGTTTCCTAGAAGTCTTCCGCTGTTTGCTTAGATGTTAGACAAGCTATGTGCATGGAGTCTTACATGACATATTTTTCAAGGAAACGTTGCATTCACCAAATCATCACCATGTATCTTATTTTGACTGCATTGTTAACGGAAATACTGTTGTAAACTATTATTTATGGTGATTGTCTGTATGTAGAAATCATCAGATGTCGAAAACCTTTGATTTAAATATTCATTTATGGTGTGCCTTTTCAAAAGAATGCAATGTTAACTAAAGCGTATCATATAGAGGTCAAATACCTCGCAATGAAATCAATGAATGACGTGTTCATCCATATGGATTTGGAGCGATCGTCACAGTTAAGTTTAGTTACCAGGGTGCTCAATCTTGTAGAATATTTTGATAAACGTTTCTGGATGAAACAATTGAAATCTTGTGATCCACCTTTATATACAGATTATACGAAACATTAAAACTATGAACTCACCAACCTTAGTGTTGACACTTGTTAGCATGTTTATTCTCAGGTTTCCTAGAAGTCTTCCGCTATTTGCTTATACGTTATACAAGCTATGTGCATGGAGTCATACATGCTTTATTTTAGAAAACTTTGCATTCACAAAATCATCACCATGTATCTTATTTTGACTGCATTGACAACGGATGTATTATGGTAAACTATTATTTACGGTGATTGTCTATATGTAGAAATCATCAGATGTCGAAAACCTTGGAAATTGATATCCATTTATGGTGTGCCTTTTCAAAAGAATGCAATGTTTACAAAACGTATCATGTAGAGGTCAGTACCTCACTATGAAATCGATGAATGATGTGTTCGTTCAAGAGGATTTGGAGCGATCGTCACACTGATTAATTTGTTTTTTAAACAGACAATTTGGACGGCGTCCAGCAGTGAAGACCAGGACGGCGTCCAAGCCAGTTGGACGGCGTCCAAATGAACTAAAAGTTTCGGCTCAGTTTTTCAATTTCACGAGGGCGGAAAACCCGCTTCCCAACACTTTTAAACGAAACGGTTTTCACAACACATTTGTATAATTATAATTAAGAGATTTCCACAATAAAATCGAGTTTTACAACATCGGGCCCACATCGACCCAAATTACGACAAAGTGACCGTTTCGACCCATTTATATATATATTGACGGATTAGGACTCCACAACCCAACCCGATACCATGAGCATAATCCCTCATCCGCGTCCAATTATCCAAAAGCTACCCCATCAAGCCCAAGCGCTCCTGCACGTCTAGTGTAACAACTAGCTAGCATCAATAACACAATAACTGTAAAAGTAAACAACGAGAGGGGTAAGCCTAGGCTTAGTGAGTGCAATAAGTATACACATGCATATATAATATACCTGCTTACAACCACCTACTCACATACCGCAAACATGCTAGCAATATAATATTAGCATACGAACTCCAAGTATAAAGCTAATAACCTCCATTACCGCAACTAGCATAAACAATAGCATATACTCCAAAATATAATATGCTAAACAACAATACATACACAAACTATATGGTTAACCATACACACATCATGGTGCTAACGGCTCCGTGGTTCACACCATATGTAATGCTATGACACTACCGGCTCCGTGGTTCACGTCACTACGCATTCGAGTCATACTCTTTTATAGTGCTACCGGCTCCGTGGTTCACACTTCGATGCTACCGGCTCCGTGGTTCACACCTAATTTTATAGTGCTACCGGCTCCGTGGTTCACACTTTGATGCTACCGGCTCCGTGGTTCACATCACAACACGTGCACCATGATGCTACCGGCTCCGTGGTTCACATCATAGCACACTCGCACACACTATGGCACTCCCGGCTCCGTAGGTCATACCATAGCATACAAATAAATATACTATATACATACATGCATAAATATCCCCTCACCATGGAAAGTCCGCACAAGTCACTTATGTAAATTGCCTCCAAACGCCACCGAGCAAACCTTTACCTATAATACGCATATAGGTATACACATAATCAACATACATTCTCTACCAGAGAATTCAACGCCAACACCCTTAACCAAGGGTTTATACCTACCTCCACAATCCGCCTATTTAGACACCTAAAGTGGACTTCACCAATTACCACTACGGGTGGTAATTCTGACCCATTCCAATGAGTACAAACTAACCCAATTTATACACGACACCAATTAGACCAACCGAGGTCTAAGCACTAAATTACTACTTAAGTAGTAATTATTTTAAACGCCACTTACACCCAAAAACCCCAACACGTGTAATATTTACCCATTTTGCGTTGACCACGTTTGACTTATGTTAAAATATCATTTTAACCCAAAATTACTTCTCGCTAGTAATTACATCCAAAAACATAATTTAACACTTAACAAAAGCGTTTAACACCCATTTAATCCAAGTTAGTGTCATCATCAATTTTGACCCAATCAAAGTCAACCCAATTTGACATAAGTCCCAAAAATGCCCAAAATCACTAACGGCTAGCAAATTTATTTCCAAAACACCATTTAACACATGGATTAAGGATTTACATACTTGATTCGTCAAATCTTGACTCAAAACTTAGTTCGGCAACAATTCGAGGTTAGCACCCATTTTGACCATCTACCATGTTCTTATGCTCATCTAAATCACCAACACACTTACAACCTAGTGGTTAACACCCAAACTCATGACAAATCTAGTCAATTTCATCATTAAACCCTAAACCCACAATAATCGGGTTTACATACATAATACAAACAACAAAACCCCCAATTTCATGAGAAATGAGGTTTATAACCCATCACTAGCTCAAACCCTAACCTTCTATCAAAATCAAAGTAAAGAAAATCGGAGTTAGGACTTACCACCACTACCAAAACGTAGCTAAGAACGCAAGGAACAACTTTAACACTCGAACCTTCACTCGATTCAAGCTTCTTCTTCTCCAATCGAAGCTTTCTCACTCTAAAACTCACCCTCTCTCTCTCTAAATAAGATGGGAGTGTTTTGTGTGGGTGAGAATGAGATCCAATTGAGTTCTAGATCAGTTTTGATGATCCCAAACCGACCCCAAAGTGAAAAGACTCAAATACCCTCATTTTAAAACTTTAAAATTTCGCAGCTGGCCTGTCAGGCCATTTGGACGGCGTCCAAAAAGGCTGGATGGTGTCTAAATGTACTAGGACTGAAACAACATTTTGTTTTGGTCGTAACTTTCAAACCGTAACTCCGTTTTTGATGAATCAAATATCGTTGGAAACTTAATGAAGTTTAATATCCAATGGTAAGATTTTAGAACATCAACTCAAACTTTATTTGGGGTCCAAATATACGCTTACGTGTCTCATAATTTGAATGACGTCTAGAATAACGCGTAACTAAAAACGGGATGTTACACTAAATAGGGAGTTGAACTTTCATTATTGTAATTAAAGTTATAATAGTAAATTATGTGTGTATGGATCAAAACTTGGTGTGTGAGTATCACTTCCCTGATTCTATACATGCTGCTATACTTTTGTATCAAGCTTGGTGATGTACTAAACTTTGTTCATCTTGTACAATATGTATATTAGTTTATAATAATAGGAATTTTTTAATTACAACTCTAAGAGTTGTCATTAAATAATTATTACATGTAAAATTTATTTGTACATTTTAATAACCATCATCTCATGAAAATAACTACTCTTAAGTGTACCATTTTTTATGCACCAAAATATCTCTTAATGACAACTTTTAGGATCGTCGTTGGAAAATTTCATAATAATAATAAATATTTAGAAGAATAAAAAATAACTATCCTCCATGTTTGTTCATCTTCTACAATATATCAGTATATAATAATAAATATCTCAAAAAAAACTATCATCCATATTATTTTATAACTTTTTATGTAAATTTTTTATAAAAATTTATAATTATAGTTTTGAGAGCTATGCTTAAACATTAATTGCAATATAGTCTTAATTGTAATATGGAAGTGTGTGCGTACAATGATTCGTATCAATATGGAGAGTGATGATTTGAAAACGTGTAGGGATACTCTACTCCCAATTGCTAGTCGTAATTCTTCAAGGGTTTTGGTGGCCGAATTGTGTTTTGCTGCAACAGTGTACTTTATCTAGAAGGAGATAAATAGTCGGTTGTTTAATGCTAAGCATAAAACGGTGGAGCAGATGTTTGAACTTATTCTGTCTAATGTTCGACTAAAGCTAATGATGGTTCGATTCAAGCATTCATGTCTAGTTGATCAACTAAAAATCGATTGGCACTTGAGCTAAGTTTCCCTTTTATGGGGTGTTTGTCTAGTTATCGAGTTTGTATTGATAGCTAGTAGTGTTAGAATAAATGGATTAGAATGGATCACCATCATCATTTCCATACTTAGAAGATTTGAACAGCTAGGTCATTAGGCTCCAACGGCTAGGTTATTCATTTTGAATACCTTCCATAGTTGTTTAGGCTCCTCACCATAATTAGAGTTTTTTGTTCTTGTATAAATAGAGATAGTAACACCATTTGTAATTCATTCAAACTATTATTCAATAAAGCTTATAAATTCTTTTTCATTAACAACAAGTTTTGGGGGTCAACCGCGCTTCGCTGCGGCCGAAGTGCGGTTGACCGTGTAAGAGATTGCCGAATTTTTAAATAAAAAAAGAAATTTGCAAAAAAGGCTCTTATAACTCAAACCCAAGACCATCCGATAGACATGCGAAGCGTCTAACCATCCTTCCATTAATGTTTTTGTTTTTTTAAATACGATATTAATTATTTATTAATTAAATAAATCGGTTTTTAAGATTCAAATAAAAGGACAATTGGGTTTTGAACAGACAACCACTTACTAACAAAGCAACACGCTTGTCCACCCAACCAACAATTCTCTTTTGTTAAATATTTAGAACTAATAGTATACATTATAAAAAATTAGTATCTTTTTAAAAATATAAAAAATAAATGACAGTCTCAAGGTTCAAACTCACAACCACCTGTTTATATAAGCGCGCAACAAACCATTTAGCCATAGATGTATTTTTGTTAAGTGGTACAATTATTAGTATATATTTATTTGAAAATTGGGTTTTTCAAAGTCAAAATTGGTGGGCAATTTTGACTGTTACTGTTCATCTTTTTCTAATTGAATATATAGATAATATGGCATCAGAGCTTGTGTGTTGATCTTGGATCAATCTACACCTTTTTGCTTCAATCATTTGCCTTGTTTTTTTTTTCAAGATAGCTACCATGTTCGAAGACGGCAGCTATCAATCAACCACCAATAACCAAACCAGTGATTTGGCTAGTCAATTGACTAGTTTCCTGAAAACCAATATGTTCCAGCAACCAAAGCTGTAGACACCTTAAAAATAAGCTTAAGTCCGAACAGTTCAAACTATGCTTTATGGTCAAGGATGATTAAGGTTGCCATGGGAGGAAAATCCAAGGCCCTCCTTAATCACCTAACCACAGACCCACCAGAAACCATAGATGAAAAATATGAGCAATGGGAGCAGGAAGACCTGATCGTGTTTTCTTGGCTCATCCAAAACATCGAACCAAATCTAGCAAGCAACCTCACTGAATTCCCAACTGCAAAGATGTGACGATCGCTCCAAATCCATATGGACGAACACGTCATTCATTGATTTCATTGCGAGGTATTTGACCTCTATGTGATACATTTTGTAACATTGTATTCGTTTGAAAAGGTATTTCATAAATGAATATATAAATTCCAGATTTTTAACATCTGATGATTTCTACGTATAGACAATCACCATTTAATGGTTTACAATAATACATCTGTTGACAATACAGTCAAAATAAGATACATGGTAATGGTTTGGTGAATGCAAGTTTCTTGTATATAGCATGTATGACTCCAAGCACATATCTTGTATCACGTATAAGCAAACAGCGGAAGACTTCTAGAATCCTGAGAATAAACATGCTTCAAGTGTCAACACAAAGGTTGGTGAGTTCATAGTTTTAATATTACACATAATCCGTATATCAATGTGGATTACAAAAGTTCAGTTGTTTTATTCAAAACGTTTATCAATAGGTTTTACATAAAAGGTGGATCACAAGATTTCAGTTGTTTCATCCGAAACGTTTATCAATCGGTTCTACAAAATTGAGCACCCTGGTAACTAAACTTTAACGTTTATATAATTTGTACCCTTTGTATAATCATCTTAATAATACACGCAAACCAACGTGTACGCTTCTCAAATAGCATACGTCCGTTAAAAGGCTAGCGCTCTAGCTCGGACGGGGATATCAAGCCCTATGGATCCATATACTACTACTCGCGCCCACCAGTTCTTATAACCGGCAGTTACTAGTTACCAAAGCTAAGGGATTTTCGGTTCAAACTCAGTGTAGAATTTAGTATGTACTTGTATCCATTGCGTTTAAAATAAAGTGCATGTATTCTCAGCCCAAAAATATATATTGCAAAAACAATTAAAAAGGGAGCAAATGAAACTCACGCATATAAATATTGTATATCGGTTAATAAAGCATTTGCATGTATTCTCAGCCCAAAAATGTAGAGAGTAAAAGGGATCTTATGAAACTCACGCATATAAATATTGTATATCGGTTAATAAAGCATTTGCATGTATTCTCAGCCCAAAATGTAAAGGGTAAAAGAGATCATATGAAACTCACGCATATAAATCTAGTATTTTCAGTATTTATAAACAGTCGCATGTATTCTCAGCCCAAAAATATATTGAGTAAAAGGGATCATATGAAACTCACGCATATAAATATTGTATATCGGTTAATAAAGCATTTGCATGTATTCTCAGCCCAAAAATGTAGAGAGTAAAAGGGATCTTATGAAACTCACGCATATAAATATTGTATATCGGTTAATAAAGCATTTGCATGTATTCTCAGCCCAAAATGTAAAGGGTAAAAGGGATCATATGAAACTCACGCATATAAATCTAGTATTTTCAGTATTTATAAACAGTCGCATGTATTCTCAGCCCAAAAATATATTGAGTAAAAGGGATCATATGAAACTCACGCATATAAATATTGTATATCGGTTAATAAAGCATTTGCATGTATTCTCAGCCCAAAAATGTAGAGAGTAAAAGGGATCTTATGAAACTCACTGTTTTATATTGATATACAATATTGCAGGAAAGCACGTAGAAGCATCGGAGATGATAAACACGAGGTTTGATTCACAAAAATACCCCCGAACATTACCCATAATTTCCTTGGCAATAACCCATATTTTCCTTAGCTCTAGCTCGCTCGGAAACTCGTTTTGAAAATTACTTGGACAGCACTCCGTCGTAATATTTTTTGTACATTATTATTTTTGTATCGCAAAAATAATAACACTAATAATAAAAATAAAAATAATAAGATTAATAATAATCTTATTAATAATAATAATAATAATAATAATAATAATAAATAATAAATAATATTACGGAGTATATATATATTTGTGTATGTGTGTGATTTAAATCGAGCGAAAACACTGAAATTTATAGATGTGGCCTGAAATCTGGAGTCATGCGACTCGCATGGAAATGGCCTTCTGGCCATGCGACTCGCATGAGGACCAGGGACAGCTCACATTGTTTTGGCTCCTAGCTTGTCGACATAATATAAAATAAATATAAATATAATATATATAATTTAAATTAATTAATTATATATTATATTAAATTCACGTGCATAGTTGACTTGTAATTTTTGTTCCGATAAGTCGTACGTTGTCACTCGACTTATGTCCCGGTTCCAATTTTTCGAACGCCCTTTCGTACGCTGAGAAAACTTGTACTTTACATTTCGTGAATCGTACCTTTGTCAAAATATAGTCTTAAATCATCCATAAAATATACCACTGTAGCAAAGTTACTGTAGCAAAGTCAATTTTTACTGTAGCAATTCACTGTAGCAAAGTCAATTTCACTGTAGCAAATAGTGGCAAATAGTGATTTTCAAAAACACTGTAGCATTTTGAGTAATGTGGCAATTTGAAAACACTGTAACAAATTAGTGTTTAACTGGTTCATCTTAAACGCTTTAGTTAACTTATCTAAATATCAATTGAATCAATAAACGAATGTTACTATCGTTTATTATATATATGTATATATCTTTTTAATATACATAAATCAGTTTTTAAATACACATTGGAAGTTATTTATAAATAAATTTTAATAATAAATATTTCAACTTATCATATACATTCAAATAGATATTTAAACCAATAAGTTTAATGTACGGTATCAAACAATTAATACATTGTTACCTTTTCATGTTATAGTATATATGTATCTATTTACATATAATTGTTCGCGAATCGTCGAAAACAACCGAAGGGTATTTAAATATATAAAAGTAATTCAAAAATTTTGAGATTCAGTTTTACAGACTTTGCTTATCGTGTCGAAAATGTTAATCATACAAAGATTAAGTTTAAATTTGGTCAGAAATTTCCGGGTCATCACAAAAGATATTGTGGGATGCCCTGGTAACAACCTACAGCTCAGGAAGGGACAAGCTGCAAACCTTCAATCTCCATTTAAAAGCCAATGAAATCAAACAAATAGGTAAGTCAATCGAAGATCTTTGGATTAATATGCAGGGTATATGGGGAGAAATTGAAAGGAGGGATCCAAATCCCATGAAATGCTCAGTTGATATTGTCATTTATAACAAAATAAGATCCGAACAAAAACTTTTTCAATTTCTAAATGCGTTGGATTATAAACATGATAATATCAAACGAGAGATGTTAAGATTATACCCATTACCTACTGCTGAGGAAGCTTATGCTGCTGTCCGAAAAGAAAGTGCACAGCAAAGCATATTTAGTGCTAAATCCGATGCTCCTTCCCACTCCGGCATCGCAACCGGACTTCTAGCTTCAAAACCAAAAGATTCTGATGGTTTTGGGCTCGTTTCGAAAAACCATCGCCGGTCAGACCATTCTCAGTCATCATTCCGGGATAAAGAAAATCTCAAGTGTAGTGAGTGTGGTATGAAACGACATACGAAAGACCAATGCTTCAAAGTGATTGGATACCCGGAGTGGTGGAACGACGGACACAAAAAGGGAAAGGCTGCGGTGGCGGCAGCTGCCGGAGGTAACCAATTGGACATCAACTCCGGCTCCACCACCGATAGTGGATTTGGATTGCTAGCAGCTGAGCAACCTTCATCGGTTGAAGATGAAGGTATGAACGATCTAGGGTTTTTTTTATCCCCAATCCAGGTAATATTGTTTCAATTAGCCCCCTCCAGAATCATTTTTATAATAATATCCCCATACTTCTTAAATAATAATAATAATAATAATAATAATAATAATAATAATAATAATAATAATAATAATAATAATAATAATAATAATAATAATAATAATAATAATAATAATAATAATAATAATAATAATAATAATAATAATAATAAATCTATTTTAAATAATAACCTTTTAAATAATAATACTGTTTTAAATAAAAAATTTAAATAAATCTGTTTTAAATGATAGTTCTTTAAATAATAATTTTTCTAAATAAATTATGTTTCAAATAAAACCAAAAACGATGAATGGATTATTGACTGTGGTGCAACGGACACCATGACTTTTGATAAAATTGACATTTGTTTTAAAACAGAACCCAATAAAAATAAAATTAAAATTGCAAGTGGTGGGGTTATTCAAGTTAAGGGAGGAGATTGAGATATCACCAACGCTAAAACTAAAAAATTGCTTATATGTTCCCGCTCTCTCTCACAAATTATTATCGGTCAGTCATGTCACAAAAGAACTTAACTGCAGCATCTTATTACACCCAACGTTCTGTATTCTACATGACCTCAGAACCGGAGAGATAATTGGTCGTGGTACTGAGCGGGATGGGTTATACTACATTGATGAGGTTATCCAAAATGGTACTTTATGCTAGCTCACGGGACACCTGACAGACAAGCTTGTCTATGGCATAGACGTCTTGGTCATCTTTCTGCTAGTATTTAAGTATTTTATTTCCTAGTTTATTTTCTTTAAATAAAACGCTTCAATGCGAAACGTGTATTTTGGCAAAAAGCCATCAGAATTCCTTTAAATCAAGCAATACCAAAACTGAACGTCATTTTGCTTTAATTCATTCCGATGTTTGGGGACCTGCAAGAGTTAAGGGGGCATAATTTTTGATATTATTTATTATTTATTGATGATTGCACCCGTATGATTTGAACTTATTTTCTTACAAATAAATCCGAGGTTTTTAATAAATTCACTATGTTTTATGCCATGGTTCAAACACAATTTAATAGTAATATACAAGTCTTAAGATCCGATAATTGGGGGGGGGGGATTTTTTTAACACCCAAATGAAACAATTTTGTCAAGAAAATGGGATTGTCCATCAGACCTCTTGTCCTCATACCCGCCAACAAAATGGGGTTGCCGAAAAGAAAAATCGTATCCTTTTAGAAATTACACGGGCTTTAATGATTGAGTCAAACGTTCCAAAGTCTTTCTGGCCGAAAGCTCTAGTCACGGCAACTTATCTCGTGAATAGACTTCCAACCAGAGCCCTTGATATTTAAATTCCTCTTCAAGCCTTAACAAAATTTTATAAACCTCCGTCAAATCTAACTCTTAAACCTCGAGTCTTTGGATGTTCTGTGTTTGTTCATATCCCTAAAACAAAATTGATGCTTGTGCTGAAAAATGTGTCTTTGTCGGTTATGGGGTCAACTAAAAAGGGTGTAGGTGTTATAGTCCTAAGAAACGACACATGTTCACTACCTTAAACTGTGATTTTTTGGAGACTAAGTACTTCTATACTACCCAACACACGAGTAAGGGGAAACCGAGTCAAGTGACACTGTGAGTTGGCTAGATATACCTTCATCAGAGGAAGTAACTAACAGTACCAAATCTAAAAATGATCCATCCATCGGTACCACTTCTGAAAGTCTCCCCAATGACACGACTGAGGTAAGTACAGTTTCTCCTGAAACTAATGCTACTAATCATGAAAATAAAGATTATGTGTCAGCACAGGAAAACTCAAGTCATACAGGTCAACATGAATTAGACGAGCCTGAGTAATAATCTGAGTCAAAACAACAATCTGAATCAGAACAAGCACAAACTGAATCTGAACAAGCACCCCAACAGCATATAGAACAATATGTGCTTCCTTCAAGGGCAAATAAGGGAGTACCACCAAAACGATATGATCCGGATCGGGAAGCCCTCAGGTCAAGGTACCCAATGGAAAATATTGCTAAAGGAGATCTATAAAAAGAAGCAAAAGCCTTCACTTCCGCAATATACTATAAATAAATTCCAACAATCGAACAAGCTTTAAAATCAAAAAAATGGAGGGAGGCAATGGATACTGAAATGAAAGCTTTAAAGAAAAATAACACTTGGGAAAAATGCATCCTTTCGGAAACAAAAAAACATGTTGGATGTCATTAGGTATTTACAATTAAACATAAGGCAGACGGTACCGCTGAGAGATACAAAGCTCGCCTCGTGACTAAAGGAAATACTCAAACTTATAGGGTTGATTACTCAGAAACTTTCTCACCTGTAGCCAAAATTGATACTATCAGAGTTTTATTTTCTGTCGCTGCAAACAAAGATTGGCCTCTCCATCAATTCGACGTAAAAAACTCCTTCCTACATGGAGAACTCAAGGAAGAAGTCTACATGGAAAGTTCACCCGGTTTCACATCAGACTTTAAAGACAGGGAAGTTTGTCGCCTTAAGAAATCTTTGTATGGGCTAAAACAATCCCCTAGGGCTTGGTTTGGGTGTTTTACCTTAGCAATGAAAAACTACGGTTTTAAACAAAGTAACTCCGATCACACTTTATTTCTTAAACAAAGAAACAATCTTATCACATGTCTCCTTATCTATGTAGACGATATGATTATCACAGGTAATGATAAAGAGGAAATTTTAAATCTAAAAACCAACTTGTTTAAAGAATTTGAAATGAAAGATTTAGGGAGACTTAAGTATTTCTTGGGGATTGAAGTCCTACGATCCCAACAAGGGATCCTAATATGCCAAAAGAAATATGTTCTTGATCTTCTTGCTGAAACAGGGATGGTCGACTGCAAGCTTGCTGATACTCCTATGATTCCAAACCAAAGGCTATACATGGAAAAAGATGCTAAACTCACTGACAGAAGTCAATATCAAAAGATTGTGGGAAAGCTCATTTATCTTGCTCACACTCGACCAGACATAGCACATGTCGTGGGAGTTGTGAGTCAATTCATGCATCAACCTCAACATCATCATATGGATGCAGTTTGGAGGATTATTAAGTACTTGAATGGAACAGCAAGACACGGAGTGTTATTTACAAAGAACAACCACTTAGAGACCCAAATTTACACAGATGCTGGCTACGGAAGAGAGAAAGAAGATAGAAGATCGACATTAGGATATTTTGCTCTTGTTGGAGGAAATCTTGTCACATGGAGAAGTAAGAAACAAAAAGTAGTCACTCTTTCAAGTGCCGAGGCCGAATTTAGAGGAATTACACAAGGCGTAATTGAGGCCTTATGGATTCGAAAACTTTTAAGAGAAATTGGTTTCCCACTCAAAGAAGCCACCAAGATCTTTTGTGACAACGAAGCAGCAATAGCCATTTCAGAAAATCATGTACAACATGACCGAACCAAACACGTTGAGATAGACAGGCATTTCATCAAAGAAAAACTTGAAGCCGAAATTATATCTCTCCCATTTGTCCGATCAGAAGACCAATTGGCAGACATCTTAACCAAATCAGTCAATGGAAGAGCATTCCACGAAATTCTCATCAAGTTGAATTTCGGGAATCCCACTATTCAACGTGCGGGGGAGTGTTAGAATAGCTGGATCAAATGGATCACCATCATCATTTCCATACTTAGAAGATTTGGACAGCTAGGTCATTAGGCTCCATTGGCTAGGTAATTCATTTTGAATACCTTCCATAGTTGTTTAGGCTCCTCACCATAATTAGAGTTTTTTGTTTTTTTTGTTCTTGTATAAATAGATAGCAACACCATTTGTAATTCATTCAAACTATTATTCAATAAAGTTTATACAATTCTTTTTCATTAACAATAAGTAGGTTGTTTATGCTTGGCTGTTAAGCTTTCTTAAAGTAGTTATTCTTCATTGTATCATTCTTTTATTATTTTTGTTAATAATATTTGTCGGGGTAATCCTTTACCCAAAAAAAACATTATCGTATTTATACTTTATATTGAGTTTTCATATTTAAAAGCTAAAGTGACATTTATATTACAGAGTAAATTTTCTTAGAAGCTTTTGTTTTGTATAGAAAAATAGAAAAAGAGAGCGACTTGGGCTCTTCATATGTGGCTTACTCAATCTAATTCAGAAAAAAGCTATTCATGCTCATACAAAAAAAAAAATAAATAAATAAAAATAAAAAAAAATACTCGTAACTTTTAACCTAAACACTTCACAGTTTCAGAGTTTCTTGTATTTTTTATTCCATTTAGTTGATTTTATAGCCATTTTTATGAATATTGTGTTATGTTTTACATCTGATTCTAACTTTCTAGGACTTAAGTTTGTATGCTAAAAGCAAAAATTTAGCAATTTCTCCTTTAGAAAAAATATCAATTTTGAAGACAATTAATGTGGAAAGGATAGACGATAGAGTACACATTTATTTATTTATTTATCTATTTATTTATTTATGTTTTTGGCAAAAATAACGAGAAATTCATAAATGACGAAAGTGTTTTCGAAAAGAAAACGTCTTCAACCGAAGAATACAAGAAGCGAAACCGATGAGGCTCGTACCTAGAAAGTGTCACAAGCTAACTATCTATACCGAGCCTCAACTAAACTATATCAATAACGACCGTACAAAACTAAAACCAACCGTCTAAGAAACTAACAAAACTCCTAAAATTAACAACCAAAAGTCGCGAATGATCACAACAAAACAAAACACATGCCTTTCAAAAAAAATAATATAAAAAACAAAATAAACACACACCGATTAAGGATTCACCTTAATCATCTTACCATTCACAATCTCGCGTCGAAAATCTTTACTGAAGCCATTTTTTATGTCGAACAAAGGGGCTTTTGAAGATCCATTGGTAATAAAAGTACCCGAAGACGATGGGCAGTTAACATCATTGTTAACCATAATCAAATGTTGAATAGCTTCACCATAATTCAAATCTTCATCGTAATCTTTGATTTTGAAAAAACACGAATAAGATTTTCCGGATACTTTCGTTCTTGACTTCTTGTTAATGCCGCAAAGTTGAGCCGTAGAAACATGCCTATTTAAAACGTAATATGACCTACAAAAACCTATGCATGAAGTTACCACGCAATCAGAATACAATCTTCCTCTGCGTCCTCTCAAAATTGGGGCGACCATATCTTCTTTCTTCTCAGCGTTATGTTTATTGGAGCTAATCGGTTAGAATATCCCACATAGGAATGAGAAAGAAGCAAATGCTTGTATATAAGCTTAGGGAGAACCTCCCTCTATTACCAGTTGGTTTTATAGTACTAGGGAACTCATGAGCTTTTTTGCATGACATTTTGGTGGACCTAAACCAATCCAATAAATGGCATCATAGTGGGGTGGCATGGGTGTAATCAATGTGGCAGAGACGGTTTAAATCCGAATGACTGTGGACGTGACTAGGGGAAGAGGTCGGGTGTCCGGGAAAATTCGAGATGTAAATGAACGGGTCTGGGGTAAAAAAAGCCACGTTATATGATACGAGTGCATGAACAAACCGATTATGGGGTGATTGTTGGAGCTAATCGGTTAGAGCGTTCCTCATAGGAACGAGAAAGAAACAAATGCTTGTATATAAGCTTAGGGAGAACCTCCATCTATCACCGGTTGGTTTTAGTGTACTAGGGAACTCTTAAGCTTGTATACTGGACATGTTAGTGGACCTAAACCAATCCAACAATGTTCACCTGTTATTTTGTAATTTTTGTAATTATAACTTATATTCGTATATAAGATTTCACAAGCAGGAGGAAAAGGTTAATATCTAGCAACTTTTGTAAGTGACATGTAAATTGCACAACAAAAAGCGTATCCTTTTCCAGATTTTTAATCTTTCTAATACATGTTGCCATGCTGGTTTAAGTTATGTACTCGTTGTTAAAAGGGTGTAACTTTACATGAATCATGCTTGTGTACTCGTACATAAGATTTCACAAGCAGGAGGAAAAGGTTAATATCGAGCAACTTTTGTAAGTGACATGTAAATTGCATAACAAAAAGTGTATCCATATCTAGATCTTTAATCTTTCTAATACATGTTGCCATGCTGGTTGAATATGTTATGTACTCGTAGTTAAAAGGGTGTAACTTTAAAGGAATCATGCTTGTCCGAGAAGTTAACTCTAAGTTTTACGTACAAAAACTTTTTAAATATGTCGCTGCAACATTTTAAATTTAACGGTCTTTAGAATATGTTCTCAAGATTTATAAATAATAATAATAATAAAAAATGAAGTGAAGTGAAGTGAAAAGAATCGAAAAATAATTATTTTTCGTTACAAAAGGAAAGATAGAAAAATTATATGATCAACCAGTCCTTCAAATTTAAAAAGAAAGAACGGTTGAAAAATTATACTAATAAAATCATCTGTCTACTAACTTTCATTTCTTTCCTATCAACACGTAGGGGCCTTAAATTTTATTTAACACCAGTTTGGAACCACCCATGGAGGTAAACCACTCACGCGTTCATCTTCCGCAGTTGCAGGTGTGAAAAGTTTAAACATGCTAACTAAAGTAAGTCACGCTAGAAAGATACCATTTTCTTTGGTAAATGGAGTTCATGCAACGCTCAAAATTTAATAAAAATTCTTAAATGTTTTAAGCTAGCATCGGAATTAAAGGTGAACTATCAAAAGAGTATTTATTTGGGATTGGAACATCAAACGAAGAAGTGTTTAGCCTCTAGACTTGGATATAACATTGGATTGTTTTCATTTACATATTTAGGTTTACTAATTGGTTCCAAGATGAAAAAAGTGGGCGAATGAAAGCTGGTTATAGAAAAATTCAAATCAAGACATTCGGATTGAAAATATAACACAATAAACTGGGGGGACTTGATCATATACATAGGCATGTATGTGCATATTTTAAGTGCAAAATGCAATACAAAAGCAAGTGCAAACAAGACTGCATGAATAAATAACAACTGCGTATATCGCATTATTAAAACTGCGGAAGCCCGCATAAATTGAGATTGCGAAAGTATCCCGCATACACATTGCGGATCCATAAAGAATGCGCAAACATTGGTTCCGCGAAGATTCCAAACCTATAAATAGGGAGCTTGGCCTCTCATTTTAGGTTGTTGATTCTGTGCAATTGCTCTGGCCTTTGTGATTCACTTTTGACTTTGCCCAAGTGCCAATCATAATCTGGCTATGGTAATTTGATCAAGACCGGAACATGGTGATTGATCACTTGATGTTAAGTGAAAGACGATCAAAAGGTCCCATAAACATTATCAACACCACAATCCACCCATCATTGCACTCAATTCCTTGATTAAATTTAACATCTAATCTAGGATTGATCAATTGGCGCAATCCGTGGGACCGAATTAGAATTAAATTCAATAAATTTGCTTCATGAAATCGAATGATTTAATTCGGAATTCAATTTTAATCGTGTTCTTGTTTCTAAATTTCATATCTGTACATCTGACGAAAGATATTAAACTCAAATGACAACGCAAAACAAAAAGAAAAGCAACATCACAACAGATGTGCATGATTGCATAAACTCATCAGCGTTTGATTTTCAGACGACTCCTGAGATGAGCAAGCAAACGAAAGAATTGCTTGCTAAATCATCTGCAAATATTCCTAATGAAGGAACACTGATAAACGCCACGGCTAAAAAAATAATTGCGGCTAGACGCAATCCTCAGCAAACTGCTGTTAACCGCGAAGAACATACCGCGAAAGAACTTCGGTTAAAATCTGAAACTGCAAACTCGCAAGGAAATGCGGATAAAAATACAGTAACTGAAGGAACTGCAAATGTCACTAATAAAAATGCAGAAAAAGATGCGACGACAAAAACTGCGAAACCCATAATAATGTCCCTAGAGGCAAGGCAATTACTTCAAGAAAAAGGCCTTGCTCGTCATATAACGCATAATTATGAATGACCGTTTAATAATACTTCGCCGAATATGCAGCGATTAGTGATAAGTCACTGCGAAGATACAAATTATGATACGCGCGAACGCAATGCGTTTAATATTCGAAAGTACAGCGCCAACTTTCTGATAATTTGGAAAGTGATCCTGAAATTATGAAAGTCACAAGAATCAAGCGTAAAAGGCCTGGATCACCGATTCCACGCTATATGGAAGAAGGCGAAATTTCGCAAGCCGTAGAAAAAGAAAACGCACAAATGTTTCTTATATATGTTTCGAAAAATTGCGCCAAAAGATATACTGCACAAGTTTGAATAGCCTGATGGTATTCAAATGATGATTGAAAAGTATTGCGCTGACGGAAAAGAAACACGCACTAAAAAAGCAACAGAAATCACTTCTGTGAAGGATAAGTTTGTTCAGCACATTTCAAATTATCCAATCACAACTCCACCAATTGTGTCTGCAACATTGAGCGTGTACTCAGGATTGACTGATCCGCTAGATTTTTTACAGCGGTTTGAAGGCGTTGTGAGTACATACAATTGGGATGAGCCGGTTGCATGTTGCGTTTTTCCTATAGTTTTACAAGGACTTGCGCGAGAATGGTTTCACAACTTAAATGCGCGAAGCATTGTTGGTTTCATTGATCTTCTATCAAAATTTCTCTTGCAGTTTCAAAATCTCTTGCCGCAGAAGAAAACACACATTGAGTGTCATGATATAAAGCAAGGGTTTAAGGAAACACTTGGCGGTTTACTCACACGCTACACGTATGAATGTCAGGAGATACATAATTTGTATGAAGATCAAAAGATCAGGATTTGTTCATGCTATTAATCCGCAGAAACACCCTACGCTGGTGCGACGATTGAGAAGAGATGTACCGCAAACCTTTGCGAAGGTTATGCAAGAAACTTATGATTATATTCGATGCGGAGAATATAGCAACATTACACAGAATTGTAATTGGGGAAAAGAGAAGAATTGGCGCGATGATCATGATTCTTACCGCGATGGTAATCAAGACAATTACCATGATAATAATAACGGATCAGGATATCAGAGAAGAAATAACAATGAAGGATATTCGCGCAATGATCGACAGCGTAACAATGGTGATAATGGTAACCATGGTTACAACAATCGTGACCGCAATTATTCTAGAAAGTGGAGTATTGACTCGTTCAGCATAATCCAAGCGTTGTCAAAAATGCCAAAGGAAATCTTGATGCAAGAGAGGATCGCTAGAACTTTCCCGGATCTGCCGCCACTATCAGAAAACAACAGGCGCGATAAATCTAAATTTTGTGTCTTTCATGATGATTATGGTCATGACACAAACAGATGTCGCGACCTGGTTGAATTGATTGCTGAAGCAACAATGCAAGGCAAGCTGGATTATTTGTTAATTGATAAAACATCGAGCACAACAAATGCAATGATTGCGCCC
This sequence comes from Rutidosis leptorrhynchoides, assembly GCF_046630445.1. Lineage (NCBI taxonomy): Eukaryota > Viridiplantae > Streptophyta > Magnoliopsida > Asterales > Asteraceae > Rutidosis > Rutidosis leptorrhynchoides. The sequence goes on from NC_092333.1 coordinate 138,840,210, forward strand.
AATTTATCCAATACGCCAAAAACGCCAAATGTCAGCGCAACTGTGCAGCAAGAGTGAAAGGCTCCCGCAGTTAAGAATTTGGGCGCAAAGGTTGTAGAAAAGAAAGAAAATTTGCAGAAAATTCAAGTAATCAACATGGTTCAAGTTAAAATGCTACACAGAATAGAAAGGCTGAGGAGATGTTGAAAAAATGGCAATTTGTGCCAATAACATTTCCACCTGTGAAACATTGCGGATTGTCAGATGACCCTATAATTATATCCTGCAAGATTGTAGATACAGGAATTGTCATTATGAAAGTGCACATTGACACGAGTAGCAGTGTTGATGTGATGTATGCGCAATGCTTTAGCAAATTACCAAAATACATCAAGGCAAAATTGAAGCCAACCGCAATGTCACTATCTGGCTTTTCTGGTGAATCTACATGGCCTTTGGGGCAGTTAGAGCTAACATTGAGCTTATTGATGAAGCAGATGCAAAGCTAACGTGAAAAGCATGTTTGAACTTATATGTTATGCGGTCTACTTTACGCTTTAATGTGCTTTTAGAACGCACTGCGCTTTGCAAGTTTGGTGTCATTTCCTCAACAATACATGGAATGATTAAGTTTGCAACATGTAAGGGGATTGCAACAGTAACTTCTGCATAAACAGAACCAGTTTGCGCATTGATCATTGCGCAGGAAAATGTGGGTGTTGAAGGTCACGGGGTTGTAACCAAACGCATTGTTCCAAAGCAAAGCAATAGCAATCTGGATGAGAATGCGACGCCAATGGCTATGACAATGCAAAATATGACGCAGGATCCAGGTCATCTTGTTGCAAAAGCTCCTACTGCTTAAAGCAGTAGTGGTTTGTGTAAAGCAAAATTTATGCGCACATTACGCATTCATGAGGATGAATTGCGCGATTACTTTCAAAAGAATCCCGTATAAGTTTTAATGAATACACAAACTTCGATTGAAATTGAAGGTTCTGTTAATATGATCACGCGTGAGAAGGGGGTTAAAACACCATGGAATGTTGCAGTGTATGAACGTTGCAGGAGTTATGAAAGTTCAATGAGCAACAATTAATAACAAAAGCGCTTTATTTTAAAATTTGTGCAGTATGGCTCAGCATCAGAAACATTGTTACAATACACGAACGCTTTTGAATATTATGAAAATTTTACCGCATGAGGATTGTTTGTATGAAACTTTTATACCGACGCAATGATGTTATGCTTTACGCATATTTGTATCAAAAGTTTAATGAATAAATGCAAAGTTTGTCACGCTATTGTGTACTTCTTTTTTGGCACAAGTAATGGTTAGTTTGCGTATTAAAAAGCATTAACTATTTAAGCAATGGAAAAGACCGCTTAAATGAATCACAAATTATTATTAAGTGTTAGCGAAATGATGGAACTTATGCGTATTATTTTCCTAAGTTTGTGAATTTGCTCAAACTTAGATGCTTCGCAAACACACTTGGCGTATTTTAAACGCATTTTTTGCCTAAGGATCGTTTTGGCGGACTTAGAAGATTCATAACGTATATTAATTATGCGATAAAAGATTGTTTCGCAACAGTAAATATTTATTATGTGCACAATAATGAATATCAAAATTGCAAAGGACAAGTCTAGAAATTATGAATATAATGAGAAACAAAGAGCCATATAAATTTAAACAGTTGCAACTGAGAGAAAAGAAAATTTCATTAACATACGCGATAGAATTGCGTCAAAACATTTACAATACGTCGCAATAAAATTGCGGAAATATACGCTATACAAAAGAAACCATGCGGAACAACTATAATTCGAGTGCCATTATATCTTCCGCAGTCACATCATCCTTGCGGCTGATCTCTAACAGCGCAAGAATCTAGATATTTTCAACTTCTGCCACGCACTTGTCATATGCTTCAATTGCATCTTCCATTAGGCAGATCCATAACAACTTCAGGCAGTGGCTCAGCGAGGTTAGTGACTTGGTTCAGAAGATCTAAAAATTCTCAGCGTGTTCGAATTCTAGCGGCCTGTAAATAATTGCAAAACTTCTCAATTACAGGCGCAGAATCCATAATCTTGTGGCCTAGCTTGGGCAAATAATTAATAAGCTTTTTGAACTGATCCTCAACATGTTCAGCTCTTTCACTTGGTTCTGGCGCAGCAGCTGATATCGGCCAAAAAGTCACATTTTTACCCCCGATATTACCCACATTTATGATAAAGTAATTGACTTTATCATCTAAATAAGCATTTATTTGCTTCATTTGGTAGATTATGTCATTACGAAGGCTATGTTTCAAGAATCACTAAAAACGGATGAAAAACGAGGAAAAACGAGCATAACCGGCTAAGACGATTAACTCGCGTTTAAATAACTTATTTTATAATTTTTAGAAAATTTTATTTACTTAATCTCATGTTGTAGGATATTTTACTACGAACGCGTGGGCGTAAGAATCATCAGAAACGGAGCTAAAACGAAGATTCTAGAGCGAAAATGGTGAAAGACAAGAAATCAAGTTATCCAGCGAATCAGCAAGCCAAACGGCCTGCCAAACGGGATGTCAAATGGCCTACCAATATAGTAAACGGCCTGCCACATGCCCAAGGTAAGCGGGCATGATAAACGGGTTGACTGGTCAAACGGGCCCTGCAAACGGCTTGCCAGCCATTTTTTCAACGAAAATCCTACCTGCCGTCCCACCTGCCATCCTACTTTCCAGGGGTTTAGACATACCCCTATGCATACCACCTGCCATCCTACTTGCCAGGGGTTTTTCAGCCATTTATTTGCAACTTTGCCATCAAGCTTTCCTATAAATAGGTGGCTTCATCCCACCATTTCAACACACACCTTCTTCACTTCTCTCTCTAAATATCTCTCTATAGTCGCTCTCTAGTGATCTATAGGAGATTTATCCTCTCTCTACTTTCTCTCTAGATTCTAGAGAGAGAAAAGTACAGAGATTAGAAAAATAATTATCTCTCTATTGTCGCTCTCTAGTGATCAATAGGAGAATAGTATGTAGTTAGTAGTAGAAGCTTTCAAGTATTATAACGCTATGGATATTATGAAGAAATACAAGTGTTATTCTGCCGATATTATTCGGTAATATCTATCCTTTCTTTTATTAATTTATTATAATATTCTTGTTCGATGTTTGTGATTTATTAATATTAGAAATGCCTGTTGCCATGATGTGTGAGTAATTGCTTGATTGTTTGCCATGATTTAATAATGTTATTTAGGGATGATTATCGTTTCGTACTCGCTTTCTGCCTATGATATTAAACCTCGTTATTATCGTCCTTCCACCAATAAACGTGATTAAAACCTTTTATAAAGTTGACAATTATAAGGTAATTAATTATCTGTATTTATACATTGGTCAAGGTATAAACCCATCGGAAATACTATAAAGTACATGGAGAATTACCGTAGGACTAGATCAAGACATTGGTCAAGAGTATAAGACTCGAGGAAATACTGTTGATACAGTAGTGTACAGTGTTGATGACCTATAGGACCACTTGAGCATGGTCAAGGTTAGAAGCTATGGAACCACTATAAGTCTAGTACATGGTGGATAACTAAGAGATTTATTGGGTAGATTTAATTAAGGGGCTGGTTTAAGTCATAAATGGGAGTTTAACGCACTACAATACAAACTAAGCTTATAAATCTTTAAGGATGGCTGAGAACTATCAGATGTTCTAATTTGTCTACAAACCCTTAGATTTTACCAAACCATTGACAGAAAGGAATTCGAAACACGATCATAGCCACTCACTTGGGTGATACACTAAGGTGTTAAGAAAGGTTGGATATTATCTATATAAGGCTATGCTACTTTATTCGTGCGCCCAAGGTATGCATTGCATCCAAGATGGGCCGCTTATATCCTTAAACCGGATAAAGCTTCAGGAGTCGAGCATAGTCCATTCGATCAGAATCACGATAGCCTAGTTTCTCATGACATGCTAATCGAGAAATCAATTAGTAGGGAATCTTGTGTTTACACCAAGGTATATCTAACCAATGAGTGTCTCGCAATCATCCCGACACTACGTTATCTTAAATCATGGTTAGCCACATCTTCTCTGTCCTTAGCTGTTGCATGCTAGCTAGCTTATTTTAATTATATTGCTTTAATATCTTAATTACAATTATATAAACTATTCAACCCAACTATTGCATTTACATAATTTGATATTCTGGATAAAGTGGTGTCTAGAATAAATCGGTTGGACTTGGTTGTTGAATTTTCCGAACAGTCGCCAATTTATTGGGACCAAAAGGATCCTGCCTCTCCACACAAGGTGTATCTGACCACTAGTCTTAGATACTAAATTGTGTACAAACCCATCTTAGTCAATAAATTATCTGAATAAACTCCGTTTCAAATTCGACTGCTCAAGGAACGACCCTGGGTCATATTTGCCCTTGCTAACCTACATGAAGGAATAATAGATTTAGGCCCAGCATATATAAATTAAACAATCAACTTCTTATGTTGATATCCTGCATTGACGTTTTGCGACCTAATGACACCACATAAATAAACCGTCCGATTCGGGCATATCAGCAGCCGACATCCTAGCAACTTGATCTTGAGATTCTTTAGGTGCAGTTCGTGCATCCTAGCAATGGTTTTTCAATATCCATAGCCGAGCTGCCGCCTTCTTTTTGGCGGTGGATAGCTTTTAACCAGTCACATCATCTAGCCACATCACATTAGAAAGTTCGATTTCTACAAAATGCAATAATTGTTAGTTAATCTTGTGGGAAAGTGATTGTGCTTAAAGAACAAATTACAAGTTGTACTACATACCTTGATTATCAGCGTTCAGTAATAGAGCATCATAGTTACTCAATGGCCAGTATAGTGAGACCTTTTCCATGTATAGCTGGACAAGGCCATATAGGCGCACTACCAAGTGAATATTCTTGACTACTCCTTGTAGTTCTTTGCCAATATCTTAAAGTTTGACGCGCTCATTTGTGTTTTTTCCTGGCTCCATCGTCCAAGTGAGCCTACCTTTATGCTCACGCACAGCTTCTGCTTTGACAAAAAAGAAAGATCTGTGCAAATTCCCAATTAATGCTTTGGGAGTTGTAATCACACCTTGGCGTAACCTAAAAGAAAACCAACCGCTGTCAACCGGACAGATAGTTGTAACGCTGTGAAACACATCAAGCAAGGGCTGCCTAAAGCACAATTTTTGTTGATTGCCCTGCAGTACATCTCGAACAGCACAATTTTTGCAACCGCATAAGGATGCAATTGGGCGATAGCGATGTTGTAGTAGTCGCATACGCCCAAGAAAAAATCAGTCAGTTAAAATCTAAGATTCCCTTGATACATAGCGGTTTCGTAAACCGCAATCATGCCCTCTGTCGGATTGTTTGCCTTGGCATTCTTCACAGGCGCAGCGGGGAAGAATTGATCCAATAATGGATAATTAATCTTCAACTGCTCAATCTTATCATTCATCATATAAGATGAAAAGTTATTCGTAATCATTGAGGTTGAAGATGTGAGAGTAGATGGGGAAGCCATTGTTGATTGAATACAAATTTAGATTGTTTGAAATTAAAGAGAAGTGGTTATGAGAAGCGAATTGCAAAGAGAAATTGAGTATGAAGCATTATTGAATTTATAGGGATAAAGAATTTATCGATTGAAAAATAGATGAATAAGAAAGCATAAAGTTGAATTGTGCGGTAATCGGTCCTATTTATAGTCCCAATAGAGACGTTAAAAGGTTATTCTCAATGATGGAAAATCAATGGCTATAATTTTGCAGAAACAAATCAACTGCTAGAAAAGAGCCGTAAGCAAACTGCTGATGGGACGCTAATAATCTGTCAGACGCTTGAGGTTGCATGCGTAACGAATATATTTCTGCAGACCGTTTGGAAAGCATTTTTAACTACATTTTTTAGAGTTTATTATGTTACATTTTCTACGTAAATATAACACAATAAACTGGGGGCGACTTGATCATATACATAGGCATGTATATGCATATTTTAAGTGCAAAATGCAATACAAAAGCAAGTGCAAACAAAACTGCACGAATAAATAACAACTGCGTATATCACATTATTAAACCTGCGGAAGCCCGCATAAACATTGCGGATCCATAAAGAATGCGCAAACATTAGTTCTGCGAAGATTCCAAACCTATAAATAGATAGCTTGGCATCTCATTTTAGGTTGTTGATATCATGTAATTGCTCTGGCCTTTGTGATTCACTTGTGATTTTGCCCAAGTGCCAATCATAATCTGGCTAAGGTAATTTGATGAAGACCGGGACATGGTGATTGATCACTTGATGTTAAGTGAAAGACGATCATTTAGGATTGATCAAAAAGCATAGGCGATATCTTTTGGTGGACGTGTGACACTCGTGAAATCGGTTTTAAATAGTCTTCCATTATATTATCTCTCAATCTTTCGTGCTTGCCATGTGTTATAAAAGAGCTCGAGTGTCTTAGACGTTTATTCTTTTAGGGAGGTTCATCTTAAAAATATAAAATCGTTCGGGTAAAATAGTATAATATAATGCTACCTTTCAAGGATTGGGGCCTAAATATCGGCTCTCTAAAATGTAAAAAATTAGCGCTTCTCGGGAAATGGTGGTGAAGATTCCACACCGAACCCGAAACGCTATGGGTCAAGGTCATCAAAAGCCTTGAAAGTCTAAGTGGTGGTTAGTTGACGGGCGTAAAGTCTCACTGTAGCATCCTCTCCCGGGGCCTAGAAGTAAGTTTACTATTTTGCCCCTTGATTATATTTGTTATTTAATTAAGTGAATTTTCAAATTTAAAATTTTATTAATTTAGTCGTTAGTCGGATTCGTTTTATGACAAGGGTCACAAAACATATTTTGTTGACCTCTTTTGACCCCGTTTAGTTCATTTAAATTGGTGCGTAGAAGTTCAGATTCGGTTAATACCCATGTGTTGTGAGAAGTGAGATTTTAACCCACTAAATGAAAATAAGTATCTTTGGATCCAAATTCTTCCCATCTCTTCCCTATTTCTCACGAACACACACATACACCCACTTTTTCTCTCTTACAAGTTCTACTTTCCCTTTAAGCAATAATCGAACCTAACCTTTAATTTACATATATATATATATATATATATATATATATATATATATATATATATATATTCAAGAGCAATCTATCAAGGTAAGATTTTATCCCTTTCATACTTGTTTTTGGGTCATGAATTTGGGTTTTTTTGGTTCTAAGTTGGTTTTGATGGATTTTGGCTCAAATCTTGTTGTTTGGTGTTTATTAGCATCAATGGTTGTTAGAAATAGTTTTTCTATATGTTTAGTAGCTTCCTTATGTTTGCAATTAGATTAAAACACCTTAAAATTTTGGTTTTTGGGTGAAAATGCACCAAATCAGCGAAGCAGATGGTGCGGCTCGAAAACAAGTTGCTCGAAAACCTTAAGTGCTTGAAAACCCTATGCTCGAAAACCATTTGCTCGAAAACTTTAGGTGCTCGAAATCATGATGCTCGAAAACCTTGTGTTCGAAATCATGTTGCTCGAAAACCTTGATGCTGTATTATGTTGCTCTAAAATCTTGATGCTCGAAAACATTGTATCCGAAATGTTTTCATGTGTGGTGTGTTAATCTATATTATGATATGTTCAGCAGGGCAAAACAAGGAGACGACTACGTAGGATCAGGGTTCGATTAGCTTGCTGAGACATATACGTTGAGTGGGTAAACTATAGACTGATAATATATAGTAATTAGTTATTATGTATATGGGATGCTAGTTAGGGTAATATACTACAATTGTGTGATATTGTATATCTGTTGCATGCTGATAGTGTGTGATGATGTATATCTGTTGCATGCTGTTATTGAGTGTTATTCTGAGATAAACCCTAGTGTGTCCATACCATGTGGTGGCCGAGGTTGGAGAGATCAACAGTGTAGAGTTGAGTTCCTCATGTGGTAGTCGATGGGTATAAGTTTGAATAATGCATCTCCTGCATGTGGATGACTTATATAGGAGGAACTTTTGGTTAGACCTCAGTCCAATCAACCGATCGTTGCAGGCTAGGCCAAGTCGCCGGAGTCTCTTTGATGGCACTAGTGGTTTTGCGTGCTTACTTGTATGACATGTTCAGTGTAGCTACTTATTATATGTTACTGCCTGTAGTTATCTCATTCACTCAGCATTATGCTAATTCCCCTCTATCTTTCCACTTGCAGGTTGTTAGCTATGTTACATTTTGGAAGACGATGGGTTGTTGTGTTATGTTGGGTCGTAACAGACTTTGTTGTATCAACGTTTGTTTGAATAACTTGTTCAAACACATCTTTCTAGAATGAATCATGTGTAACACTGGCCATTTTTTTAAACATAGCAGAAGTCTTTAATATTAAAACCACATCATTAATTACATCATTACATAAATTCACGTAATTAAGTGTAATTTTACACAACGGTGTTACTTATTACAAAATACAGGTTACAAAAATCCACATCAGAGTTCGAACGTCAAACATGTCATCAGCAGCTACACTCGTCCTAACTAACAGTACCTAAACCTACAAGTGTGGAAATGTGGGGATTAGCATATCGCTAAGTGAATGGAATCTATCTAACAGACATAGCTTGAGCACCAATCAGGCAAACAACACTACACACATGCTAACAACCAACTAGCATACAAGACAATACGAGGATCGGCGGCTTATGCATGCACATGACTTTAGTTGATCAGGCTTGCATCTACCGATAGTCCCTCTTGCTGAATCAGTACACAGACCAGTAGAACATGAACCTAACCTACATTGACTCGGTTGACCTCATACGGACCACAACCTCCCTAGGCACGGTTGTGAGTCCCTAACCTCCCTAGGCACGACTGGTGTCAAACACAGTGCGCACATAAGATTACATAACAATGATATCGGCCAAAAAGTCACGTTTTTACCCCCGTTATTAAGCCCTAAATCCATATAAAGTTCCAAACTTTATCGCAAAAATTATTGCTTTATCGGTTGATTTTGTAGATTAAGTAAGTACAAAGGCAATGCAAAACGAATCAAGTAAAACGGAGCTAAAACGAAGAATCTAGAGCGAAAATGGTGAAAGACAAGTTACGACCAAGAAAATCAAGTTACGATCCAGGAAACAAGCTGACCAGGGCAGGTCAAACGGCTACCCGAACGGCTTGCCAAACGGCATGCCAGTATGGGAAACGGCCTGCCATACTGGTTAAGCAAACGGGCATCAACAACGGGCCACCTCAGCAAACGGCCCCTGTAAACGGCTTACCAAACGGCCTGCCAGCCGTTTGCAGGCAAAAATTAAGTCTATTTAAAGGGCTTCTTCCATCCATTTCAACACACACTCAATTTGTATTTAACTTTATATTTTCAAGCTTTTTAGTTAGTTTTTAGTAGTAGCTAGTTTTTAGTAGTAGCTAGCTTAGCTTTTATTTTCCGGAGGATATCCCGGAGAGTCCCTGCAATCTCGGGCAGATTTCTCCAGCTTTTTCAGGTTTTTATCTGAAACGCTTGTCTTTTGTATTAAACATGTTTTGTTACCATTTATGTTAAATAATGCATTCTGATATTACCATGTTAGCTTAATTAATCTGTATGTTGCCATGATAGAAGTCTGGGTTAGCGTAGTTATGTTAAATTAGTACGGTTACTATTGTTATGCTGAACTTGTGAGTCTGATAGATTTGTATGCTAGCATTTTAAGGATTGACCAACCTAGGTTGTGATCAGGACTTGTCCACCTATATGAACTTAGCTACTTCATAGGATTAAGACCCCGGGTTATACTGTATCTGAAGATTCTATGAACTCGGTATGGCCGGAGTTTCCAAGAGGCATCTAATGCGCTTTTAGGACACGGAACTTGTGACGACCCGGAAATTTTCGACTAAATTTAAACTTAATCTTTATATGATTTCGATACGATAAGCAAAGTATGTAATGTTGAGTCTAGAAAATTTTGGAATGATGTTCATATATTCAATTGACTTTTGACTATTCCCGACGATTCACGAACAATTGTTTGTAAATAACTGAATATATATATATATATATATATATATATATATATATATATATATATATATATATATATATATATATATATATATATATATATATATATAAGTGTGTATAATAAATTAAAATAATAAAATACAATTGATCACTAAGATTAAGTATGTAAAATAATATATAAGATAATAAATTGGTTATTAAAATAAAGCTATATATAAATGTATATGAATTCTATAAATAATTGAATTATATATAAAAGATATATGTTGATGCATTTTATGTAAGTCCCTAGACATCTAACCTACGTCCATTGCAGGTACTTCAGTTTATGGGATACCATGATCGCTCGTTATTATCCTATATGTGTTTGTATGTGGTTACAGGTACTACAAGAACGCGATATGGATGTTTGACTATGTTAGACTTAGTCAGACGTGCGAGTGAAGTCTCACTTGTACGGCTGACAGGCTCATACGCACAGTTGATGCTGGGCTAAGTCACAATTATAACCTAAATGAGAAGACACGAGTGAGTGATCACCCGTACGGTTGATGAAGCCAACTCGTACGTGTGATGGATGACTCGTACGGGTGAGTCAACAGCAGGGGTATATAAGTGTTATGTTCTTCATTTTAGGTTAAGCCTCTCACACACACACACACCACTCAGATCCGGTAACCCTAATCTGATTCTCTCTCAACCCAAATCACTTCAGTAGTGAATGATAGCTCTAGGCATTAATCTAATCACACTAATCCAATCCTTGTTGTGGTTTGACTAATTTAATCCCAAAAAGCTCCTTATATTCACTAGTTATGGTTTGATTCACTAATTCTGCCTTTGTATGAATTAAACATGTTGATTTCGAAGTTCCTAGTCATGTTTCATCATTGGTATCAGAGCGTAGGTTGTGATTTCAACATCATCTAGTGATTTTTGGTGATTAATGAGTTTATTATTTTGGGTTTTTGAGTTAAAAGTGATTTTAATCAAAAAGGAATCATTTTTACGTGTGTAATTTTCATTAGAGAGTGTGTTTATATTAGATTGTTTAGTGCTAATCTAGCTTGTGGACGAAGAAATTGAGGTTTAACATCAATTTCTAGGGTTTTTGAGTGATTTGAGCTGTACAGCAGCTCACACGACTGGGTCAAAGATTTTGATCACACGTACGGTTGACCAGACGGTTGACTGTCACTCGTGAACTCACACGTACAGTTTAGCATAACCTTTTAAGGTTAAGTGACAACAGTCTGATCACACGGGTGATCAAGCGGTTGACTGTGAAACGTACGAGTAATCACACGTGTGATCATCACTCGCACGTTTGAGACTTAGTGATTGGTTCTTTTGATTAAGTAGTGACACGTACGCTTGAGGTTGTGACATGTACGGTTGATATCCTGAACCACACGGTTTACCTTTGGTAAAAGTTTTCAAGATGTTTAATTTAAACGATTACGCGTTGGCTGCACCGTTAGTTCAGAGCATTACGAATATGACTCAACGATTACTCCTTGCTGAGAGTGAATCAGGAAGTGGTACGAAATGTTCGAGGTTAATGAATATGGATAACTATTCTACTTGAAAGTCGAGATTTAAGATTTGGTCTGATGGTCAGGACACGAAGCTTTGGAAGTACATTGAAACAGATGAATTGTATACGTTACATAACATGCCTTCAGAAGAACGTGAAGAGTATAACTTGGAAAAGAAGATGTACTGTAACTTGACAAGTGCTCTTGATGGTCCGATTTTCTATCAATTTCTGTGTCATGATAATTCATTCAAGATATGGGAAGCACTTCGTACTTTTAACGAAGGAAATACATCTTACAGAACTAGAAAGGGTTTGGAATTGAAAGCTGAGTTTGATCGTTTTCACTGTCAAGTTGGAGAGTCTATTACATAATTGGTTGAAAGATATCATCACTTGCTAGCTGAATTACACAAGCATGATGTGACCATTGCTGAAAAAGACAAAGTAACATGTCTAGCTGGAGCATTACCTTTAGAATGGAATGGCTTCGTATTAACTATGAAAACCAGTGGAGAACTAGCTACTGCTACAGTGAACTCATTTATTACAAGACTTCAGGAAGAAGAACTAGAGTTGTTAAATAAAGTCGAGAGGTCTAAACTAGTTCAAGACACGAAAATGTATTGTCCAAATGGTTACACACCGCCTAAGTCAGCTCATGCACCATTTCAAACAGCTTTTGTTACGAACAATCAGAATATGTATGGTTTGAATGTTAGCAATGCACCTTTTCAACAACCTTCGTATCCACCACAAGTTTCACCATGTTCTCTCAATACTCAATCACAACCTACTTCCAATACTACAGAGTCATCTACACCGATTGCATCAGATGTTCTGTCTGCACTTAAGATCAAGAACTTGAGAAAAGATGGAAAAGAAAAGATTAGTGAAGATATAGCTTTGTTGTCAAGCCTTGTTAATTCTTATGATAGTTATCTTGATGGTCGTGTGGGTAACATTCATCTAACAACAGAAGATTATCATCAACTTGATAAAGATGAAGCAGAAAAGATGGATATTATGTAGGGTATGGCAAATCTTGTTAGACGAGCTAGAGATTACGAAGAGCGAACTGGAAAACCAATCAGTCTGACCAAAGATACAAAACTGGGTTTTGATATGAATTCTGTTACTTGTTACAACTGTGGAGAATTAGGTCATTTTTCAAGACAGTGCACAAAACAGAAGAAGCAGGGTAATCGTAATCCTTTCAAGAATCCGAACTCCAGTTCTCAGAGTCAAACTAAAAAGCATGAGATTTATATTACTGATAAAGTAAATGAAGCTGAAACAGCTGAAGGTTCGAACAAAGCTTTAGTTGTCATTCATGGAGACGATGATGATTGGTCTATCAAATTGAATGTTGATGATCAACAATCTAAAGCTAACATGGCCAAGATTACTGAAGTAAAAGAAGACTGTGTCATCGGTCAAAGTATAATTGAGAAGCTGACAGCTCGTACTGAAAGAGCTGAAGAGTTTTCACGAACCATTCGGAGAGAGAAGATTCAGAAGATGGTTAAAGATAAATTCAAGAAGGCACGTGATTCAGTTCTTCGTACACCTGAATCTGGAAGTATTTCACCAACATCGTCAGAGGACTACTACTTCAACAGTTGGAAGGATAACTATGCTGATACCTCAGTGTTTGAAAAAATTCTAGAAGCTAATCAGAGTGAAGAGACATTGGTTGATGTTGACAAGGAACTAGACAAATAGGGTAAAATGTTTACTGCTGATTTGGAATTGTTAGTTCTTATGGGTGAAGGTTCAGATCTTGAGAGTGTAAGTTCAGATGTTGATAATTCAGATGAGAAGTTAGAATCAGAGGTTGAAGATAAAGCTGATTATACTGGAGTGGATCAATCTGATTTTGAAGCATTGAACAAGCAAGCGCTAGACTTACTGAAGATGTGCTTATCAGAAAGTGATCTTGAAAAGGTTTTCGGTTTGACAAGAGCTAAGGATATTTGGGACAGACTTGAGCAGATTCATTTAGGTAAAGATGCTGATACATCAGAGTTTCTTACAGACTCGTCAGAATCAGATGATGAGCTCGATGATGGGAAGAAGATAGATTACTTTGCATTTATGGCTGAGACTTCCTCATCAAATAACGCTCAACAGGCATCTTCTGATCCATCTACTGTTATTGAATGTGTTAAATGTGCTGAGTCTAAGGTAACAATAGATAATTTAACAAAGGCATATGCGGAGATGAAAGAAAAATGGCATGCTGACCATGTGACCACTAAGGTTGAAAATGAATTGAAAGAGCAGATCAAAGTTTATAAAAAACAACTTCACGATCTTAAATGTTTTAACTTTGATATAAATCAAGCTTTAATTAAACGTCTTGACACAATTAATGAATTAATGAAAGAAAATGAATGCGTTAAAGCTGATTTAGAGGCAATTTCAATCAAAATGAAATGTTGGGCAAGTGCGTCACAGTGGAATGCATTAATGGTGGAACTTAATGACACTAAGGGCAAGGGTATAGGATATAGTTCTGCATCACCTCCTTTTCAGAACACATTTGTTAATGCAAATGTAGTTGACGGTCGACCAGAAGATTGTATCCCTCCTAGTTATGAAGATTATGTTGAAAAGAATCAAAAATGTAGTTTAACTAAGAATATAACTTCTGATGATACTGCTGAAGGTGCTCTAGATCATGAGGAAGATAGGAAAACTGGGTTAGGAGATAACTCTAAGACAAGTAGAGTTAGAACACCGAAAGGTCCTGTTAAAATTTTGAAAAATCCTAGATTTGCTAATAGATCGGTTCCTCCTGTTACACCTGTTCCAAGAAATAAAACAAATGATTCTCCTGTGTTAGAAAGAACACAAAATCCGTCATCTTCAAATTCTAATAACTTGTATGAATTTAGAGGACATAGGGAGTTTCGTCAATGTTTCAGTTGTGCTATTTTTGGACACATTGCTGCTAATTGTCCTAGAAGATATAGATCACCAAGACAGAAGATTGAACTCACATATGATGATCGCAAATCATCTTATGCTCATAAAACAGGTTCACCTGTTAATGATGAAGTTTGTGTTAAAAATCATACGACAAAGGTTGTCTATGGAGAGTATAAGAGAAAGAACTTCAATATGTCAATTTCTCCTGTGAAGATTAAGGTTCCTAAACAGGATACTGAGGCAAGACTTGCTAAATCAAGTGATCATAGTAGAGCTTTTGAATCAAAGGCACGATCGCCTTAGCAAAAAGCTAGTCGTCGAAAATATTTTTCTCGTACAAGACCACGAGCGAATCGCTCTGAAAATGAGCAAAATTTGAATAACAAGAAGAGCAATATTGCTACTTCTAAACTGTCTAAGTTTATGGTTTCTAACGATGAGATTCCACCGGACTCAAACGGGAAATGGATGGAAGTTCAAGCTTTGGGTGTTAATGGACAACTTACTGCCTTCCGGGTGTGGGTTCCCATTATCAATTAATTTTCCTAATGTGATATGCAGGAAACCAGGGTACCTGCAAATAACACCTGGATAGTGGATAGCGGCGCTTCGAGACATATGACTGGACAGCTATCTCTTCTTTTGGATGTACACCCAATTAAGGGAGGTTATGTAGCTTTTGCTGGAGATAAAGGAGGTCACATTTCTGCTCAAGGTTTATTGAAAAATAAAAAAGTTAGTTTCGATAAAGTGAATTATTGTCAAGAGCTTGCAAAAAATTTATTGTCGGTTTCAGAAATCTGTGAAAAATCTTTCAAGGTAGCATTTGATGACGAATTCAGCTACATTTTGAAGCCAGAGTTTGTGATTCCTCCTGAAATGATTTTGATGAAGGCTCCTAGACAAGCTGATTTATATATGCTAGATATGAATTTTGCTACTTCAACTGCTGAACATCATCGAGATTTTGTTTCTAAAACGGAATAAAATTCTATTACGTGGCACAAACGCATGGGTCATTTAAGTTTTCGGAAGATGAACCATCTGGTTCACAACAATCTTGTAGAAGGTGTTGATCTTCGATCTTTTCAGATTCCATGTACATGTGTTCCATGTAAGAAGGGTAAGCAGAGCAAGAAAGCTCATAAGTTGGTAAAGTATAATCCAATCTCTGCTCCACTTGAATTGTTACATATGGATCTTTTTGGTCCAATTCGTTTTGAAAGCATTGATGGAAATAAGTATTGTCTGGTTGTAACTGATGATTATTCAAGATTCTCTTGGGTAATGTTTTTGAAAGAGAAGTATGATACGTTTGAAAACTTGAAAGTGCTAATCAATCGATTAGAGACAGGTTTCAATTTCAAGGTAAGAAAGATTCATTGTGATAACGGTACAGAATTCAAGAATCGGTATCTTGCAGATTTCTGTATTAAAAAAGGTATCAATATGCGGTTCAGTTCTGCATACGCTCCTCGGATGAATGGTGTTGCTGAAAGAAAGAATAGAGTATTGATAGAGACAGCTAGAACAATGCTAGCAGATTCATCGTTACCTATTCATTTTTGGAGTGAAACTGTTGCAAATGCATGTTACACTATGAATCAAGTTCTGACTGTTAAACGACTGGGTAAAACTTGCTATGAGCTATTGTATGGGATAAAACCATCGTTAAAGCATCTAGAACCATTTGGTGCACCGTGTACCATCTTGAAAAGAAAACCATAAAGTAAGTTTGATTCAAAAGTGGTTACTGGAGTATTTCTTGGGTATAGTTCTCCTAATAAGCGAGTTTTCAATAATGAGGCAAGATGTGTTGAAGAATGGTCTGAAGTTGAGGTCTAGAGGAACCATATGAAGAGTGCTTCTAAGAGTCATCCTTGGATTTATAACTATGATGAGCTGATTGATTCATTCAATCTTGCTCCAGATCAGACGGAGAATGAAGTTGAGTTACAAATGTTATTCGATCTACAGAATGAACCAGAAGTTTCTGCACCTACATCAACTCCAACTCCATTACCCACTATCATTGAACCAGTTCAAGATTCAGATCATGACATTGATCCAGTGTACGATACCTGCGGATCTGATATTTCAAGTGAGAATTCTGAAAATCAAGAAGATATTGGAGATACCACGAATCTACACCATGAGATACCTGTTCCTGCACGACCAGTTCCCAGAACTACAGCTGCTCATCCTAGAGAGAATATTATTGGAGATCCAAATGCATGTGTTAGAACAAGAAGGTAAGTTCAGTTTGATGGTCAAGTTGATACTCATATGACAGCTGTTGCTGCATACTTCGAGTACTCATGTCATATTTCTAGAATCGAGCCAAAGACGACTAAAGAAGCGTTGAAGCATGTTGACTGGGTAATGGCTATGTAAGAAGAGATTCAGCAATTCCATCGTTTAGATATTTGGAAGCTAGTTACCAAACCTCATGGAGCTAAGGTAATTGATCTCAAATGGGTTTGGAAGTGCAAGTTTGACGAATACGGCAATGTTATCCGTAACAAAGCAAGATTAGTTGCTAAAGGTTATCAGCAAGATCCTGAATTCGATTATGATGAAGTTTTTGCTCCTGTTGCCAGATTGGAGGCCATTCGCATTTTCTGACTTTTGCTTCATTTATGAAGTTCAAAGTGTTTCAAATGGATGTTAAAAGTGCATTTATTTATGGCAAGCTAAATGAACGAGTATATGTTAGTCAACCTCCGAGTTTTGAAGATCATCTTCATCCTGACAAAGTTTACCGATTAAGAAGAGCCCTATATGGTTTACATCAAGCCCCAAGAGCTTGGTATGGACGTTTGTCAAGTTATCTGCTCGAAAAAGGTTATCAAATGGGCACGGTAGATTGTACTCTGTTCACAAAGGTTAAAGATGATGATATTATTTTGGTCCAGATCTATGTAGACGACATTATTTTCGGTGCTACTAAGCAGGAACTCGTCGATGAATTCGAATTGGTGATGAAGGACGAATTCGAAATGAGTAAATTGGGTCTCTTACATTACTTTCTTGGTTTACAAGTCGAACAGACTAGTAATGGTATTTTTCTTCATCAAGCAAAGTATGTAAATGATATACTCGAACGTTTTGGTATGACTCAAGAACGTCCTGTGTCTACCCCGTTAGCTGTGAATCATGGTATTTCGTTAGACTGTGAAGGGGAGCCTGTTGATCCTATATACTATCGAGCAATCATCGGATCGCTTATGTATCTTACTGCATCTAGGCCGGATATTATGTTCGCAACATGTCTGTGTGCTCGTTATCAAGTTAATCCAAATACAGTTCATCTTACAACTGCCAAAAGAATTCTACATTATCTGTTGCATTCTCCCAATCTCGGCATCTGG
Organism: Rutidosis leptorrhynchoides; assembly: GCF_046630445.1. Classification (NCBI taxonomy): domain Eukaryota; kingdom Viridiplantae; phylum Streptophyta; class Magnoliopsida; order Asterales; family Asteraceae; genus Rutidosis; species Rutidosis leptorrhynchoides. The sequence goes on from NC_092333.1 coordinate 138,858,124, forward strand.
TATTCGAACGAAGACAAGTTTGATCTTGTAGCTTACAGTGATTCAAACTATGCAGGTTTCAAAATCAATAACAAATCTACATCAGGAGGATGTCAATTTTTAGGTGAAAGGCTGGTGACCTGGCAGTGCAAGAAACAAAGTGCAGTTGCTCTTTCCACGTATGAAGCTAAATATATTGCTGCTGCTAGTTGCTGCTCGCAAGTTGTTTGGATCCAACAACAACTTCGCGATTACGGACTAAGAATCTCTTTCTCTCCTCTTTATATTGATAATACTGCTGCTATTGCAATTACTAAGAATCCTGTGCAACATTCTAAGACCAAACACATAGGTGTTAAATATAATTTTCTTAGGGATTGCCATGAGAAAAAGATTATTGAGGTTAAGAGAATAGGTACTAAGGACCAGAGGGCTGACTTATTCACTAAGACTTTTGATAAACCTAGGTTCTTGCTACTGTTAGAGATGAATGGCATTGCTGATCGAAACACAGTGATTTCGGATGATGTGTTTGAGGGTTAATCAAACTTTTAGACTTTGCATGTAGGATGCATGACATATAGATTTTAATTTCTTATTATCTGTACTGCATATTTTTTGCTTTCTGCCTGCATTTCTTTGCTTGATTTATCTCATGATCGCATGTTAGTCTGTAGTTATTTTCTATCTTTTGTTAAAATGCTAAAAGACAAAAAGATTTTATGTTTTAGTATTTTAGGGGGAGTATATGTTTCAACAGAAAATACCTAGAAAGTGTAAAATGCTTCATCAGAAAACCCTAAAAAGTTAAAAAAATCTGAAAATGAGCTTGTTTTGATTAATCTGTGGGAGATGAAGAAATTACTGTACTGTGAATTGATATATTTGATTAGTAAGGACTGATTTGAACGTTTATGTTTATCTGTTGTGTGATGTACTGATAGATGTGACTTATGAATTCTTGGTATTAGACAAACATAATAAGAATAACGATCATCTAAGATTCAGAAGCCATGAACGATCTGTAGCGTTTGAAGGTAGTCACCTAATTATCTCCGAAATCATATCTAATGATAATTGTTGAGGAACTCAACAGTCGGTTGAGGGTATCCCCTATCATAATTGATAATCACTAGAAAAGGTTGGGGCTGAATTTTAAGTTGAGGATTATCTGTTTGGCTGGTGCATACCACGTTGTCATGGGCCTAAGACTTATAATCGAAAATAAACCCCGAAAATATCAGAGAAAATTAGTTTATGTCGAAAGTAAGTGTCCCTTCTCGCTTAAGGTTGAAAAGTATAATTCCTTATTGCAGACCGTTCAAGCATTTAAGGGAGAACACCTTTGAGTGATCTGAGCACACAACAAAGAAACATGAGTTCATGCATAAAAATGGAAAATCCATTCATGATGGCGTTCAAAATCAATATATCAAAAGAGAGTGATATGCTGAAATAGAAATATCAAAAGAAAATCAAAGTCAAAAATAATTGGCGTATCAAGATGGCAAAGTCCTGAAAGTATAAAGAATGCTGATTCATTATGTACTCATAAAGAACTCAGATCATTCTTAGTGTGACGTCCTCGCGCAGCTTGAATTGTTTAATCACGACGTTCACACTGAACTATCAAGATTCTTGTCGTCTGCAATATAGAGTTATACCTATTAATACTGTAAGTTGGAAAGATACTTATCTAGATATACTCTAATTAAATATATATATATATATATATATATATATATATATATATATATATATATATATATATATATATATATATATATATATATATATATATATATATATATATATATATATATATATATATATGAAAGTTTAACTTTCGATTCCGTTTTCCATGTCAACTTGAACATAATGAAGTCAAGGGCCTTGAGATTTATTTCGTGTGACGACTGGTCATCAGGCAAGTCTGCTTTAACTGTAGACCAATCCCCGCGGTAAATAATGCGCATATTCGAATAATCTAATATATTCTAAAATCTGCCGTTCCAAATAGATTGAAGATTATCAATACACTGATGGAAGCCAAATGCTGACAGGGTTATTCAAAATGCCGTGAGAACCATCCTATTCAATTTGAATGAAATACATGGAAAGAGATAACGGAAAGTTACGTGTAATGAATTGACAACCTAATAAAAACGCACAATCATAAGTGATGGAAGAATCAAGGATTAATGAACTTAGCGTGATCTCAAAAATCATTGCTTTATAGTGTTCAAGTAATTAATGCCAACATGATTGTCGAAGTGTCCGGAATGAATATGTTCATGTTTAATGAGGATTGATATCAGTAATTGCAAGATAATAGACATAGACTGGATAATTAGGAATGAACAACAGAAATTGATTCAATATGTCAGTTCTGATCCATTTTTAAGTTGTTAATCATTTTGCTCACAAAAAGAATGTGGATTTATATGTTTGTTTATCTGTTTATTTAATTATTTTGCATTGAAAACTGAAAAACAACAAAAAGATTTTGGTTTTGCATGTTATTGCATTTCATGGTAGAATGTCTTTTCTTTGCATATTCTTAGTTGCATGACATTATATTTCAGAAAAGCTATAAAGATTTTATCTTTTCCTTATTTTCTGATTAATCCTCTAAATATGCACAATTACATCAGAAAGAACCTTGTCGAGAACAAGATATTTTTTTTGACCACCAAATCCATGAGATTGAAGTTTATAGAGCTTGTGATTACTTGAAGGAATTTAAATATTTAAGTTGTTAGTGAATTTAAGTTGATGTTACACTATAGGCTTTACTCTTGGAACATAGAATGTTTAGAGTAATAACCTTTTTTGGGTTAGGATTTTTTGATCTACCTAAGTGTTGTTGATCATTTCCTGATGATTTAGTGGTTTGTGACTCAAATTGAAAGTGCTAGTTAGCTCTAAGATTTCCAAACGAGTCGAAATCCTAAGTTTGTGAAAATTGAAATTTTGAAATTGCCTAAGTGGCTCACTCGCACGTCTGATGTGTGAACCGTACGAGTAACCACACGCGTGATGTTATCCGTACAGCTGACCTTGTTCTAAAATGTCCTAAGACATCAGGGTCACATGCACGAGTGATTAGGTGAGACGCGCGGTTAATGGTGGATCGTGTGATCAACCGTACGGTTGATCACGAGAGTATAAATAGGGAGTGATGAGCACAGACACTCACACTTGTGCACCCAACATTGTTTTCTCTCAAAATTCAACCTTCACTGATCACGTTTTCCACCACAGCGTTTGTTTATCACGTTATTCCGACCTCAGCGCCACCTAATAGGTAAGATTTCATCGTGTTTAAGTCTGTTAATTTGTTGTTTGAATGATTTGAAACCCTAAGTGTTTGTAACTCGAATTTTGTGTAATTAGTGCTCGTTTTGATCGTTATTTGTTATTGTTTGAGTTAAACAGTTCCTATATATGCTATTGTGATGTAAAGCGGTCCCTAAAACGGTCAAACATGTAATTTGTGGAATTTAAAAAGGCATTTAATACGAGTTTCATCAGACATGCACGAGTGACGTCACTCGCACGAGTGGGACATGACTCGCACGAGTCAGTACGCGATTGATGATCAACTGTGTGAACCTTGAACCCACTCGTTTGAATTAATTTAGTTGCTCACTCGCTTGACTGAGCTCACGCGTGTGATTAACCGCACGAGTCACCACACGGTTGACTCACTCGGTTATATATTTTGCATCAGCCGTGTACCCTGTCTGAAACCATATTACTGCTCAAACATGTCAACAGTGACACAAGTGACTATATCACTCACACGGTTGATCTCTCAGCCGCACGTGTGACATTATCACTCGCACGGTTCATCATGTCTCTATAAATCTGTGACACTTTGTAGCTAATGCTTTGATTTTTTACGATAATTGGTTTATATCTCTAACTTCTCTGTGAATATTTCAGTTTGATATTACCAATGGTAGAACAACAACTTAATGTTCCGGCTGTTAACCCAGAAGCTCAGGGGGAGCAACAGCAGGATCCTCAAGTGAATCCGGTTAATCCGCCTGTTCAACAAGAGACTATTCTAGAGAAAGGCGAGCTCAACAATCAAGTTGCCCTTTATGATACTACTCTTGAAAGAGGTTCTCATTTTAAGGAGATTGTGGAGTTTCTAAAGCGCTCAAGGATTCATACAGCTATCTCTACTGCATGTACGTCATACTACAGCCATCAGAGAGAGTTCTGGAAGAATGCTGTGAAATGTCCCGTTCATATCGATTTATAAACGTTCCATATTAATTGATTTCGTTGCAAGGTTTTTACCTCTATATGAGACGTTTTTCAAAGACTGCATTCGATTTTAAAACAAACCATAACCTTTATTTTATCGATAAAGGTTTAAAAATATTACGACGATTATCAAATAATGATAATCTAAAATATAGCGTTTTCACACGATTATTACATAGTGGTTTACAATAATATCACACATCAATTTAAGTCTTCGAATGCAGTTTTTAAACAATATTATACAAGCATGCTGACTCCAACTCTTTTCCATAAATTAACATGCAACAGCGGAAGCTCTTAATAATCACCTGAGAATAAACATGCTTTAAACGTCAACAAAAATGTTGGTGAGTTATAGGTTTAACCTATATATTTATCAAATCGTAATAATAGACCACGAGATTTCATATTTTCATTTCTCATAAACAACATGCAATCTGCATAAAAATCATTCATATGATGAACACCTGGTAACCGACCTTAACAGGATGCATATAGAATATCCCCCATCATTCCAGGACTCTCATCGGACATGATAAATCGAAGTACTAAAGCATCCGTAACTCAGATGAGGCTTGTTGGGCCAAATAGATCTATCTTTAGGATTCGCGTCAATTGGTGGCAATTATAATAAACACCAATTCTTAGGCTACCAAGCTAAAAAGGGGCATATTCAGTTCGATAATTCAACATAGAATGTAAATTTGATCACTTGTGTCTATTTTGTAAAATATTTATAAAACTGCATGTATTCTCATCCCAAAAATAATAGATTTTAAAAGTTGGACTATAACTCACTTTCACGGATTTTTCCTTCGTTGGAAATAAGATTTGGCCACTAGTCGATTCACGAACCTATAACAAATATGTACATATATATCAAAGTATGATTTAAATATATTCACAACATTTTTTATTACGTTTTTATGATTTAAGTTTGTTAAGTTAGCAGTCCTCGTTAGTAACCTACAACTAGTTGTCCACAGTTAGATGTGCTGAAATAAATCAATATATATTATCTCGAATCAATCCACGACCCAATGTATACAAGTCTCGGGCTAGATCACAACTCAAAGTATATATATTATTTTGGAATCAACCTCAACCATGTATAGCTAACTCAAACATTACTGCATATAGAGTGTCTATGGTTGTTCTGAAATATATATATATAGATGGGTCGATATGATATGTCAAAACATTGCATACGTGTCTATGGTATCCCAAGATTACATAATATGTATAATACAATATAAATTAGTTAGGATATGTTTAGTCTAGATTTGTTACAAAATTTTCGCAGCTAAAACTAGCAAATTTATCCAATTTTGTTTTACCCGTCATTTCTTCGTTTCAAATCCGTTTTGAGTGATTCAAGTTGCTATGGTTTCATAATAAACTGAAATTTATGAAACTAAACAGAAAAAGTATAAGTTTATAGTCGGAAATACAGGTTACAAGTCATTTTTTAAAGAGGTAGTCACTTCCGTCGAAAGAACGACATCTTGATGACCATTTTGAAAAACATACTTCCACTTTGTGTTTAACCATGATTTTTGTAACAACCCTAAACCAAACCACGAACGACACGCGTTAAAATCTCAAAATAATTTTTTTTTTTGCTGGGACAGCATATGGCACGGCGCGCCAAACTGGTCTGTCCCAAAAGTCATGAAATGCGAAAAAGATCGGCCACTTCCCGACATAATTTGACAATACGCTTTTAACAACATATTCAAACATTTAAAACTAACACAATTAAAACATAAAATAAGTTTTACAAAGCGAGGCCCACATCGGCCGTTTTACGAGTTTAATTCAAAATATGAGTTTCGACCATCAAAAAGTTTAAGTACCAAACTACACTACCTGCATGGTGTTTGGGATTAAACTACCCAAGTCTCGGTCAAACTCAAAAAGCTAAAAATCCTAAAAGCATTCTCTAACAATGACGGGATGTTTAATCCAAGATGATGCCCTTACCCTTGTCCACAACCGAACTCAAACACCGCATACATGCTAGCAACACAATTAGCTTATAATCTCGAATACAAGCTAGAAATCTCCAATACCACAAGCTAGCATATCAACGCATATAATATAATTCGAATAATATATTATGCTTACACTTACAACACAAATAACCATGGTTAACCAATCGTACAAGGGAATGGCGCTCGCGAAAACGCCATCGGTGTTCATAACATCCGTTAGGGTACTTAACACCTCGTATCACTAACCCCTAGGATGGCACCTTAACACCTCGGTACGTCACCCCGAGTGGCATCTTAACACCTCGAGTCTTCACTCATTAAGTTACGGAGTGGTGTCTTAACACCTCGACACTACACCCCTAGGTGGCATCTTAACACCTCGATGCTTCACCCCGAGTGGCATCTTAACACCTCTATGCTTCACTCATCACGTGAAACGTGGTGTCTTAGCACCTCGACACTTCACATCTCACGCTACAACAAATAGGTACATTATATACCTACACTTATAATTATTCCACTCACCTTACGCCTTCGGTGAAAGATAATCAAGTCCGAGAACCTTCAATGTAACGTACCTATTACATTATACATAATATCAATCACAAACTCAAGTTGGTCACAACACTAAAACTCCATTCTAGGGTTATCTTGACCCATGGTGCAATTTTGACCCATTTGCAACCCTAACCCTAATATTTGGGTTAACATCCCTAAAACCCTAATCATTATCCAAGTTAGGTCCTAAGACACTTTCCAATACAAGGTTTATGCATCAAACACATACATTTACCCACTTAGGTCCATCATGAACCATTTGACCATTTAAAGTCAATACACCCATTTCGGGTCACCCACTAACCCACTTAACACCCATTTACATATATATAAGTGTGCTAGTACTTTAACTAACCAATTTAGGCTCATAAACATAGTTTAATACTTTGAAAACCCTAGTTAGTCATCTTTGAGTCAACATAACCCAAATTCACCCAAAACACCCAATTTACTAACAATGTGGGTTTTAGGTTCATCACTTACCCCAAACCCTAACCCATAATCAAATTAAAATCAAGAAATCAAGATTAGAGCATACCACTATCACCAAAACATAGCTAGAGGAAAGATGAACAACTTTGAAACTCGCACTAAGACCCGATTCAACCTCCTTCCTTTAATGGAGCTTTCTCACTCTAGAACCTCTTCTCTCTCTAGGATTTAATGGAAAATGATTAAGTGGGTGGAAATGGAGTAAATGAGGCTCCAACAATTGATCCCAAGCCTTAAAGTTGGATTCCTTGTGATTTTACCAATTTACCCTCAAAATATCTAATTAAAAGGAATCTGTCACAGAACAATGGCACGGCACGCCAAATGGCCGCGCGGCGCGCCAAACGCCCAGCCCAGTTTTCAGCCTTCTTTTAAATATGTACAACCAAAACCCCACTTCAAGTACATTAACTACACCTATGTACACTACAAATAAATGGGTCTTACAACTCTCCCCCACTTGAATCGGAGCGCGTCCTCGCGATCCACGCCGTATGACAAGAAGGAAGATAAACCAACACAAACTCTTCGGGCTCCCAAGTAAACTCAGAACCTTTACTACAACGCCATTGAACTTTAAAAGTCCTCACTTCTTTATTTCTCAACCTTTTTACCTTCTCATCGAGTATGGCAATCGGCTCCTCAATATACTCTAACTTATTGTTTAGCTCAATTTCATCTAATGGTACCCACGATGAATCATCCGCAAGACACTTACGGAGATGGGAAACATGGAATGTATTATAGATCCCCGCAAGCTCTTCGGGTAATTCCAAATGATACGTGACTTCACCAACACGAGCTAAAACCTTAAATGGTCCAATAAACCGAGGAGCTAACTTTCCCCGTTTTCGAAACCGAATAACACCCTTCCATGGCTAAACCTTAAGCATCACCATGTCACCTTCTTGAAATTCGATCATTCATCTATGCTTGTCTGCATACGACTTTTGTCTATCTTACGCCTTTTTCAAATGATCCCGAATCATATCAATCTTGCTATTCGTTTCTAAGACCAAATCGGTACTCCCGGTTTCCTTTTGGCCAATTTCACCCCAACAAATCAGAGTTCGGAACCTCCGCCCATAAAGCATCTCGTAAGGTGGCATCCCGATACTAGTATGATAACTATTATTGTACGAGAATTCCACCAAAGGTAAGTGCTCGTCCCAACAACCACCAAAATCAATAATACATGCCCGTAACATATCCTCCAAAGTTTGATTCGTACGTTCGGTTTGACCATCCGTTTGAGGATAATACGCCGTGCTCAATTTCAATTGTGTACCCATATCTTCGTGAAACTTTTCCCAAAACCGAGATGTAAAACGGGTATCTCGATCCGAAATAATAGATATAGGAACACCGTATTGAGAGACGACTTCCTTGATGAACAACTTAGACAAAGTCTCCGACGATATCGCTTCCTTAATGGGAAGAAACAAAGCACTTTTTGTCAATCGATCAACTATCACCCAAATTGAATCAAATTGGGTTCTCGCCGTTTTAGGTAACTTTGTGATGAAATCCATGGTAATGTGCTCCCATTTCCATTTCGGGATTTCTAACGGTTGTAACTTACCATACGGCTGTTGGTGCTCCGCCTTAACTTGCAAATACGTGACGCATTGCTCAACATACTTCACAACCTCATGTTTCATGCCCGGCCACCAATAATCTTTTCTTAAATCTAGATACATTTTCGTCGCGCCCCGGATGAATGGAATACTTTGACTTATGTGCTTCATCAAGTAGCACTTGTCGATAATCACCCATCTTAGGCACCCACACTCTTCTTTGAAAATACAACAAACCATGCGAGCCCATAGTAATGAACTCCGATTGCCCCATGATTCGTTCCACATGCTTGTTGTGAACGTAAGCCTCTATTTAAATCACACCAAGTTTTTCAAGAAAATCGTTAGTAATAATCATACGTAACAATCCCAATCGTAACGCCGGGTGATGACTCTTTCGACTTAACGCATCCGCGACCACATTCACCTTGCCCGGATGATAAAGTATTTCACAATCATAATCTTTCACCATATCCATCCACCTACGTTGACGATAATTTAAATCTCGTTGATTAAAGAGGTGTTTCAAACTCTTATGATCCGAATAAATCGTACTCTTGACACCATACAAGTAATGGCGCCAAATTTTCAACGCATGCACAACCGCCGCCAACTCAAGATCATGAGTCGGATATCTCGTTTCTTGTTCCTTTAGTTGTCGAGAGGCATAAGCGATGACTTTACCTCTTTGCATTAGAACACATCCGAGCCCATTTAACGAAGCATCACAATAAACCGTCATGTCTTCCACTCCTTCCGGCAACACTAACACCGGAGCTTGACACAACTTCTCTTTTAACAATTAAAAAGCAATTTCTTGCTCGTTCTCCCAAGTAAATCTCGCGTTCTTCCTCGTCAATTTTGTCAATGAAGAAGCGATCTTAGAAAAGTCTTGGATAAACCGTCGATAATAACCGGCCAATCCGAGAAAACTTCGGACTTCTGTAGGCGTAGTCGGTTGTCTCCAACTCTTCACCGTCTCTATCTTCCCCGGATCTACTTGAATGCCGTCTTTGTTCACAATGTGACCAAGGAATTGAACCTCCCTTGGCCAAAATTTGCATTTGGAGAACTTAGCATACAACTTCTCCTTTCGTAACGTCTTCAATACTTCACGCAAATGACGTTCATGTTCGTTCATACTTTTAGAGTAGACTAGTATGTCGTCAATGAACACAATTACCGACTTGTCCAACATAGGTTGGCACACTCGGTTCATAAGATCCATGAATGCCGCCGGTGCATTCGTAAGACCAAAAGGCATAACTACGAATTCAAAATGCCCATAACGTGTTCAAAAAGCCGTTTTCTTGATATCTTCCTCACGGATCCGCATTTTGTGATAGCCAGACTGTAGGTCGATTTTGGAGAAATACGTTGCACCTTGGAGTTGGTCAAACAAATCGTCAATCCGGGGCAATGGATAACGATTCTTGATCGTCACTTTATTCAACTCCCGATAATCGATGCACATCCGCATACTACCATCCTTCTTCTTCACAAATAAAACCGGGGCACCCCATGGAGAAGCACTTGGTCGAATAAAACCCTTCTCGAGCAATTCTTGGGTTTGATTTAACAACTCTTGCATTTCCATCGGCGCTAAACGATAAGGAGTTTTAGCAATGGGGGTAGCTCCCGGAACCAACTCAATGCGAAATTCAACTTGTCTTTCCGCCGAAACACCCAGTAACTCGTCCGGAAAAACGTCTTCGAATTCACTAACCACCAGAATTTCACGAATGGGTGGTGGCTCATCACGAGTATCAACAACATGGGAAAGAAAAGCCATGCCACCACTAACAAGGAAACGACGTGCCTGTGCAAAAGTGCATATCGGTACAAGTTTTCTACGCTTATCACCGTGAATAATTAACTCTCCCCCACTTGGGGCCTTTACTCGAATAAATTTTTCATGGCATGCAATATCGGCTCTATTATGATCGAGCCAATCCATACCAACAACGATATCGAAATCGCCCAAAGTCATCGGGATAAGATCAATCTTAAAGTTTTCGGCACCAAAAATAACATCACAATTCTTACACACATCAACCACTAGCACCGTCTTGCCGTCCGCTATTTCGACCTCTACCGGACGACTTAACTTAGCTAATGGTTTATTAAGTTTAGGCACAAATTTTGGTGGCATGAACGACAAGTTAGCACCACTATCAAAAAGTATCCTTGCCGGATTAGAATTGACCATGAAAGTACCTGAGACAACTTCGTTCGATTGTTTGGCTTCATCATTGGTCATCAAATAGTTGCGACCCCTAGCCGTACCCGCCGCCTTATCTAATCGCTTCACATTATCATTTCGCAAATCGGGACACTCCGGCTTCTTATGCCCTTCTTTTCCGCAATTAAAACAAGTGACCTTGTTTCCGAAAGATGGTTTAGGACATTCACGAGACATATGACCCGGTTGCCCACAATTGTAGCACGGATAAGAAAAACCCCTGGAAGTGCCCTTCTTCACGCTATTAACACTCTCGGAACCCTTCTTGTTCTTGTTCTTCTTGTTTGAAAAGTTAGAATGACTAGAACCTTCAAACTTTCTTTTGAAAAATGTGAAATCGCTTTTTCTTGGAACATCCGGCTCAAAACCCCAGGCCAATTCAAATAACTCATCAAAAGACTTAGCCATACCCCAACGAATCTTGCCCTTGAACTCATCATTCAAAGTACGGTAGAAATCTTTCATTAGCTTGTGATCGTCACCCACATATTCCGGACAAAAACGAGTTTTTGCCAAAAAGGTAGACTTGAGTGTGACCAAGTCCATTGAACCTTGTTGCAAATGGTGAAATTTGTCCCGGATTCTATCAAGATCGGAAGAAGTTCGTTATTCTTTGAAGAATTCCTTCTTAAACTCCTCCCATGTCAAGTTCATGCATTGCTCTTCACCATATAAGTTGATTTTGTCGTCACACAACAATTTAGCTTCTTCCCTCAACATACTAGAACCATACCTCGCCTTCCTTTCGGGAGGACACTCCGCGGTACGGAAAGTCCCCTCGATATCGGAAATCCAACACATGCTTTTCAACGGATCTCACACCCCATTAAACATCGGAGGTTGAGTATCCTTGAAATTTTTGTAGTGGAAGTCCCGCCTTCCACCTCCACCATTACCTTCACCCCCTTCGCCTCGAGGATAAATGTTTCTAGCCTCTAAAGCCTCCTCTATTGCGGCTTTCATTCGATCATTGATCATTTCGGTCACTTGTCCATCGATCGACTCTTGGAAGACCTTTCGAACGTCGTCAATAAAATCCCTCTTTAGCCTTTTAAAGATGGCCTCAACCTTGGCCGTGAGTTCAACGTCCTCACTCGTACCTCTGTCATTGGTGTCGTGTCCATTTCTCATCTTCATTCTATAAAACGAAGTAAATTAAGCAACAAAACAAAAGGACTTAACCCATATGTATATACATATACACCACACTACCCCATCTTGCTCAACAATCGTCGTACATCGCTTGTTTGACACGATTTGAACCCGTAACAATGGTAGCTAATCATTGTTACGCGAGCACATCGCATTAACTCACTAGTACCACGTCTATCTCGCTTGACAATTTCAAATACCACACAAAACAATAGCGCATGATTAGTTCACATAAACCTATGCACTAACCAAGACCCGATCCGACCCAAAGTCCTATAAGTCCCGCATAACGCGCATACAAAAAGTCTAAGTCTAGGCGCCTATCTTAAGTCACCTAAATCCCTTAGACCATGCTCTGATACCATTTGTAACAACCCTAAACCAAACTACGAACGACACGCGTTAAAATCTCAAAATAATTTTTTTTTTACTGGGACAGCATATGGCGCGGCGCGCCATATGGCTGCGCAGCGCGCCAAATTGGTCTGTCCCAAAAGTCATGAAATGCGAAAAAGATCGGCCACTTCCCGACATAATTAGACAATACGCTTTTAACAACATATTCAAACATATAAAACTAACACAATTCAAACATAAAATAAGTTTTACAAAGCGGGGCCCACATCGGCCGTTTTACGAGTTTAATTCAAAATATGAGTTTCAACCATCAAAAAGTTTAAGTACCAAACTACACTACGAGCATGGTGTTTGGGATTAAACTACCCAAGTCTCGGTCAAACTCCAAAAGCTAAAAATCCCAAAAGCATTCTCTAACGACGACGGGATCTTTAATCCAAGATGATGCCCTTACCCTTGTCCACAACCGAACTCAAACACCGCATACATGCTAGCAACACAATTAGCTTATAATCTCGAATACAAGCTAGAAATCTCCAATACCACAAGCTAGCATAGCAACGCATATAATATAATTCGAATAATATATTATGCTTTCACTTACAACACAAATAACCATGGTTAACCAATCGTACAAGGGAATGGCGCTCGCGAAAATGCCATCGGTGTTCATAACATCCGTTAGGGTACTTAACACCTCATACCACTAACCCCTAGGGTGGCACCTTAACACCTCGGTACTTCACCCCGAGTGGCATCTTAACACCTCGATGCTTCACTCATTAAGTTACGGAGTGGTGTCTTAACACCTCGACACTACACCCCTAGGTGGCATCTTAACACCTCAATGCTTCACCCCGAGTGGCATCTTAACACCTCGATGCTTCACTCATCACGTGAAACGTGGTGTCTTAGCACCTCGACACTTCACATCTCACGCTACAACAAATAGGTACATTATATACCTACACATATAATTATTCCACTCACCTTACGCCTTCGGTGAAAGATAATCAAGTCCGAGAACCTTCAATGTAACGTACCTATTACATTATACAAAATATCAATCACAAACTCAAGTTGGTCAACCCACTAAAACTCCATTCTAGGGTTATCTTGACCCATAGTGCAATTTTGACCCATTTGCAACCCTAACCTAAAACCCTAATCATTATCCAAGTTAGGTCCTAAGACACTTTCCAATACAAGGTTTATGCATCAAACACATACATTTACCCACTGGTCCATCATGACCCATTTGACCATTTAAAGTCAATACACCCATTTCGGGTCACCCACTAACCCACTTAACACCCATTTACATATATATAAGTGTGCTAGTACTTTAACTAACCAATTTAGGCTCATAAACATAGTTTAATACTTTGAAAACCCTAGTTAGTCATCTTTGAGTCAACATAACCCAAATTCACCCAAAACACCCAATTTACTAACAAAGTGGGTTTTAGGTTCATAACTTACCCCAAACCCTAACCCATAATCAAATTAAAATCAAGAAATCCATATTAGAGCATACCACTATCACCAAAACATAGCTAGAGGAAAGATGAACAACTTTAAAACTCGCACTAAGACCCGATTCAACCTCCTTCTTCCTTTAATGGAGCTTTCTCACTCTAGAACCTCCTCTCTCTCTAGGATTTAATGGAAGATGATTAAGTGGGTGGAAATGGAGTAAATGAGGCTCCAACAACTGATCCCAAGCCTTAAAGCCGGATTCCTTGTGATTTTACCAATTTGCCCTCAAAATATCTAATTAAAAGGAATCTGTCACAGAACAATGGCGCGGCGCGCCAAATGGCCGCCCGGCGCGCCAAACGCCCAGCCCAGTTTTCTGCCTTCTTTTAAATATGTACAACCAAAACCCCACTTCAAGTACATTAACTACACCTATGTACACTACAAATAAACGGGTCTTACAATTTTTGGATATAGTATAATGTTCATATGTAATATCATTTTTCCAGAAAACAAACTTCCAATTCAAAGATTAAGATAGTTTTTATTTTTCTAACCCAAAACAGCCCCCGGTTTCACTACGACGGCGTATGTCCGGTTTTACGGTGTTCTTCGTGTTTCCAGGTTTTAAATCATTAAGTAAGCATATCATATAGATATAGAACATGTGTTTAGTTGATTTTAAAATTCAAGTTAGAAGGATTAACTTTGTTTGCGAACAAGTTTAGAATTAACTAAACTATGTTCTAGTGATTACAAGTTTAAATCTTCGAATAAGATAGCTTTATATGTATGAATCGAATGATGTTATGAACATCATTACTACCTCAAGTTTTGTGGATAAACCTACTGGAAAAGAGAAAAATAGATCTAGCTTCAAAGGATCCTTGGATGGCTTGAAAGTTCTTGAAGTAGAATCATGACACGAAAAAAAGTTCAAGTAAGATTTCCACTCGAAATAAGATTGTTATAGTTATAGAAATTGAATCAAAGTTTGAGTATGAGTATTACCTTGAATTAGAAAGATATCTTACTGTAAATAAGAAAAATTTATTGAGATTGGTTGATCACTTGAAATGGATTTGGAAGATTGGAAGTAAGCTAGCAAGTTTGAAAGATTTCTTGAAGTGTTCTTGAATTGTTGTTTTTATGATGATTAAAGCTTGTAATTGAAGCTAAAAGATGGTGAAAATGCTTGGAGATGATCAAGTATAATGTTAGGAGTATTTTGATAGAGAATTTGGAGTGTAAGTATGAGAAAATGGAATGGAAAAATGGGGTGAAATCATAAAAACGGGATTACTTGTTATAAAGAAAAAAAAAGATCCTTAAGTTTGTTTTTAGCTCATTAGTCATACAAGTTGTTAAATAATGGTTCCACATGTTTTTGACTCTAATATGGCTGCTAAGAATGAATGATTAAAGGTGTATATACCAATAGTAAATACATCTAGATGCTGTGTATTGTACGAGTACGAATACGGGTACATACGAGTAGAATTGTTGATGAAAATGAATGAGAATGTAATTGTGAGCATTTTTGCTAAGTAGAAGTACTTTGATATGTGTCTTGAAGTCTTTCAAAAGTGTACTAATACATATTAATACACTAAATGTATATACATTTTAACTGAGTCGTTAAGTCACCGTTAGTCGTTACATGTAAGTGTTGTTTTGAAACATTTAAGTTAACGATCTTGTTGAATGTAATTAATCCATTGCTATAATACTTAAATAAGATGTTAAATTGTTATGTTATCATAATAACATGGTGTATAAATATATCTTAACATCATATATATATGTTAAAATACTATTACAACGATAATCGTTACATATATGTCTCGTTTCGAAATCCTTAAGTTAGTAGTCTTGTTTTTACATATGTAGTTCATTGTTAACACACTTAATGATTTACTTAATTATCATTTTATCATGTTAAATATAGTGTAACAATATTTTAATATGATACATATATATTTAGTAAGACGTTGTTATAACGATAATCGTTATATATATCATTTTCGAGTTTCTTAAATCAATAATCTCATTTGTTTGTATATAACTCATTGTTAACATATTTATGGAGATACTTACTTATCATAATCTCATGTTAACCATATATATATCCATTTATATAGCATCATGTAGTTTTTAAATGTTTTTAACGTTCGTGAATGGCCGGTCAACTTGGGTGGTCAATTGTCTATATGAAACTCATTTCAAATAATCAAGTCTTAACAAGTTTGATTGCTTATCATGTTGGAAACATTTAATCATATAAATATCAATCTCATTTAATATATATAAACATGGAAAAGTTCAGGTCACTACAGTACCTACCCGTTAAATAAATTTCGTCCTGAAATTTTAAGCTGTTGAAGGTGTTGACGAATCTTCTGGAAATAGATGCAGGTATTTCTTCTTCATCTGATCTTCACATTCCCAGGTGAACTCAGGTCCTCTACGAGCATTCCATCGCACCTTAACGATTGGTATTTTATTTTGCTCAAGTCTTTTAACCTCACGATCCATTATTTCGACGGGTTCTTCGATGAATTTAAGTTTTTCATTGATTTGAATTTTGTCTAACGGAATAGTGAGATCTTCTTTAGCAAAACACGAGACATGGAAAGTGTTATGTACAGCCGCGAGTTGTTGTGGTAACTCAAGTCGGTAAGCTACCGATCTGACACGATCAATAATCTTGAATGGTCCAATATACCTTGGATTTAGTTTCCCCCGTTTACCAAATCGAACAACGCCTTTCCAAGGTGAAACCTTAAGCATAACCATCTCTCCAAATTCAAATTCTATGTCTTTTCTTTTAATCTCCGCGTAACTTTTTTGTCGACTTTGGGCGGTTTTCAACCGTTGTTGAATTTGAATGATCTTCTCGGTAATTTCTTGAATTATCTCTGGACCCGTAATGTGTCTATCCCCCACTTCACTCCAACAAATTGGAGACCTGCACTTTATACCATAAAGTGCTTCAAACTACGCCATCTCAATACTCGAATGGTAACTGTTGTTGTAGGAAAACTCTGCTAATGGTAGATGTCGATCCCAACTGTTTCCAAAATCAATAACACATGCTCGTAGCATGTCTTCAAGCATTTGTATTGTCCTTTTACTCTGCCCATCAGTTTGTGGATGATAGGCAGTACTCATGTCTAGACGAGTCCATAATGCTTGTTGTAACGTCTGCCAGAATCTTGAAACAAATCTGCCATCCCTATCAGAGATAATAGAGACTGGTATTCCATGTCTGGAGACAACTTCCTTCAAGTATAGTCATGCTAACTTCTCCATTTTATCATCTTCTCTCATTGGCAGAAAGTGTGCTGACTTGGTGAGATGATCGACTATTACCCAAATAGTATCATAACCACTTGCAGTCCTTGGCAATTTAGTAATGAAATCCATGGTAATGTTTTCCTATTTCTATTCCGGGATTTCAGGTTGCTGAAGTAGACCTGATGGTTTCTGATGTTCAGCTTTGACCTTAGAACATGTCAAACATTCTCCTACGTATTTAGCAATATCGGCTTTCATACCCTGCCACCAAAATTATTTCTTGAGATCTTTGTACATCTTTCCCACTCCGGGATGTATTGAATATATGGTTTTATGTGCTTCCATAAGTACCTTTTCTCTCACATCTCCAAACCTTGGTACCCAAATTCTTTCAGCTCTATATCGAGTTCCGTCTTCCCGAATATTAAGGTGTTTCTCCGACCCTTTAGGTATTTCATTTTTCAAATTCCCTTCTTTTACAACTCCCTGTTGCGCCTCCTTTATTTGAGTACTAAGGTTAGTACGAATAATTATATTCATAGCTATTACCCGTATAGGTTCTCTGTTATTTCTACTCAAAGCGTCGGCTACCACATTCGCCTTTCCCGGGTGGTAACGAATCTCGAAATCGTAATCATTCAATAACTCAATCCATCTATGCTACCTCATGTTCAGTTGTTTCTGATTAAATATGTGTTGAAGACTTTTGTAGTCGGTATATATACTACTTTTGACCCCATATAAATAGTGCCTCTAAGTCTTTAATGCAAAAACAACCGCGCCTAATTCCAAATCATGCGTCGTATAATTCTGCTCGTGAATCTTCAATTGTCTAGACGCATAAGCAATTACCTTCGTTCGTTTCATAACCCGTCCTAATCCATCTGAACGAAGTCCATATCGATTACAAACGATTCACAATAGTTGATTACATCGCGAGGTACTTGACCTCTATATGATACATTTTGCAAACATTGCATTCATTTTTAAAAGACAAACTTGCTTTACATCGAAAGTTGACGGCATGCATACCATTTCATAATATAATTGACTTAGTAATAATCTTGACGAACTCGATGACTCGAATGCAACGCCTTTTGAAATATGTCATGAATGACTCCAAGTAATATCTCTAATATGAGCAAATGCACAGCGGAAGATTTCTTTCATACCTGAGAATAAACATGCTTTCAAGTGTCAACCAAAAGGTTGGTGAGTTCATTAGTTTATCATAACAATCATTTCAATATTTTAATAGACCACAAGATTTCATATTTTCATATCATGCATGCATATAGCCATCTGCATAAAAATCATTCATATGGATTGAACACCTGGTAACCGACGTTAACTTTATTGCATAGAATATCCCCAAACAGAACCTCTTGTCTGTTTAATAATAATCTCGAAGTACTAAAGCATTTGTACCCCGAATGGGACTTGTCAAGGTCCATAGATCTATCTTTAGGATTCGCGTCAATCAGGGGCCATTTCCCTAAATTCTTAGGTTACCAGACTTGAAGGGCGATATTCGGTTAATAATCCAACCATATAATGTAGTTTTGATTACTTGTGTCTACTCCGTAAAACATTTATAAAAGCAGCGCATTTATTCTCAGTCCCAAAAATATATATTGCAAAAGCATTTTGAAAAGGGAGCAAATGAAACTCACAATAAATACATTTGACGATTTTGAACAATGCAGGGTTGACCTTGGATTCACGAACCTATATCATTTGTATATTTATTAATACACATAATTGTAATCGAATAAATTTATATATATATATATAATAATTTGTTAGTTGTATAATTTTTCTATTAATGATATATATATATATATATATATATATATATATATATATATATATATATATATATATATATATATATATATATATATATATATATATATATATATGTCTAATATATTATTTTGTATATGAAAGTATTGATTTTGTTATGTTATATGTATTAAATATATTTTTATATATATATATCAGTTGTTTGGAAAGATAGTTATTATAATAACACTAAATATGATAATAATACTAATATTAGTGATCAATATATTAGATTGTATTATGATAGGAATAATGAAACTAATAATACTTAATGTTAATATTTAGTGATAACAATAATAATAATACTAATTATTCTAATAATCATATTCTAATGTTTTTTATAATAACGATGATTTTTACTAGTCATTTTGATACTAACTCTAATAATAATAATAATGGTAATACTAATAATAATAATAATAATAGTGATAGTAATAATAATAGTAATGATAATATTTATAATAATACATATGTTACTAATAATAATAATGATACTTATACTAGTAGTAAAACGATATCATTTATATTTTTAGATGATAATAATAATATTAGTAATAACATTATTAATAATAAAAATCATATTTGTAACTATAATATTAATATAATAATAAATGGAAATTTCTATCATAATACATATATTTGTAATAACAATCTTAATAATTATAATTCTATTAATAATAACAATAATGATGATAATAATAATAATAATAATAATAATAATAATAATAATAATAATAATAATAATAATAATAATAACAATAATAATAATAATAGAAGTGAAAGAAATAACAAGGTATACCCTTTAAATCTTTGAGTAAAAAGAAAGACTGCAGACGGGACTCGAACCCAAGACCTTACGCTCACCCGACAACACTCTCGACCATCCAACCATCCCCGCTTTTCTGATTTATACTAGGAAACATTTCTATTTAACCATCGTTTTTACTCAGTTTCCATTTTCCTTTTCTTCTTCTACTAACAACTCGATCAAAGCCTCAAAATCAATATAACGAATTTTGTGATATTAATTAGGACTTGTCATTAATTTTATATTAATCAGTGTTATTTATTTCTATTAAATAAAAAAATAAAAATAAAAAAATAAAGAAAACAGGAAGTTGTTGCAGTTCGCTGCTATAAAAAAAATACAGAATTCCATTTTACGAATGTTTTTAAACAAAGGTTATAAAACAAATTTGTATTTTTATTTATGACCTGTAACAATTATAAAATAAAAGAAATGTGATCGTGAAATAAAAAGAATGAAAAAAAAATCGAACAGCAATGATCCTGCTGTCGCTACAGTTTAAAAAAAAATGAACTTTGATTTCAAGAACAAATTAGGCCAAGCTTATAACATGAAAGTTGTTGTAAATCCTTCATAAAAACTTTAGAAATCATCAATTGTTCCATAAACTCAAAAACGAACTCGAATTTCTTTATGAACAATTCGTTTGACTTTTTAATTTATATGTTTGACTCAAAAATTCAATAACTCAATCCATCTATGCTACCTCATGTTCAGTTGTTTCTGATTAAATATGTGTTGAAGACTTTTGTGGTCGGTATATATACTACTTTTGACCCCATATAAATAGTGTCTCCAAGTCTTTAATGCAAAAACAACCGCGCCTAATTCCAAATCATGCGTCGTATAATTCTGCTCGTGAATCTTCAATTGTCTAGACGCATAAGCAATTACCTTCGTTCGTTTCATAACCCGTCCTAATCCATCTGAACGAAGTCCATATCGATTACAAACGATTCACAATAGTTGATTACATCGCGAGGTACTTGACCTCTATATGATACATTTTGCAAACATTGCATTCGTTTTTAAAAGACAAACTTGCTTTACATCAAAAGTTGACGGCATGCATACCATTTCATAATATAATTGACTTAGTAATAATCTTGACGAACTCGACGACTCGAATGCAAAGCCTTTTGAAATATGTCATGAATGACTCCAAGTAATATCTCTAATATGAGCAAATGCACAGCGGAAGATTTCTTTCATACCTGAGAATAAACATGCTTTCAAGTGTCAACCAAAAGGTTGGTGAGTTCATTAGTTTATCATAACAATCATTTCAATATTTTAATAGACCACAAGATTTCATATTTTCATATCATGCATGCATATAGCCATCTGCATAAAAATCATTCATATGGATTGAACACCTGGTAACCGACGTTAACTTTATTGCATAGAATATCCCCAAACAGAACCTCTTGTCTGTTTAATAATAATCTCGAAGTACTAAAGCATTTGTACCCCGAATGGGACTTGTCAAGGTCCATAGATCTATCTTTAGGATTCGCGTCAATCAGGGGCCATTTCTCTAAATTCTTAGGTTACCAGACTTGAAGGGCGATATTCGGTTAATAATCCAACCATATAATGTAGTTTTTATTACTTGTGTCTATTCCGTAAAACATTTATAAAAGCAGCGCATTTATTCTCAGTCCCAAAAATATATATTGCAAAAGCATTTAAAAAGGGAGCAAATGAAACTCACAATACTGTATTTTATAGTAAAAATACATTTGACGATTTTGAACAATGCAGGGTTGACCTTGGATTCACGAACCTATATCATTTGTATATTTATTAATACACATAATTGTAATCGAATAAATTTATATATATATATAATAATTTGTTAGTTGTATAATTTTTCAATTAATGATATATATATATATATATGTCTAATATATTATTTTGTATATGAAAGTATTGATTTTGTTATGTTATATGTATTAAATATATTTTTATATATATATCAGTTGTTTGGAAAGATAGTTATTATAATAACACTAAATATGATAATCATTATAATACTGATAATATTAATAATAATACTTATATTAATAATACTAATGATTTCAATAATTATAAATATGATAATAATACTAATATTATTGATCAATATATTACATTGTATTATGATAGGAATAATGAAACTAATAATACTTAATGTTAATATTTAGTGATAACAATAATAATAATACTAATTATTCTAATAATCATATTCTAATGTTTTTTATAATAACGATGATTTTTACTAGTCGTTTTGATACTAACTCTAATAATAATAATGGTAATACTAATAATAATAATAGTGATAGTAATAATAATAGTAATGATAATATTTATAATAATACATATGTTACTAATAATAATAATGATACTTATACTAGTAGTAAAACGATATCATTTATATTTTTAGATGATAATAATAATATTAGTAATAACATTATTAATAATAAAAATCATATTTGTAACTATAATATTAATATAATAATAAATGGAAATTTCTATCATAATACATATATTTGTAATAACAATCTTAATAATTATAATTCTATTAATAATAACAATAATGATGATAATAATAATAATAATAATAATAATAATAATAATAATAATAATAACAATAATAATAATAATAATAACAATAATAATAATAATAATAATAATAATAATAATAATAATAGAAGTGAAAGAAATAACAAGGTATACCCTTTAAATCTTTGAGTAAAAAGAAAGACGGCAGACGGGACTCGAACCCAAGACCTTACGCTCACCCGACAACACTCTCGACCATCCAACCATCCCTGCTTTTCTGATTTATACTAGGACACATTTCTATTTAACCATCGTTTTTACTCAGTTTCCATTTTCCTTTTCTTCTTCTACTAACAACTCGATCAAAGCCTCAAAATCAATATAACGAATTTTGTGATATTAATTAGGACTTGTCATTAATTTAATATTAATCAGTGTTATTTATTTCTATTAAATAAAAAAATAAAAATAAAAAAATAAAGAAAACAGGAAGTTGTTGCAGTTCGCTGCTATAAAAAAAATACAGAATTCCATTTTGCGAATGTTTTTAAATAAAGGTTATAAAACAAATTTGTATTTTTATTTATGACCTGTAACAATTATAAAATAAAAGAAATGTGATCGTGAAATAAAAAGAATGAAAAAAAAAATCGAACAGCAATGATCCTGCTGTCGCTACAGTTTAAAAAAAAATGAACTTTGATTTCAAGAACAAATTAGGCCAAGCTTATAACATGAAAGTTGTTGTAAATCCTTCATAAAAACTTTAGAAATCATCAATTGTTCCATAAACTCAAAAACGAACTCGAATTTCTTTATGAACAATTCGTTTGACTTTTTAATTTATATGTTTGACTCAAAAATTCAATAACTCAATCCATCTATGCTACCTCATGTTCAGTTGTTTCTGATTAAATATGTGTTGAAGACTTTTGTGGTCGGTATATATACTACTTTTGACCCCATATAAATAGTGCCTCCAAGTCTTTAATGCAAAAACAACCGCGCCTAATTCCAAATCATGCGTCGTATAATTCTGCTCGTGAATCTTCAATTGTCTAGACGCATAAGCAATTACCTTCATTCGTTTCATAACCCGTTCTAATCCATCTGAACGAAGTCCATATCGATTACAAACGATTCACAATAGTTGATTACATCGCGAGGTACTTGACCTCTATATGATACATTTTGCAAACATTGCATTCGTTTTTAAAAGACAAACTTGCTTTACATCGAAAGTTGACGGCATGCATACCATTTCATAATATAATTGACTTAGTAATAATCTTGACGAACTCAACTACTCGAATGCAACGCCTTTTAAAATATGTCATGAATGACTCCAAGTAATATCTCTAATATGAGCAAATGCACAGCGGAAGATTTCTTTCATACCTGAGAATAAACATGCTTTCAAGTGTCAACCAAAAGGTTGGTGAGTTCATTAGTTTATCATAACAATCATTTCAATATTTTAATAGACCACAATATTTCATATTTTCATATCATGCATGCATATAGCCATCTGCATAAAAATCATACATATGGATTGAACACCTGGTAACCGACGTTAACTTTATTACATAGAATATCCCCAAACAGAACCTCTTGTCTGTTTAATAATAATCTCGAAGTACTAAAGCATTTGTACCCCGAATGGGACTTGTCAAGGTCCATAGATCTATCTTTAGGATTCGCGTCAATCAGGGGCCATTTCCCTAAATTCTTAGGTTACCAGACTTGAAGGGCGATATTCGGTTAATAATCCAACCATATAATGTAGTTTTGATTACTTGTGTCTATTCCGTAAAATATTTATAAAAGCAGCGCATTTATTCTCAGTCCCAAAAATATATATTGCAAAAGCATTTAAAAAGGGAGCAAATGAAACTCACAATACTGTATTTTATAGTAAAAATACATTTGATGATTTTGAACAATGCAGGGTTGACCTTGGATTCACGAACCTATATCATTTGTATATTTATTAATACACATAATTGTAATCGAATAAATTTATATATATATAATAATTTGTTAGTTGTATAATTTTTCTCTTATATTTTAGAGTCCCTGCTTCTGTCTTCTATAATCATCATCATTCACAGTTAATGCTCTCTTTTATTTGTTGCGATTTATACCCCCTTTCTCTTTCGGAGCTTCATGCTTTTGTTTTCTTGTCGCAAGTAATGGTCCAGAATTCATAGATATGAATTTCGAAATGAACATAGTTAATGTTCTAAGAAAGAAATGGTAATAGCACGATCTTGATTCGTCAAATTACCAGAATATCCGGGAAAGATAGAACTATCAAGAAAAATATGTTCTTGATATGTTTATATATCGGATAAAATGTAACAGTCGTGTAACATGGCACATGATGACGTTATGATCTGTGAATCATCATGTCCCATTAGAAACTCGGCATGACTTACTGTAATATAATTACGTTGATCAATTATCATTATATTATACTAACTCATGCATCATTTCCCAACACTACTTCAAAACATTAGTATTTTAAACTCGAAAGTTTACAGAATATAGAAACTAATAGTTTCTCATATGATGTAACACTGATAGCTCAAAGAGATAAATGACTTCTGATAAGATTAGTTATGAAAATATATTCAGAAATATCGAGGATATTTATGATGAAAGATACGATAATATCTTTGAATATCTAAGATCAGAGGATGATGGAGACTATTGTCCGCAAGGGTTTAGAGTAAGGAGCAAGATATTTGCTAAAGACTTCAGCAGACATTGAATCATTTAGATTCTTTGAAGTCAAACTTATTCTTTGTGATTTGTCCACGGCTTCTTTCATAGTTTCGCATAATCCACTTTTTGGTACTAAATTTTCTATTGAGTGTTTCCAATAATCCATTCTTTATCATCAAACTTTCGACGGTTAAGGTCGTGTACAGTTTTTTTGCTGCCGTATTCAGTTTTTTTCAAAGTTCAGAGTATTAATTCGCAGACTGGGTGCTTTTCAGAATTTTAGAATGGAAGATCATAGTTCTAAGAGATAAATGTTATATGGATACATATAACTGTTGATGTGGAAATGTTGCGAGACTCACAATACAGATTTGCTGATTCCCGGTAATTGGTATGGCAATTCTTGTTATAAGATGCGAATGAGTACATGATGAGACTTCAATAGATAAATATAGTGATTTGTCGGAGGGATTTAAACTAAGGAGCGACAAGGTTGCTGGTACATTTGCTGGTAATATGGTGAAATATAAAAGGTTCCCCGGTAACAATAAAAGAGCACGCATATAAATAAAGGTTATAATAAGGTTGTTTCGAATGAAAAGTCAAAGTTGACTTGCTGGAGCTGTGACAAAATTGGCTAATTTGAAAGGAATTACCAAGTTATTTTTGGGTAAATATAACACTAAAGGAATTAGCACAACTATGTGTTAAACGTTTACTCAGTTTCCGAGAATTTTTCAGATGCATAACTAAATGCGTCAATCTCTTCTTTCGTAGATGAAGTGCGGTTGGTTCATCCTCTCGGTTGAGGTATTTTCAAGAATCATGAAAGGTTTGAACGCAGATTGTAATCGTCAAGATATAAATGAGGTTTAAGATGAAATCAAGTGGCAAACTTGAAGAGTTGTTTAGTTTCATATATTATAATCAATATTTTAATTCATTTTAATTGTCCAGTGTTATTAGTCCACAGTCGATAGTCCACAGTTGACAGTCCAATAATTCATATATAGTTTAATATATAGTATTCGAATTAATTAATACGTATCGTGACCCGTGTACATGTCTCAGACTCGATCACAACTCAAAGTATATATATTATTATAGAATCAACCTCAACCCTGTATAGAGAACTCGATCATTATTGCATATAGAGTGTCTATGGTTATTCCAAATAATATATATATATATATATATATATATATATATATATATATATATATATATATATATATATATATATATATATATATATATATATATATATATATATATATATATATATATGCGTCGATATGATATGTCAAAACCTTGTATACGTGTCCCGTTATTTAAAGTGCGTGAAATAAATACAGAAATTAAATGACGATAAATAAAATGCGTAAAGTAAATAACAGAAATTAAATGACGATAAATAAAATTGCGATAATTAAATTACGATAGATAAACTGCGATAAATAAAATATAATCAGTTAGCTAGGAACAGTTAGCTACGATTTTGTTAGCGTGGATTCTTAACAAAATCTTCTCATGGTTAATTTGTTTGTTTCTAACAAATTTTTATTTTCGTCCAATGCTTCCTTCATTATGCCACTTGTTGGATTCTGATAGATAAAAATCCAAATATGAAATTGAATGAAAAAAAGGGTTATTCTGCGGTGAACGGATACGTATATCGGTGGTTGTAAATAGGATAGTAAATGACTGTTGAATTAGATTTAGAAGAAAGTACAGTGTACTTATTAATGTGAAATATAAATATTCCTCGGGTATTACCTACCCGTTAAAATATTTTCACCATTAACAGCTTGTACGAAAGAATTTTTAATTACAATCTTTATGAAAAAATATATATACCTATATATTTTCTTCAGATGTAATCATGGGTTTAATGAGTCAATATGATATTAAACTCATTTGATTTACCGTTAGAACAAGAATATATAATCTCTAAAACATTAGAGATTACATTATCGCTATGTCGAACGAAGATAAATGATGTAGAACGCCATGTAGAACGATGATTATACTCAAGGTACAGAATGAGATGTCGAAGCTGGTGACGCGGATGTTGTTGTTGGTGGTACTAGTGCTGTTGGTGCTGAGGCTGGTGATGTTACTGGTGTTGGTGATACTGCTGGTGCTTGTAAATTGTGTACCATGCTCTCTAAAGTTAACACTCGAGCTCGGAGTTCTTTAACTTCTTCTACTAACCCTGGTTGGTTATCAGTGTGAGGTAGAGGTCGGATATCTTCTCTAGTTCCATTAATGGTAGCCTCAAGATGAAAAATTCTTGCAAAAAGGGTATAAACGGTGTTGCGAACAGGTTCGCCGGTGAGCGGGTCGAGTACTCCAAGGTTAGGTGGTAGATTCGGTTCATGATATGGAGTACCTTCTTCCCTTCTCCATAGGGTAAGTATGTCACGAACCCACCCCCATTTTATCCAGTAATCACGGTAGTTGATTGGTTGGTGTGCTCCTGTCACACTGTCTTCGGAGTCAGAGGAACGTGGTCGATTCGTAGAGGCCATCTTACGCGATCACAGAAAAGATTTTTGATATGAAGAGTTTAGTGACAGCAATTGATAGTTGGATGTATTCTCAATGCATATTATGCATAGATATATATAGTACCAGGATCCCTTAAATTACGGAAATATTTACGAGAGATATCAGGCAAGGTCTACAGTAACAGATACGCTAAGATATGAATTGTCAGATACGCTAAGATATGAATTTTGTCTATACACTATTCATGCAGTCAATGCAGTAAAACGTGTCTAGACTAAGAATAATGAGCAGGTAATTTCCTAAGGATGATAAACAGATGATTTCCGACAAAAACGATAAGCAAAACTTTTGACATGCAGACACGGTCGAAGTCCAGACTCACTAATGCATCCTAACAACTTATCAGTTATACACACTAATGCAGACCTGGTTCGCTACGACCACCGCTCTGATACCAACTTTCATAACCCGTCCTAATCCATCTGGACGAAGTCCATATCGATTACAAACTATTCACAATAGTTGATTACATCGCGAGGTACTTGACCTCTATATGATACATTTTGCAAACATTGCATTCGTTTTTAAAAGACAAACTTGCTTTACATCGAAAGTTGAAGGCATGCATACCATTTCATAATATAACCGACTATAATTGACTTAGTAATAATCGTGACGAACTCGACGACTCGAATGCAACTCCTTTTGAAATATGTCATGAATGACTCCAAGTAATATCTCTAATATGAGCAAATGCACAGTAGAAGATTTCTTTCATACCTGAGAATAAACATGCTTTCAAGTGTCAACCAAAAGGTTGGTGAGTTCATTAGTTTATCATACCAATCATTTCAATATTTTAATAGACCACAAGATATCATATTTTCATATCATGCATGCATATAGCCATCTGCATAAAAATCATTCATATGGATTGAACACCTGGTAACCGACATTAACTTTATTGCATAGAATATCCCCAAACAGAACCTCTCGTCTGTTTAATAATAATCTCGAAGTACTAAAGCATTCGTACCCCGAATGGGACTTGTCAAGGTCCATAGATCTATCTTTAGGATTCGCGTCAATCAGGGGCCATTTCCCTAAATTCTTAGGTTACCAGACTTGAAGGGCGATATTCGGTTAATAATCCAACCATATAATGTAGTTTTGATTACTTATGTCTATTCCGTAAAACATTTATAAAAGCAGCGCATGTATTCTCAGTCCCAAAAATATATATTGCAAAAGCATTTAAAAAGGGAGCAAATGAAACTCACAATAGTGTATTTTGTAGTAAAAATACATTTGACGATTTTGAACAATGCAGGGTTGACCTTGGATTCACGAACCTATATCATTTGTATATTTATTAATACACATAATTTTAATCGAATAAATTTATATATATATATAATAATTTGTTAGTTGTATCATTTTTCTATTAATGATATATATGTGTCTAATATATTATTTTGTATATGAAAGTATTGATTTTGTTATGTTATATGTACTAAATATATTTATATATATATTTATATATATCAGTTGTTTGGAAAGATAGTTATTATAATAACACTAAATATGATAATCATTATAATACTGATAATATTAATAATAATACTTATATTAATAATACTAATGATTTCAATAATTATAAATATGATAATAATACTAATATTAGTGATCAATATATTAGATTGTATTATGATAGGAATAATGAAACTAATAATACTTAATGTTAATATTTAGTGATAACAATAATAATAATACTAATTATTCTAATAATTATATTCTAATGTTATTTATAATAACGATGATTTTTACTAGTCATTTTGATACTAACTCTAATAATAATAATGGTAATACTAATAATAATAATAGTGATAGTAATTATAATAGTAATGATAATATTTATAATAATACATATGTTACTAATAATAATAATGATACTTATACTAGTAGTAAAACGATATCATTTATATTTTTAGATGATAAAAATAATATTAGTAATAACATTATTAATAATAAAAATCATATTTGTAACTATAATCTTAATATAATAATAAATGGAAATTTCTTTCATAATACATATATTTGTAATAACAATCTTAATAATTATAATTCTATTAATAATAACAATAATGATGATAATAATAATAATAATAATGATAATAATAATAATAATAATAATAATAATAATAATAATAATAATAATAATAATAATAATAATAATAACGATAATAATAATAATAACAATAATAATAATAATAATAATAAAAGAAGTGAAAGAAATAACAAGGTATACCCTTTAAATCTTTAAGTAAAAAGAAAGACTACAGACGGGACTCGAACCCAAGACCTCACGCTCACCTAACAACATTCTCGACCATCCAACCATCCCTGCTTTTCTGATTTATACTAGGACACATTTCTATTTAACCATCGTTTTTACTCAGTTTCCATTTTCCTTTTCTTCTTCTACTAACAACTCGATCAAAGCCTCAAAATCAATATAACAAATTTTGTGATCTTAATTAGGACTTGTCATTAATTTAATATTAATCAGTGTTATTTATTTCTGTTAAATAAAAATAAAAAAATAATAAAGAAAACAGGAAGCTGTTGCAGTTCGCTGCTATAAAAAATAAATAAATACAGAATTCCATTTTGCGAATGTTTTTAAACAAAGGTTATAAAACGAATTTGTATTTTTGTTTATGACCTGTAACAATTATAAAATAAAAGAAATGTGATCGTGAAATAAAAATAATGAAAAAAAAATCGAACAGCAATGATCCTGCTGTCGCTACAGTTTTAAAAAAAATGAACTTTGATTTCAAGAACGAATTAGGCCAAGCTTATAACATGAAAGTTGTTGTAAATCCTTCGTAAAAACTTTAGAAATCATCAATTGTTACATAAACTCAAAAACGAACTCGAATTTCTTTATGAACAATTCGTTTGACCTTTTAATTTATATGTTTGACTCAAAAATTCGAGTTCAATACAAGAAATTGAAAGTTTAGATTTTAGATAAAGCTTACATGAACGATTCCTAACACTTCTGCATTATTAGATTTTTGAATTTGACTCGTAATTGAAGCTTTTGGAAAAATGACTCAAGAATGGAGGGAGTAAACAGATTCGATTTAATTACCTTCTGTATCCTTCTTTAACATATGCAGTTCCAATCGATATATAACAAATATGAATGTATTAATTCAACATTTGGAGCAGTAAACTAAATTGTTGTTTAGTGTTAGTGGTTGACAGGTTTATCACGAGTTAATGGAGAAAAAAGAAAAAAAATAAAGGGAGTAGAAACATATAGATAATACGTAAATATATCTGTATCTATTATTATTAATCCTAGTATATGTATATATTTATATTTATCCGTATTTATCTGTTTTTATTTGTGTTTTTATGAATTATCTGTTTATATATATTTTAATTATAATTAATCTTATTCATTAAATGATAATAATTTTTCTAATATTAATAATAACTATAATAATAATTTATATTAGTAATAATATTATTATTATTAATGATGATGGTAATAGTAAATATATTATTTATAACAATCATATTATTAATAATAATAATATTGGTTATAATAATACTAATATTTTTAATGATATTAGTAATATTAGTAATAACAATACTATAACATTTTATATATAACAAACTTCATATCTATAATAATTTCAATGATATTGATTTTTAATATTAGTACTTATAATAATAATAAGGGCAATAATAATATAACAATTATATATTTTTAACTTTGTAATCACATTTATTATATCATAGTCTATCGATTATATCATAGTTTATGTAATATATAATTGAATATTTATACACTATATATATATATATATATATATATATATATATATATATATATATATATATATATATATATATATATATATATATATATAGTCGCACAATTGTTCGTGAATCATCGGAAATAGTTAAAGGTCAAATGATATTATAAATATAGTTTACAAACTTTGTTACTCAACATCTTTGCTTATCGTGTCGAAATCATAATAAGATGAAGTTTAAATTTGGTCGGAAATTCCCGGGTCATCACAGTTCGTTGCATTAATACACAACCGAGACCTTGCTTTGAGGCGTCACAATATATCACAAAATCATCATTCCCTTCAGGCAATGACAATATAGGTGTCGCAGTTAACTTTTTCTTCAACAATTGAAACGCTTTCTCCTGCTCATCCTTCCATTCGAATTTCTTCCCTTTATGCGTTAATGCAGTCAAGGGTTTTGCTATTTTAGAAAAATCTTGGATGAATCTTCTGTAGTAACCAGCTAGTCCTAAAATTAGCATATATGTTTCGGAGTTTTCGGGGTTTCCCATTTTTCAACAGTTTCAATCTTCGCCAGATCCACCTAAATACCTTCTTTGTTCACTATGTGGCCGAGGAATTGAACTTCTTCCAACCAAAATGCACACTTTGAAAATTTAGCGTACAGTTTTTCTTTCCTCAACAACTCTAGCACTTTTCTCAAATGTTCTTCGTGCTCTTGATCATTCTTTGAGTAAATAAGTATGTCATCGATGAAAACAATGACAAAGTTGTCAAGGTATGGTCCACACAGTCGGTTCATGAGGTCCATGAACACATCTGGTGCATTAGTCAACCCAAATGGCATAATCATAAACTCGTAATGACCGTAACACGTTCTGAAAGCAGTCTTCGAAATATTATCCTCCTTCACCCGCATTTGATGATACCCAGAACGTAAATCAATCTTCGAATAAACTGACGAGCCTTGTAGTTGATCAAATAAGTCGTCGATTCTCGGTAGTGGATAACGGTTCTTGATGGTAAGTTTGTTCAACTCTCGGTAGTCGATACACAATGATAATGCTAAAAACGAACATATATTTCATAGCATTATCCCTCATGAAAGACAAGCTTTTAGTTGTAATTGTTCTATTTACAAGTGATATTCGTTTAAATAATAAAAGGTGAAGACAAAAGACAGATTCGACGAATTGAAGACGCAAACGATCAAAAAGCTCAAAAGTACAAAATACAATCGAAGTGGTTCAAATTATTGATGAGAAACGTCTAAAAATTACAAAAGTACAAGACGCAAAACGCAAAGTACAAGATATTAAATTGGTCCCAAGGACGTTCGAAAATCTGGAACCGGGACCAAAGTCAACTCTCAACGCTCGACGCAACGGACTAAAAATTACAAGTCAACTATGCACATAAATATAATATAATATTTAAATAATTCTTATAATTATTTATATATTATATTTATTTATAAAAACCGTCAGCATACAAAGAAACAAAGTCTTGTGAGCTGGAAAAAGTGGCCATGCGATCGCATGGCCTGGGAGGCAAAAAGCCATGCGATCGCATGGCAGTAGGTGACAGCCCACACTTCTATAAATTCGCGGTTTTTGCTCATCATATATCGATCATCCATCTATATATATATATATATATATATATATATATATATATATATATATATATATATATTATAATTTTAATTTTAATTTTAAATTCTAATAATAAGGGTATGTTAGCGAATGTTGTAAGGGTGTAAGTCGAAATTCTGTCTGTGTAACGCTACGCTATTTTTAATCACTGTAAGTTATGGTTAATGTTATTTTTAATTTAATGTCTCGTAGCTAAGTTATTATTATGCTTATTTAAGCCGAAGTAATCATGATGTTGGGCTAAAATATTTAAAATTGGGTAATTGGGCTTTGTACCATAATTGGGGTTTGGACAAAAGAACGACACTTGTGGAAATTAGACTATGGGCTATTAATGGGCTTTATATTTGTTTAATTAAATGATAGTTTGTTAATTTAATATAAAGATTTACAATTGGATGTACCTATAAATAACCATTTACACTCGATCGGACACGATGGGCGGGATATTTATATGTACGAATAATCGTACATTTAACCGGACACGGGAATGGATTAATAGTTAATAGACTTATTAAAACAGGGGTAAAATTATGTACAAGGACACTTGGCGTAATTGTTAACAAAGTATTAAGACCTTGTTACAGTTTAAGTCCCCAATTAGTTGGAATATTTGACTTCGGATATAAGGATAATTTGACGAGGACACTCGCACTTTATATTTATGACTGATGGACTGTTATGGACAAAAACCAGACGGACATATTAAATAATCCAGAACAAATGACAATTAACCCATGGGAATAAACTAAAATCAACACGTCAAACATCATGATTACGGAAGTTTAAATAAGCATAATTCCTTTTATTTCATATTTAATTGCATTTTTAATTATCGTACTTTTTAATTATCGAAATTTTATTTTATCACACTTTTATTTATCGCAATTTCATTATCGTTATTTACTTTACGCTTTAAATTAAGTTATATTTATTTTTAATATTTTACATTAGGTTTTAACTGCGACTAAAGTTTTAAAATCGACAAACCGGTCATTAAACGGTAAAAATCCCCTTTTTATAATAATAATATTATTTATATATTTTTGTATTTTTACAAATATAGTTTTTAAAAATATAGCGTTAAGCTTGTTTAAAAGATCCCTGTGGAACGAACCGGACTTACTAAAAACTACACTACTGTACGATTAGGTACACTGCCTATAAGTGTTGTAGCAAGGTTTAGGTATATCCATTCTATAATTAAATAAATATCTTGTGTAATATTGTATCGTATTTAATAGTATTTCCTTGTAAAAATTATAACTATTTTATACACCACCTCGCAAACATCAAGTATTTTTGGCGCCGCTGTCGGGGAACATTCTTGCTTAAACGCCGAAAGCGTAACGCTATATATATAAAAAAAATTATTAATTTTTAGTTTACTTTTATAAAAATACGCTTTTGTAAAAATTCGTTTTAAATATTCAAAAATATAAAGACAAAAACAAAAATTATATATTTTTAATAGTTTGTTAAATATATAAGTTTTATAAATTTTCTCTATTTCTATTTTTAGTTTGTAAAAATATAAGTTTTATTTAATTTATATAAATACTTTTTATAAATATAAAAACAGCAAAATAGAAAAAAAAAATATATAAAAGTATCGGGCCTGGTACTGTAGCAGCCCACATACTGGCCCGAAACCCTAGCTCATGCGATCGCATGAGCCCGAAGGCAAATATTCATGCGATCGCATGACTGTTTCTGACACGCCACAGTTGACCATCCAACATCAATCATTACGGAGTATTATTATTAAATTAGAACCCTAATTAGGTTTTTAATTATTTATTATTTAAGTTTTAGTTTTTATTAATTTGTATTATTTAGATAAATTAGTTTTATTAAATTATAAAATTAATAGTTTTATAAAATAATATTTTTATAAAAATTGTACTTTTTACAACTTTAAGTTTATTTTTATATTTTTGTATCTTTTTATTTGTTTTAGCATAATTTTTGTATTTTTCGCTCGTATTTAGTTTTAAGACATAGTTTTTGCCATAGTTATTTTTATTTTTAGATTTTTAGGCTTTGCCGTAAAATCCCTTAAGTGCTTTTTCTTTAGATTAAGATTTCGGTGCTCTATAATTTTGCGACCCCATTTTTATATTTTAGTACCTTTTTAAGTTATTGCCGTTTTGGATATAGAATTCCTTTAAGCTTTAATACCTTTAGACGTAACTTTTAATTCTTAGTTTTTAGTTCCTTTTTACGTTTCGACGCGCTACTTTCTTATTTTATTTTTCGACTTTTTATTTTTTGACGCTTTTCGACGCACTCTTTTTCTTTCTTATTTCTCGACATTCTAGTTTTTAGGACATAGAATTTTCTATTTCTTCTCTAAATTTCTTTAAAATTTCAACGAAAAATTATTTTAAGCGGTTAAATTGATAGACATCCAAATTTTCTGCTTCGTAGTAATAGTTGGATTTGTTAGTGGCTGAGTTGTGAGCTTCCGATTTAAAGGGTTCTGGCTCCCTGCTGCATCTATTGGCTATTCGAAACGTGGGTAAAAGTAGAAAAGTCTATTAATTTGATAACTTTAATAATTTTTATTTTTTATAACTAATAGGATATTCAGTGAATGCACTGAGCAAAACGTTCACCGCCTTTTGTACGTTCACCACCTGTAACTCGATCAAGACATCTTGCAAATATTGTCGCCGTTGATTTTTCTTTAGAATCGTCATCCAGTCAACCAAGTACTCCAAATCAAATTTCCGATAATCCATTTTTTGAACCCGACCTCACAATTGAGAATCCGGAGAATTCAAACAGAGATTTTTGAGGAACTAACCATTAAATCAGAATCCTCTAGTGATTCGGATTCAACAAATTCAATTATGGAGAATCTGGAACCTCTAAGTATGGAAGACCGAATGAGAGCTAAACGCACTGGTCAAGGTCACGCAATTACTCAACCAGACATTAATGCGCCAGATTATGAAATCAAAGGACAAATCCTACGCATGGTAACTAATCAATGCCAATTTAGTGGTGCGCCGAAAGAAGATCCAAACGAACATCTTCGTACCTTTAATAGGATCTGTACACTATTTAAAATCTGAGAAGTGGAGGATGAACAGATATATCTTCCCTGGACTTTAAAGGGAGAAGCTAAAGATTGGTTAGAATCGTTACCTGAAGGGGCGATTGATACATGGGACGTTTTAGTTGAACATTTTCTTAAACAATTCTTTTCGGCATCTAAAGCCGTGAGACTTCAAGGAGAAATTGTTACGTTCACACAAAATCCAAACGAAACTCTATATGAGGCGTGGACCAGATTTGGAAAGTTATTAAGAGGATGTCCGCAACATGGTTTAGACACCTGTCAAATAGTACAAATATTCTACCAAGGATGCGACATCACTACACGAAAAGACATCGATATAGCAGCTGGTGGTTCCATTATGAAGAAAACCGCAACTGACGCTTACAAAATTATTGATAACACTGCTTCCCACTCACATGAGTGGCACCAAGAAAAAGATATCGTTATATCATCTAAAGCAGCTAGAGCCGATTCTAGCCATAACTTAGATTCCATTTCCCCAAAGATAGATGCTGTCGAGAGATGAATGGAAAAGATGACTAAAGATATTCACTCAATACGAATTAGTTGTGAGCAGTGTGGAGGACCACATTTGACAAAAGATTGTCTCAGTACTGAACTAACAATGGAACAAAAAGAGAATGTTTCATATATAAACCAAAGGTCTGGAAATAATTATCAGAATAATTATCAACCGCCAAGACCAATCTACAATCAAAACCAGAATTATAACCGAAATGTTCCATACAACAACCAACAATGTCCAAGTAATCAACAAGTATCCAACAATACTTACAATCAACAAAGACCTATTTTTCCAAACAAACCACCACAAACCGATGATAAAAAGCCAAATTTAGAAGACATGATGTCAAAGCTAGTTGAATCTCAAACTCAGTTTTTCACATCTCAGAAACAAACCAATGAACAAAATGCTCAAGCATTTAGAAATCAACAAGCTTCTATTCAAAATCTGGAACAAGAAGTGAGCAACCTAGCAAGGTTGATAGGTGAAAGAAAACCGGGAAGTTTACCAAGTGATACAAATGCTAACCCCCAGAATGAAACAGCTAAAGCCATTACCACAAGAAGTGGTATTACACTTAAACCACCTGAAATACCTGTAACTTCTGATGAAGCTATTCCTACTCCACAAGAACCACAATCTGAGCAAGATCAGGAAAAAGAACCAGTAGTTGAGAAGGTTAATGAAGATAACACAGTTAAGGCTAAACCTTATGTTAAACCATACCAACCACCACTTCCTTACCCGAGTAAAATGAGATAAGAGAAACTTGAAGCCGAGCAATCCAAATTCTTGGATATGTTTAAACAGATAAATGTCAATCTTCCTTTCATTGATGTGATTTCAGGAATGCCTAGATATGCTAAATTTCTGAAAGATCTAATCACAAATAGAAAGAAAATGGAAGAACTCTCGGCTGTTACTATGAATGCTAATTGTTCTGCAGTGCTGTTGAATAAGATACTAGAAAAACGATCATATCCAGGAAGTTTCACAATTCCATGTTTTCTGGGTAGTCTTAGTTCAATAGAAGCGTTGGCAGACTTAGGTGCTAGTATAAATCTAATGCCGTATTCACTATACGCTAAACTAGACCTTGGAGATTTGAAACCAACACGAATAAGCATACAACTAGCCGATCAATCAGTAAAATATCCTAGAGGGATAATGGAGAACATGCTAGTTAAAGTTGGTACTTTAGTATTTCCAGTAGATTTTGTTATTCTGGATATGGAAGAAGATTCTCGAGTTCCTCTCATATTAGAAAGACCATTCTTAAACACGGCTAAAGCAATAATAGACGTGTTTAGTAAGAAACTGACCCTAAGTATAGAGGATGAGAGTGTTACCTTTTCTGTTGATAGAGCAATGCAACAACCGCAATCTGCAGATGATACATGTTATTATATTCAAACTATAGATTCACATGCAGAATTGTTAGAAGAATTTCCACAGGAGAATGTTCTTTAGGAGAAGGAACTGAACCAATTGATGAAACTGAAATGTTAGCTACACTTATGGCTAATGGATATGAACCAACAACAGCAGAAATTCAAATGCTAAAAGAAGAAGATAGATATAGATATAAATCATCGATAGAAGAACCACCGACATTAGATTTAAAGCCACTTCCAAACCATTTGGAATATGCTTATTTACATGGTGAATCTGAATTACCTGTAATAATATCGTCTTCTCTTACTGAAAATGAAAAATCTAAACTCATTTCTGTGCTAAAAGCTCATAAACCAGCTATTGCATGGAAAATTCATGATATTAAAGGAATAAGTCCTTCGTATTGCACACATAAAATCCTTATGGAAGAAGGTCATAAAACGTATGTGCAACGCCAACGAAGACTAAATCCTAATATGCAAGATGTTGTTAAGAAATAAATTATTAAACTGCTTGATGCAGGTTTAATTTATCCAATCTCTGATAGTCCATGGGTAAGCCCAGTTCAATGCGTGCCTAAGAAGGGTGGCATGACTGTCATCACAAATGAGAAAAATGAGCTTATTCCTACTAGGACTGTAACAGGATGGCGTGTTTGTATTGATTATAGAAAATTAAATGACGCCACCAGAAAAGATCACTTTCTCTTACCTTTTATTGATCAAATGTTGGAAAGATTAGCCGGAAACAGTTACTATTGTTTTCTTGATGGTTTTTCCGGATACTTTCAAATTCCAATAGCACCCGAGGACCAAGAGAAAACTACATTCACGTGACCTTATGGTACTTTTGCTTACAAACGCATGCCAATTGGACTTTTCAATGCCCCTGCAACCTTTCAAAGGTGCATGATGGCGATTTTTAACGACATGATAGAAGAATGCATGGAAGTTTTCATGGATGACTTTTCAGTCTTCGGTGATACTTTTGAAACATGTCTAGTTAATCTTGAACGAATGCTTATTTGATGCGAACAATCAAATCTAGTACTTAATTGGGAGAAATGCCATTTCATGGTTAAAGAAGGCATCGTTCTTGGTCATAAAATTTCAAAGGAAGGAATTGAAGTGGATAGAGCTAAAGTAGATGTAATTGCTAAACTTCCGCATCCCACTAATGTTAGAGGAGTTAGGAGTTTTCTAGGGCATGCCGGTTTTTACCGACGTTTCATAAAAGATTTTTCTAAAATTGCTACTCCTATGAATAAACTCCTAGAAAAGGATGCTCCATTTATCTTTTCAGATGAATGCATTGTAGTGACCCGAACTTTTCCATGTTTATATATATTAATTGAGATTGATGTTTACATGATTAAATGTTTCCAACATGTTAAGCAATCAAACTTGTTAAGACTTGATTAATTGAAATAGGTTTCATATAGACAATTGACCACCCAAGTTGACCGGTGATTCACGAACGTTAAAACTTGTAAAAAACTATATGATGACATATATATGGTTATATATATAGTTAACATGATATTATGATAAGTAAACATATCATTAATTATATTAACAATGAACTACAT
Source organism: Rutidosis leptorrhynchoides (assembly GCF_046630445.1). NCBI lineage: Eukaryota > Viridiplantae > Streptophyta > Magnoliopsida > Asterales > Asteraceae > Rutidosis > Rutidosis leptorrhynchoides. The sequence goes on from NC_092333.1 coordinate 138,898,034, forward strand.
ATGTAAAAACAAGACTACTAACTTAATGATTTTGAAACGAGACATATATGTAACGTTTATCGTTGTAACGACATTTAATGTATATATATCATATTAAGAGATATTCGTACATCATAATATCATGATAATATAATAATTTAAAATCTCTTTTGTTATTATAAACATTGGGTTAACAACATTTAACAAGATCGTTAACCTAAAGGTTTCAAAACAACAGTTACATGTAACGACTAACGATGACTTAACGACTCAGTTAAAATGTATATACATGTAGTGTTTTAATATGTATTTATACACTTTTGAAAGACTTCAATACACTTATCAAAATACTTCTACTTAACAAAAATGCTTACAATTACATTCTCGTTCAGTTTCATCAACAATTCTACTCGTATGCACCCGTATTCGTACTCGTACAATACACAGCTTTTAGATGTATGTACTATTGGTATATACACTCCAATGATCAGCTCTTAGCAGCCCATGTGATTCACCTAACACATGTGGGAACCATCATTTGGCAACTAGCATGAAATATCTCATAAGATTACAAAAATATGAGTAATCATTCATGACTTATTTACACGAAAACAAAATTACATATCCTTTATATCTAATCCATACACCAACGACCAAAAACACCTACAAACACTTTCATTCTTCAATTTTCTTCATCTAATTGAACTCTCTCAAGTTCTATCTTCAAGTTCTAAGTGTTCTTCATAAATTACAAAAGTTCTAGTTTCATAAAATCAAGAATACTTTCAAGTTTGCTAGCTCACTTCCAATCTTGTAAGGTGATCATCCAACCTCAAGAAATCTTTGTTTCTTACAGTAGGTTATCATTCTAATACAAGGTAATAATCATATTCAAACTTTGGTTCAATTTCTATAACTATAACAATCTTATTTCAAGTGATGATCTTACTTGAACTTGTTTTCGTGTCATGATTTTGCTTCAAGAACTTTGAGCCATCCAAGGATCCATTGAAGCTAGATCCATTTTTCTCTTTTCCAGTAGGTTCATCCAAGGAACTTAAGGTAGTAATGATGTTCATAACATCATTCGATTCATACATATAAAGCTATCTTATTCGAAGGTTTAAACTTGTAATCACTAGAACATAGTTTAGTTAATTCTAAACTTGTTCGCAAACAAAAGTTAATCCTTCTAACTTGACTTTTAAAATCAACTAAACACATGTTCTATATCTATATGATATGCTAACTTAATGATTTAAAACCTGGAAACACGAAAAACACCGTAAAACCGGATTTACGCCGTCGTAGTAACACCGCGGGCTGTTTTGGGTTAGTTAATTAAAAACTATGATAAACTTTGATTTAAAAGTTGTTATTCTGAGAAAATGATTTTTATTATGAACATGAAACTATATCCAAAAATTATGGTTAAACTCAAAGTGGAAGTATGTTTTCTAAAATGGTCATCTAGACGTCGTTCTTTCGACTGAAATGACTACCTTTACAAAAACGACTTGTAACTTATTTTTCCGACTAGAAACCTATACTTTTTTTGTTTAGATTCATAAAATAGAGTTCAATATGAAACCATAGCAATTTGATTCACTCAAAACGGATTTAAAATGAAGAAGTTATGGGTAAAACAAGATTGGATAATTTTTCTCATTTTAGCTACGTGAAAATTGGTAACAAATCTATTCCAACCATAACTTAATCAACTTGTATTATATATTATGTAATCTTGAGATACCATAGACACGTATACAATGTTTCGACCTATCATGTCGACACATCTATATATATTTCGGAACAACCATAGACACTCTATATGTGAATGTTGGAGTTAGCTATACAGGGTTGAGGTTGATTCCAAAATATATATAGTTTGAGTTGTGATCAATACTGAGATACGTATACACTGGGTCGTGGATTGATTCAAGATAATATTTATCGATTTATTTCTGTACATCTAACTGTGGACAACTAGTTGTAGGTTACTAACGAGGACAGCTGACTTAATAAACTTAAAACATCAAAATATATTAAAAGTGTTGTAAATATATTTTGAACATACTTTGATATATATGTATATATTGTTATAGGTTCGTGAATCAACCAGTGGCCAAGTCTTACTTCCCGACGAAGTAAAAATCTGTGAAAGTGAGTTATAGTCCCACTTTTAAAATCTAATATTTTTGGGATGAGAATACATGCAGGTTTTATAAATGATTTACAAAATAGACACAAGTACGTGAAACTACATTCTATGGTTGAATTATCGAAATCGAATATGCCCCTTTTTATTAAGTCTGGTAATCTAAGAATTAGGGAACAGACACCCTAATTGACGCGAATCCTAAAGATAGATCTATTGGGCCTAACAAACCCCATCCAAAGTACCGGATGCTTTAGTACTTCGAAATTTATATCATATCCGAAGGGTGTCCCGGAATGATGGGGATATTCTTATATATGCATCTTGTTATTGTCGGTTACCAGGTGTTCACCATATGAATGATTTTTATCTCTATGTATGGGATGTGTATTGAAATATGAAATCTTGTGGTCTATTGTTACGATTTGATATATATAGGTTAAACCTATAACTCACCAACATTTTTGTTGACGTTTTAAGCATTTTATTCTCAGGTGATTATTAAGAGCTTCCGCTGTAGCATACTTAAATAAGGACAAGATTTGGAGTCCATGCTTGTATGATATTGTGTAAAAACTGCATTCAAGAAACTTATTTTGTTGTAACATATTTGTATTGTAAACCATTATGTAATGGTCGTGTGTAAACAGGATATTTTAGATTATCATTATTTGATAATCTACGTAAAGCTTTTTAAACCTTTATTGATGAAATAAAGGTTATGGTTTGTTTAAAAATGAATGCAGTCTTTGAAAAACATCTCATATAGAGGTCAAAACCTCGCAACGAAATCAATTAATATGGAACGTTTTTAATCAATAAGAACGGGACATTTCAGTTGGTATCAGAGCGTTGGTCTTAGAGAACCAGAAAATTTGCATTAGTGTGTCTTATCGAGTTTGTTAGGATGCATTAGTGAGTCTGGACTTCGACCGTGTTTTCTTTAAAAATGATTGCTTAACATTTTTGTTGGAAACTATATATTTTTAACATATGAATATTATGTGATATATTAATCTCTTAACGTGTTTGATATTATGTGATAGATGTCTACCTCTAGAACAAGTCCCATTGACTCACCTAATAATAATGAAGAGTCAAATGTAAATTGGAATGATTTGTGGACTGATTCACAAGTTCCCGAAGAGGAACCGGAAGAAGAGTCGGAACCGGAAGAAGAATCGGAACCGGAAGAAGAATCGGAACCGGATGAAGAAATAGAACCGGTGGGGGAAATAATAAAACGGTTAAGTAAAAGAAAATCCTCAACCAACCGACCAAAGTTAATTATGGTCAATGGTGTTTCCGCCAAGGAAGCAAAATATTGGGAGGATTACCAATTCTCCGATGAATCGGATTCCGACGAGAATTCCGATGATGTTATAGAAATTACCCCAACTGAATTTAAAAAGGCAAAAGAAAATAATAAGGGAAAGGGCATAAAAATAGAGAAATCTAATTCCAACCCCGATGAACTTTATATGTATCGTCAACCCCCGAAGTCCTTAAGTTGTAACAATGACCCGGGAACCTCTAAACCACCAGGTTTTTCTAAACCAATGTGGACAACGACGGCTCGTATTAGGGGAACATCATATATCCCTAGAAACTTGGCAAAACGAACCAAAACCGAAGAAGAAGAAACGAGCGAGTCGGAATAAGATAGTTGTATTCGTGTGGTGTAATATATGGAATATAGTGTTCTTATGCTTTATGATATATGTAAAAATTGCTTGTATTAATAAGTATTTTTTTTATGAATCTAACTCTTGTCTATTTTACAGTTTAAAAACACAAAATGGATAGACAACCCAATATTTTAAGAGACCTACCCGGAGACATGATTGATGAAATCTTGTCTAGAGTCGGCCAGAATTCTTCGGCACAACTATTTAAGGCGAGATCAGTTTGTAAGACATTCGAAGAACGTTCCAAGAATGTTTTGGTTTATAAGAGACTTTCATTTGAAAGATGGGGGATATCACATTGGGAAACCCATAAGTTACGATGTGTTTACTTTGACGCATATATTGCGGGGAACCCAAATGCTATTTTACGCAACGGGTTAAGAAATTATTTTGACTCAATATATCCGAATATTGGACTTCGTGATTTAGAAAAAGCGGCTAACATGCAACATAAAGAAGCATGTTATGCTTACGGATTAGTAATGTTCGCTTCTCACCAAAGTGAGAACAAGAACATCGGGCTACAACTATTAAACAAAACGTTTCCACAAGTGACGGAGTCGGTAATTGGGGTAAGAAATGAGGTTTTTAGATTATTACGGGACTGTTGGACATTACGTAACCCTCGTCCCTTTGATGACGTTACAACACGCTGTCTTATCAACGGCCATAACGGTTATGTTGCACAAGACCAAGGATGGGAAGTAGTCCTAGTAAAACCAGAATGCATGACTTGTTTCTGGACGTATGAATTACGTGTCTTTATTGCCTTTGCTGAACGACTTGTGTACTAGCTAGAATTGTCTTCACAACTATCTTGTATCAAAGTTATTGTGTGCTATATTTCATGCTTTATGTAAAATAAGCGGTATTGTAAGTTTGTAAAATATTGTATAAAAGTTTGAACGCGAAATGTTATTATAATCAGTTTTTCATATAGAATTGTAGTAGTTGAATTGTATATTAGCTACTAAGTATGAACTTAACGGGTAGGTACTACCCGAATTTAAACTTATAAAACGCTAATATGAAGAAAAAGCTTTTATAAATGAGTTCATATTATGCTACGAAATACTATTAACTACTCTTAATATTCTGTATGATTAACTTGTTCCATTTAACTATTTTGAAGGAAATGGCACCGACTACTCGACACACCGTGAATATGAATGAAGAGGAATTCCGTACTTTTCTAGCTTCAAACATAGCCGCAGTACAGGCTGCGCTACATACCAACAATAACCTTGGATCTAGCAGTACAGGAAATCGTGTAGGATGCACCTACAAAGAATTCACTGCCTGCAAACCTTTGGAATTTGATGGAACCGAAGGACCGATCGGATTGAAACGGTGGACCGAGAAGGTTGAATCGGTGTTTGCCATAAGTAAGTGTACTGAAGAGGACAAAGTGAAGTACGCTACGCATACCTTCACAGGTTCTGCGTTAACATGGTGGAATACCTATCTAGAGCAAGTGGGACAAGATGATGCGTACGCACTACCGTGGTCAGCATTCAAGCACTTGATGAACGAGAAGTACCGTCCCAGAACCGAGGTCAATAAGCTCAAGACAGAACTTAGAGGGTTACGAACCCAAGGATTTGATATTACCACGTACGAAAGACGATTCACAGAATTGTGCCTATTGTGTCCGGGAGCATTCGAAGATGAGGAAGAGAAGATCGATGCGTTTGTGAAAGGATTACCGGAAAGAATCCAAGAAGATATAAGTTCACACGAGCCCGCCTCCATACAACAGGCATGTAGAATGGCTCACAAACTAGTGAACCAGATTGAAGAAAGAATTAAAGAACAGACTGCTGAAGAGGCCAATGTGAAGCAAGTCAAAAGAAAGTGGGAGGAAAACGGTGATAAGAATCACCAATACAACAACAACAGCAATTACAACAATAATCGCAACAATTATCCCAACAATCGCAACATCAATCGCAACTACAACAAACGGCCCAACAACAACAACAACAACAACAACAACAACAGCAACTACAAAAATCATCCCAACAACAATAATAACCGCAACAACAACAACAATCAGAAGTAACTATGCCAAAGGTGTGAAAAGAATCACTCGGGGTTCTGCACCAAATTTTGCAACAAGTGTAAAAGAAATGGTCATAGCGCGGCGAAGTGTGAGGTCTACGGACCAGGGGTTAATAGAACGAAAGGAACAAATGGTGTCGGAACGAGTAATGGCGGAGCAAGTAGTGTCGGAGCAAGTTATGCCAATGTAGTTTGTTATAAATGTGGAAAACCAGGCCACATTATTAGAAATTGCCCGAACCAGGAGAACACGAATGGACAAGGCCGTGGAAGAGTTTTCAATATTAATGCGGTAGAGGCACAGGAAGACCCGGAGCTTGTTACGGGTACGTTTCTTATTGACAATAAATCTGCTTACGTTTTATTTGATTCGGGTGCGGATAGAAGCTATATGAGTAGAGATTTTTGTGCTAAATTAAGTTGTCCATTGACGCCTTTGGATAGTAAATTTTTACTCGAATTAGCAAATGGTAAATTAATTTCAGCAGATAATATATGTCGGAATCGAGAAATTAAACTGGTTAGCGAAACATTTAAGATTGATTTGATACCAGTAGAGTTAGGGAGTTTTGATGTGATAATCGGTATGGACTGGTTGAAAGAAGTGAAAGCGGAGATCGTTTGTTACAAAAATGCAATTCGCATTATACGAGAAAAAGGAAAACCCTTAATGGTGTACGGAGAAAAGGGCAACACGAAGCTACATCTTATTAGTAATTTGAAGGCACAAAAACTAATAAGAAAAGGTTGCTATGCTGTTCTAGCACACGTCGAGAAAGTACAAACTGAAGAAAAGAGCATCAATGATGTTCCCATTGCAAAAGAATTTCCCGATGTATTTCCGAAAGAATTACCGGGATTACCCCCACATCGATCCGTTGAATTTCAAATAGATCTTGTACCAGGAGCTGCACCAATAGCTCGTGCTCCTTACAGACTCGCACCCAGCGAGATGAAAGAACTGCAAAGCCAATTACAAGAACTTTTAGAGCGTGGTTTCATTCGACCAAGCACATCACCGTGGGGAGCTCCTGTTTTGTTTGTCAAGAAGAAAGATGGTACATTCAGGTTGTGTATCGACTATCGAGAGTTGAACAAACTTACCATCAAGAACCGCTACCCACTACCGAGAATCGACGACTTATTTGATCAACTACAAGGCTCGTCTGTTTATTCAAAGATTGACTTACGTTCCGGGTATCATCAAATGCGGGTGAAAGAAGATGATATTCCAAAGACTGCTTTCAGAACACGTTACGGTCATTACGAGTTTATGGTCATGCCGTTTGGTTTAACTAATGCACCAGCTGTGTTCATGGACCTTATGAACCGAGTGTGTAGACCATACCTTGACAAGTTTGTCATTGTTTTCATTGATGACATACTTATTTACTCAAAGAATGACCAAGAACACGGTGAACATTTGAGAAAGGTGTTAGAAGTATTGAGGAAGGAAGAATTGTACGCTAAGTTTTCAAAGTGTGCATTTTGGTTGGAAGAAGTTCAATTCCTCGGTCACATAGTGAACAAAGAAGGTATTAAGGTGGATCCAGCAAAGATAGAAACTGTTGAAAAGTGGGAAACCCCGAAAACTCCGAAACACATACGCCAGTTTTTAGGACTAGCTGGTTACTACAGAAGGTTCATCCAAGACTTTTCCAGAATAGCAAAACCCTTGACTGCATTAACGCATAAAGGGAAGAAATTTGAATGGAATGATGAACAAGAGAAAGCGTTTCAGTTATTGAAGAAAAAGCTAACTACGGCACCTATATTGTCATTGCCTGAAGGGAATGATGATTTTGTGATTTATTGTGACGCATCAAAGCAAGGTCTCGGTTGTGTATTAATGCAACGAACGAAGGTGATTGCTTATGCGTCTAGACAATTGAAGATTCACGAACAAAATTATACGACGCATGATTTGGAATTAGGCGCGGTTGTTTTTGTATTAAAGACTTGGAGGCACTACTTATATGGGGTCAAAAGTATTATATATACCGACCACAAAAGTCTTCAACACATATTTAATCAGAAACAACTGAATATGAGGCAGCGTAGGTGGATTGAATTATTGAATGATTACGATTTTGAGATTCGTTATCACCCGGGGAAGGCAAATGTGGTAGCCGATGCCTTGAGCAGGAAGGATAGAGAACCCATTCGAGTAAAATCTATGAATATAATGATTCATAATAACATTACTACTCAAATAAAGGAAGCGCAACAAGGAGTTTTAAAAGAGGGAAATTTAAAGGATGAAATACCCAAAGGATCGGAGAAGCATCTTAATATTCGGGAAGACGGAACCCGGTATAGGGCTGAAAGGATTTGGGTACCAAAATTTGGAGATATGAGAGAAATGGTACTTAGAGAAGCTCATAAAACCAGATACTCAATACATCCTGGAACGGGGAAGATGTACAAGGATCTCAAGAAACATTTTTGGTGGCCGGGTATGAAAGCCGATGTTGCTAAATACGTAGGAGAATGTTTGACGTGTTCTAAGGTCAAAGCTGAGCATCAGAAACCATCAGGTCTACTTCAACAACCCGAAATCCCGGAATGGAAATGGGAAAACATTACCATGGATTTCATCACTAAATTGCCAAGGACTGCAAGTGGTTTTGATACTATTTGGGTAATAGTTGATCGTCTCACCAAATCAGCACACTTCCTACCAATAAGAGAAGATGACAAGATGGAGAAGTTAGCACGACTGTATTTGAAGGAAGTCGTCTCCAGACATGGAATACCAATCTCTATTATCTCTGATAGGGATGGCAGATTTATTTCAAGATTCTGGCAGACATTACAGCAAGCATTAGGAACTCGTCTAGACATGAGTACTGCCTATCATCCACAAACTGATGGGCAGAGCGAAAGGACGATACAAAAGCTTGAAGACATGCTACGAGCATGTGTTATTGATTTCGGAAATAGTTGGGATCGACATCTACCGTTAGCAGAATTTTCCTACAACAACAGCTACCATTCAAGCATTGAGATGGCGCCGTTTGAAGCACTTTATGGTAGAAAGTGCAGGTCTCCGATTTGTTGGAGTGAGGTGGGGGATAGACAGATTACGGGTCCGGAGATTATACAAGAAACTACCGAGAAGATCATCCAAATTCAACAACGGTTGAAAACCGCCCAAAGTCGACAAAAGAGCTACGCTGACATTAAAAGAAAAGATATAGAATTTGAAATTGGAGAGATGGTCATGCTTAAAGTTTCACCTTGGAAAGGTGTTGTTCGATTTGGTAAACGAGGGAAATTAAATCCAAGGTATATTGGACCATTCAAGATTATTGATCGTGTCGGACCAGTAGCTTACCGACTTGAGTTACCTCAACAACTCGCGGCTGTACATAACACTTTCCACGTCTCGAATTTGAAGAAATGTTTTGCTAAAGAAGATCTCACTATTCCGTTAGATGAAATCCAAATCAACGAAAAACTCCAATTCATCGAAGAACCCGTCGAAATAATGGATCGTGAGGTTAAAAGACTTAAGCAAAACAAGATACCAATTGTTAAGGTTCGATGGAATGCTCGTAGAGGACCCGAGTTCACCTGGGAGCGTGAAGATCAGATGAAGAAGAAATACCCGCATCTATTTCCAGAAGATTCGTCAACACCTTCAACAGCTTAAAATTTCGGGACGAAATTTATTTAACGGGTAGGTACTGTAGTGACCCGAACTTTTCCATGTTTATATATATTAATTGAGATTGATGTTTACATGATTAAATGTTTCCAACATGTTAAGCAATCAAACTTGTTAAGACTTGATTAATTGAAATAGGTTTCATATAGACAATTGACCACCCAAGTTGACCGGTGATTCACGAACGTTAAAACTTGTAAAAAACTATATGATGACATATATATGGTTATATATATAGTTAACATGATATTATGATAAGTAAACATATCATTAATTATATTAACAATGAACTACATATGTAAAAACAAGACTACTAACTTAATGATTTTGAAACGAGACATATATGTAACGTTTATCGTTGTAACGACATTTAATGTATATATATCATATTAAGAGATATTCGTACATCATAATATCATGATAATATAATAATTTAAAATCTCTTTTGTTATTATAAACATTGGGTTAACAACATTTAACAAGATCGTTAACCTAAAGGTTTCAAAACAACACTTACATGTAACGACTAACGATGACTTAACGACTCAGTTAAAATGTATATACATGTAGTGTTTTAATATGTATTTATACACTTTTGAAAGACTTCAATACACTTATCAAAATACTTCTACTTAACAAAAATGCTTACAATTACATTCTCGTTCAGTTTCATCAACAATTCTACTCGTATGCACCCGTATTCGTACTCGTACAATACACAGCTTTTAGATGTATGTACTATTGGTATATACACTCCAATGATCAGCTCTTAGCAGCCCATGTGAGTCACCTAACACATGTGGGAACCATCATTTGGCAACTAGCATGAAATATCTCATAAGATTACAAAAATATGAGTAATCATTCATGACTTATTTACATGAAAACAAAATTACATATCCTTTATATCTAATCCATACGCCAACGACCAAAAACACCTACAAACACTTTCATTCTTCAATTTTCTTCATCTAATTGAACTCTCTCAAGTTCTATCTTCAAGTTCTAAGTGTTCTTCATAAATTCCAAAAGTTCTAGTTTCATAAAATCAAGAATACTTTCAAGTTTGCTAGCTCACTTCCAATCTTGTAAGGTGATCATCCAACCTCAAGAAATCTTTGTTTCTTACAGTAGGTTATCATTCTAATACAAGGTAATAATCATATTCAAACTTTGGTTCAATTTCTATAACTATAACAATCTTATTTCAAGTGATGATCTTACTTGAACTTGTTTTCGTGTCATGATTTTGCTTCAAGAACTTTGAGCCATCCAAGGATCCATTGAAGCTAGATCCATTTTTCTCTTTTCCAGTAGGTTCATCCAAGGAACTTAAGGTAGTAATGATGTTCATAACATCATTCGATTCATACATATAAAGCTATCTTATTCGAAGGTTTAAACTTGTAATCACTAGAACATAGTTTAGTTAATTCTAAACTTGTTCGCAAACAAAAGTTAATCCTTCTAACTTGACTTTTAAAATCAACTAAACACATGTTCTATATCTATATGATATGCTAACTTAATGATTTAAAACCTGGAAACACGAAAAACACCGTAAAACCGGATTTACGCCGTCGTAGTAACACCGCGGGCTGTTTTGGGTTAGTTAATTAAAAACTATGATAAACTTTGATTTAAAAGTTGTTATTCTGAGAAAATGATTTTTATTATGAACATGAAACTATATCCAAAAATTATGGTTAAACTCAAAGTGGAAGTATGTTTTCTAAAATGGTCATCTAGACGTCGTTCTTTCGACTGAAATGACTACCTTTACAAAAACGACTTGTAACTTATTTTTCCGACTAGAAACCTATACTTTTTTTGTTTAGATTCATAAAATAGAGTTCAATATGAAACCATAGCAATTTGATTCACTCAAAACGGATTTAAAATGAAGAAGTTATGGGTAAAACAAGATTGGATAATTTTTCTCATTTTAGCTACGTGAAAATTGGTAACAAATCTATTCCAACCATAACTTAATCAACTTGTATTATATATTATGTAATCTTGAGATACCATAGACACGTATACAATGTTTCGACCTATCATGTCGACACATCTATATATATTTCGGAACAACCATAGACACTCTATATGTGAATGTTGGAGTTAGCTATACAGGGTTGAGGTTGATTCCAAAATATATATAGTTTGAGTTGTGATCAATACTGAGATACGTATACACTGGGTCGTGGATTGATTCAAGATAATATTTATCGATTTATTTCTGTACATCTAACTGTGGACAACTAGTTGTAGGTTACTAACGAGGACAGCTGACTTAATAAACTTAAAACATCAAAATATATTAAAAGTGTTGTAAATATATTTTGAACATACTTTGATATATATGTATATATTGTTATAGGTTCGTGAATCAACCAGTGGCCAAGTCTTACTTCCCGACGAAGTAAAAATCTGTGAAAGTGAGTTATAGTCCCACTTTTAAAATCTAATATTTTTGGGATGAGAATACATGCAGGTTTTATAAATGATTTACAAAATAGACACAAGTACGTGAAACTACATTCTATGGTTGAATTATCGAAATCGAATATGCCCCTTTTTATTAAGTCTGGTAATCTAAGAATTAGGGAACAGACACCCTAATTGACGCGAATCCTAAAGATAGATCTATTGGGCCTAACAAACCCCATCCAAAGTACCGGATGCTTTAGTACTTCGAAATTTATATCATATCCGAAGGGTGTCCCGGAATGATGGGGATATTCTTATATATGCATCTTGTTATTGTCGGTTACCAGGTGTTCACCATATGAATGATTTTTATCTCTATGTATGGGATGTGTATTGAAATATGAAATCTTGTGGTCTATTGTTACGATTTGATATATATAGGTTAAACCTATAACTCACCAACATTTTTGTTGACGTTTTAAGCATGTTTATTCTCAGGTGATTATTAAGAGCTTCCGCTGTAGCATACTTAAATAAGGACAAGATTTGGAGTCCATGCTTGTATGATATTGTGTAAAAACTGCATTCAAGAAACTTATTTTGTTGTAACATATTTGTATTGTAAACCATTATGTAATGGTCGTGTGTAAACAGGATATTTTAGATTATCATTATTTGATAATCTACGTAAAGCTTTTTAAACCTTTATTGATGAAATAAAGGTTATGGTTTGTTTAAAAATGAATGCAGTCTTTGAAAAACGTCTCATATAGAGGTCAAAACCTCGCAACGAAATCAATTAATATGGAACGTTTTTAATCAATAAGAACGGGACATTTCATGCATCAAATCTTTTAATATACTTAAAGAAAAACTCACTAATGCGCCGATCATGATAACTCCAAATTGGAATATACCGTTTGAACTAATGTGCGATGTAAGTGATTTAGCAATGGGAGCCGTTTTAGGACAAAGGATTGAAAAACGATTTTAACCTATATATTATGCTAGTAAGATGTTACAAGGAGCACAAACGAATTACATGACTACTGAAAAAGAACTCCTTGCTATTGTTTTTGCTTTTGACAAATTTCGTTCATATCTCGTTCTAGCTAAAACGGTGGTCTATACCGACCATTCTGCTCTTAGATACCTATTTTCGAAACAAGATGCCAAACCAAGATTAATCCGTTGGATCTTACTCTTACAAGAGTTTGATATTGAAATTCGAGATAAAAAGGGAGCAGAAAATCTCGCCGCTGATCATCTTTCTCGTCTTGAAAATCCTGAATTAGAAGTTCTAAATGAATCGGCCATACAAGACAACTTTCCTAATGAATATCTATTGAAGATAGATTATAATGAAATTCCATGGTTTGCAGATTATGCAAACTACTTAGTATGTGGATTGCTTGAAAAAGGATTGTCGTACCAAAAACGAAAGAAATTCTTTAGTGATATAAAACACAATTTCTGGGAAGATCCACATTTGTTTAAAAGTTGTCCCGATGGAATAATATGCCGATGTGTATTCGGAGATGAAGCTAGTCAAATCTTAAACCATTGTCACACAGGACCAAAAGGAGGGCATTATGGGCCTCAACTTACAGCAAAAAAAGTTTACGATGCTGGATTCTATTGGCCTACAATTTTCAAAGACGCACACCTTCTTTGCAAATCCTGTGATGCTTGTCAAAGGGCCGGAAAAATAAGTCAACGTGATGAAATGCCACAAAATGTCATTCAAGTATGTGAAGTATTTGACATTTGGGGTATTGACTTTATGGGTCCATTTCCAAAATCTCATAATAATCTATATATTCTCGTTGCCATTTATTATGTATCTAAATGGGCGGAAGCACAAGCTCTCCCAACTAACGATGCACGAGTTGTAGTCAACTTTTTAAAACGTCTTTTTGCTAGGTTTGGAACACCGAAAGCCTTAATAAGTGATCGGGGTACTTATTTTTGTAATAATCAACTTGAAAAAGTTCTCAAAATATATGGAGTAACTCATAAAATCTCCACTGCTTATCATCCACAAACAAGTGGACAAGTTGAAAATACCAACCGAGCATTAAAACGTATTCTAGAGAAAACCGTAGGATCAAATCCGAAAGAATGGTGATAATGCTAAAAACGAACATATATTTCATAGCATTATTCCTCAAGAAAGACAAGCTTTTAGTTGCAATTATTCTATTTACAAGTGATATTCGTTTAAATAATAAAAGGTGAAGACAAAAGACAGATTCGATGAATTGAAGACGCAAACGACCAAAAAGCTCAAAAGTACAAAAGACAATCAAAGAGGTTCCAATTATTGATAAGAAACGTCTCGAAATTACAAGAGTACAAGATTCAAAACGCAAAGTACAAGATATTAAATTGTACGCAAGGACGTTCGAAAATCCGGAACCGGGACCAGAGTCAACTCTCAACGCTCGACGCAACGGACTAAAAATTACAAGTCAACTATGCACATAAATATAATATAATATTTAAATAATTATTATAATTATTTATATATTATATAAATTATAAAAATCCATCGGCAAGAAAGACTCCAAAAGGAGTGAGCTGTATTTACAAACTCCGCGACTCGCGGAGTTTGAAGGCAAAATGGGCCGCGAGTCGCGGAGCCTCAAAGTTTGAAACTCCCTATAAAGCCAACCGAATTCTGATCATTTTTCATATAACATATATCGATCTCTCTATCTATATCGTAATATTTATATTTATAATTTATATTTTAATTTTAATTTTAATTATAATTCTAATAATAAGGGTATGTTAGCAATTGTTTTAAGGGTGTAAGTCAAAATTCTGTCCGTGTAACGCTACGCTATTTTTAATCATTGTAAGTTATGTTTAACCTTTTTAATTTAATGTCTCATAGCTAAGTTATTATTATGCTTATTTAATCCGAAGTAATCATGATGTTGGGCTAATTACTAAAATTGGGTAATTAGGCTTTGTACCATAATTGGGGTTTGGACAAAAGAACGACACTTGTGGAAATTAGACTATGGGCTATTAATGGGCTTTATATTTGTTTAACTAAATGATAGTTTGTTAATGTTAATATAAAGATTTACAATTGGGCGTCCCTATAAATTACCATATACACTCGATCGGACACGATGGGCGGGGTATTTATATGTACGAATAATCGTTCATTTAACCGGACACGGGAATGGATTAATAGCCACTAGAATAATTAAAACAGGGGTGAAATTATGTACAAGGACACTTGGTATAATTGATAACAAAATATTAAAACCTTGGGTTACACTCAGTCGACATCCTGGTGTAATTATTAAACAAAGTATTAAAATCTTGTTACAGTTTAAGTCCCCAATTAGTTGGAATATTTAACTTCGGGTATAAGGATAATTTGACGAGGACACTCGCACTTTATATTTATGACTGATGGACTGTTATGGACAAAAACCAGACGGACATATTAAATAATCCAGGACAAAGGACAATTAACCCATGGGCATAAAACTAAAATCAACACGTCAAACATCATGATTACGAAAGTTTAAATAAGCATAATTCATTTATTTCATATTTAATTTCCTTTATTTTATATTTAATTGCACTTCTAATTATCGCATTTTTATTGTTATTGTATTTAATTGCACTTTTAATTATCGTACTTTTTAATTATCGCAAGTTTATTTTATCGCACTTTTATTATTCGAAATTTCATTATCGTTATTTACTTTACGCTTTAAATTAAGTCTTGTATTTATTTATTATTTTACATTTGGTTTTAACTGCGACTAAAGTTTTAAAATCGACAAACCGGTCATTAAACGGTAAAAACCCCCCTTTATAATAATAATATTACTTATATATATATATTTTAATTTTTATAAAAGTAAACTAATATAGCGTTAAGCTTTGTTTAAAGATTTCCCTGTGGAACGAACCGGACATACTAAAAACTACACTACTGTACGATTAGGTACACTGCCTATAAGTGTTGTAGCAAGGTTTAAGTATATCCATTCTATAAATAAATAAATATCTTGTGTAAAATTGTATCGAATTTAATAGTATTTCCTGCTAAAATTAATAGCTATTTTATATACACCTCGCGAAACATCAACTTATTTTTGGCGCCGCTGCCGGGGAAACTCTTAAACGCCGGAAGCGCAACGCTAATATAATAAAAAACAGATTTTTAGTTTACTTTTATTAAAATTCGTTTCTATATAAAAATACGTTTTTAAATATTCGAAAATATAAAAAGAAAAACAAAAATATAAAGTATTTTTAAGATTTTGTTAAATATTTAAGTTTTATAAAGTTTCTTTATTTTTTAAGTATTTTGTTTTTATTTAAAACATTTAAAAAAAATTTTAATATATATAAATCTTTTTTTAAGATATTTATAAAATTATAAAGTAATTCTATTTTTATTTTAGTTTTTAAATATAAGTTTTTATTATATAAAATTTAGATTATAAAACACAAAAATATAAAACAGAAAATAAAAAAAATTAAAAAAATAAAAAAAAAACGCGTCGAATTTTAAACTGTACCTGAGTTGAAAATTGGAACCCCGCGACTCGCGGAGTTTGAAGCTTCGAGAACCGCGACTCGCGGAGCCGTCTGACACGAACCTGGTCCAGCAATTAATACGATTTAGGTTTTAATTATTTATTATTATTTTTATTAAACCTAATTAGGTTTTATATATAATATTATTTAGTTTAAGTTTTTAATTAATTTGAAATATTAAATTTTAATTAGTTTTATTTATATATAAAAATTAATACTATTATAAAATAAATAATATAAAAATAATATTTTTATAAAAAATTGTATTTTTTTTTTACAACTTTTTGTATATTTTTATATTTTGTCTTTTTTTAATGGTTTTAGCGTAATATTTGTATTTTTAGCTCATATTTAGTTTTAAACTTAGTTTTTGCCATAGTTATTTTTATTTCTAGATTTTTAGGCTTTGCCGTAGAATTCCTTAAGTGCTTTTTCTTTAGACTAAGATTTAAGTACTTTAGAATTTTGCGACGCCTTTTTAAGTTTTAGTTTCTTTTTAAGTTATTTCCATTTGGGATTTAGTTTTTCCTGTAAGCTTTAATATTTTTAGACGACTTTTACCTATGTATCAATTATCATTCCAATTAGTAATCTCAATTTGCGATTATAATTTTAAGTTAGTTGTAGTAATAAGGTTAGGTTAGTCAAGTGTTTTTAAGTTTTATAAGTTTCTTTTATTTTTCCGTCACCTTTTATTTTTCAACCATTTTTCTTTTTCGACCTTTTTCGACGAACTTCTTTTTCTTTCTTATTTCTCGCCATTCTAGTTTTTAGGACATAGATTTTTATTCTACTTCTTATCTAAATTTCTTAAAATTACGAAAATTTATTTTAAGTGGTTAAATTGATAGACATCAAAATTTTCTGGTTCGTAGTAATAGTTGGATTTGTACGTGGACCGGGTTATTGGAGCCAAACAGTCCTCAATTATATTGAGACCAAACGAATCCTGCCCCTCTACTGCATCTTTTGGCTATTCGAAACGTGGGCAAAATCAGAAAAGTCTATTGATTGGATAACTTATTATAATTTTTCTTTCCTTTTAAAAACTAATAGGATATTCAGTGAATGCACCGAGCAAGACGTTCACCACCTTTTGTACGTTCACCACCTGTAACTAGATCAAGACATTTAGCAAATATTACCGCCGTTGATTTTTCTTTAGAATCGTCATCCAGTCGACCAAGTACTCCAGTTCAAATTTCCGATAATCCATTTTTTAAACCCGACCTCACAATTGAGAATCCGGAGAATATTCAGGAACGATTCATAGATCCTGAACCGCTAAACTTTCCTCCGGAACCACCAATCATACAAACAGAGATTGTTGAGGAACGAACTATTAAATCAGAATCCTCTAGTGATTCCGATTCAACAAATTCAATTATGGAGAATCTGGAACCTTTAAGTATGGAAGACCGAATGAGAGCTAAATGCACTGGCCAAGGTCACGCAATTACTCATCCAGACATTAATGCGCCAGATTATGAAATCAAAGGACAAATTCTACACATGGTGACTAATCAATGCCAATTTAGTGGTGCGCCGAAGGAAGATCCAAATGAACATTTACGTACCTTTAATAGGATCTGCACACTATTTAAAATCCGAGAAGTGGAGGATGAACAGATATATCTCATGTTATTTCCCTGGACTTTAAAGGGAGAAGCCAAAGATTGGTTGGAATCGTTACCTGAAGGGGCGATAGATACATGGGATGTTTTAGTTGAAAAATTTCTTAAACAATTCTTTCCTGCATCTAAAGCCATAAGACTTCAAGCAGAAATTGTTACGTTTACACAGAAGCCAAATGAAACTCTATATGAGGCGTGGACAAGATATGGAAAGTTATTAAGAGGATGTCCGCAACATGGTTTAGACACCTGTCAAATAGTACAAATATTCTACCAAGGATGCGACATCACTACAAGGAAAGACATAGATATAGCAGCTGGTGGTTCTATTATGAAGAAAACCGAAACTGGTGCTTACAAAATTATTGATAACACTGCTTCCCACTCATATGAATGGCACCAAGAAAAAGATATCGTTAGATCATCTAAAGCAGCTAGAGCCGATTCTAGCCATGACTTAGATTCTATTTCCACAAAGATAGATGCTGTCGAGAGACGAATGGAAAAGATGACTAAGGATATTCACTCAATACGAATTAGTTGTGAGCAGTGTGGAGGACCACATTTGACAAAAGATTGTCTCAGTATTGAATTAACAATGGAACAAAGAGAGAATATTTCATACATAAACCAAAGGCCTGGAAATAATTATCAGAATAATTATCAACCGCCAAGACCGATTTACAATCAAAACCAGAATTATAACAGAAATATTCCATACAACAACCAACAAGGTCCTAGCAATCAACAAGTATCCAATAATAATTACAATCAGCAAAGACCTAATTTTCAAAACAAACCACCACAACAAACCGATGATAAAAAGCCGAATTTAGAAGATATGATGACGAAGCTAGTTGAAACTCAAACGCAATTTTTCACATCTCAGAAACAAACTAATGAACAAAATGCTCAAGCATTTAGAAATCAACAAGCTTCTATTCAAAATCTGGAACAAGAAGTAAGTAACCTAGCAAGGTTAATAGGTGAAAGAAAACCGGGAAGTCTACCTAGTGATACAAATGCTAACCCCCGGAATGAAACAGCTAAAGTCATTACCACAAGAAGTGGTACAACACTTAAACCACCTGAAATACCTGTAACTTCTGATGAAGCTATTCCTACTCCACAAGAACCACAACCTGATCAAGATAAGGAAAAAGAACCGGTAGTTGAAAAGGTTAATGAAGATAACACAGTTAAGGATAAACCTTATGTTAAACCATACCAACCACCACTTCCTTACTCGAGTAAAATGAAGAAAGAGAAACTTGAAGCCGAGCAATCCAAATTCTTGGATATGTTTAAACAGATAAATATAAATCTTCCTTTCATTGATGTGATTTCAAGAATGCCTAGATATGCTAAATTCTTGAAAGATCTAATTTCAAATAGAAAGAAAATGGAAGAACTCTCGGCTGTTACCATGAATTCTAATTGTTCAGCAGTGCTGTTGAATAAGATACCAAAAAAACTATCTGATCCAGGAAGTTTCACAATTCCATGTTTTCTGGGTAGTCTTAGTTCAATAGAAGCATTAGCAGACTTAGGTGCTAGTATAAATTTAATGCCGTATTCACTATACGCTAAACTAGACCTTGGAGAATTGAAACCAACCAGAATAAGCATACAACTAGCCGATAGATCAATAAAATATCCTAGAGGGATAATGGAGAACATGCTAGTTAAAGTTGGTACTTTAGTATTTCCAGTAGATTTTGTTGTTTTGGACATGGAAGAAGATTCTCAAGTTCCTCTCATATTAGGAAGACCATTCTTAAACACGGCTAAAGCAATGATAGACGTGTTCGGTAAGAAACTGACCCTAAGTATATAAGACGAGAGTGTTACCTTTTCAGTTGATAGAGCAATGCAACAACCACAATCTGCAGATGATACATGTTATTATATTCAAACTATAGATGCACATGCAGAATTATTAGAAGAATTTCCAGAATTACAAGGAACAGGAGAATGTTCTTTAGGAGAAGGTAATGAACCAATTGATGAAGCTGAAATATTAGCTACACTTATAGCTAATGGATATGAACCAACAACAGAAGAAATTCAAATGCTAAAAGAAGAAGACAGATATCGATACAAATCATCGATAGAAGAACCACCGAAATTACAGTTAAAGCCACTTCCAAACCATTTGGAATACGCTTATTTACATGGTGAATCTGAATTACCTGTAATAATATCGTCTTCTCTTACTGAAAATGAGAAATCACAACTCATTTCTGTGTTGAAAGCTCATAAATCAGCCATTGCATGGAAGATTCATGATATTAAAGGAATAAGTCCTTCGTATTGCACACATAAAATCCTTATGGAAGAAGGTCATAAAACGTATGTGCAACGCCAACGAAGACTAAATCCTAATATGCAAGATGTAGTTAAGAAAGAGATTATTAAACTGCTAGATGCAGGTTTAATTTATCCAATTTCTGATAGTCCATGGGTAAGCCCAGTCCAATGCGTACCTAAGAAGGGTGGCATGACTGTCATTACAAATGAAAAAAATGAGCTTATTCCTACTAGGACTGTAACAGGATGGCGTGTATGTATTGATTATAGAAAATTAAATGACGCCACCAGAAAAGATCACTTTCCTTTACCTTTCATAGATCAAATGTTGGAAAGATTAGCCGGAAATAGTTACTATTGTTTTCTAGATGGATTTTTCGGATATTTTCAAATTCCAATAGCACCCGAGGACCAAGAGAAAACCACATTCACGTGCCCTTATGGTACTTTTTCTTACAAACGCATGCCATTTGGACTTTGCAACGCCCCTGCAACCTTTCAAAGGTGTATGATGGCGATTTTTCACGACATGATAGAAGAATGTATGGAAGTTTTCATGGATGACTTTTCAGTCTTCGGTGATACATTTGAATCATGTCTAGTGAATCTGGAACGAATGCTTATTAGATGCGAACAATCAAATCTAGTTCTTAATTGGGAGAAATGCCATTTTATGGTTAAAGAAGGCATCGTTCTTGGTCATAAAATTTCAAAAGAAGGAATTGAAGTGGATAGAGCTAAAGTAGATGTAATTGCTAAACTTCCACATCCCACCAATGTTAGAGGAGTTAGGAGTTTTCTAGGGCATGCCGGTTTTTACCGACGTTTCATAAAAGATTTTTCTAAAATTGCCACTCCTATGAATAAACTCCTAGAAAAGGATGCTCCATTCATCTTTTCATATGAGTGTATCAAATCTTTTAATATTCTTAAAGAAAAACTCACTAATGCGTCGATCATGATAACACCAAATTGGAATCTACCATTTGAACTAATGTGCGATGCAAGTGATTTTGCAATGGGAGCCGTTTTAGGACAAAAGATTGAAAAACGATTTCAACCTATATATTATGCTAGTAAGACGTTACAAGGAGCACAAATGAACTATACAACTACTGAAAAAGAACTCCTTGCTATTGTCTTTGCTTTTGACAAATTTCGATCATATCTCGTTCTAGCAAAAACGGTGGTCTATACCGACCATTCTGCTCTTAGATACCTATTTTCAAAACAAGATGCTAAACCAAGATTAATCCGTTAGATCTTACTCTTACAAGAGTTTGATATTGAAATCATAGATAAAAGAGGAGCAGAAAATCTCGCCGCTGATCATCTTTCTCGTCTTGAAAATCCTGAATTAGAAGTTCTAAATGAATCGGCCATACAAGACAACTTTCCTGATGAATATCTATTGAAGATAGATTATAAAGAAATTCCATGGTTTGCAGACTATGCAAACTACTTAGTTTGTGGATTCCTTGAAAAAGGATTATCGTACCAAAAACGAAAAAATTCTTCAGTGATATAAAACACTATTTTTGGGAAGATCCACACCTGTTTAAAAGTTGTCCAGATGGAATAATACGCCGATGTGTATTTGGAGATGAAGCTAGTAAAATTTTAAACCATTGTCACACAGGACCAACAGGTGGGCATTATGGGCCTCAACTAACAGCAAGAAAAGTTTATGATGCTGGATTCTATTGGCCTACAATTTACAAAGACGCACACCTTCTTTGCAAATCCTGTGATGCTTGTCAAATGTAATGACCCGGATTTTTCCAATCGTTTTATACTTATGAGATTAATATTTACATAAATTAAACCTTACCAACATGATAAGCAATCCAAATTGTTGAGACTTGTGTTTTTGAAAAGAGTTTTACACAACGTTTGACCGTCCAATTTAACCGATGATATCACGAACTATATAACATATGATAATTATACGTTTGTGTATATATATGTATTTATATATATTTAACATGATCTAAGGATGGTTTAACATCTCATTGTGTACTAATGACAATGAGTTATAAGTATATTTTGAAACTACTAACTTAAGTTTTCAAAACGATAACTATACATAACATTCTTTGATATATATATACTTATAACCTATAATGCTTATACATGTATCGTATATATAATGTATTTAATCACTTTTAAGGACTTAAATACATAAAACAATATAAGTATATTCACAAAAGATAGCTATATTTGAATTCTCATTCCGTTTACTCAAGATTTCTATACGTATATCTAGGGTATATGTACTCGTATCATACCCAGCTTCTATATGTATTTACTATTGGTATATACACATCAAATCAACATCCTAATCAACATTATTACTGCCCTAGATATGAGGTAACTAGGATTTCTCAAGTAGCATGAATTATTAGTAAGAAAACAAAATTAGGAATCCTTTTCTTTCTTTATAAACTAAAAACGTTTTTATGAATGAACACCATTTCTTCACTCCATTTTCTCATACCTACACCCTCATTTCTATCTCAAAATACTCCTAACTTCATACTTGATCATCTCCAAGCATTTTTCCCATCATTTAGCTTCAATTACAAGCCTTAAACACCATAAGAAAACTCTTTCAAGAACATATCAAAATAACCACCCATTTGAAGAAGTTTACTTCCAACCTTTTGATCTAACTCCACCACTCTTTGATTTCAAGATTATTTCTTATCTTTTGCAGTAACTTTGTCCAAGTAACTTGAGGTAGTAACCTTGTTCATAATCTTATTCAATTCATATTCATATAGCTATCTTATTTTGTGGTATAAAATTTTAACAACAAGAACATAGTTTGAATGATTTCAAACTTGTTCGTAAACTAAATAGATCCTTCTAACTTGACTTTTAAAACACTTCAAGACCTGTAATATATCATAATGATATGCTAACCTAACAATATATAACTTGGTTTTACAAAGAACATCTTAAAAACTGAATCTACGTCGTCGGAGTGCAACCGGGGGCTGTTTTGGGTTGGATAATTAAAAACCATCTTGAACTTTGAATTGGAAGTTCATGTTCTGGAAAAATGATATTTCTTATGAATATGTTAACACATAAAAATTTCATGGTTTAACTCAAAGTGTAAGTATTTTTAGAAAAATGATCATTAAATGTTGTTTTTATGATGGGAAATGATCACTTTCATAAGTTTTACCAAAGTTTGACCTATAACTTGTGATTTTGAATACAAACTAAGGTATTTTCAGTTCATATTCTTAAAATTTGACTCGATCCAAGGAAGTGGCAAGTTGAACCAACAAAAACGGAGTTGTAATGAAGAAACTACGCCTAAAACAAGATTGGGTATCCGAAGCTAGTTTAGCTACGAAAATATTTGGAGAAAAAGTAAATTAATCATATCTTTTCTAATTACTATGATATTTTATATATAATTACTTACGATTTGATTTTATATATTTCAGGACCAACTGTAAACAACACGAGAAGATTAATCATAAGACCTCATGATTGTACGCAACACGTCATTTGACAACACGGTACTTTATGTACGCAACACGTCATTTAACAACATGGTACCATGGGTTGAGATTAATTCTAATCAATACGAATACGATGAGGTCTTTATTTATTTTATTTAAGCAACTAATTGTGGACCACTAGCATCGGACTGCTAACTACGGACTAAGAAAATATTAAAAGTATTAAAAGTATATATATATGTAACGATTACTTAAAAAGAAAATATGTTGATATATTATATATATGGTTAGGTTCGTGATATCTATCGGAGACCAAGTCGAATTAAATACCTTCAAGGAAAAAGTGAGTTTCATTTGCTCCCTTTTTAATTGCTTTTGCAATATATATTTTTGGGCTGAGAATACATGCGCTGCTTTTATAAATGTTTACAAAATAGACACAAGTACTTAAAAATATATTCTACGTTGAGTTGTACCATTGGCATATTTCCCTGTAGCTTGGTAACTACTACTTACATGGGTATTGTAAACGCGAATCCTGTTGATAGATCTATCGGGCCTGACAACCCCAACCGGACTGGACTACCAGTATTCAACGGTTGCACAGTACTTCGTTTTGGTGACTACACTTGGTACGGTGTAGTGAGATTTCATAATAAAGGGAATATGCGACGATGATTAAATGTTAAGTATGGTTACCAAGTGCTCAACCACTTAGAATGCTTTACATACACTTGCGAGTGTATTATGTTTATGATTATGAAATCTTGTGGTCTATTAACATATTGAAATAATTGTTATGATACACCTATGAACTCACCAACCTTTTGGTTGACACTTTAAAGCATGTTTATTCTCAGGTACGAATTAAGTCTTCCGCTGTGCATTTGCTCACTATAAGGACATTACTTGGAGCCGATCATCGCAATGGGACCAAATGTTGATGACTTCGTCCAGGTGGATTAGGACGGGTCCTTTCAGTTGGTATCAGATCGGTGGTCATAGCGAACCAGGTCTTGTATTAGTGTGTCTAACTAGTAGTTGTGAGGATGCATTAATGAGTCTGGACTTCGACCGTGTCTACATGTCAAAAGTTTTGCGTATCATTTCTAGTCGGAAATCATCTGCTTATCATCCTTAGGAAATTACCTGCTTATCATTCATAAGTCTAGACACGTTTACTGCATTTACTGCATTGATAGTGTATAGACGAATTCTTATCTTAGCATATCTGTTATTGCGAACTTTGACTGATATCTTTTCAAAGATTCTCCGTAATTTACGGGATTTTGGTATTATATATACATATGTAAATTATGTATTGAAGAGTACCAAATCTAACTCCTATAATCTATTCCATACCAAAAATTCATTTTCCCCATTATACAAGATGGATTCCGCATCTAGTTCGAATTCTTCAGATTCCGACAGTTATGCCGATATGGATTTCCATTCGGGCTCCGAAAGCAGCGTCACCGGAATGGATCAACCAATTTCCCATCATCTATTCTGGATGAATTGGGGATGGGTTCGTAATACACTGATAATGCTAAAAACGAACATATATTTCATAGCATTATTCCTCAAGAAAGACAAGCTTTTAGTTGCAATTGTTCTATTTACAAGTGATATTCGTTTAAATAATAAAAGGTGAAGACAAAAGACAGATTCGACGAATTGAAGACGCAAACGACCAAAAAGCTCAAAAGTACAAAAGACAATCAAAAAGGTTCCAATTATTGATAAGAAACGTCTCGAAATTACAAGAGTACAAGATTCAAAACGCAAAGTACAAGATATTAAATTGTACACAAGGACGTTCGAAAATTCGGAACCGGGACCAGAGTCAACTCTCAACGATCGACGCAACGGACTAAAAATTACAAGTTAACTATGTATATAAATATAATATAATATATAATTAATTATATTATTTATATATATATTATATATATATTATAAACCGTCGGTAAACAAAGAGCCAAACTCCTCTGAGCTGTAAAAGCAAACTCCGCGACTCGCGGAGTTTGAAGGCCAAAAAGGCCGCGAGTCGCGGAGCCCCCAGTTTTGAAACTCCCTATAAAGCAAACCGAATTCTGATCATTTTCATCATCTTTTTCTTCTTCTCTTATAATACTACGTAAAAATTTATATTTATATTTTAATTTTAATTTTAATTTTAATTTTAATTCTAATAATAAGGGTATGTTAGCGAATGTTGTAAGGGTGTAAGTCGAAATTCTGTCCATGTAACGCTACGCTATTTTTAATCATTGTAAGTTATGTTCAACCTTTTTATATTAATGTCTCGTAGCTAAGTTATTATTATGCTTATTTAAAACGAAGTAATCATGATATTGGGCTAATTACTAAAATTGGGTAATTGGGCTTTGTACCATAATTGGGGTTTGGACAAAAGAACGACACTTGTGGAAATTAGACTATGAGCTATTAATGGGCTTTATATTTGTTTAACTAAATGATAGTTTGTTAATGTTAATATAAAGATTTACAATTAGGCGTCCCTATAAATTACCATATACACTCAATCGGACACGATGGGCGGGGTATTTATATGTACGAATAATCGTTCATTTAACCGGACACGGGAATGGATTAATAGCCACTAGAATAATTAAAACAGGGGTGAAATTATGTACAAAGGACACTTGGTATAATTGATAACAAAATATTAAAACCTTGGGTTACACTCAGTCGACATCCAGGTGTAATTATTAAACAAAGTATTAAAATCTTGTTACAGTTTAAGTCTCCAATTAGTTGGAATATTTAACTTCGGGTATAAGGATAATTTGACGAGGACACTCGCACTTTATATTTATGACTGATGGACTGTTATGGACAAAAACCAGACGGACATATTAAATAATCCAGGACAAAGGACAATTAACCCATGGGCATAAAACTAAAATCAACACGTCAAACATCATGATTACGGAAGTTTAAATAAGCATAATTCTTTTATTTCATATTTAATTTCCTTTATTTTATATTTAATTGCACTTCTAATTATCGCACTTTTATTTATTGTTATTTAATCGCATTTTTAATTATCGTACTTTTTAATTATCGCAATTTTATTTTATCGCACTTTTATTGCAATTTCATTATCGTTATTTATTTTACGCTTTAAATTAAGTCTTTTATTTATTTAATATTTTACATTAGGTTTTAACTGCGACTAAAGTTTTAAAATCGACAAACCGGTCATTAAACGGTAAAAACCCCCTTTATAATAATAATATTACTTATATATATATTTGTATTTTTATAAAAGTAAACTAATATAGCGTTGAGCTTTGTTTAAAAAAGATTCCCTGTGGAACGAACCGGACTTACTAAAGACTACACTACTGTACGATTAGGTACACTGCCTATAAGTGTTGTAGCAAGGTTTAAGTAGATCCATTCTATAAATAAATAAATATCTTGTGTAAAATTGTAGCATATTTAATAGTTTTTCCTAGTAAAATATAAACTATTTCGTATCCCTTAGCTTTGACATCAAGTATTTTTGGCGCCGCTGCCGGGGAACTCTCTTAAAAGCCGGAAGCGCAACGCTAATATTAAAAAAAAAAAGATTTTTAGTTTACTTTTATTAAAATTCGCTTTTGTAAAAATACGTTTTGAATATTCGAAAATATAAAAAGAAAAAAAAAACAAAAATTTATATATTTTTAAGAGTTTGTTAAAAGTTTTATAAGTTTCTTTATTTTTATTTTAGTTTATAAAAATATAAGTTTTATTTAAATATCTTTTATTTATATAAAAAACAGAAAACATAAAATAAAAAATAAAATAAAAAAAAACGCGTAAATTTTAAACTGTTTCAGATCTGAATTTCTGAACCCCGCGACTCGCGGGTTTTGCTGCATTGATTACCGCGACTCACGGAGATTTTCTTACAGGCGACAAAACCCTAATTCAGCATTTATTACGGATTATTAATTATTATTATTATTATTAACCCAAATTATTATTATTATTATAATTAAGTTTATTTTTAATTTAAGTTTTATTTAATTTATATTTTAGTTAAATTAGTTTAATTAAATTGTAAAATTAGTAGTTTTATTAAATAAATAATATAAAAATAATATTTGTAATTTTTACAACTTTTTGTATATTTTTATATTTTGTCCCTTTTTAATCTCTTTAGCGTAACTTTTGTATTTTTAGCTCATATTTAGTTTTAAACTTAGTTTTTGCCATAGTTATTTTTACTCCTAGATTTTTAGGCTTTGCCGTAGAATTCCTTAAGTGCTTTTTCTTTAGACTAAGATTTAGGTGCTTTAGAATTTTGCGACGCCTTTTTAAGTTTTAGTTTCTTTTTAAGTTATTTCCATTTGGGATTTAGTTTTTCTTGTAAGCTTTAATATTTTTAGACGACTTTTTTACTATGTATCAATTATCATTCCAATTAGTAATTTCAATTTGCGATTATAATTTTAAGTTAGTTGTAGTAATAAGGTTAGGTTAGTCAAGTACTTTTAAGTTTTATAAGTTTCTTTTATTTTTCCGTCACCTTTTATTTTTCAACCATTTTTCTTTTTCGACCTTTTTCGACGAACTCTTTTTCTTTCTTATTTCTCGCTATTCTAGTTTTAGGACATAGATTTTTATTCTACTTCTTATCTAAATTTCTTAAAATTACGAAAATTTATTTTAAGTGGTTAAATTAATAGACATCAAAATTTTCTGGTTCGTAGTAATAGTTGGATTTGTACGTGGATCGAGTTATTGGAGCCAAACAGTCCTCAATTATATTGAGACCAAACGAATCCTGCCCCTCTGCTGCATCTTTTGGCTATTCGAAACGTGGGCAAAATCAGAAAAGTCTATTAATTGGATAACTTATTATAATTTTTCTTTCCTTTTTAAAACTAATAGGATATTCAGTGAATGCACCGAGCAAGACGTTCACCACCTTTTGTACGTTCACCACCTGTAACTAGATCAAGACATTTAGCAAATATAACCGCCGTTGATTTTTCTTTAGAATCGTCATCCAGTCGACCAAGTACTTCAGTTCAAATTTCCGATAATCCATTTTTTGAACCCAACCTCACAATTGAGAATCCAGAGAATATTCAGGAACGGTTCGTAGATCCTGAACCATTAAACTTTCCTCCGGAGGCACCAATCATTCAAACAGAGATTGTTGAGGAACGAACCATTAAATCAGAATCATCTAGTGATTCCGATTCAACAAATTCAACTATGGAGAATCTGGAACCTTTAAGTATGGAAGACTGAATGAGAGCTAAACGCACTGGCCAAGGTCACGCAATTACTCATCCAGACATTAATGCGCCAGATTATGAAATCAAAGGACAAATTCTACACATGGTGACTAATCAATGCCAATTTAGTGGTGCGCCGAAGGAAGATCCAAATGAACATCTACGTACCTTTAATAGGATCAGCACACTATTTAAAATCCGAGAAGTGGAGGATGAACAGATATATCTCATGTTATTTCCCTGGACTTTAAAGGGAGAAGCCAAAGATTGGTTGGAATCGTTACCTGAAGGGGCGATTGATACATGGGATGTTTTAGTTGACAAATTTCTTAAACAATTCTTTCCTGCATCTAAAGCCGTAAGACTTCAAGCAGAAATTGTTACGTTCACACAGAAACCGAATGAAACTCTATATGAGGCATGGACAAGATATGGAAAGTTGTTAAGAGGATGTCCGCAACATGGTTTAGACACCTGTCAAATAGTACAAATATTCTACCAAGGATGCGACATCACTACAAGGAAAGACATAGATATAGCAGCTGGTGGTTATATTATGAAGAAAACCGAAACTGATGCTTACAAAATTATTGATACCACTGCTTCCCACTCACATGAGTGGCACCAAGAAAAAGATATCATTAGATCATCTAAAGCAGCTAGAGCCGATTCTAGCCATGACTTAGATTCCATTTCCGCAAAGATAGATGCTGTGGAAAGACGAATGGAAAAGATGACTAAAGATATTCACTCAATACGAATTAGTTGTGAGCAGTGTGGAGGACCACATTTGACAAAAGATTGTCTCAGTATTGAATTAACAATGGAACAAAGAGAGAATATTTCATACATAAACCAAAGGCCTGGAAATAATTATCAGAATAATTATCAACCGCCAAGACCGATTTACAATCAAAACCAGAATTATAACCGAAATAATCCATACAACAACCAACAAGGTCCTAGCAATCAACAAGTATCCAATAATACTTACAATCAGCAAAGACCGAATTTTCAAAACAAACCACCACAACAAACCGATGATAAAAAGCCGAATTTAGAAGATATGATGACAAAGCTAGTTGAAACTCAAACGCAGTTTTTCACCTCTCAGAAACAAACCAATGAACAAAATGCTCAAGCATTTAGAAATCAACAAGCTTCTATTCAAAATCTGGAACAAGAAGTAAGTAACCTAGCAAGATTAATAGGTGAAAGAAAACCGGGAAGTCTACCTAGTGATACAAATGCTAACCCCCGAAATGAAACAGCTAAAGCCATTACCACAAGAAGTGGTACAACGCTTAAACCACCTGAAATACCTGTAACTTCTGATGAAGCTATTCCTACTCCACGAGAACCACAACCTGATCAAGATAAGGAAAAAGAACCGGTAGTTGAAAAGATTAATGAAGATAACACAGCTAAGGCTAAACCTTATGTTAAACCATATCAACCACCACTTCCTTATCCAAGTAAAATGAAGAAAGAAAAACTTGAAGCCGAGCAATCCAAATTTTTGGATATGTTTAAACAGATAAATGTAAATCTTCCTTTCATTGATGTGATTTCAGGAATGCCTAGATATGCTAAATTCTTGAAAGATCTAATCTCAAATAGAAAGAAAATGGAAGAACTCTCGGCTGTTACTATGAATGCTAATTGTTCAGCAGTACTGTTGAATAAGATACTAGAAAAACTATCTGATCCAGGAAGTTTCACAATTCCATGTTTTCTGGGTAGTCTTAGTTCAATAGAAGCATTGGCAGACTTAGGTGCTAGTATAAATCTAATGCCGTATTCACTATACGCTAAACTAGACCTTGGAGAATTGAAACCAACCAGAATAAGCATACAACTAGCCGATAGATCAATAAAATATCCTAGAGGGATAATGGAGAACATGCTAGTTAAAGTTGGTACTTTAGTATTTCCAGTAGATTTTGTTGTTCTGGACATGGAAGAAGATTCTCAAGTTCCTCTCATATTAGGAAGACCATTCTTAAACACAGCTAAAGCAATGATAGACGTGTTCGGTAAGAAACTGACCCTAAGTATAGAGGACGAGAGTGTTACCTTTTCAGTTGATAGAGCAATGCAACAACCACAATCTACAGATGATACATGTTATTATATTCAAACTATAGATGCACATGCAGAATTATTAGAAGAATTTCCAGAATTACAAGGAACAGGAGAATGTTCTTTAGGAGAAGGTAATGAACCAATTGATGAAGCTGAAATGTTAGCTACACTTATAGCTAATGGATATGAACCAACAACAGAAGAAATTCAAATGCTAAAAGAAAAAGACAGATATCGATACAAATCATCGATAGAAGAACCACCGAAATTAGAGTTAAAGCCACTTCCAAACCATTTGGAATACGCTTATTTACATGGTGAATCTGAATTACCTGTAATAATATCGTCTTCTCTTACTGAAAATGAGAAATCACAACTCATTTCTGTGTTGAAAGCTCATAAACCAGCCATTGCATGGAAGATTCATGATATTAAAGGAATAAGTCCTTCGTATTGCACACATAAAATCCTTATGGAAGAAGGTCATAAAACGTATGTGCAACGCCAACGAAGACTAAATCCTAATATGCAAGATGTAGTTAAGAAAGAGATTATTAAACTGCTAGACGCAGGTCTAATTTATCCAATCTCTGATAGTCCATGGGTAAGCCCAGTTCAATGCGTGCCTAAGAAGGGTGGCATGACTGTCATTACAAATGAGAA
The DNA here is from genome assembly GCF_046630445.1 of Rutidosis leptorrhynchoides. NCBI lineage: Eukaryota > Viridiplantae > Streptophyta > Magnoliopsida > Asterales > Asteraceae > Rutidosis > Rutidosis leptorrhynchoides. The sequence goes on from NC_092333.1 coordinate 138,930,030, forward strand.
AAATGAGCTTATTCCTACTAGAACTGTAACAGGATGGCGTGTATGTATTGATTATAGAAAATTAAATGACGCCACCAGAAAAGATCACTTTCCCTTACCTTTCATAGATCAAATGTTGGAAAGATTAGCCGGAAATAGTTACTATTGTTTTCTAGATGGATTTTCCGGATATTTTCAAATTCCAATAGCACCCGAAGATCAAGAGAAAACCACATTCACGTGCCCTTATGGTACTTTTGCTTACAAACGCATGCCATTTGGACTTTGCAACGCCCCTGCAACCTTTCAAAGGTGTATGATGGCGATTTTTCACGACATGATAGAAGAATGCATGGAAGTATTCATGGATGACTTTTCAGTCTTCGGTGATACATTTGAATCATGTCTAGTTAATCTGGAACGAATGCTTCTTAGATGCGAACAATCAAATCTAGTACTTAATTGGGAGAAATGCCATTTCATGGTTAAAGAAGGCATCGTTCTTGGACATAAAATTTCAAAAGAAGGAATTGAAGTGGATAGAGCTAAAGTAGATGTAATTGCTAAACTTCCACATCCCACCAATGTTAGAGGAGTTAGGAGTTTTCTAGGGCATGCCGGTTTTTACCGACGTTTCATAAAAGATTTTTCTAAGATTGCCACTCCTATGAATAAACTCCTAGAAAAGGATGCTCCATTCATCTTTTCAGATGAGTGTATCAAATCTTTTAATATTCTTAAAGAGAAACTCACTAATGCGCCGATCATGATAACACCAAATTGGAATCTACCATTTGAACTAATGTGCGATGCAAGTGATTTTGCAATGGGAGCCGTTTTAGGACAAAGGATTGAAAAACGATTTCAACCTATTTATTACGCTAGTAAGACATTACAAGGAGCACAGACGAATTATACAACTACTGAAAAAAAACTCCTTGCTATTGTCTTTGCATTTGACAAATTTCGATCATATCTCGTTCTAGCAAAAACAGTGGTCTATACCGACCATTCTGCTCTTAGATACTTATTTTCAAAACAAGATGCTAAACCAAGATTAATCCGTTGGATCTTACTCTTACAAGAGTTTGATATTGAAATCCGAGATAAAAGAGGAGCAGAAAATCTCGCCGCTGATCATCTTTCTCGTCTTGAAAATCCCGAATTAGAAGTTCTAAATGAATCGGCCATACAAGACAACTTTCCTGATGAATATCTATTGAAGATAGATTATAAAGAAATCCCATGGTTTGCAGACTATGCAAACTACTTAGTTTGTGGATTCCTTGAAAAAGGATTATCATACCAAAGACGAAAGAAATTCTTCAGTGATATAAAACACTATTTTTGGGAAGATCCACATCTGTTTAAAAGTTGTCCCGATGGAATAATACGCCGATGTGTATTTGGAGATGAAGCTAGTAAAATATTAAACCATTGTCACACAGGACCAACAGGAGGGCATTATGGGCCTCAACTAACAGCAAGAAAAGTTTATGAAGCTGGATTCTATTGGCCTACAATTTACAAAGACGCACACCTTCTTTGCAAATCCTGTGATGCATGTCAAAGGGCCGGAAAAATAAGTCAACGTGATGAAATGCCACAAAATGTCATCCAAGTATGTGAAGTATTTGACATTTGGGGTATTGACTTTATGGGTCCATTTCCAAAATCTCATAATAATCTATATATACTCGTAGCCATTGATTATGTATCTAAATGGGCGGAAGCACAAGCTCTCCCAACTAACGATGCAGGAGTCGTAGTCAACTTTTTAAAACGTCTTTTTGCAAGGTTTAGAACACCGAAAGCTTTAATAAGTGATCGGGGTACTCATTTCTGTAATAATCAACTTGAGAAAGTTCTTAAAAGATATGGAGTAACTCATAAAATCTCCACCGCATATCATCCACAAACAAGTGGACAAGTTGAAAATACCAACCAAGCCTTAAAACGTATTCTAGAGAAAACCGTAGGATCAAATCCGAAGGAATGGTCCATTAAATTGGAGGATGCACTCTGGGCTTTTAGAACAGCCTACAAAACTCCAATTGGAACCACACCTTTTAGACTTGTTTTTGGAAAAGCATGTCATCTTCCAGTAGAAATTGAACACAAAGCATTTTGGGCTTTGAAGACATGTAATCTTGATTTACATGAACCCGGACGTCTACGATTAAGTCAACTAAACGAATTAGAAGAATTAAGACATGAAGCATACGAAAATTCGTTAGTCTATAAAGAAAGAACGAAGAAATGGAATGATAAAAGAATCAGAAGTTCAAAAGAATTTAAAGAAGGAGACAGAGTTCTTCTTTTCAATTCACGATTCAAGCTATTTCCTGAAAAATTGAAATCAAGATGGTCTGGACCATTCATAGTCAAAAGAGTTTTCCCATACGGAACGATAGAATTGATAAATTCAAATAGGATTGAATTTAAAGTTAATGGTCACAGAGTTAAACATTACATACATGGTCCGATGGAAGTCGACAACGAAGTTAATCACAATTTCGACACCACAGCTAACTAAGTATGGGGAGAATCAAGTCTTTAAAGGATAATATGTATTTCTGTTAGAGTTAGATTGTCTGTTTTCGTGTAGTTCTCGAAAATGGAACCCGAATGGTCTTTCCCTAGCAGACCCTAAAGAACTAGTCTTCTCCCCCCATTCTGAATTTTTATTTTTTTTAGGTTTTTACGAAATGAAGACTGCCTGTGAACTAAACCATGGTCTAATGCTACACGCTTTGATCACTAAACGTAATAATGACATACTACCGAGTAAAATAGTATCAGTAATCAGAGAAAGAATGGACGGAGTTAGAAAAGAATCCAGATGCGAAGATAATAAGTTACAATTTGGTAAAGGAAAATTAAAATCCGCAGCGAAAAGAAGAGCACGACACCTAGAAAGATGTCACAAATGCGGAAAATGGTCACATGGAGGTAAATGTTCAAATAATCAAACCTATTCAAATACCGAATTTGTTACTTTATGCAGAGACGGACCGTTCATATGTTTAGAAGAAAAGACACTGAATGCTCGAGGTTACGCCTATGTAGCCATGGAAAACCAATTAAACCGACTATCTTATGAATGGGATAGATCATATAACTAAGAAATGTATTTCACAGGTATGTCTGTACAGTTTTTATTTTTATTTTTAACCTTTTGATAATAAACGCTAATTTTTTGGCTAAAAAGTATTAAATTGGTATTGAATAAAATTAGGTTTGGCGACCGAAATTATTGATATCATTCAAAAATTTATTACATCACTGCGAAATTTAACGTTTATTCTTAAGGTATAAATATCTTTAATCAATCAACACAAGATATTTCAAAAATTCGTCATGAGTTAAATTAGGTCTTGGAACCGAAATTACTTTACCGAAAAGAGGGGCGCATATTTTTGATAATATTTGATTGATTAAAGTGGGATAAAAAGACAAAAAGAATTTTAATTTTATTTTTACCATGTTTTTAAAATTAATATTTAAATCTTAAATTAATATTGTAAATTTTGTAAAAACAATATTTTTAAAATTGTAAATATTTGAAAAATTAATATAAGTTTGGTATGAATTTATAATATGAATTTTTAAATTAAGCTTGGTGTGAATTTTTAAAATATGAATTTTTAATTTTATGCATTTCAAATTTTAAGTTTGGTGTAAATTTTTAATATTAATTTTGAATTTTATATTTAAATTGTGTGAATTTAAAAACAAAAATTTACTTTATCTCATTAAGTTAAAAATATGATTTTTAAAATTCGTCGTAAGTTGAAGTCTAGGTCTTTGAACCGAAATTGCTTTACCCGAGAGAGGGACGAGAACTTTTATTATCATTATTTTTAATCTTATTGAATTAAAGTATGCCAAAAACATTAAAAAACAAAAAAAAAATCTTAGCTTTTAAAACAATCGCTACAAAAAGACAAATTTTAAAATTTTGTCGAAGTACGGACTAGGACATCGATCCGAAACGACCTCGTCCTAAATAACAAGGGAAACAAAATTTTAAAAATTAAGTACTTAATTGTTTTAATAAGTTAATGATTATATATAAAAAAAAAATAGCAAACTCCGCGACTCGCGGAGTTTGAAGGGTTAAATGCCGCGAGTCGCGGAGGGACCAAAACCCAAAAAAAAAATAAAGAGCTGTAACAGATCAGTGCACTCCACAACTCAAAAACACAGCGAATTCTGCACGAAAAAACCCGAGAAATACACCCCAAAATCACAATTTTTAACCGTTAATCACCAAATTTTTTACTAAAATCATGTTTAGAAGGATGCTATCTAGGAATTACTCAAGAAAAACGGTAAATTTCTACACCTAAACACCATTTAATCCGAAATTTGGTGTTCTTGAGCAATTTTTTCCCCAATTTGATTTTGATGCTTTTTAGTGTAATTATGCTTAAATTGTTTATGTATTATGCTTGTATAACCTAGATTGATGCTATTTAACATGATTAGAAGCCTTAAACTTCAAATTTAGAGTAATCTAGGGTTTGTGTTCTTGAGCAAATTTGGGGCTTTTAGATATAAACAGGTTATGGCCGATTTTTGTCATGAATTGTTGCTAAATTGAGTAGTGTAACATGTCTAGGTAGTTAAATGATCCAAACTTTGAGCCTAAACATGATTTTGAGAATTAAAGTGGACTTTTTCAAGTCTAAAATTCATGAACTTGATTTTTGAAAGATAATGCCATTTGAGACTTGTTTAATTGCTAGTAATGATTATTTTGACATGTTATTTGAGTTGAATGATTATGAACTAGGCGAACATTTTCGTATATGCTTATTTGAAAAAGTGTAGATTTGATGAAAATATGAAAATGAGCTTAAGTTTGATATAAATTGATAATGTCATTGTAATTATTTTGATTGATGATTTTGTTGACACTAATGCATATTTGGATGCACAAAATTTGTGTTTGATGTGTTTTGCAGACTGAAAGGGGTGAATCTTCATCCCAAGCCCACAATGCTCCTGCTAAGAATGCGGAACAACAGGAGGTGGATAACTACTACAAGCAGGATATACCTCATCCAGTCATGACCTTTTCTGATATGCACTTGGAAGAGTTGCACCCGAACCTGAGATTTGACAGACTTTGGATAGATTATCCAAAATACCAAAGGGGTTTGCATACTCTTCATTCTAAGGTTGTTGAGGTACCGAGGGTCATAGAATGGGGACCCTTAGAAGATGTAGAATTGGCCGGGCCAATTAGGGAATTACTTGTACAGAGGTATGGTAATTCTACTTTTAATGACTGGGTACGTTTATTCACCATGCGTAGACCTGTATATAAAGTATGGTGTGAAGAATTGTTGTGTAGTATAGAGTTGAATGATCGGGTAGCTAGTTTAACCGATCGTTCTTTTATTAGATTTTTGTTAGGCGGTTCGATGCGCCACATGTCTTTACTAGACATGGCTCAGGCTTTACTTATATATACGCCTGAGGAGTTAGCATCTGCCGATTGTAGAGGGTTGATACTAAACGGTAGAAAGATAGATGAAAATTTTGATACACACGGTGTGTGGAGTCAAATGACAAGCCATCACCGTTTCAAAGGGGGAAATTACTCTTATTTGGATATAGATAGAGCCGAATTAAGAGTGATTCATAGGTTTTTAGCCAATTCGATTACACAAAGGGGTAAGAACAAGGAAAAAGTAAATGAACAGGATTTGTTTTACTATATGTGTATTCGAGACCCACAAAGCGCTGTAAGTATACCATATTGTGTGGGTTATTATTTATCAGCTATGGTTCGGGGGATGCGACCGCATAGCATAATAGGAGGTGGTATTTTTATTACTTTGATTGGTGAATATCTCGGTGTGGATATAAGTCGGGGGGGATTATTAGTAGAAGAACCAGAACCCCGCGATACTATAGGTTTAAATGTATACCATGGTGCGAAAGTTTTGAAGAGGCGAAATAACGCCGCAGTACGATACCATGGTAGACATCCACAGGTGGAGAGAAACCAACAGCAAGGTAATGTAGGAGGGGGGAATGAGATGCAAGAAATGCAAAGGTTTATAGCTTCTCAGGAATACAAAAATGCTAGACAGAGAGCATTTGAAGATTGGCAAGTTCATCAGAACCAAATCATAGCTCATTGCCAACATATAGGTAGAAACTATATTCCTACACCGAAACCCATCTTCCCTCCTTGGTCTATAGAGATGCAGCCACCATATCCTACGTATAACCCTGCCGAAGCATTCTATAGCACCTATGGTTATGCCTGGAACCCCTATTGGTACCAATATCATCCCTAGTATACTTAGTTTTATTTATTTTTTTTAATTTGTAATTATTGATACGTTTAATACTTTTGTTAATATTGTAATCATTTTTATAATTATCTAACTTTTATTCTTAGATTTTAATAATTTTTGAATGTGGGGTAATATACCAAACTTCAAAAATATGTATATATGTTTGCAGTTGATCTTATGTAAACAACAGGGTAAAACAACGCATTTTCAAAGACTGGCATTAAGTTCAGCAAAAGCAACTAATTTTGACGACAAGATGCAAAATATATGTGAAATAACAACAAGACGGAATGAACAAATGATGTGCACCATTTATCATTCAGCAAACAAACGCCAATATATTTGGAAACTTTGGTAAAAATTTAATCATTTTCACACAAATCACCCTCAATAATTTAAATAATTACTGATTTCTTGCAAATGAGGGCATTGCAAGATCTTAAGTGTGGGAAGGGGTTAAATTCTTTCGGATTTTAAAATTTTTTACTTTATACACTTGGTTACCATTAAAAATACTAGTAAAGCAGTAGTTGTATTAGAATCTAGTGCTCTCTGATAATAAAGAACAGCCCTAGTCTTATATACTGACTACCCAATTCTAGTAAAATTTTTCAAAATTTTCAATTAAATGAACTCAAAATCATGTTTATACATATTTATGAACGATAAAACTAGGTTTTAACACCGAAATTATTGTTACCTCGGAAAGGACATAAATTGAGAAACAAACCAAAATGTTAAAATTCATTTAAAATGGAATAGAGAACGATAAAAAGGAAAATAAAAGTCAAGTGTGGGAAAATTTACCAAGTTATCTTAAACATATGTCACATATATCTGTAACAAATAACTGAAAATACTTTTGCTTTGGACTAAACTAAACTGTTTTACCCGATGAAAGAAAAGAAGAGATGGATCTACACGATGAATCAATTCCATCATTAAAAGGAAGTAAAGTCTTCCGAAAAAGAAACGCGCTTCTTGATTTAGGTCAAGAAGTTGCCGTCCAGACCAGCTGTAGGTTGACGAAAAATCTAGAAAAGTCATCACTAAAATCAGCAGGAAATCCACGGACCTCAGCATTAAACAGGGTCGCCAAGTGGTCAGATTTATCCTAACCATGAGAAGGATTTATCTCGTACAATGGGGGGCGCCATGCAAATTAGCTGGATAAGACTAATGAATCAGATCCCCAGAAAGGATAATCTCCTTAAAGATTAAAAATCAGCTTTTAAGACTGATATTACTCAATCCTAGAGATTGACCTTAAAGATTGAGAATTACAAACTCATGGAATTCAATGATATCTAAACTCGAGCTTAAACGAGAAAATATTTTGATCAAAATTACAAACCGATTTGTTTTCTGAAAACCCTATTTTCAATGCGTTCATTACCATTGAACGTAAAATCCTAGGAATTCACCTGGAATTCATTAGGTCACCTGAACTAAATCGGGTGTCAACCGTAAGAACGGTGGTTGCATAGCATGGTCAAAGACAGGACCTTGTGCCAGACCGAAAAATTATAAGGGTGAGCTTTACTATTGCTCCTACCAAGGATAGTAATTGCGTCCGACACGTTATAGACCATAATTAAAAGCATGTCAGGGGACATTTCCTTAACAGTTGCTTGTTCAACGCTTTCCTTTACAACCGAACGGTAGTTTACCGAAAGGTAATATACGGGACAAGTAAACTGGACGTGTTGCTTTCCAAATACAAGGTTAGCAAGTGGGTGACACAAAACCATAAGTTTTGAGCTAAAATTTTCAAATCTGAAACCCACCAAACCCACAAAAATATTTTGCAAACACCGGTAAAGGGTTATTCCGGAAAACTTATCTAGGGTAAAAACTAGATTTAATTTTCAAAAGATCAAATGTTTTCATAAAGATCCAATTTCCTTAATGGATCTAAATTTTTATAGTCATGTGGGACTGTAAACCATATCGTTACTACCATTGTTTATACCGCCATATAGAAATCACTGATGTACAAAGTGTGAAGAATAAAGAAGTGATTCTAGTATCTCAAGACGATATTGCTTGAGGACAAGCAACGCTCAAGTGTGGGAATATTTGATAATGCTAAAAACGAACATATATTTCATAGCATTATTCCTCAAGAAAGACAAGCTTTTAGTTGCAATTGTTCTATTTACAAGTGATATTCGTTTAAATAATAAAAGGTGAAGACAAAAGACAGATTCGACGAATTGAAGACGCAAACGACCAAAAAGCTCAAAAGTACAAAAGACAATCAAAAAGGTTCCAATTATTGATAAGAAACGTCTCGAAATTACAAGAGTACAAGATTCAAAACGCAAAGTACAAGATATTAAATTGTACGCAAGGACGTTCGAGAATCCGGAACTGGGACCAGAGTCAACTCTCAACGCTCGATGCAACGGACTAAAAATTACAAGTCAACTATGCACATAAATATAATATAATATTTAAATAATTCTTATAATTATTTATATATTATATAAATTATAAAAATCCGTCGGCAAGAAAGACTCCAAAAGGAGTGAGCTGTATTTACAAACTCCGCGACTCGCGGAGTTTGAAGGTAAAATGGGCCGCGAGTCGCGGAGCCCCAAAGTTTGAAACTCCCTATAAAGCCAACCGAATTCTGATCATTTTTCATATAACATATATCGATCTCTCTATCTATATCGTAATATTTATATTTATAATTTATATTTTAATTTTAATTTTAATTATAATTCTAATAATAAGGGTATGTTAGCAATTGTTGTAAGGGTGTAAGTCGAAATTCTGTCCGTGTAATGCTACGCTATTTTTAATCATTGTAAGTTATGTTCAACCTTTTTAATTTAATGTCTCATAGCTAAGTTATTATTATGCTTATTTAATCCAAAGTAATCATGATGTTGGGCTAATTACTAAAATTGGGTAATTGGGCTTTGTACCATAATTGGGGTTTGGACAAAAGAACGACACTTGTGGAAATTAGACTATGGGCTATTAATGGGCTTTATATTTGTTTAACTAAATGATAGTTTGTTAATGTTAATATAAAGATTTACAATTGGGCGTCCCTATAAATTACCATATACACTCGATCGGACACGATGGGCGGGGTATTTATATGTACGAATAATCGTTCATTTAACCGGACACGGGAATGGATTAATAGCCACTAGAATAATTAAAACAGGGGTGAAATTATGTACAAGGACACTTGGTATAATTGATAACAAAATATTAAAACCTTGGGTTACACTCAGTCGACATCCTGGTGTAATTATTAAACAAAGTATTAAAATCTTGTTACAGTTTAAGTCCCCAATTAGTTGGAATATTTAACTTCGGGTATAAGGATAATTTGACGAGGACACTCGCACTTTATATTTATGACTGATGGACTGTTATGGACAAAAACCAGTCGGACATATTAAATAATCCAGGACAAAGGACAATTAACCCATGGGCATAAAACTAAAATCAACAAGTCAAACATCATGATTACGGAAGTTTAAATAAGCATAATTCATTTATTTCATATTTAATTTCCTTTATTTTATATTTAATTGCACTTCTAATTATCGCATTTTTATTGTTATTGTATTTAATTGCACTTTTAATTATCGTACTTTTTAATTATCGCAAGTTTATTTTATCGCACTTTTATTATTCGAAATTTCATTATCGTTATTTACTTTACGCTTTAAATTAAGTCTTGTATTTATTTATTATTTTACATTTGATTTTAACTGCGACTAAAGTTTTAAAATCGACAAACCGGTCATTAAACGGTAAAAACCCCCTTTATAATAATAATATTACTTATATATATATTTGTATTTTTATAAAAGTAAACTAATATAGCGTTAAGCTTTGTTTAAAGATTTCCCTGTGGAACGAACCGGACTTACTAAAAACTACACTACTGTACGATTAGGTACACTGCCTATAAGTGTTGTAGCAAGGTTTAAGTATATCCATTCTATAAATAAATAAATATCTTGTGTAAAATTGTATCGTATTTAATAGTATTTCCTGCTAAAATTAATAGCTATTTTATATACACCTCGCGAAACATCAAATGGTCCATGAAATTGGAGGATGCACTCTGGGCTTTTAGAACAGCCTACAAAACTTGAATTGGAACCACACCTTTTAAACTCATTTACGGAAAAGCATGTCATCTTCCCATAGAAATTGAACACAAAGCATTTTGGGCTTTGAAGACATGTAATCTTGATTTACATGAAGCTGGACGTCTACGTTTAAGTCAACTAAACGAATTAAAAGAATTAAGACAAGAAGAATACGAAAATTCGTTAATCTATAAGGAAAGAACGAAGAAATGGCATGATAAAAGAATCAGAAGTTCAAAAGAATTTAAGGAAGGAGACAGAGTTCTTCTTTTCAATTCACGATTCAGGCTATTTCCTGGAAAATTGAAATCAAGATGGTCTGGACCATTCATAGTCAAAAGAGTTTTCCCATACGGAATAATAGAGTTAATAAATTCAAATGGGATTGAATTTAAAGTTAATGGTCACAGAGTTAAACATTACTATAGATAGTCCAATGGAAGTTGAAGATGAAGTTAATCACAATTTCAACACCACAGCTAACTAAGTGTGGGGAGATTCGAATCTTTTTAGGGTAATATGTATTTCTGTTAGAGTTAGACTTTCTGTTTTCGTGTAGTTCTCGAGAATGAAATCCGAATGGTCTTTCCCTAGCAGACCCTAAAGAACTAGTCTTCTCCCTCCATTCTGAATTTTTATTTTTTTAGGTTTTACGAGATGAAGACTTCCTGTGAACTAAACCATGGTCTAATGCTACACGCTTTGATCACTAAATGTAATAATGACACCCTTCCAAGTGAATTGGTATCATTAATCAGAGGTAAATTGGACGGAGTAAGAAAAGAATCCAGGAACGAAAATAATAAGTTAAAGTTTGGTAAAGGAAAATCAAAATCCGCAGCAAAAAGAAGAGTACGACACCTTGAAAGATGTCACAAATGCGGAAAATGGTCACACGAAGGTAAATGTTCAAATAATCAAACATATTCCAATACCGAATTCGTTACTTTATGCAGAGATAGGTCTTTCATATGTTTCGAAGAAAAAACATTGAATGCTCGAGGTTACGCCTATGTAGCTATGGAAAACCAATTAGTCCGACTATCTTATGAGTGGGCTAAAGCAGGTCACTGAGAATTCTATCTCACAGGTAAGTTTGTACAGATTTTATTTTTATTTTTATTGCTTTGAACCTTTTGATAATAAACGCTAATTTGTTCGCTATAAAGTATTAAATTGGTATTCGATAAAATTAGGTCTTGCGACCTAAATTATTGATATCATACAAAAATTTCTTACATCACTGCGAAATTTACCGTTTATTCTTAAGGTATAAATATCTTTAATCAACCAACCCAAAATATTTCAAAAATTCATCAGGAGTAAAACTAGGTAATATAGCCGAAATTACTTTACCGAAAAGAGGGGCGTATATTTTTGATAATATTTGATTGATTAAAGTGGGATAAAAGACCAAAAAGATTTTTAATTTTTAATTTTTTTATGTTTTTAAATTTAATATATTAATATTAAATTATTAATGTAACTTTTTAAAATTAATATATTTAAAATTGTAAATATTTGAAAAATTAATATTTTTAATATAAGTTTGTATGTATAAAAATAAAAATATAATTTAAGTTTGGTGTGAATTTTTAATATGAATTTTTAATTTTATGCATTTTAAATTTAAGTTTGGTGTGAATTTAAAAACAAAAATTTACTTTATTTCGCTAAGTTAAAAATTGATTTCTAAAAATTCGTCAGTAGTTGAAGACTAGGTCTTTGAACCGAAATTGCTCTACCCAAGGGAGGGACGAGAACTTTTATTATCATTATTTTTAATCTTATTGAACTAAAGTATGCCAAAAACATTTAAAAAACCCAAAAATCTTTACTTTTAAAACCGCGCTTTGAATTGACAAATTTTAAAATTTTATCGAGGGACGGACTAGGACAACGATCCGAAACGCCCTCATCCTAAAAAGAAATAAATTTTTAAAAATTTTATTAACTATATGTTTTATAAGTTATAAGGTTTTTTTATTAAAAAAAAAAAAATTACCAGACCCATGTGATCGCATGGGTTTTGAACTTCAACTCCATGCGATCGCATGGAGCTGTATTTCATCTCAGGATCAAAAGGCAGTCGACTGGTTCTGTCTTCACACCACAACACACACAAACATCCGAAAATACCCCAAAATCCTCTCTAAAATTTGCAATTTTTCACCGTAATTCGTCAAATTTCTTGCTCTAATCATGCCTAGGTTCGGATTCTTCAACAAAAAGGTAAAAAATTACACCCCTAAAATCATAAATTTTCTAGTTTTTGTAATAATTACCAATATTGTACCTAATTTAATTTTGTTAATTTCTAGTGTAATTAGTGTTAAATTGTTAGTATTTTATGCATGTATAACCTAGATTGATGCTATTTAACATGATTTGAAGCCAAAAACTTCAAAATTTTTAGAAATCTAGGGTTTGTGTTCTTGAGAAATTTGGGGCTTTTTGATATAAACAGGTTATGGCCGATTTTTGTCACGAATTATTGCTAAATTAAGTAGTGTAACATGTTTAGGTAGCTAAATGATCCAAACATTGATCGTAAACATGATTTTTGGAGATTAAAGTAGACTAATTAGGTACAAAATTCATGAACTTGATTAATTTGATATAATTGCCTGATGTTTTAGCCGAGTAGTATATAAAATAGCTTATATTTTTATAGGAAATACTATTAAATACGATACAATTTTACACAAGATATTTATTTATTTAGAGAATGGATATACTTAAACCTTGCTACAACACTTATAGGCAGTGTACCTAATCGTACAGTAGTGTAGTTTTTAGTAAGTCCGGTTCGTTCCACAGGGAATCTTTTTAAACAAAGCTTAACGCTATATTAGTTTACTTTTATAAAAATACAAATATATATATAAGTAATATTATTATTATAAAGGGGGGTTTTTACCGTTTAATGACCGGTTTGTCGATTTTTAAAACTTTAGACGCAGTTAAAACCAAATGTAAAATATTAAAAATAAATACAAGACTTAAATTAAAGCGTAAAGTAAATAACGATAATGAAATTGCGAATAATAAAAGTGCGATAAAATAAACTTGCGATAATTAAAAAGTACGATAATTAAAAGTGTAATTAAATACAATAACAATAAAAATGTGATAATTAGAAGTGCAATTAAATATAAAATAAAGGAAATAAAATATGAAATAAAATAATTATGCTTATTTAAACTTCCGTAATCATGATGGTTGACGTGTTGATTTTAGTTTTATGCCCAAGGGTTAATTGTCCTTTGTCCTGGATTATTTAATATGTCCATACGGATTTGTCCATAATAGTCTATCAGTCATAAATATAAAGAGCGAAAGCCTTCGTCAAATTATTCTTATTCCCGAAGTCAAATATTCCAACTAATTGGGGATTCGAATTGTAACAAGGTTTTAATACTTTGTTTAATGAATACACCAGGTTATCGACGGCTTGTAAACCAAGGTTTTACTACTTTGTTAACAATTACACCAATTACCCTTGAATGTAATTCACCCCTGTTTCAACAAGTCTATTAACTATTAATCCAGTTCCGTATCCGGTAAAATGAATAATTATTGGTATTTATAGATATACCGCCCACCGTACCCAGTCAAGCGTATGTGGTTATATATAAATACGTCGAATTATAAGTTTGTATATTAAATTAACAAGGTATTGTTTAGTTAATATAAAACCCATTAATAGCCCATAGTCTAATTTCCACAAGTGTCGTTCTTTTATCCAAACCCCAATTATGGTACAAAGCCCAATTACCCAATTTTAGTAATTAGCCCAACATCATGATTACTTCGGATTAAATAAGCATAATAATAACTTAGCTACGAGACATTAATATAAAAAGGTTGAACATAACTTACAATGATTAAAAATAGCGTAGCGTTACACGGACAGAATTTCGACTTACACCCTTACAACATTTGCTAACATACCCTTATTATTAGGATTAAAATTAAAATTAAAATTAAAATATAAATTATAAATATAAATATTACGATATAGATAGAGAGATGGATGATATATGTTATGAAAAATGATCAGAATTCGGTTGGCTTTATAGGGACTTTCAAAACTTGGGGCTCCGCGACTCACAGCATTTTTTGCCTTCAAACTCCGCGAGTCGCGGAGTTTGCTTTTATAGCTCACACAAGTTTGGCTCTTTGTTTACCGACGGATTTAAATATTTATATAATATATAAATAATTATAAGAATTATTTAAATATTATATTATATTTATGTGCATAGTTGACTTGTAATTTTTAGTCCGTTGCGTCGAGCGTTGAGAGTTGACTCTGGTCCCGGTTCCGGATTTTCGAACGTCCTTGCGTATAATTTAATATCTTGTACTTTGCGTTTTGAATCTTGTACTCTTGTAATTTCGAGACGTTTCTTGTCAATAATTGGAACCTTTTTTATTGTCTTTTGTACTTTTGAGCTTTTTGGTCGTTTGCGTCTTCAATTCGTCGAATCTGTCTTTTGTCTTCACCTTTTATTATTTAAACGAATATCACTTGTAAATAGAACAATTGCAACTAAAAGCTTGTCTTTCTTGAGGAATAATGCTATGAAATATATGTTCGTTTTTAGCATTATCAAATATTCCCACACTTAAGCGTTGCTTGTCCTCAAGCAATATCGTCTTGAAATACTAGAATCACTTCTTTATTCTTCACACTTTGTACATCAGTGATTTCTATACGGCGGTATAAACAATGGTAGTAACGATATGGTTTACAGTCCCACATGACTATGAAAATGTAGATCCTTAAGGAAATTGGATCTTTATGAAAATATTTGATCTTTTGAAAATTCAATCTAGCTTTTACCCTAGATAAGTTTTCCGGAATAACCCTTCACCGGTGTTTGCAAAATATTTTTGTGGGTTTGGTGGGTTTTAGATTTGAAAATTTTAGCTCAAAATTTATGGTTTTGTGTCACCCACTTGCTAACCTTGTATTTGGAAAGCAACACGTCCAGTTTACTTGTCCCGTATATTACCTTTCGGTAAACTACCGTCCGGTTGTAAAGGAAAGCGTTGAACAAGCAACTGTTAAGGCAATGTCCCCTGACATGCTTTTAATTATGGTCTATAACGTGTCGGACGCAATTACTATCCTTGGTAGGAGCAATAGTAAAGCTCACCCTTATAATTTTTTGGTCTGGCACAAGGTCCTGTCTTTGACCACTATGCAACCACCGTTCTTACGGTTGACACCCGATTTGGTTCAGGTGACCTAATGAATTCCAGGTGAATTCCTAG
Organism: Rutidosis leptorrhynchoides; assembly: GCF_046630445.1. Classification (NCBI taxonomy): domain Eukaryota; kingdom Viridiplantae; phylum Streptophyta; class Magnoliopsida; order Asterales; family Asteraceae; genus Rutidosis; species Rutidosis leptorrhynchoides. Next base: position 138,945,736 of record NC_092333.1, read on the forward strand.
GATTTTACGTTCAATGGTAATGAACGCATTGAAAAATAGGGTTTTCAGAAAACAAATCGGTTTGTAATTTTGATCAAAATATTTTTTCGTTCAAGCTCGAGTTTAGATATCATTGAATTCTATGAGTTTGTAATTCTCAATCTTTAAGGTCAATCTCAAGGATTGAGTAATATCAGGCTTAAAAGCTGATTTTTAATCTTTAAGGAGATTATCCTTTCTGGGGATCTGATTCATTAGTCTTATCCAGCTAATTTGCACGGTGCCCCCCATTGTACGAGATAAATCCTTCTCATGGTTAGGATAAATCTGACCACTTGGCGACCCTGTTTTATGCTGAGGTCCGTGGATTTCCTGCTGATTTTAGTGATGACTTTTCTAGATTTTTCGTCAACCTACAGCTGGTCTGGACGACAACTTCTTGACCTAAATCAAGAAGCGCGTTTTTTTTTCGGAGGACTTTACTTCCTTTTAATGATGGAATTGATTCATCGTGTAGATCCATCTCTTCTTTTCTTTCATCGGGTAAAACAGTTTAGTTTAGTCCAAAGCAAGAGTATTTTCAGTTATTTGTTACAGATATATGTGACATATGTTTAAGATAACTTGGTAAATTTTCCCACACTTGGCTTTTATTTTCCTTTTTATCGTCCTCTATTCCATTTTAAATGAATTTTAACATTTTGGTTTGTTTCTCAATTTATGTCCTTTCCGAGGTTACAATAATTTCGGTGTTAAAACCTAGTTTTATCGTTCATAAATATGTATAAACATGATTTTGAGTTCATTTAATTGAAAATTTTGAAAAATTTTACTAGAATTGGGTAGTCAGTATATAAGACTAGGGCTGTTCTTTATTATCAGAGAGCACTAGATTCTAATACAACTACTGCTTTACTAGTATTTTTAATGGTAACCAAGTGTTTAAGATAGAAATTATAAAATCTGAAAGAATTTAACCCCTTCCCACACTTAAGATCTTGCAATGCCCTCATTTGCAAGAAATCAGTAACAATTTAAATTATTGAGGGTGATTTGTGTGAAAATGATTAAATTTTTACCAAAGTTTCCAAATATATTGGCGTTTGTTTGCTGAATGATAAATGGTGCACATCATTTGTTCATTCCGTCTTGTTGTTATTTCACATATATTTTGCATCTTGTCGTCAAAATTAGTTGCTTTTGCTGAACTTAATGTCAGTCTTTGAAAATGCGTTGTTTTACCCTGTTGTGTACATAAGATAAACTGCAAACATATATACATATTTTTGAAGTTTGGTATATTACCCCACATTCAAAAATTATTAAAATCTAAGAATAAAAGTTAGAAAATTATAAAAACTATTACAATATTAACATAAGTATTAAACGTATCAACATTACAAATTACAAAATAAATAAAACTAAGTAGACTAGGGATGATACTGATACCAATAGGGGTTCCAAGCATAACCATAGGTGCTATAGAATGCTTCGGCAGGGTTATACGTAGGATACGGTGGTTGCATCTCTATAGACTAGGGAGGGAATATGGGTTACGGAGTAGGAATATAGTTTCTACCTATATGTTGGCAATAAGCTATGATTTGGTTTTGATGAACTTGCCAATCTTCAAATGCTCTCTGTCTAGCATTTTCGTACTCCTGTGCAGCTATAAACCTTTGCATTTCTTGCATCTCATTTCCCCCTCCTACATTACCTTGCTGTTGGTTTCTCTCAACCTGTGGATGTCTACCATGGTATTGTACTGCGGCGTTATTTCGCCTCTTCAAAACTTTCGCACCATGGTATATATTTAAACCTATAGTATCGCGGGGTTCTGGTTCTTCGACTAATAATCCCCCCCGACTTATATCCACACCGAGATATTCAGCAATCAAAGTAATAAAAATACCACCTCCTATTATGCTATGCGGTCTCATCCCCCTAACCATAGCTGATAAATAATAACCCACACAATAAGGTATACTTACAGCGCTTTGTGGGTCTCGAATACACATATGGTAAAACAAATCCTGTTCATTTACCTTTTCCTTGTTCTTACCTCTTTGTGTAATCGAATTAGCTAAAAACCTATGAATTACTCTTAATTCAGCTCTATCTATATCCAAATAAGAGTAATTTCCCCCTTTGAATCGGTGATGGCTTGTCATTTGACTCCATACACCGTGTGTATCAAAATTTTCATCTATCTTTCTACCATTTAGTATCAACCCTCTACAATCGGTAGATGCTAACTCCTCAGGCGTATATATACGTAAAGCCTGAGCCATGTCTAGTAAAGACATTTGACGCATCGAACCTCCTAACAAAAATCTAATAAAAGAACGATCGGTTAAACTAGATACCCGATCATTTAATTCTATACTACACAACAATTCTTCACACCATACTTTATATACAGGTCTACGCATGGTGAATAAACGTACCCAGTCATTAAAAGTAGAATTACCATACCTCTGTGCAAGTAATTCCCTAATTGGCCCGGCCAATTCTACAGCTTCTAAGGGTCCCCATTCTATGACCCTAGGTACCTCAACAACTTTAGAATGAAGAGTATGCAAACCCCTTTGATACTTTGGATAATCTATCCAAAGTCTGTCAAATCTCAGGTTCGGATGCAAATCTTCCAAGTGCATATCAGAAAATGTCATGACTGGATGAGGTATATCTTGCTTGTAGTAGTTATCCACCTCCTGTTGTTCCGCATTCTCAGCAGGAGCATTGCGAGCTTGAGATGAAGATTCACCCCTTTCAGTCTGCAAAACACATCAAACACAATTTTTGTGCATTCAAATATGCATTAGTGTCAGCAAAATCATCAATCAAAATAATTACAATGACATGATCAATTTATATCAAACTTAAGCTCATGTTCATATTTTTATCAAATCTACACTTTTTTCAAATAAGCATATACGAAAATTTTCGCCAAGTTCATAAGCATTCAACTCAAATAACATGTCAAAATAATCATTACTAGCAATTAAACAAGTTTCAAATGGCATTATCTTTCAAAAATCAAGTTCATGAATTTTAGACTTGAAAAAGTCCACTTTAATTCTCAAAATCATGTTTAGGCTCAAAGTTTGGATCATTTAACTACCTAAACATATTACACTACTTAATTTAGCAACAATTCATGACAAAAATCGGCCATAACCTGTTTATATCAAAAAGCTCCAAATTTGCTCAAGAACACAAACCCTAGATTACTCTAAATTTGAAGTTTAAGGCTTCTAATCATGTTAAATAGCATCAATCTAGGTTATACAAGCATAATACATAAACAATTTAAGCATAATTACACTAAAAAGCATTAAAATCAAATTGGGAAAAAAAATTGCTCAAGAACACTAATTTTCGGATTAAATGGTGTTTAGGTGTAGAAATTTACCGTTTTTCTTGAGTAATTCCTTGATAGCATCCTTCTCAACATGATTTTAGTAAAAGATTTGATGATTAACGGTTAAAAATTGAGATTTTGGGGGTGTTTTTTCGAGTATTTTCGAGTTTTTTCGGCTGTGTTCTTCGCAGTGTTTTCCTTGTGGTGTGTGGACTGAGCTGTTTAGCTCGATTTATTTTTTTCTGTAATTTGATCCCTCCGCGAGTCGCAGAGATTTCCCCTTCAAACTCCGCGAGTCGCGGAGTTTGGTATTTTTTATTTTTTATTTTTATTTATTTTTTATTTTTTTATATATCTTATACTAATTAAAACAATTAAGTAATTAATTTTAAAATTTTGTTTCCCTTGTTATTTAGGACGAGGTCGTTTCGGATCGATGTCCTAGTCCGTCCTTCGACAAAATTTTAAAATTTGACTTTTTGTAGCGATTGTTTTAAAAGCTAAGATATTTTTTTTTTTGGTTTTTTAATGTTTTTGGCATACTTTAATTCAATAAGATTAAAAATAATGATAATAAAAGTTCTCGTCCCTCCCTTGGGTAAAGCAATTTCGGTTCAAAGACCTAGTCTTTAACTTACGACGAATTTTAAAAATCATATTTTTAACTTAATGAGATAAAGTAAATTTTTGTTTTTAAATTCACACAACTTAAATATAAAATTCAAAATTAATATTAAAAATTCACACCAAACTTTAAAATTTAAAATGCATAAAATTAAAAATTCATATATTTTTTTTTTAAAAATTAAAGATTCACACCAAACTTAATTTAAAAATTCATATTATAAATTCACACCAAACTTATATTAATTTTTTCAAATATTTACAATTTTAAATATATTGATTTTACAAAGTTTACAATATTAATTTAAGATTTATATATTAATTTTAAAAACATGGTAAAAATAAAATTAAAAATCTTTTTGGCTTTTTATCCCACTTTAATCAATCAAATATTATCAAAAATATGCGCCCCTCTTTACGGTAAAGTAATTTCGGTTCCAAGACCTAATTTAACTCATGACGAATTTTTGAAATATTTTGGGTTGATTGATTAAAGATATTTATACCTTAAGAATAAACGTTAAATTTCGTAGTGATGTAATAAATTTTTGAATGATATCAATAATTTCGGTCGCCAAACCTAATTTTATTCAATACCAATTTAATACTTTATAGCGAACAAATTATCGTTTATTATCAAAAGGTTAAAAATAAAAAAAAATAAAATAAAAACTGTACGAATATACTTGTGAAATAGATTTCTTAGTTATATGATCTATCCCATTCATAAGATAGTCGGTTTAATTGGTTTTCCATAGCTATATAGGCGTAACCTCGAGCATTCAGTGTCTTTTCTTCTAAACATATGAATGGTCCGTCTCTGCATAAAGTAACAAATTCGGTGTTTGAATAGGTTTGATTATTTGAACATTTACCTCCATGTGACCATTTTCCGCATTTGTGACATCTTTCTAGGTGTCGTGCTCTTCTTTTCGCTGCGGATTTTGATTTTCCTTTACCAAATTGTAACTTATTATCTTCGCATCTGGATTCTTTTCTAACTCCGTCCATTCTTTCTCTGATTACTGATACTATTTCACTCGGTGGTGTGTCATTATTACGTTTAGTGATCAAAGCGTGTAGCATTAGACCATGGTTTAGTTCACAGGCAGTCTTCATTTCCTAAAAAAAATAAAAATTCAGAATGGGGGGAGAAGACTAGTTCTTTAGGGTCTGCTAGGGAAAGACCATTCGGGTTCCATTTTCGAGAACTACACGAAAACAGACAATCTAACTCTAACAGAAATACATAAACCCCCTATACTAAGTTGAAATTGTGATTAACATTATTTTCAATTGAATCTTCAACAACTTGTATATCTTTGACTTTTTCTTCAATCCATTTGTTGATTTCCTCCGTAACTTTCACAAATTCAACTAACATTGCCTTTTCTTTTGACGATAAATTGGATATTAATCGGTTATATAACTTAAAGTTTCCTTTAATCTTAGCATCGTGAATCCGTTTATAAAGTTTCTTCGTTGAACTGTTAAAAATGGGTTCATCTAATTTCGTATCATCAGCGGCATTCTTTGTGATTGGATCATCATTTAGTGTTTCTTCATCTTCCCCACACTTATGCGTTTTTATTGGTCTAACAGTTTTGGTTTGTGGAGATCTAAACTTTTGGTTCACAAAGGTGATCGATGTATCACCATCCCTAAGTGTCATTCTACCTTCTCTTACATCAATGAATGCCTCGGTGGTTGCTAAAAATGGGCGACCTAGAATTAGAGGAATATCAAGGTTTTCCTCCATATTAATCACTATGAAGTTTGCAACAAAGGTCAAACTTCCCACGTTAACAAGTAAATTATTTGCTATTCCAACCGGGTGTTTAATGGTTTGGTCAAATGATTGAACACCTATTTTGGTTGGTTTTAATTTACCCATGCCTAATCTTTTGTATAAGGAAAGAGGCATAATATTTGCACTTGCTCCTAAATCTGCGAGTCCATTATATACAGCACCATCATTAAGTAAGCAAGAAATGATAAATTCACCCGGGTCTCCTGCTTTAGTAAGTCGAGTTGGTTTGTAAACTTTTTTCGGGTGTTCTTTCCTTGATTCTTTCATTTCTATTTGAAGTTCTTGTTCACATTTTTCTTCGTTTCTTGGAATGGGAGGTTTGTATAGGAATTCTTCTTCATCACTCAAATTTCAATCCTCCCTATATTCCAATTTTTATTTTTCATATGTTGTTGATAACATATTTATGTTTTCATTTTGAAGGTTTTCTTGGGTGGTGAAATTATGATTAACTTCATTGTCAACTTCCATCGGACCATGTATGTAATGTTTAACTCTGTGACCATTAACTTTAAATTCAATCCCATTTGAATTTATTAATTCTATCGTTCCGTATGGGAAAACTCTTTTGACTATGAATGGTCCAGACTATCTTGATTTCAATTTTCCAGGAAATAGCTTGAATCGTGAATTGAAAAGAAGAACTCTGTCTCCTTCTTTAAATTCTTTTGAACTTCTGATTCTTTTATCATGCCATTTCTTCGTTCTTTCTTTATAGATTAACGAATTTTCGTATGCTTCATGTCTTAATTCTTCTAATTCGTTTAGTTGACTTAATCGTAGACGTCCGGCTTCATGTAAATCAAGATTACATGTCTTCAAAGCCCAAAATGCTTTGTGTTCAATTTCTACTGGAAGATGACATGCTTTTCCATAAACAAGTCTAAAAGGTGTGGTTCCAATTGGAGTTTTGTAGGCTGTTCTAAAAGCCCAGAGTGCATCCTCCAATTTAATGGACCATTCCTTCGGATTTGATCCTACGGTTTTCTCTAGAATACGTTTTAAAGCTCGGTTGGTATTTTCAACTTGTCCACTTGTTTGTGGATGATATGCGGTTGAGATTTTATGAGTTACTCCATATCTTTTAAGAACTTTCTCAAGTTGATTATTACAGAAATGAGTACCCCGATCACTTATTAAAGCTTTCGGTGTTCCAAACCTTGCAAAAAGACGTTTTAAAAAGTTGACAACAACTCGTGCATCGTTAGTTGGGAGAGCTTGTGCTTCCGCCCATTTAGATACATAATCAATGGCTACGAGTATATATAGATTATTATGAGATTTTGGAAATGGACCCATAAAGTCAATACCCCAAATGTCAAATACTTCACATACTTGGATGACATTTTGTGGCATTTCATCACGTAGACTTATTTTTCCGGCCCTTTGACAAGCATCACAGGATTTGCAAAGAAGGTGTGCGTCTTTGTAAATTGTAGGCCAATAGAATCCAGCATCATAAACTTTTCTTGCTGTTAGTTGAGGCCCATAATGCCCTCCTGTTGGTCCTGTGTGACAATGGTTTAATATTTTACTAGCTTCATCTCCAAATACACATCGGCGTATTATTCCATCGGGACAACTTTTAAACAAATGTGGATTTTCCCAAAAATAGTGTTTTATATCACTGAAGAATTTCTTTCGTCTTTGGTATGATAATCCTTTTTCAAGGAATCCACAAACTAAGTAGTTTGCATAGTCTGCAAACCATGAAATTTCTTTATAATCTATCTTCAATAGATATTCATCAGGAAAGTTGTCTTGTATGGCTGATTCATTTAGAACTTCTAAATCAGGATTTTCAAGACGAGAAAGATGATCAGCGGCGAGATTTTCTGCTCCTCTTTTATCTCGGATTTCAATATCAAACTCTTGTAAGAGTAAGATCCAACGGATTAATCTTGGTTTAGCATCTTGTTTTGAAAATAGGTATCTAAGAGCAGAATGGTCGGTATAGACCACCATTTTTGCTAGAACGAGATATGATCGAAATTTGTCAAAAGCAAAGACAATAGCAAGGAGTTCTTTTTCAGTAGTTGTATAGTTCGTTTGTGCTCCTTGTAACGTCTTACTAGCATAATATATAGGTTGAAATCGTTTTTCAATCCTTTGTCCTAAAATGGCTCCCATTGCAAAATCACTTGCATCGCACATTAGTTCAAATGGTAGATTCCAATTTGGTGTTATCATGATCGGCGCATTAGTGAGTTTCTCTTTAAGAATATTAAAAGATTTGATACACTCATCTGAAAAGATGAATGGAGCATCTTTTTCTAGGAGTTTATTCATAGGAGTGGCAATTTTAGAAAAATCTTTTATGAAACGTCGGTAAAAATCGGCATGCCCTTGAAAACTCCTAACTCCTCTAACATTGGTGGGATGTGGAAGTTTAGAAATTACATCTACTTTAGCTCTATCCACTTCAATTCCTTCTTTTGAAATTTTATGTCCAAGAACGATGCATTCTTTAACCATGAAATGGCATTTCTCCCAATTAAGTACTAGATTTGATTGTTCGCATCTAATAAGCATTCGTTCCAGATTAACTAGACATGATTCAAATGTATCACCGAAGACTGAAAAGTCATCCATGAAAACTTCCATGCATTCTTCTATCATGTCGTGAAAAATCGCCATCATACACCTTTGAAAGGTTGCAGGGGCGTTACAAAGTCCAAATGGCATGCGTTTGTAAGCAAAAGTACCATAAGGGCACGTGAATGTGGTTTTCTCTTGGTCTTCGAGTGCTATTGGAATTTGAAAATATCCGGAAAATCCATCTAGAAAACAATAGTAACTATTTCCGGCTAATCTTTCCAACATTTGATCTATGAAAGGTAAGGGAAAGTGATCTTTTCTGGTGGCGTCATTTAATTTTCTATAATCAATACATACACGCCATCCTGTTACAGTCCTAGTAGGAATAAGCTCATTTTTCTCATTTGTAATGACAGTCATGCCACCCTTCTTAGGCACGCATTGAACTGGGCTTACCCATGGACTATCAGAAATTGGATAAATTAATCCTGCATCTAGCAGTTTAATAATCTCTTTCTTAACTACATCTTGCATATTAGGATTTAGTCTTCGTTGGCGTTGCACATACGTTTTATGACCTTCTTCCATAAGGATTTTATGTGTGCAATACGAAGGACTTATTCCTTTAATATCATGAATCTTCCATGCAATGGCTGGTTTATGAGCTTTCAACACAGAAATGAGTTGTGATTTCTCATTTTCAGTAAGAGAAGACGATATTATTACAGGTAATTCAGATTCACCATGTAAATAAGCGTATTCCAAATGGTTTGGAAGTGGCTTTAACTCTAATTTCGGAGGTTCTTCTATCGATGATTTATATCGATATCTGTCTTCTTCTTTTAGCATTTGAATTTCTTCTGTTGTTGGTTCATATCCATTAGCTATAAGTGTAGCTAACATTTCAGCTTCATCAATTGGTTCATTACCTTCTCCTAAAGAACATTCTCCTGTTCCTTGTAATTCTGGAAATTCTTCTAATAATTCTGCATGTGCATCTATAGTTTGAATATAATAACATGTATCATCTGCAGATTGCGGTTGTTGCATTGCTCTATCAACTGAAAAGGTAACACTCTCATCCTCTATACTTAGGGTCAATTTCTTACCGAACACGTCTATCATTGCTTTAGCCGTGTTTAAGAATGGTCTTCCTAATATGAGAGGAACTTGAGAATCTTCTTCCATGTCCAAAACAACAAAATCTACTGGAAATACTAAAGTACCAACTTTAACTAGCATGTTCTCCATTATCCCTCTAGGATATTTTATTGATCTATCGGCTAGTTGTATGCTTATTCTGGTTGGTTTCAATTCTCCAAGGTCTAGTTTAGCGTATAGTGAATACGGCATTAGATTTATACTAGCACCTAAGTCTGCCAATGCTTCTATTGAACTAAGACTACCCAGAAAACATGGAATCGTGAAACTTCCTGGATCAGATAGTTTTTCTGGTATCTTATTCAACAGTACTGCTGAACAATTAGCATTCATAGTAACAGCCGAGAGTTCTTCCATTTTCTTTCTATTTGAGATCAGATCTTTCAAGAATTTAGCATATCTAGGCATTCCTGAAATTACATCAATGAAAGGAAGATTTACATTTATCTGTTTAAACATATCCAAGAATTTGGATTGCTCGGCTTCAAGTTTCTCTTTCTTCATTTTACTCAGGTAAGGAAGTGGTGGTTGGTATGGTTTAACATAAGGTTTAGCCTTAACTGTGTTATCTTCATTAACCTTTTCAACTACCGGTTCTTTTTCCTTATCTTGATCAGGTTGTGGTTCTTGTGGAGTAGGAATAGCTTCATCAGAAGTTATAGGTATTTCAGGTGGTTTAAGCGTTGTACCACTTCTTGTGGTAATGGCTTTAGCTGTTTCATTCCGAGGGTTAGCATTTGTATCACTAGGTAAACTTCCCGTTTTCTTTCACCTATTAACCTTGCTAGGTTACTTACTTCTTGTTCCAGATTTTGAATAGAAGCTTGTTGATTTCTAAATGCTTGAGCATTTTGTTCATTGGTTTGTTTCTGAGATGTGAAAAACTGCGTTTGAGTTTCAACTAGCTACGTCATCATATCTTCTAAATTCGGCTTTTTATCATCGGTTTGTTGTGGTGGTTTGTTTTGAAAATTAGGTCTTTGCTGATTGTAATTATTATTGTATACTTGTTGATTGCTAGGACCTTGTTGGTTGTTGTATGGAATATTTCGGTTATAATTCTGGTTTTGATTGTAAATCGGTCTTGGCGGTTGATAATTATTCTGATAGTTATTTCCAGGCCTTTGGTTTATGTATGAAATATTCTCTCTTTGTTCTATTGTTAATTCATTACTGAGACAATCTTTTGTCAAATGTGGTCCTCCACACTGCTCACAACTAATTCGTATTGAGTGAATATCTTTAGTCATCTTTTCCATTCGTCTCTCGACAGCATCTATCTTTGCGAAAATGGAATCTAAGTCATGGCTAGAATCGGCTCTAGCTGCTTTAGATGATCTAACGATATCTTTTTCTTGGTGCCACTCGTGTGAGTGGGAAGCAGTGTTATCAATAACTTTGTAAGCATCAGTTTCGGTTTTCTTCATAATAGAACCACCAGCTGCTATATCTATGTCTTTCCTTATAGTGATGTCGCATCCTTGGTAGAATATTTGTACTATTTGACAGGTTTCTAAACCATGTTGCGGACATCCTCTTAATAACTTTCCATATCTAGTCCACGCCTCATATAGAGTTTCATTCGGCTTCTGTGTAAACGTAACAATTTCTGCTTGAAGTCTTACGGCTTTAGATGCCGGAAAGAATTATTTAAGAAATTTTTCAACTAAAACGTCCCATGTATCAATCGCCCCTTCAGGTAACGATTCCAACCAATCTTTGGCTTCTCCCTTTAAAGTCCAGGGAAATAACATGAGATATATCTGTTCATCCTCCACTTCTCGGATTTTAAATAGTGTGCAGATCCTATTAAAGGTACGTAGATGTTCATTTGGATCTTCCTTCGGCGCACCACTAAATTGGCATTGATTAGTCACCATGTGTAGAATTTGTCCTTTGATTTCATAATCTGGCGCATTAATGTCTGGATGAGTAATTGCGTGACCTTGGCCAGTGCGTTTAGCTCTCATTCGGTCTTCCATACTTAAAGGTTCCAGATTCTCCATAATTAAACTTGTTGAATCGGAATCACTAGAGGATTCTGATTTAATGGTTCGTTCCTCAACAATCTCTGTTTGAATGATTGGTGGTTCCGGAGGAAAGTTTAGTGGTTCAGGATCTACGAATCGTCCTTGAATATTCTCCGGATTCTCAATTGTGAGGTCGGGTTCAAAAAATGGATTATCGGAAATTTGAACTGAAGTACTTGGTCGACTGGATGACGATTCTAAAGAAAAATCAACGGCGGTAATATTTGCTAAATGTCTTGATCTAGTTACAGGTGGTGAACGTACAAAAGGTGGTGAACGTCTTGCTCGGTGCATTCACTGAATATCCTATTAGTTTTTAAAAGGAAAGAAAAATTATAATAAGTTATCCAATCAATAGACTTTTCTGATTTTGCCCACGTTTCGAATAGCCAAAAGATGCATCAGAGGGGCAGGATTCGTTTGGTCTCAATATAATTGAGGACTGTTTGGCTCCAATAACCCGGTCCACGTACAAATCCAACTATTACTACGAACCAGAAAATTTTGATGTCTATTAATTTAACCACTTAAAATAAATTTTCGTAATTTTAAGAAATTTAGATAAGAAGTAGAATAAAAATCTATGTCCTAAAAACTAGAATGGCGAGAAATAAGAAAGAAAAAGAGTTCATCGAAAAAGATCGAAAAAGAAAAATAAGAAAGAAAAATAAAAAGTGACGGAAAAATAAAAGAAACTTATAACACTTAAAAACACTTGACTAACCTAACCTTATTACTACAACTAACTTAAAATTATAATCGCAAATTGAGATTACTAATTGGAATGATAATTGATACATAGGTAAAAGTGGTCTAAAAATATTAAAGCTTACAGGAAAAACTAAATCCCAAATGGAAATAACTTAAAAAGAAACTAAAACTTAAAAAGGCGTCGCAAAATTCTAAAGTACCTAAATCTTAGTCTAAAGAAAAAGCACTTAAGGGATTTTACGGCTAAGTCTAAAAATCTAGAAGTAAAAATAACTATGGCAAAAACTAAGTTTTCAAACTAAATATGGGCTAAAAATACAAATATTACGCTAAAACGATTAGAAAGGGACAAAATATAAAAATATACAAAAAGCTGTAAAAAGTACAATTTTTATAAAAATATTATTTTTTTTATATTATTTATTTATTAAAACTATTAATTTTACAAATTAATTAAACTAATTAAACTAAAATATAAATTAAATAAAAAAAATAACTTAAAATAAAACTTAATTATAATAATAATAATAATTAGGGTTAATAATAATAATAATAATTAATTACCCGTAATAAATGCAGTTTAGGGTTTCTGTCGGTGTTAGAATAGCTCCGCGAGTTGCGGTAGTCGAGGCAGAAAACTCCGCGAGTCGCGGGGTTCAAAATTCAACTCTGGTACAGTTTTAATTTTGACGCGTTTTTTTTTTCTGTTTTATAATTTTCTGTTTTATAATCTAAAATTTATATATAATAAAAACTTATATTTTTACAAACTAAAGATACTTTATAAAACTTAAATATTTAACAAAATCTTAAAAATATTTATATTTTTGTTTTTCTTTTTATATTTTTCGAATATTTAAAACGTATTTTTACAAAAGCGAATTTTAATAAAAGTAAACTAAAAATCTTTTTTTTTTATTATTAGCGTTGCGCTTCCGGCTTTTAAGCGATTCCCCGGCAGCGGCGCCAAAAATATACTTGATGTTTTAGCAGAGTAGTATATAAAATAGCTTATATTTTTACAGGAAATACTATTAAATACGATACAATTTTACACAAGATATTTATTTATTTAGAGAATGGATATACTTAAACCTTGCTACAACACTTATAGGCAGTGTACCTAATCGTACAGTAGTGTAGTTTTTAGTAAGTCCGGTTCGTTCCACAGGGAATCTTTTTAAACAAAGCTTAACGCTATATTAGTTTACTTTTATAAAAATACAAATATATAGATAAGTAATATTATTATTATAAAGGGGGGTTTTTACCGTTTAATGACCGGTTTGTCGATTTTTAAAACTTTAGTCGCAGTTAAAACCAAATGTAAAATATTAAAAATAAATACAAGACTTAAATTAAAGCGTAAAGTAAATAACGATAATGAAATTGCGAATAATAAAAGTGCGATAAAATAAACTTGCGATAATTAAAAAGTACGATAATTAAAAGTGCAATTAAATACAATAACAATAAAAATGTGATAATTAGAAGTGCAATTAAATATAAAATAAAGGATATAAAATATGAAATAAAATAATTATGCTTATTTAAACTTCCGTAATCATGATGGTTGACGTGTTAATTTTAGTTTTATGCCCAAGGGTTAATTGTCCTTTGTCCTAGATTATTTAATATGTCCATACGAATTTGTCCATAATAGTCCATCAGTCATAAATATAAAGAGCGAAAGCCTTCGTCAAATTATTCTTATTCCCGAAGTCAAATATTCCAACTAATTGGGGATTCGAATTGTAACAAGGTTTTAATACTTTGTTTAATGAATACACCAGGTTATCGACTGCGTGTAAACCAAGGTTTTACTACTTTGTTAACAATTACACCAATTACCCTTGAATGTAATTCACCCCTGTTTCAACAAGTCTATTAACTATTAATCCAGTTCCGTATCCGGTAAAATGAATAATTATTGGTATTTATAGATATCCCGCCCACCGTACCCAGTCAAGCGTATGTGGTTATATATAAATATGTCGAATTATAAGTTTGTATATTAAATTAACAAGGTATTGTTTAGTTAATATAAAACCCATTAATAGCCCATAGTCTAATTTCCACAAGTGTCGTTCTTTTATCCAAACCCCAATTATGGTACAAAGCCCAATTACTCAATTTTAGTAATTAGCCCAACATCATGATTACTTCGGATTAAATAAGCATAATAATAACTTAGCTACGAGACATTAATGTAAAAAGGTTGAACATAACTTACAATGATTAAAAATAGCGTAGCGTTACTCGGACAGAATTTCGACTTACACCCTTACAACATTTGCTAACATACCCTTATTATTAGGATTAAAATTAAAATTAAAATTAAAATATAAATTATAAATATAAATATTACGATATAGATAGAGAGATGGATGATATATGTTATGAAAAATGATCAGAATTCGGTTGGCTTTATAGGGACTTTCAAAACTTGGGGCTCCGCGACTCGCAGCATTTTTTGCCTTCAAACTCCGCGAGTCGCGGAGTTTGCTTTTATAGCTCACACAAGTTTGGCTCTTTGTTTACCGACGGATTTAAATATTTATATAATATATAAATAATTATAAGAATTATTTAAATATTATATTATATTTATGTGCATAGTTGACTTGTAATTTTTAGTCCGTTGCGTCGATTGTTGAGAGTTGACTCTGGTCCCGGTTCCGGATTTTTGAACGTCCTTGCGTATAATTTAATATCTTGTACTTTGCGTTTTGAATCTTGTACTCTTGTAATTTCGAGACGTTTCTTGTCAATAATTGGAACCTTTTTTATTGTCTTTTATACTTTTGAGCTTTTTGGTCGTTTGCGTCTTCAATTCGTCGAATCTGTCTTTTGTCTTCACCTTTTATTATTTAAACGAATATCACTTGTAAATAGAACAATTGCAACTAAAAGCTTGTATTTCTTGAGGAATAATGCTATGAAATATATGTTCGTTTTTAGCATTATCATTGCCATTTGAGACTTGTTTAATTGCTAGTTATGACTATTTTGACATGTTATTTGAGTTAAATGCTTATGAACTTTGTATACATTTTCATATGGGCTAATTTGAAAAAATGTAGAATTGTAAAAAACGTGAAAATGTGTATAAGTTTAATTTTGATTTAAGATGTTATTGTGGTTAATTTAAGTTGTTATTTTACTAACACTAATGCATATTTGGATGCACAAATTTTGTGTTTAATGTGTTTTGCAGAAAACCGATACTGCTGGTGCTTCATCATCATCTAGACAACCACAACAAGAACCCGAACCAGAATATGAACCGCAATACGAGCCAGAACCCGAACAAGAACCACAGCAGGAACAACAACATCAGCCTGATCAACATGTACCTTATTATGATCCGCTACAGTTTGATAATGAATTCATAGTAGTTCCGATGCATCCGCCAGTAGAATACCCAATGATTCCTGAACATATATTGCATCCTAATCTGAGATTTGATAGAAGCTGGAGAGATTACCCGGCATATCAAAGTAATAAATTCAAATTAGTAACGAAAGATGTAGAGGTGCCTAGGGTAATTGATTGGAATCCTTTGGAAAGGGTCCAACTTGCTAACTCAGTTAGACAGCATTTGATCTAAAGGTATGGCAGCACTTCTTTTACTGATTGGGAACGTTTATTTACCATTCGTAGACCTGTATATAAGGAATGGTGTGTTGAGCTGATGAGTACTATAGCATTAAATGTAGATGTAGATAGATTAGATGATAGAAGTTTTCTTAGATTTATACTTGGCCGTAGGATGTACAGGATGTCCATGCTGGACATGGCCAGGGCTTTGTAGATATATACGTCCGCTGAATTACTACTACCCGATTGTATGAATTTGATTTATCGTGGTGAAAGGGTAGATAGGAATTTTGATGCGAATGCCGTCTGGAGGCGTATGTCAGATTATAATGTTTTTGGGCGGGCAGGAACACATACCTACTTACATATTCACAGAGCCGAGCTTTGTATAATTCATAGATTTTTAGCTAACTCGATTACACAGAGAGGTCATAACAAGGAAAAATTGACCTTACATGATTTATTTTACCTAAAGTGTATTCGAGACCCAAGAGGCTTTGTTAATATCCCTTACTGTGTTGGTTTTTATTTGTCAAAGATGGTGGAAGGAATACAGGAAGGGGGGATAATTGGAGGAGGTATTTTTGTTACTCTCATTGGAGAGTATTTAGGTGTAGATAAGGACCAAGGGGGTCCACTTTTGGAATATAGTGAACAGGTTGAGCCTTTAGGATTGAGGGTTTATGCGGGTACTAAGGTATTGAAGAGTAGACACAACCAGGCAATACCCTATGAAGGTAGTCATCCACAGGTAGAGAGAGGATCAGACGAGGAAATGGAGGAAGCGGATGACATTAGGGATGTCATTCGGGAGGCTATGACTGACGTCTACCAGCATATAGATGAGGTAGATATGACAAACGCGAAGAGATTTTGTTGAATGGAGCAGTGGCAAGCTCGGAATGATTACGAACATTCCAGGCAACGACAGCATGATAGATGGGACTATCATCAGTGTCAGATTATGAGCCAGCTGTCACCTCAGGATCACTACGTTCCGACCCGACCCGCTTACTATCCTCCACACCAGCCCGAGATAAGACCACCATATACTCTCTACGACCCTAACCAGGCCTACCAGTACACCTATCACCAAGCATGGAACCCGGACGATGACATGAACTGGAACCCCTATCCAGATTGATTTAGTTCCTGTTGTTGATTTCTATGATTTTTATTATTTATTATTTCTATTTATTTATGTTTAAACATATGATATTGTGATACATTAATGTATTGTTTAATATTTTTATTATGTTGTACTAATATTTCATATTTGATTTGAAAGTGGGATTTTAAGTCTCCATTTCAAATTAACATGCTTGTTTATATTTGTATGTATGTATATTGTCAATTATACACAACAGGGTAAAATAGCGCATTTTCAAAGACTGGCATTAAGTTCAGCAAAAGCTAATACTTTTGACGACAAAACGAAAAACAAATGTGATGTAACAACAAGACGGAATGAACAAATGATGTGCACCAATTATCATTCAGCAAACAAACGCCAATATGTTTGGAAACTTTGGTAAAATTTAATCATTTTTCTACGCTAATCACCCTCAATAATTTAAATTGTTACTGATTTCTTGCAAATGAGGGCATTGCAAGATCTTAAGTGTGGGAAGGGGTTAAATTCTTTCGGATTTTTAAAAAAATTTTAACTTAAAACACTTGGTTACCATTAAAAATACTAGTAATGCAGTAGTTGTATTAGAATCTAGTGCTCTCTGATAATAAAGAACAGCCCTAGTCTTATATACTGACTACACAATTCTAGTAAAATTTTCAAAATTTTCAATTAAATGAATTCAAAATCATGTTTATACATATTTATGAGCGATAAAACTAGGTGTTAACACCGAAATTATTGTTACCTTGGAAAGGACATAAATTGAGAAACAAACCAAAATGTTAGAATTCATTTAAAATGAAATAGAGGACAATAAAAAGGCAAATAAAAGAAAATAAAAAGCCAAGTGTGGGAAAAATTTACCAAGTTATTTTGAACATATATCACATATTTCTGTAACAAATAACTGAAGATGCTTTTGCTTTAGACTAAACTAATCAGTTTCACCCGATTTACTATAATATATTTGAAAGAATAGATGGATCTACACGATGAATCAATTCCATCATTAAAAGGAAGTAAAGTCTTCCGAAAAAGACACGCGCTTCTTGATTTAGGTCATGAAGTTGTCGTTCAGACCAGCTGTAGGTTGACGAAAAATCTAGAAAAGTCATCACTAAAATCAGCAGAAAATCCATGGACCTCAGCATCAAATAGGGTCGCCAAGTGGTCAGACTTATCCTAACTATGAGAGGATCTGTCTCGTAAAATGGGGAGGACGCCGTGCAAATTAGCTTGATAAGACTAATGAATCAGACCCCCAGAAAGGATAATCTCCTTAAAAGATCAAAAATCAGCTTTTAAGCCTGATATTACTCAATCCTAGAGATTGACCTTAAAGATTGAGAATTACAAACTCATGGAATTCGATGATATCTAAACTCAAGCTTGAACGAGAAAATATTTTGATCAAAATTACAAACCGATTTATTTTCTAAAAACCCATTTTCAATGCGTTCATTACCATTGAACGTAAAATCCTAGGAATTCACCTGAAATTCATTAGATCACCTGAACCAAATCGGGTGTCAACCGTAAGAATGGTGGTTGCATAGCATGGTCAAAGACAGGACCTTGTGCCAGACCGGAAAATTATAAGGGTGAGCTCTACTATTGCTCCTACCAAGGATAGTAATTGAATCCGACATGTTATAGACCATAATTAAAAGCATGTCAGGGGACATTGCCTTAACAGTTGCTTGTTCAACGCTTTCCTTTACAACTGGACGGTAGTTTACCAAAAGGTAATATACGGAGCAAGTATTCTGGATTTGTTGCTTTCCCAATACAAGGTTAGCAAGTGGGTGACACAAAACCATAAGTTTTGAGCTAAAATTTTCAAATCTGAAACCCACCAAACCCACAAAAATAATTTGAAAACACCGGTGAAGGGTTATTCCGAAAAACTTATCTAGGGTAAAAACTAGATTGTATTTTCAAAAGATCAAATGTTTTCATAAAGATCCAATTTCCTTAATGGATCTAACTTTTCATAGTCATGTGGGACTGTAAACCACATCGTTACTACCATTGTTTATACCACCGTATAGAAATCACTGATGTACAAAGTGTGAAGAATAAAGAAGTGATTCTAGTATTTTTATTTCAAGACTATATTGCTTGAGGACAAGCAACGCTCAAGTATGGGAATATTTGATAATGCTAAAAATGAACATATATTTCATAGCATTATCCCTCAAGAAAGACAAGCTTTTAGTTGCAATTGTTCTATTTACAAGTGATATTCGTTTAAATAATAAAAGGTGAAGACAAAAGACAGATTCGACGAATTGAAGACGCAAACGATCAAAAAGCTCAAAAGTACAAAATACAATCGAAGTGGTTCAAATTATTGATGAGAAACGTCTAAAAATTACAAAAGTACAAGACGCGAAACGCAAAGTACAAGATATTAAATTGTACGCAAGGACGTTCGAAAATCCGGAACCGGGACCAAAGTCAACTCTCAATGCTCGACACAACGGACTAAAAATTACAAGTCAACTATGCACATAAATATAATATAATATTTAAATAATTCTTATAATTATTTATATATTATATTTATTTATAAAAACTGTCGGCATACAAAGAAACAAAGTCTTGTGAGCTGAAAAAAGTGGCCATGCGATCGCATGGCCTGGAAGGCAAAAAGCCATGCGATCGCATGGCAGTAGGTGACAGCCCACACTTCTATAAATTCGCGGTTTTTGCTCATCATATATCGATCATCCATCTATATATATATATATATATATATATATATATATATATATATATATATATATATATATATATATATATATATATATATATATATATATATATATATATATATATATATATATATATATATATATATATATATATATATATATATATATTATAATTTTAATTTTAATTTTAAATTCTAATAATAAGGGTATGTTAGCGAATGTTGTAAGGGTGTAAGTCGAAATTCTGTCCGTGTAACGCTACGCTATTTTTAATCACTGTAAGTTATGGTTAATGTTATTTTTAATTTAATGTCTCGTAGCTAAGTTATTATTATGCTTATTTAAGCCGAAGTAATCATGATGTTGGGCTAAAATATTTAAAATTGGGTAATTGGGCTTTGTACCATAATTGGGGTTTGGACAAAAGAACGACACTTGTGGAAATTAGACTATGGGCTATTAATGGGCTTTATTAATGGACTTTGTACCATAAATGATAGTTTGTTAATTTAATATAAAGATTTACAATTGGATGTACCTATAAATAACCATTTACACTCGATCGGACACGATGGGCGGGATATCTATATGTACGAATAATCGTTCATTTAACCGGACACGGGAATGGATTAATAGTTAATAGACTTATTAAAATAGGGGTGAAATTATGTACAAGGACACTTGGCGTAATTGTTAACAAAGTATTAAGACCTTGTTACAGTTTAAGTCCCCAATTAGTTGGAATATTTGACTTCGAATATAAGGATAATTTGACGAGGACACTCGCACTTTATATTTATGACTGATGGACTGTTATGGACAAAAACCAGACGGACATATTAAATAATCCAGGACAAAGGACAATTAACCCATGGGAATAAACTAAAATCAACACGTCAAACATCATGATTACGAAAGTTTAAATAAGCATAATTCCTTTTATTTCATATTTAATTGCATTTTTAATTATCGTACTTTTTAATTATCGAAATTTTATTTTATCACACTTTTATTTATCGCAATTTCATTATCGTTATTTACTTTACGCTTTAAATTAAGTTATATTTATTTTTAATATTTTGCATTAGGTTTTAACTGCGACTAAAGTTTTAAAATCGGCAAACCGGTCATTAAACGGTAAAAATCCACTTTTTATAATAATAATATTATTTATATATTTTTGTATTTTTACACATATAGTTTTTAAAAATATAGCGTTAAGCTTGTTTAAAAGATCCCTGTGGAACGAACTGGACTTACTAAAAACTACACTACTGTACGATTAGGTACACTGCCTATAAGTGTTGTAGCAAGGTTTAGGTATATCCATTCTATAAATAAATAAATATCTTGTGTAAAATTGTATCGTATTTAAAAGTATTTCCTTGTAAAAATTATAACAATTTTATACACCACCTCGCAAACATCACACAACCTGAATGTACCATCCTTCTTTTTGACAAACAAAACAGGAGCTCCCCATGGTGATGTACTTGGTCGTATGAAACCACGTTCTAAAAGTTCTTGTAGTTGGCTTTAGAGTTCCTTCATTTCACTGGGCGCGAGTCTATATGGAGCACGCGTTATTGGTACAGCTCCTGGTACAAGATCTATTTGAAATTCCACAGATCGGTGTGGAGGTAGTCCCAGTAATTCTTTCGAAAATACATCGGGAAATTCTTTTACGACGGGAACATCATTGATGTTCTTCTCTTCGGTTTGTATTTTCTCGATGTGTGCTAAAACGGCATAGCAACCTTTTCTTATTAGCTTTTGCGCCTTCAAGTTACTAATAAGGTTTAGCTTCGCGTTGCTCTTTTCTCCGTACACCATTAAGGGTTTTCCTTCTTCTCGTACAATGCGAATTGCATTTTTGTAACATACGATCTCTGCTCTCTCCTTTTTCAACCAGTTCATGCCAATTATCACATCAAAACTCCCTAACTCTACTGGTATTAAATCAATCTTAAACGTTTCGCTAACCAGTTTAATTTCTCAATTCCGACATATTTTATCTGCCGAAATTAATTTACCGTTTGCTAATTCGATTAAAAATTTATTATTCATAGACGTCAATGGACCACTTAATTTAGCACAAAAATCTCTACTCATATAGCTTCTATCCGCACCCGAATTAAATAAAACATAAGCAGGTTTTTCATCGATAAGAAACGTACCCGTAACAAGCTCTGGGTCTTCCTGCGCTTCTTCCGCATTAATGTTAAAAACTCTCTCACGGCTTTGCCCATTATTATTTCCCTGGTTTGGGCACGTAGTTTTGTAGTAGCCCTTCTTTCCTCATCCAAAACAAATAATGTGGGCAGTATTTGTTCTCTTAGTCACTGGTCCGAATGCTTCACACTTCGCTGCAGCATGACCCTTCCTATTACATTTGGTACATACTACTTCACAAAATTTACCCGAAAGATATACTTCACACCTATAGCATGGAATTTTCTGATTGTTGTTGTCATTGTTGTTATTGAGATTGCTATTGGGATTGATGTGGTTGTTATTGTTGTTGGGACGTTTGGTGAAGTTTTTGTTGTTGAGACGCTTGTTGTAGTTGTTGTTGGGATTGTAATTGTTGTTGTTGCGATTGATGTTGCGGTTGTTGGGATAGTTGTTGCGATTGTGGTTGTGATTGTTGTTGTTGTTGTTGTATTGGTAACTCTTGTCACTGTTTTCCTCCCACTTTCTCTTGACTTGTTTCGTATTGGCCTCTTCGGCCGCCTGTTCTTTAATCATTCCCTCAATCTGATTTATGAGTTTGTGAGCCATTCGACTTGCCTTTTGTATGGAGGCAGGCTCATGTGAACTCACATCTTCTTGAATCCTTTCTGGTAACCCTTTTACAAATGCATCAATCTTCTCCTCTTCATCTTTGAACGCTCTTGGACATAATAGGCTCAACTCTGTGAATCATCGTTCGTACGTGGTGATGTCAAAATCTTGTGTTCGTAATCCTCTAAGCTCTACCTTAAGCTTATTGACCTCGTTTCTGGGACGATACTGCTCGTTCATCAAGTGCTTGAATGCTGACCACGGTAGTGCGTAAGCAGCATCTTGTCCCACATGCTCGAGATAGGTGTTCCACCATGTTAACGCAGTACCTGTGAAGGTATACGTAGAGTACTTTACTTTATCTTCTTCAGTACATTTACTTATGGCAAACACCGATTCAACCTTTTCGGTCCACCATTTTAATCCGATTGGACCCTCGGTTCCATCAAATTCTAAAGGTTTACGGGCAGTGAATTCTTTGTAGGAGCATCCTACCCAATTTCTTGTGGAATTAGTTCCACTACTAGAACCAGATTTATTGTTGTTATTTTGCATTGCAGCCTGCACTGCAGCTATGTTCACAGCAAGGAAAACACGGAAGTCTTCCTCACTCATGTTCAAGTTCTGACGAGTCGTCGGTGCCATTTCCTTCAAAAATAGCCAAAAGAATTGAGTTAATCATATAGAATTTAAGAGTAGTCAATAGTATTTCGTAGCATAATATGAACTCTTTTATAAAAGCTTTTTCTTCATATTAGCGTTTTATAAGTTTTAATTCGGGTAATACCTACCCGTTAAGTTCATACTTAGTAGCTACTATACAATTCAACTACTACGATTCTATAAGAAAAACTAAATACAATAATATTTAGCGTTCAAACTTTTATACAATATTTTTACAAATTTACAATACCGCTATTTTAGATATAGCATGAAATATAGCACACAATAAGACTACTTTCCATCCTTGGTCTTGTGGAACATAACCGTTGTGGCCGTTGACAAGACAGCATGTTGTAACGTCGTCAAAGGGACGAGGGTTTCGTAATGCCCAACAGCCCCGTAACAATCTAAAAACCTTGTTTCTTACCCCAACTACTGAATTCGTCACTTGTGGGAAGGTTTTATTTAAAAGTTGTAATCCGATGTTCTTTTCCTTACTTTGGTGAGAAGCGAGCATCACTAACCCGTAAGCATAACATGCTTCTTTATGTTGCATGTTAGAAGCTCTTTCTAACTCACGAAGTCCTACGTTAGGATATGTTGAGTCAAAATAGGTTCTTAACCCGTAGCGTAAAATTGCATTTGGGTTTCCCGCATTTAACGCTTTAAAGAAAACACAGCGTAACTTACGGTGTCCCCAATGTGATATACCCCATCTTTCAAATGAAATCCTTTTATAAACTAAGGCATGCCTGGAACGTTCTTCAAATATTCTACAAACTAATTTTGCCGTAAATAATTGTGCCGACGAATTCTGACCGACTTTAGACAAAATTTCATCAATCATGTCCCCGGGTAGGTCTTCTAAATTTTTTGGTTGTCTATCCTTAACGTCCATTGTGTTTTTATACTGTAAAATAGACGACAATTAGATTCGTAAAAGATAATAATACAAGCAATTTTCACATACAACAAGAAAAGTACAAGCACACTTATTTTACATATTTTACACCTCATGAATACAACTCTTTATTCCGACTCACTAGTTTCTTCCTCTTCGGACCTGTTTCGTTTTGCTAATTTTCTAAGGATATATGATGTTCCTCTAATACGAGCCGTTTTTTTCACAAATGGTTTAGAAAAACCTGGTGGCTTAGAGGTTCCCGGGTTATTGTTACAACTTAAGAAATACGGGTGTTGACGATACATATAAAGTTCATCGGAGTTGGAATTAGGTTTCTCTATTTTGATGCCCTTTCCCTTATTATTTTCTTTTGATTTTTCAAATTGGGTCTAGGTAATTTCTATAACATCATCTGAATCCTCATCGGGATCCGATTCAACGGAAAATTGGTAATCTTCCTAATATTTTGCTTCCTCAGCGGAAACACCATTGACAATTATTAATTTTGGTCCATTAGTTGAGGATTTTCTTTTATTTATCTGTTTTTCAGTGGTTCCTAAAATTTCCCCCTCCGGAACCTCATCTTCCGGTTCCTCTTCTTCCGGTTCCTCCTCTTCCGGTTCCTCTTCTTCCGGTTCCTCTTCTTCCAGTTCCTCTTCGGAAATTTGTGAATCTTCCCGAAATATATTCGACTCTTCATTATTATTAGGTGAGTGGATGGGATTTGTACTAGAGGTAGACATCTATCACACATTATCAAATACGTTAAGAGATTAATATATCACATAATATTTACATGTTAAATATATATAGTTTTCAACAAAAAGTATTAAGCAATCGTTTTTAAAGAAAAATATACGGTCGAAGTCCAGACTCACTAATACATCCTACATACTCGATAAGACACACTAATGTAAATTTCTGGTTCTCTAAGACCAACGCTAGGATACCAACTGAAATGTCCCGTTCATATCAATTTATAAACGTTCCATATTAATTGATTTAGTTGCGAGGTTTTGACCTCTATATGAGACGTTTTTTAAAGACTGCATTCAATTTTAAAACAAACCATAACCTTTATTTTATCGATAAAGGTTTAAAAATATTACAACGATTATCAAATAATGATAATCTAAAATATAGCGTTTTCACACGATTATTACATAATGGTTTACAATAATATTACACATCAATTTAAGTTTTCGAATGCAGTTTTTAAACAATATTATACAAGCATGCTGACTCCAACTCTTGTCCATAAATTAGCATGCAACAGCGGAAACTCTTAATAATCACCTGAGAATAAACATGCTTTAAACGTCAATAAAAATGTTGGTGAGTTATAGGTTTAACCTATATATTTATCAAATCATAATAATAGACCACAAGATTTCATATTTCCATTTCTCATAAACAACATGCAATCTGCATAAAAATCATTCATATAATGAACACCTGGTAACCGACCTTAACAGGATGCATATAGAATATCCTCATCATTCTGGGACTCTCATCGGACATGATAAATCGAAGTACTAAAGCATCCGTAACTCGGATGAGGCTTATTGGGCCAAATAGATCTATCTTTAGGATTCGCGTCAATTGGTGGCAATTATAATAAACACCAATTCTTAGGCTACCAAGCTAAAAAGGGGCATATTCGGTTCGATAATTCAACATAGAATGTAATTTTGATCATTTGTGTCTATTTTGTAAAACATTTATAAAATTGCATGTATTCTCATCTCAAAAATAATAAATTTTAAAAGTGGGACTATAACACACTTTCACATATTTTTCCTTCGTTGAAAATAAGACTTGGCCACTGGTCGATTCACGAACCTATAACAAATATGTACATATATATCAAAGTATGATTTAAATATATTCACAACATTTTTTATTACATTTTTATGATTTAAGTTTGTTAAGTTAGCAGTCCTCGTTAGTAACCTACAACTAGTTGTCCACAGTTAGATGTGCTGAAATAAATCAATATATATTATCTCGAATCAATCCATGACCCAGTGTATACAAGTCTCAGGCTAGATCACAACTCAAAGTATATATATTATTTTGGAATCAACCTCAACCCTGTATAGCTAACTCAAACATTACTGCATATAGATAGTCTATGGTTGTTCCGAAATATATATATAGATGGGTCGATATGATATGTCAAAACATTACATACGTGTCTATGGTATCCCAAGATTACATAATATGTATAATACAATATAAATTAGTTAGGATATGTTTAGTCTAGATTTGTTACAAAATTTTCGTAGCTAAAACTAGCAAATTTATCCAAAAAAATTTTACCCGTCATTTCTTCTTTTCAAATCTGTTTTGAGTGATTCAAGTTGCTATGGTTTCATAATGAACTGAAATTTATGAAACTAAACAGAAAAAGTATAAGTTTATAGTCGGAAATACAGGTTACGATCATTTTTTAAAGAGGTAGTCATTTCTGTCGAAAGAACGACATCTTGATGACCATTTTGAAAAACATACTTCCACTTTGTGTTTAACCATGATTTTTGGATATAGTATCATGTTCATATGTAATATAATTTTTACAAAAAACAAACTTCCAATTCAAATATTAAGATAGTTTTTATTTTTCTAACCCAAAACAGCCCCCGATTTCACTACGACGGCGTATGTCCGGTTTTACAGTGTTCTTCGTATTTCCAGGTTTTAAATCATTAAGTTAGCATATCATATAGATATATAACATGTGTTTAGTTGATTTTAAAAGTCAAGTTAGAAGGATTAACTTTGTTTGCAAACAAGTTTAGAATTAATTAAACTATGTTCTAGTGATTACAAGTTTAAATCTTCGAATAAGATAGCTTTATATGTATGAATCGAATGATGTTATGAACATCATTACTACCTCAAGTTTTGTGGATAAACCTACTGAAAAAAATAAAAATAGATCTAGCTTCAAAGGATCCTTGGATGGCTTGAAAGTTCTTGAATTAGAATCATGACACGAAAACAAGTTCAAGTAAGATTTCCACTCGAAATAAGATTGTTATAGTTATAGAAATTGAATCAAAGTTTGAGTATGAGTATTACCTTGAATTAGAAAGATATCTTACTGTAAATAAGAAAGATTTCTTGATATTGAATGATCACTTGAAATGGATTTGCAAGATTGGAAGTAAGCTAGCAAGTTTGAAAGATTTCTTGAAGTGTTCTTGAATGGTTGTTTTTATGATGATTAAAGCTTGTAATTGAAGCTAAAAGATGGTGAAAATGCTTGGAGATAATCAAGTATGATGTTAGGAGTATTTTGATATAGAATTTGGAGTGTAAGTATGAGAAAATGGAATGGAAAAATGGGGTGAAATCATAAAAACGGGATTACTTGTTATAAAGAAAAAAAAAGATCCTTAAGTTTGTTTTTTGCTCATTAGTCATACAAGTTGTTAAATAATGGTTCCACATGTTTTTGACTCTAATATGGCTGCTAAGAATGAATGATTAAAGGTGTATATACCAATAGTAAATACATCTAGCAGCTGTATATTGTACGAGTATGAATACGGGTACATACGAGTAGAATTGTTGATGAAAATGAATGAGAATGTAATTGTGAGCATTTTTGCTAAGTATAAGTACTTTGATATGTGTCTTGAAGTCTTTCAAAAGTGTACTAATGCATATTAATACACTACATGTATATACATTTTAACTGAGTCGTTAAGTCACCGTTAGTAGTTACATGTAAGTGTTGTTTTGAAACCTTTAAGTTAACGATCTTGTTAAATGTAATTAATCCATTGTTATAATACTTAAATAAAATGTTAAATTGTTATGTTATCATAATAACATAGTATATTGATAAGGCTAAAAAGGAACATATATTTCATAGCAATATCCCTCCTAAATAATAGGTTTTCATATGTAATTGTATTATATTTTCATTGTAATTGTTTAAATAAATAAGTGCGAAGACAAAAGGCGAAAACGAAGATTTGAAGACGCAAACGTCCAAAAAGCTCAAACGTACAAGTTACACTCCAAGTGGTTCAATATATTGATGAGAAACGTCTCAAAATTACAAAAGTACAAGCCGCAAAATGCAAAGTACAAGATATTAAATTGTACGCAAGGACGTTCGAAAATTCGGAACCGAGACATGAACCAACTTTCAACGCTCGACGCAACGGAGCTAAAATTACAAGTTAACTATGCTCAAGAATATAATATAATATTTAAATAATTCATAATAAGAATAATAATAAATAATAAAAAGTTGTTAATTGAGCATAGTTAAGGGGTCATAAGTGAAAATTTCAAATCAACATTTGCCTATAAAATGGAATTCACGTAGTAATGAAAAAGAACACCTTTCTTCATATTTCTTTCTCTCTTCTGTAATATGTAATATATATTTATATTATAATTTTAATATAAGTTAATTTTAATAATAAAGTTATGGTTTAGTTGGGTTATTGTAAGAAATATTTTACGGGTTTTAAGTCGAAATTCTGTCCGTGCAACGCTACGCGATTAATCACCACTGTAAGCTATGTTCTTCCTTTTTAATTTAATGTCTCGTAACTAAGTTATTATTATGCTTATTTGAGCCGAAGTAATCGTGATGTTGGGCTAAAATATTAAGACGGGGTTATTGGGCTTTGTACCATAATTAAGGTTTGGGCAAAAGACCGACACTTGTGGAAATTGGACTATTGACTATTAATAGATGGGGGGTATTGTCTAATTGAGTGACAACTCATTGGAGTCTGTCGAACCTATCTTCAAATTAATTATCCTAATAATTAATAATGATTATGGTTGTCCTATTTAGTGACGTTCATATGGAATCTATTATAATCATTTAATTAATTATTCGGGTTGGGTAATTGATTATTCAAACTGATCAAGTGGGTAAATTAATATTCATATCTAATCAAAACAGGGGTAGATTACATACAGTGATAACTGGTGTAATTGTTGACAGAAGTGATAACTGCGTCACAGTTTAAATCCTTAATTAGTTGGAATATTTGACTTCGGGTATAAGGGTAATTTGACGAGGACACTCGCACTTTATATTTATGACCGATGGACTATTATGGATAAAAACCAGATAGGTATCAAATAAACCATGACAAAGGACAATTAACCCATGGGCATAAAACTAAAATCAAAACGTCAAACATCATGATTACGGAAGTTTAAATAAGCATAATCCTTTTATTTCATATTCTATCGCAATTTTATTTATTGTTATTTTATTTATCGTCATTTATATATTTTACGCACTTTAATTATTGTCATTTATCTTTGCGCTTAAAATATAGAATCGACAAACCGGTCATTAAACGGTAAAACCCCCCTTTTATAATAATATTACTACTTATATAATTATATATATTTTGTATAAATATAGTTGTTAAAAATATAGTAAGTATCACCAGCTCCCTGTGGAACGAACCGGACTTACTAAAAACTACACTACTCTACGATTAGGTACACTGCCTATAATGTTGTAGCAAGGTTTAGGTATATCCCATCCGTAAATTAATAAAACTTGTGTCATATTTTGTAGTAAAAATAATACTATTTCGTACCCTCACGCTACATCATCATATATAAATATATCTTAACATCATATATATATATATGTTAAAATACTATTACAACGATAATCGTTACATATCTGTCTCGTTTCGAAATCCTTAAGTTAGTAGTCTTGTTTTTACATATGCAGTTCATTGTTAACACACTTAATGATTTACTTAATTATCATTTTATCATGTTAAATTTAGTGTAACAATATTTTAATATGATACATATGTATTTAGTAAGACGTTGTTATAACGATAATCGTTATATATATCATTTTCGAGTTTCTTAAATCAATAATCTCATTTGTTTGTATATAACTCATTGTTAACATATTTTTGGAGATACTTACTTATCATAATCTCATGTTAACCATATATATATATATATATATATCCATTTATATAGCATCATGTAGTTTTTACAAGTTTTTAACATTCGTGAATCGTCGGTCAACTTGGGTGGTCAATTGTCTATATGAAACTCATTTCAAATAATCAAGTCTTAACAAGTTTGATTGCTTATCATGTTGGAAATATTTAATCATGTAAATATCAATCTCATTTAATATATATAAACATGGAAAAGTTCGGGTCACTACATGCAGTACTTGATGTGTCAGATACTGAAGAGAAGATTGTTAGTAAGGTTCAAGGGCATGAGATAACTGTTTCTAAGTCTGTGATAAGGAAGATTTTAGGTTTTGATGATGAGAGATGTTACCACATGATGCTCAATCGAGAAAGGATACATGGATGTTTCAAGAGATGTGCTTATTCTGGCTATATCTCGGGTAAATCTGAGCTGATGAAGACTCTACTGCCTCCACAGTTTAGATATCTTGCTCACGTGATCATGCATTGTTTGAGTGGTCGTAAAGTTAGGTTTGACAAGTTGAATGAGAGAGTGCAAAGCATGTTTGTGGCACTTATTCTAGAGCTCCATATGATTTCTCAGGATTTGTTTACTACTACTTCAAAGCAAATCTATTCAGTTCTACTCAGAGATACCTGATCTATGCCCGTTTTCTTCAATTAATCATTAATGATGCTGCACCCGAGTTACCAAAGCTTGAAGAGGATATTATTCACCTTAAGCCGATGAATCTGATTACTTTTCGAAGGATGGAGGAGACAAGAAACGAAGATTTGAAGCCTGATTTTAATAGAAATCTTATTTGTCATCTGATCAAAGAAAACTATCGATGTCCAGCTGGTAATGCGTGGAGAAATGAGGGTTCAGACTCTGACTACGAAGTTTCTGATAAGGAAGGTGAAGGTGATAATCAACGAGCTACTGATGAAGCTCAAGGAGGAGGTAATGTTGATGATGAGATTATCGAAGGTGATGATGAAGCGACTGAGGAAGATGTTAGTTTCAAAAAAAAAGAAGAGGAAAGGCAAAGAACAGATGACTGAACAACCGAAGAAGAAGGAGAAGAGAACTAAATATCAGTTTGATTCACCTCAAAAGTCATCTCAAGGAGGTTCTAAGCAACAGGCTCAGAGATAACCATCCAGTTTCATGAAGGATGCAAGAGCTACTGCTACCGTACCAAGACCTGCCCCAGTTTTTAGGACCTTAGAATTTTCTCTATTTCTTATCTAATTCTCAAACGGAAAGAAAAATTATTTAAGCGGTTAATTTAATAGACGTTGACATTTTTCTGGTTCGTAGTAATAGTTGGATTTGTTAGTGACTAGTTGTGGGCTTCCGATTTAAAGGGTCCTGGCTACCTGCTACATCTTTTGGCTATTCGAAACGTGGGCAAAATCAGAAAAGTCTATTAATTGGACAACTTATATAAGTTTTTCTTATTTTTTTTATAACTACTAGGATATTCTGTGAATGCACCGAGCAAAACGTTCGTCGCCGGTCATACGTTCACCACCTGTAACTCGATCAAGACATCTAGCAAATATTGTCGCCGTTGATTTTTCTTTAGAATCGTCATCTAGTCGAACAAGAACTCCAACTCAAATTTCCGATAATCCATCTTTTGAACCCGACTTCACAATTAAGAACCCGGAGCATATTCAAGGACAATTCCAAGATCTTGAACCACTAATTATTCCTCCTGAGCCACAAACCATTAAATCAGAATCCTCTAGTGATTCGTATTCAACAAATTCAATTATGGAAGTAACGGAACCTCTAAGTATGGAAGATCGAATGAGAGCCACACGCACGGGCCAAGGTCACGCCATTATTAAGCCAGAAGTTAATGCGCCAGATTATGAAATCAAAGGACAAATTCTACACATGGTAACTAACCAATGCCAATTCAGTGGTGCACCGAATGAAGATCCTAACGAACACCTTCGTACGTTTAAAAGAATTTGTACACTATTCAAAATCCGAGAAGTGGAAGATGAGCAGATCTATCTCATGTTGTTTCCCTGGACTTTAAAGGGAGAAGCCAAAGATTGGTTAGAATCGTTACCTGAAGGGGCGATTGACACATGGGATGTTTTAGTTGAGAAATTTCTTCAAAGATTCTTTCCGGCATCTAAAGCCGTGAGACTTCAAGGAGAAATTGCCACGTTCGTGCAAAAAACCAAATGAAACATTATATGAGGCGTGGACAAGATTCGGAAGGATGTTGAGAGGATGTCCTCAACACGGTTTAGACACTTACCAAATAGTACAAATATTCTACCAAGGTGTCAACGTTGCTACACGAAAAGACATCGACATAACAGCTGGTGGTTCCATTATGAAGAAAACCGCAACTGAAGCTTACAAAATTATTGATAACACAGCCTCCCACTCGCATGAGTGGCACCAAGAAAAAGATATTGTTCGTTCATCTAAAGCGGCTAGAGCCAATTCTAGCCATGACTTTGATTCCGTTTCAGCAAAAATAGATGCTTTCGAAAGACGAATGGAAAAGATGAATAAAGATATTCACGCAATACGAATCAGTTGTGAGCAATACGGTGGACCACACTTATTGAAAGATTGTCACATTGAACCAACGATGGAACAACGAGAGAATGTTTCCTATATGAACCAAAGGCCGGGAAATAATTATCAAAATAATTATCAACCGCCAAAGCTAAACTTCAATCGAAATCAAAACATTCTTTACAATCCAAATGGACCCAACAATAATTCGTACAACCAACAAGGTCCGAATAACCAACCGACTCAAAACAACACTTTCAATCAACAAAGACCTAGCTTGTATAAACCATCACAACAAACCGAAGAGAAAAAGCCAAATCTAGAAGAAATGATGGCAAAGCTAATGGAATCTCAAACACAATTTATTACATCTCAAACCCAAACGAATGAGAGGTTTGATCAGTCATTAAGAACTCAACAAGCTTCCATTTTGAATCTAGAAAAACACGTAGGTACTCTTGCTAGCATGATGAGTGAGAGGGAACAAGGAAAGCTACCGAGTAATACTGAAGTAAATCCTCGGAATGAAAATGTTAATATGGTTTCAATAAATTCTGAAAAACCAGCATCAGAAGATGGGGAGGTTTTAGATGTAAGTAACAATGAAGAAGTTACACCACCACCACCACCCGAGTATGTAAAGCCAGTGGTGGCACCATACAGACCACCCATCCCGTTTCCAAGAAAAGGAGTTGAGTATGAGCAAGTAATAGGTAATAAAGTTTGTGATACCTCTGGAAAGAAGAAGAAGAAGAATAAAAAAGTGCAAGAAATAAAAACAGTAGAAGTAAACCCGGTGAAGACAGTTCCACCAAATCCTCCACCTAGGGTAGGTGATCCGGGTGAATTTATTGTTCCTTATCTACTTAGTGACTGTGTCATGTATGATGCACTAGCAGATTTAGGTTCAAGTGTGAGTGTTATGCCTCTTTCATTATATAAGAGATTAGGTGTAGGTGAGTTAACTCCAACGGATATGAGTGTTCGACTCTTTGATCAAACCATTAAGCACCCAGTTGGAATTGCTGACAACCTACCCGTTCAAGTAGGCAATTTAACCTTTCTAGTCGAATTTATTGTCATTGACATAGAAGAGGACCCAAACATTCCTCTAATTTTAGGTCGGCCATTCTTAGCGTCCACCAAGGCATTATTTGATGTAGGAAATGGAAGAATGACACTTAAAAGTGGTGACAAATCGATCACCTTTATGATTCGAAAGTCTAAATCTCCACCAGCCAAAACCGTTGAACCAGTAAAAACAATTGGTAAGAACCATGTGCTTTTACCAACTCCAACGGTAATACTTAGCAATAATGAAACGCCTAAGTGTGGGGAAAATGAAGTAACACCTAATGATGACATGATAACAAAGAACCCCGTTGTTGATACGAAATTAAATGATCCCGTTATTAATAGTTCAATGAAGAAACTTATTAAACGGATTCGCGATGCTAGAACCAAGGGGAACTTTAAGTTATGTAACCGGTTAGTATCCAATCTATCACCTAAAGAAAAGGAGAAACTAGTTGAAATTGTGGATATTACACAGGAATCCGACCAATGGCTTAAAGAGAAAGTCACAGATATGCAAGTTGATTATGGACCAAAAGAAATTGACAATGAAGACACCACAACTACCTAAGTGTGGGGAGATTCAAGTGTTTTAAAAAGAGAATGCTATCTAGAGTTAGTTGTTCTATTCTCGTGTAGTTCCGAGAATGGAATCCGATTGGTCTTTTCCGCTAGCAGACACTAAAGAACTAGTTTTCTCCCTCCATTCTGAATTTTTGTTTTGTAGGTTTTTTTATGAAATTAATATGCATTTTAATTTAAGTTTTTAAAAACAAAATTTACTTTAATTCATTAAGTTTAAAAAATTATTTCTAAAATTCGTCGTGAGTTAAAGACTAGGTCGTTGAGCCGAAATTGCTTTACCCGAGGGCGGGGCGACAAATTTTGTTATCATTATTTTTAATTTTATTGATTTAAAGTATGCCAAAAATATTATACTTTATAAATTTTTGAAAAGTGGGGTTATAAACCAAACTTCAAAAATATATATATATATATATATATATATATATATATATATATATATATATATATATATATGTGTTTGTATTTTATCTTATGTACACAACAGGGTAAAACAGCGCACTTTCAAAGACTGTCATTAAGTTCAACAAAAAGCTACTAATTTTGATGACAAGGCGCAAAATATCAAATGTGATGTAAAATAATATGCTTACAAACTGGGTATTTTTAATCACTTTTCTACACTAATCACCCTCATGAATTTATAATTATAGTCTGATTTCATGCAAATGAGGGCATTGCAGGATCTCAAGTGTGGGGAAGGGTTATAAATTCTCTCGGGTTTACACTTAGTTTATTTGCCAAATTTTGTGAAAATTTGAAAATTTTTCAATTAAATGAAGTCAAAATCATGTTTATACATATTTATGAACGGTGAAAACTAGGTGATAATACCGAAATTATCGTTACCTCGGAAAGGACATAAATTGAGAAACACCCTAAAACGCTTGAATTCATTTAAAATGAAATAGAAGAAAATAAAAAGGCAAAGAAAGAAACTAAGTGTGGGAAGAATGTACCAAGTTATTCAATTTAAAACATATATCACATATTTTTGTATAAGAATTATTGCAGGTACTTTTGCTTTGGACGATACTAATCAGTTTTACCCGGTTTACTGTAATATATTTTAAAGAAAGATGGATCTACACGATGAATCAATTCCATCATTAAAAGGAAGTAAAGTCTTCCGAAAAAGACACGCGCTTCTTGATTTAGGTCATGAAGTTGTCGTCCAGACCAGTTGTAGGTTGACGAAAAATCTAGAAAAGTCATCTCTAAAATCAGCAGGAAATCCACGGACCTCAGCATCAAACAGGGTTGCCAAGTGGTCAGATTTATCCTAACCATGAGAAGGATTTATCTCGTACAATGGGGGGGCACCGTGCAAATTAGCTTGATAAGACTACTGAATCAGATCCCCAGAAAGGATAATCTCCTTAAAAGATCAAAAATCAGCTTTTAAGACTGATATTACTCAATCCTTGAGATTGACCTTAAAGATTGAGAATTCAAACTCATGGAATTCGATGATGTCTAAACTCGAGCTTGAACGAGAAAATATTTTGATCAAAATTAAAACCGATTTGTTTTCTGAAAACCCATTTTCAATGCGTTCATTACCATTGAACGTAAAATCCTAGGAATTCACCTGGAATTCATTAGGTCACCTGAACCAAATCGGGTGTCAACAGTAAGAACGGTGGTTGCATAGCATGGTCGGAGACAGGACCTTGTGCCAGATCGAAAAATTATAGGATGATCTTTACTATTGCTCCTACCAAGGATAGTACTAGCATCCGACATGTTAAAAAGACCATAATCATCTGCATGTCACGGGACATTGCCTTAACAGTTTCTTGTTCATCGCTTTCCTTTACAACCGGACGGTAGTTTACCGAAAGGTAATATACGGAACAAGTAAACTGGATGTGTGCTTTCCGATACAGGGATAGCAGTGGATTACACGAACCTAAAAGTTTTAGCCAAAATATTGATCCACAAATATATTTTGCAACACCGATGGTGGATCAAATCAGAAAACTTGTCTAGGGTAAAATTTAGCTTGAATTTTCAAAAGATCAAAAGTTTTCATAAAGATCCAATTTCCTAACGGATCTAAATTTTCATAAGTCATGTGGGACTGTAAACCGCCTTTCAAATGTGCACTTTGCTTTGGAAACCGAAAGTAAATCGGCTATTTGATTGCAAGTGTCGTTGACCTAAACCCGAGGCAACTGTGGATGACACACCCACCTTTAACCATGGTTCTATCGTTACTATCATTGTTTATACCACCATATCAAAATCACTGATGTACAAAGTGTGATGAATAAAAAAGTGATTCATGTATGTTTTTATTTCAAGTTCTGTATTGCTTGAGGACAAGCAACGCTCAAGTGTGGGGATATTTGATAAGGCTAAAAAGGAACATATATTTCATAGCAATATCCCTCCTAAATAATAGGTTTTCATATGTAATTGTATTATATTTTCATTGTAATTGTTTAAATAAATAAGTGCGAAGACAAAAGGCGAAAACGAAGATTTGAAGACGCAAACGTCCAAAAAGCTCAAACGTACAAGTTACACTCCAAGTGGTTCAATATATTGATGAGAAATGTCTCAAAATTACAAAAGTACAAGCCGCAAAATGCAAAGTACAAGATATTAAATTGTACGCAAGGACGTTCGAAAATTCGGAACCGAGACATGAACCAACTTTCAACGCTCGACGCAACGGAGCTAAAATTACAAGTTAACTATGCTCAAGAATATAATATAATATTTAAATAATTCATAATAAGAATAATAATAAATAATAAAAAGTTGTTAATTGAGCATAGTTAAGGGGTCATAAGTGAAAATTTCAAATCAACATTTGCCTATAAAATGGAATTCACGTAGTAATGAAAAAGAACACCTTTCTTCATATTTCTTTCTCTCTTCTGTAATATGTAATATATATTTATATTATAATTTTAATATAAGTTAATTTTAATAATAAAGTTATGATTTAGTTGGGTTATTGTAAGAAATATTTTATGGGTTTTAAGTCGAAATTCTGTCCGTGCAACGCTACGCGATTAATCACCACTGTAAGCTATGTTCTTCCTTTTTAATTTAATGTCTCGTAACTAAGTTATTATTATGCTTATTTGAGCCGAAGTAATCGTGATGTTGGGCTAAAATATTAAGACGGGGTTATTGGGCTTTGTACCATAATTAAGGTTTGGGCAAAAGACCGACACTTGTGGAAATTGGACTATTGACTATTAATAGATGGGGGGTATTGTCTAATTGAGTGACAACTCATTGGAGTCTGTCGAACCTATCTTCAAATTAATTATCCTAATAATTAATAATGATTATGGTTGTCCTATTTAGTGACGTTCATATGGAATCTATTATAATCATTTAATTAATTATTCGGGTTGAGTAATTGATTATTCAAACTGATCAAGTGGGTAAATTAATATTCATATCTAATCAAAACAGGGGTAGATTACATACAGTGATAACTGGTGTAATTGTTGACAGAAGTGATAACTGCGTCACAGTTTAAATCCTTAATTAGTTGGAATATTTGACTTCGGGTATAAGGGTAATTTGACGAGGACACTCGCACTTTATATTTATGACCGATGGACTATTATGGATAAAAACCAGATAGGTATCAAATAAACCATGACAAAGGACAATTAACCCATGGGCATAAAACTAAAATCAAAACGTCAAACATCATGATTACGGAAGTTTAAATAAGCATAATCCTTTTATTTCATATTCTATCGCAATTTTATTTATTGTTATTTTATTTATCGTCATTTATATATTTTACGCACTTTAATTATTGTCATTTATCTTTGCGCTTAAAATATAGAATCGACAAACCGGTCATTAAACGGTAAAACCCCCCTTTTATAATAATATTACTACTTATATAATTATATATATTTTGTATAAATATAGTTGTTAAAAATATAGTAAGTATCACCAGCTCCCTGTGGAACGAACCGGACTTACTAAAAACTACACTACTCTACGATTAGGTACACTGCCTATAATGTTGTAGCAAGGTTTAGGTATATCCCATCCGTAAATTAATAAAACTTGTGTCATATTTTGTAGTAAAAATAATACTATTTCGTACCCTCACGCTACATCATCATATATAAATATATCTTAACATCATATATATATATATATGTTAAAATACTATTACAACGATAATCGTTACATATCTGTCTCGTTTCGAAATCCTTAAGTTAGTAGTCTTGTTTTTACATATGCAGTTCATTGTTAACACACTTAATGATTTACTTAATTATCATTTTATCATGTTAAATTTAGTGTAACAATATTTTAATATGATACATATGTATTTAGTAAGACGTTGTTATAACGATAATCGTTATATATATCATTTTCGAGTTTCTTAAATCAATAATCTCATTTGTTTGTATATAACTCATTGTTAACATATTTTTGGAGATACTTACTTATCATAATCTCATGTTAACCATATATATATATATATATCCATTTATATAGCATCATGTAGTTTTTACAAGTTTTTAACATTCGTGAATCGTCGGTCAACTTGGGTGGTCAATTGTCTATATGAAACTCATTTCAAATAATCAAGTCTTAACAAGTTTGATTGCTTATCATGTTGGAAATATTTAATCATGTAAATATCAATCTCATTTAATATATATAAACATGGAAAAGTTCGGGTCACTACATGCAGTACTTGATGTGTCAGATACTGAAGAGAAGATTGTTAGTAAGGTTCAAGGGCATGAGATAACTGTTTCTAAGTCTGTGATAAGGAAGATTTTAGGTTTTGATGATGAGAGATGTTACCACATGACGCTCAATCGAGAAAGGATACATGGATGTTTCAAGAGATGTGCTTATTCTGGCTATATCTCGGGTAAATCTGAGCTGATGAAGACTCTACTGCCTCCACAGTTTAGATATCTTGCTCACGTGATCATGCATTGTTTGAGTGGTCGTAAAGTTAGGTTTGACAAGTTGAATGAGAGAGTGCAAAGCATGTTTGTGGCACTTATTCTAGAGCTCCATATGATTTCTCAGGATTTGTTTACTACTACTTCAAAGCAAATCTATTCAGTTCTACTCAGAGATACCTGATCTATGCCCGTTTTCTTCAATTAATCATTAATGATGCTGCACCCGAGTTACCAAAGCTTGAAGAGGATATTATTCACCTTAAGCCGATGAATCTGATTACTTTTCGAAGGATGGAGGAGACAAGAAACGAAGATTTGAAGCCTGATTTTAATAGAAATCTTATTTGTCATCTGATCAAAGAAAACTATCGATGTCCAGCTGGTAATGCGTGGAGAAATGAGGGTTCAGACTCTGACTACGAAGTTTCTGATAAGGAAGGTGAAGGTGATAATCAACGAGCTACTGGTGAAGCTCAAGGAGGAGGTAATGTTGATGATGAGATTATCGAAGGTGATGATGAAGCGACTGAGGAAGATGTTAGTTTCAAAAAAAAAGAAGAGGAAAGGCAAAGAACAGATGACTGAACAACCGAAGAAGAAGGAGAAGAGAACTAAATATCAGTTTGATTCACCTCAAAAGTCATCTCAAGGAGGTTCTAAGCAACAGGCTCAGAGATAACCATCCAGTTTCATGAAGGATGCAAGAGCTACTGCTACCGTACCAAGACCTGCCCCAACAACACCTCAGATCACCCCATCAGAATTCAAGACACAGTAAAATCTGTTGATGTCTTTGATCACCAAAATAACCAATCTGGAGAATCAAGCCATTGAGGACAAGAAGATCAGTGAAGCTAAGATTGAATCATTGGTAGAAGAAAACAAGAGGTTATCTGATAGATTGGACCGTCAGAAGGGAAAGACGGATGAAGAAGAAAGTATTGGCTATAAAGAGTGAGAATAAGGAGAAGTTGAAGGATTTGAACAATAAGATCGAATCGATTACCTCTGGTAAAACTAAGTTGATTAAGGAGAGAGGAGAAGAATTTTCTTTTGATTTGGGTGGTGATGATGAGAAAGACGATGAAGAAGATGCTGGAACTGGAGGGCCCTCTTTTGATATACCGTTAGTGATACCTATTTGAAGCTTTAATGAATATGGTGAGGTCTTTACTGCTGAATATTATATGAATTATTCAAATGTTTTTAATGATGCAGAAAAGGGGGACGTTCCACCAAGTGAGTTTCCATTAGAACAGCTTGCTGCTCTGGCATATGACAATGAAAACGATACGAAGAATGCAGAGTCAGTTGAAGCTAAAGACAAGGCTCCACAAGAAGGGCCAGCTGATGAAATCCCTCCCGAATCAATCCAAAATATCAACTTAAGCGATTTTGATAACCTGTTCGAAGATGAGAAGAGTGAAACTTATGTTGGTAAGGAAAGTGTTAAAGAAAATGTGATTTTCGAATCCGAATATGAGTTTGAGATAGAGTCTGAGGATGTCGAGGAAGAAGAAGAAGTGGAAATTGTTATGCCGTCGCTTACACCATACTCAAATCCATCACTCAATACATTAAGTGACTTCTTCAATTTGAGTAGTGATGTGAAACAGAAGAACTTAATTGAGTTAGAAAAAGCAAGGAAGGTATACAAAGAACAAGTGAAAGAAGTGGATGTTCTAATTGAAAAGAACAAGAAAATCCGACATGAGAAACTGCTCGTTGAGAAAGAAAGAAAAGAGTTTGAGCTGAAGAAGAAGAAACTCCGAGCCGAGCAAGCTAAAGCCGAGGCATGGAATGAGATCAATGAATGATTCAAACGTGATAGGGTTAAAGTAAATAGAAACGTTTAAGAAGACGAGATCTGTCAGAGTTGGTGGAAACAGAATTTCGTTAACCCTGATCAGTTGAATAAGCCAGAACTCGAGCCGAAGTTTGCTAGTTTCTATGAAAGGGGAAAGAGAACCAAGGGTAAAATACTAAGCTGGGGTTACTTCAAGGAAATCAATTGTTTCGCGATCAAGAGGGAAGGAGGAGTTGATTACATTGCACATCCTAGTCACTTCAAAACACTTCCGTACTTCAAGATCATTTAACTTACTAAGCTGAAGATGTTAAACGCTAAAGATTGTGACCTTTCCAAGTGGTTCCAGAGAAAACTCAGATATGAGTATAAGACAGGGAAATGGGACATCTTTAAGTCAACAGCCGCCAGGTTTTCCATGCAGCCGACAAAGAGAAATTCTAAAGGTGGACCTGCATGTGTTGTTAAGTTCCGTCCAGCAAAGTACATGAAGCAATCTCCATTGATGCCCTTACCCAAGGATATATGCAAAAACTTCAGTTGGTGGTTCTATGATGAGTTGTCGGAGGAAGCAGTGATCTTGACTGCGATTGAGAAGGAAGATGGAAGCATACAGTTTGACAATGTGAGGATTTTAGATCCTATGTGGCTGAGGAACTTATCGAGATTTGATGTGGAGACACTTCACCGCCATCACATTACGTTTAGAGATGATCGAGAAGAGGAAGCTATGAGATATCAATGTGTGATCGATGTCTACTATGCATACCTCAACAGAAACAGTGATGCTCAAAGCTCAAACCAAGTTCAAGCCAGCTAATCTATGTCGGATACTGTGTTGCTAGTTCGTATTTTGTTTTTGATGATGTATTTAGGCGAGAGAGAGAATCTGGATATGTACTTGATGTTAAACTGATGTTACTTTTGGACTTATATGTATTTCATGGGCGCTTACTTTATTGTAATCGATGGTCTAGGTCCTAGGGGGAGTTGTTGATGCATTTTATGTAAGTCCCTAGACATCTAACCTACGTCCATTGCAGGTACTTCAGTTTATGGGATACCATGATCGCTCGTTATTATCATATCTTTGTTTGTATGTGGTTACATGTACTGCAAGAACGCGATATGGATGTTTGACTATGTTAGACTTAGTCAGACGTGCGAGTGAAGTCTCACTCGTACGGCTGACAGGCTCATACGCACGGTTGATGCTGGGCTAAGTCACAATTATAACCTAAATGAGAAGACACGAGTGAGTGATCACCCATACGGCTGATGAAGCTAACTTGTACGTGTGATGGATTACTCGTACGGGTGAGTCAACAGCAGGGGTATATAAGTGTTATGTTCTTCATTTTAGGTTAAGCCTCTCACACACACACCACTCAGATCTGGTAACCCTAATCCAATTCTCTCTCAACCCAAATCACTCCAGTAGTGAATGATAGCTCTAGGCATTAATCTAATCACACAAATCCAATCCTTGTTGTGGTTTGACTAATTTATCCCAAAAAGCTCCTCATATTCACTAGTTATGGTTTGATTCACTAATTCCGCCTTTGTGTGAATTAAACCTGTTGATTTCGAAGTTCCTAGTCATGTTTCATCAATATAAAATATTATTATATAAAGATGTAATTATTAAATGATACATAATTAATAATATGTAATATTAATATATTAAATTTAATTACAAGTTATAAACTAAGTTATATTTATTATTACTTTCATTAATATCGATATGAATATTAACATCAGTATTATTAATATTATTTTTTTATACATATAAATATGAAATTTGATACATGTAACTTGTTATATCTTAATCATTATTTGTATTATTATTAGACATTATTATACCATTATCATTAAAAATAATTATTATTATAGTTATCATAAAAATAAATACAATTTATAATATTATTATGATAAATTTTATAGTTATTATTATCATTATCATTAATAATAATAATATCATTATTATTATTATTTATAATATTAGGAATATTATATTTATAGTTATAATTAATAATTAATAAGTTTAATTAATATACAGATATTTAAATATATACATTGGATATATATATATATATATATATATATATATATATATATATATATATATATATATATATATATATATATATATATACACGGATATATACAGAAACATTCATGAATCAGTTTTAAATCCCTTTCAACTTTATATTTTTTCTCTTCTTTTTCTGTACGATCGATTCCATCCCCATTACAAAAAAAACCACAATCAATTCATGTTTCTAGCTTTAATTATTCCTTACGTTCTATATAATCCAATACTGCAAATCATTAAGGGAAACAGAAACAATAGGTCTACACAAGCTCGTACCTCTGCTTATTATCAAATTTTCAAAATTTTGAATTCTTTATCAATTCTCAAAATCTATTAATGTGATATTATTAGGAATCGTTCATTTAAACCCTCTGTAAAATTTCAAGCATCAATTCATCATATTGATTTTGAATTTTGGAGTCAAAGTTTAGATTTCAAAAGTCAAAGAAATTGTTCTTGGTAAAATTTGAAATCCCTGTTATGTTTTAAGCTTAATTGATGATCCAGATAGTTTCTAGGGGTTACTTAAAATCGATTTCATGTTGAAATTTTTGTCTAAAACGATCTAGAATTCTATATGTGATTTTGAGTTCATGTTCTTGAATTTTTTGAAAAACAAATACTCAAATTCGAATCATATTTTAAAATCTATCAATGTACTCTTGTTAGGAATGTTTTACTCAAACTTTCTGCAAAATTGCAAGTTCCAATTCGTCAAATCAA
Organism: Rutidosis leptorrhynchoides; assembly: GCF_046630445.1. Lineage (NCBI taxonomy): Eukaryota > Viridiplantae > Streptophyta > Magnoliopsida > Asterales > Asteraceae > Rutidosis > Rutidosis leptorrhynchoides. The sequence continues at coordinate 138,989,452 of NC_092333.1, forward strand.
ATTCGAATTTGAAGAGTCAAACTTAGAATTCAAAAGTCAACTGATTTGTAATTTCTAAAATTCGAAATCATTTGAATGTTTTAGGTTCAATTGAGGATATATAAAGATTTTAAGAATGATTTAAGGCATAATTCGTGTTGTGAAAATTGTCCAAAACGATATTGAAATGGAAATAAAAAAAATAATCTTCTTCTCCTTAACAGCGACGAACAGGGTCTGTTGTATTTTTTTTATTTTTTTTCGTTTCCAAGGGATTCAACATCCATATCAGTTGTTTACCTTTCAGTTAAATGTCCCAAAAACAAAACTTAATACTCACTTGATGGTTCCCTGGACGATTTGAGTTGGTGATGAAGAAGATGAATATGGTTTTTAGTATAATAGAAATTAAAACGGGTATTATTCAGTAAAAACAGGAACGGAGGAGTGGTAAAGAGTGTTAGCGGGTGAGCGAGAGGTCTCGAGTCCCATCTGGAGCATTTCTTTTTAGGAGGGTATACACTTTATTCCCATTTCCATTATTATTATTATTATTATTATTATTATTATTATTATTATTATTATTATTATTATTATTATTATTTTTTTTTTTTTTTATTATTATAATTGTTAATGCTAATTATTATTATTATTGTTATTGTTATTGTTATGATAAATATTATTATTATTAACATTATTATTATGATTATTATTATTAATATTATTATTAGTTTTGTTATTATTAGTATTATAACTATTAATACTATTATTACTACTAATAATGGAATTAACTAGCAAATATTGTTTTTTATCATGATTATAACCACAATTATACTTATTAATATTATGGTCAAGTTAATTATTAGTATTACTAAAATAAAGTAATTACATATTATTATCATTTAAATAAGTGTTATTATCATAACTATAATAATTATTATCACCATAAATATTACTATTTAGGTTGTTATTATTATTACCACTAATATTACTATAAGTATTATTATTCGTTTCATTAAAATTAGTACTTGTATCATATTATAATTAATAGTATTAATATTATTATTACCACTTGTATTGTAATTATTATTAGTATTATAATCATCAATATAAGTACCGTAGTCATTATTAGAATTATTATCGTTATAATTATTATTATTTATGTTATCATGAGTATTACTATGTAGTTACTAAGATCATTATCATAATTAGCATTAACAATAAAAATTAATATTTTTGCATTTACTATCATTAATATCATTATTATTATTATTATTATTAATAGAATTATTAACATTATTATTTATTTAATAATATTAAGTATTATAAACATTTTTACCACTATCAACATTATTTTAGTATTATTATAACTACTGTTATTAATATACAAATGATATATTTTAAATACATATAACATAACAAAAATTAATATTTTTATATACAAAATGAATATATGACACATATATATACTATTAGTATAAAAAGGATATAACTAATAAATTTATATATATTTGTTCGATTTCAATTATGTATATTAATAAATACAGAAATAATATAGGTTCGTGAATCCGAGGTCAACCTTGCATTGTTCAGTATCGTAGTATGAATATTTTTACTACAAAATATTCGATTGTGAGTTTCATTTGCTCCCTTTTTAAATGCTTTTGCAATATATATATATATATATATATTTTGGGACTGAGAATACATGCGCTACTTTTATAACTGTTTTACGAAATAGACACAAGTACTTGAAACTACATTCTATGGTTGGATTATTATACCGGATATCACCCTTTCAAAAGCTTGGTAGCTTAAGAATTTGGGAACAGACCCCCAAATTGACGCGAATCCTGAAGATAGATCTATTGGGCCTAACAAACCCCATCCAAGTTATGAATGCTTTAGTACTTCAATTTTATATACAGATGAGTGTACCTGTATATTTAGGGATATTCTAGATGTATTTGTTAATGTCGGTTACCAGGTGTTCACCATATGAATGAATTTTAATTCGCAGTTTATGCGTACTATTTTATTACACATGTTATGTGTAATATAAAAAAAATGAAATCTTGTGGTCTATTAAAATTATAGAAATGATTGATTACGATAAACTAATGAACTCACCAACCTTTTGGTTGACACTTGAAAGCATGTTTATTCTCAGGTATGAAAGAAATCTTTCGCTGTGCATTTGCTCATTTTAGAGATATTACTTGGAGTCATTCATGACATATTTCAAAAGACGTTGCATTCGAGTCGTTGAGTTCATCAAGATTATTATTAAGTCAATTATAGTTGGATATATTATGAAATGATATGCATGCCATCAACTTTCGATGTAAAGAAAGTTTGTCTTTTAAAAACGAATGCAATGTTTGTAAAATGTATCATATAGAGGTCAAGTACCTCGCGATGTAACCAAATGTAATGTATTCGTCCAGATGGATTAGGACGGGTCATTAAAGTTGGTATCATAGCGGTAGTCTTAGTGAACCAGGTCTTGCATTAGTGTGTCTAACTGATAGTTGTTTAGATGCATTAGTGGGTCTGTGATAACGCCATTTTCATAAATATATTTTGGGCGTTATCTTGTTCCATTTGTTGGTATTTTGAAGACTTTGATGGAGATATCGAGTTATTTGAGTTTAAAATGAGGAAATTGTCAAGATTTGGTTCGTTGGCTCATTAACGATGAATTTTATTGAAGATATAGCCAAAACGGAGTTAGAGTTGAAGATAAACGCGTCTCGGGTGAAAAAGTCAGTTTCCATCGCTTCAGGATGATGTTTATCGCGTTTTGGTCATCGTGATACGTGACAAAGTGCATCAGAACACGACATGGAAAAAAGGGTGTTCTGACCATTCTATCGCGTTTAAATCACTACTGTCGCGTCATGGTTATCGCATTACGCGATGATGTTGTCACGGATCGCGATGGTATGTCACGAAACGCGACCTGAGTCGGTTTCAGCTGTTTTTCCAGATTCTATAAATAGACGAATTTTAACCCAATTTAGGGTATGCAGTTTTATTTACAAATTTTCTTCCACAGCAACATTAGTTACGAATTTCTTTGTCTTTCTTCATTGTTTTACAAGGGTTTAAACTACAATATCTTTCTTGGTTAGTTTAATCTTTGTATTAACTTTTATTACTTTTATTAATTTGTTCTTCATTCAATTCAATGATTATGTTTAATTCTTCTTTTTATTTATTTGTTCTTTGCTTTACCATGAGTAGCTAAATATTTAGTATTCACTTATATGCATGAACCTAGGTGATGGATTGTGAACTTTTGGTTAATAACAATTAATTAAAATTACACAAGTTTATGTCTAGCTAAGATCCACTGTTATTAAAGCTTATTGATTGTTAAATCACAGAAGTTATTGATTAACTAACGACAGTTAAATTGATTAATAGCTTTTACTAGATTATTGAACGTGAATAATTTAGGAATACGTGAGATTTTATGAGGGACACCGATAATAAAATTAATCGTATAGTGGTTGAACTTGAAATTAGTTGCAATAATTGTGAGGTTGTAAGGGACACCAAACCAACCTAAGTTAGATTATAATCTTGAGTAATATCATTGTGAATTGGTTAGTAACTCTAGGTTAACGACAGTTATACTTAGATTATTAGTTTTAAACTGTAGGAATCGACAGATAAATACAGTGTCACATCATTGTAATTGTTTACTTAACGGGTTTAAACGAGCAATCCTAGCCTAGGGAATTGTAGCTAAGTGGATACCTTTGCATCTTATTGAATTAAGTTTAATTTACTTTCGCATTTAATCAGTTTTACAACAAAACCCCCTTTTAAATCTTAGAATAATTAATAGTTCAAGTTTTCAATTACCTGCTCTCTGTGGAACGAATTGGTCAAATACTTGTTTAATTACTACACGAACTGGTTATAGTTGCCTGTATTGTGTGATAATCGATAGGTATTTAGCTAATAATTTAGAGTACGAAATTACACATCAACTTTTTGGCACCGCTGCCGGGGAGCGGTGTAATTATTGGAAATTTGGTTAAGCTTTTGATTATTCGATCCTTTTGTGAGAAGCAATTCTTGCAAAAGTTCCTTTTCTGTTATTTTTATTTGATTTTACGCGCGGTTTTGTTGTGGTGTGATTGCAGGTTAGGTACAAATAACTCTGGAACCGTCTAGAGTTTACTACACACGCAGCAAAGTGAAAGAAGAACAGGAAATCACCGAGGATTTCGCTGAGTTACCTTTTTATATTCCGGATTTTAAGTATATTAAGGAAGAAGTTAACATGGCTGAAGGAGCAGCAGGACAGACTATGGAAGCCTTGATGAAAGCCACAAGGGCTGGTAACGGACACGCCATCAGGCAACCACCAGTCACTACAGATTTTGAAGTCAAGGGACAGATTCTTAATATGATAACTCATCAATGTCTGTTCAGGGGTACACCGAAAGAGGATGCATTCGAGCATCTTCGGAATTTTAAAAGCATTTACAACTTGTTCAAGATTGCAAATATCGCGAAAACAGTTATCTATTTGAGGGTTTTTCCTTGGTCTTTGAAAGATGACGCCAAGGATTGGTTAGACTCATTGCCTGAATGTGAAATTGATAGTTGGGCTACAACGGAGGATAAATTTTGCAACGTTTCTTTCCAGCTGCAAAGGCCGCTCAACTGCAGAGCGAAATTAATCATTTTCTTCAGAAGCCACATGAGACACTTTATGATGCTTGGACACGATTCGGAAAAATGTTACGTAATTGTCCTCAACACGGGTTGAACAACTTCAATAAGGTCCAAATTTTCTACAAAGGTGTTAATGTGCCAACAAGGAAAGAACTTGATATTGCTGCAGGTGGTTCTTTGATGAAAAAGACTCCGAATGACGCTTACGAAATCATCTCAGATACTGCCACGCATTCGTATGATTGGCATCAAGAATTAGATGTTTCTCGCTCTTCTCATGTCGCTAGTACCGAAACTAGTGATGAGCTTGCATCGGTTAGAGCACAATTAGCAACTGTTAAAAGACAAATGGAATCGATGACTAAAGAGATGCATGCTATGAAGGTGGGTTGTGAATTATGCCAAGGACCGCATCTTACCAAAGATTGTGATCAAGCATCAATGGAGGAACAGGCTAATTATCTGGGTTATGTTAAGAAGGGTGATTTTGCCCTTAATGAATTTTCGGGTGGAAGACAGTTTTTCAATCAGGCAAGCAATATGGGTGGTAACAATTGTCAGAATGGTAATCAAGTTTATCAAGGTAATCAGGGTTATCAGGGAAATCAAAAGGTATATCCGTACAGGCCGCCTGGGTTTAATAATAGAAATCCGCAAGCACCACCTAGGAATTTCCAGCAGCCTATGCCACCAGTTCAGCAACCAGAAAATAAGATGCCTCCTTTGGAAGAATTGCTAAGGGGTTTTATCATGAAAACAGATGAGAGTATCACTGCTTTGAGGCAAGATGGGGAATCTACAAAACAGCAAGATAGAAATCAGCAGGCTTCTATTCAGAACTTGAAACGGGATATGGGACGTATTGCTCAATCGTTATCGGAGAGACCACCGGGTGCTCTCCCAGCTAATACGCAATCTAATCCCAACAACAAGGTGCCGGCTAGGAATGAGCACGTGAATGCTATAACCACTCGAAGTGGTTTGGTTACTAACAAGGAGACTCCGAAATCTTCTCCTATTGTTTCTTCTAATGTTTCGCAGGTACCTATTAATGAGGAGAAAAAGGAGGAAGAGCCCGAGTTAGAAAAGTCGCTTGACGAAGAGAAAAAGGAAGATGATCCGCCGGAGATCATAACTAAATCACCGCCGTTGAAGGAATACAAAGCACCAATTCCTTACCCGAAAGCGTTGAAAAAGGATAAGCTCGCTAGTCAATATCAGAAATTTGCAAACATGATTAAGCAGATTAGCGTGAACATGCCACTCGCGGAAGTGCTTCAAGGGATGCCTAACTATGGGAAGTTTCTCAAAGATCTTATCTCCAAGAAAGGTAAGTACCATGAGGTATCCGCCGCATTCCTCCATAAGGAATGTTCGGCCATCTTGAAAAAGAGCAAGATGCCTCCAAAATTGGGCGACCCGGGTAGTTTTCTTATCCTTTGTGCTATTGGTAATTCGGAAGTGTACGATGCACTTGCCGACTTAGGTGCTAGTGTCAACCTTATGCCATATTCGTTATATCTTAAACTCGGCCTAGGAGACTTGAAACCTACGAGGATGGGGATTCTCTTAGCGATCCACTCTTTTGATACCCCCATTGGAATAGCCGAGGACATATTGGTAAAGGTTGAGTCACTTGTATTTCCAGTTGATTTCGTGATCTTAGAGATGAGAGAGGACACTAAGGTGCCCATTATTCTAGGTCGACCATTCCTTAACACCGCGGATGCTATTATCCACGTTCAAAAAGAACAACTTAGCTTAGGTGTTGGGAATGAGAGGGTGATTTGTCACATTAATAAAGCCATGAGACACCCTATTTCAACCGATGATGAATGTTTTGCTATTGATGTTATTGACGATTGTGTTGAGCATGATTTGCAGGAATTATTAAGTGTAGATACTTCGGATGTAATCATGATGGGTGAAGTCAACGGTGACTTCGACCCGGAAGTTGAGTTGGAGGAATTGCTTAAAGAGGATGAGCTTAAAGAATCGGAATCATTTGAAACTATCCGGTTGAAAAATGAATTCCGTATCAAAACATCTCTCGAAGAACCGCCCACCTTGGAGCTTAAGGAGCTTCCACCTCATATGGAATATGCTTATCTTCAAGGTACGTCCCAATTGCCGGTTATTATTTCTTCGACACTTACCGGCGACCAAAAGGGTCGGTTGGTTTCTGTTCTCAAATCCCACAAAAGGGCAATAGCTTGGAAAACCTCGGACATACCGGGCATCAATCCGGCCTTTTGTACTCATCGAATCCTAATGGAAGATGATTTTAAACCCGTGGTACAAAGGCAACGTCGTCTAAACCCGAATATGAAAGAGGTCGTTAAAAAAGATGTGGTTAAATTGCTCGATGCCGGGTTAATTTATCCCATCTCGGACAGCCCGTGGGTAAGCCATGTTCAAGTTGTGCCCAAAAAGGGAGGCACGACTGTTGTTCTCAACAAAAGGACGAACTTGTCCCTACTCGAACCGTCACGGGATGGAGAGTTTGTATAGATTATCGTCGTTTGAATGACGCCACTAGGAAGGACCACTTTCCGCTTCCATTTATTGATCAAATGCTTGAGCGTTTAGCGGGAAGGGAGTTCTATTGTTTCCTAGATGGATTTTCAGGCTACTTCCAAATCTCCATTGATCCGAAGGACCAAGATAAGACCACATTTACTTGTCCTTTCGGTACCTTTGCTTATCGGCGAATGCCATTCGGGCTATGCAATGCCCCGAGCACCTTTCAAAGGTGTATGGTCGCCATCTTTCATGACATGATCGAGGACTTCATGGAAGTTTTCATGGACGATTTTTCTGTCTTTGGAGACTCTTTCGATTCGTGTCTTGCTAATCTTGAAAAAGTGCTAAAAAGGTGCGAGGAATCAAGCCTTGTTCTTCACTGGGAAAAATGCCACTTCATGGTGAAGGAAGGCATTGTCTTAGGGCACAAAATCTCTCGTGCAGGCATTGAGGTTGATAAGGCCAAAATTGATGTTATTTCGGGCCTTCCCAAACCTACAAACGTTAAAGCCATTCGTAGCTTTCTTGGTCATGCGGGATTCTATAGACGATTCATTAAGGACTTCTCTATGATTGCCCGACCATTGACCAAACTCCTTGAGAAGGACGTTCCTTTCGACTTTAATATCGAATGCGAGAATGCTTTCAACTTCTTAAAAGAGAAGCTCACACACACTCCTATCATGGTATCTCCCGATTGGTCTCAACCTTTCGAGCTCATGTGTGATGCTAGTGATTTCGCGCTAGGTGCGGTTTTAGGTCAACGCCACGTTAATCACTTTAAACCTATTTACTATGCGAGTAAGACACTTACGGGGGCTCAATTGAATTATACCACCACGGAAAAAGAGCTTCTTGCGGTCTTCTTTGCGTTTGATAAATTTAGGTCATATTTGGTGTTGTCTAAAACAATCGTCTACACCGATCATTCGGCCCTTAAGTACTTGTTTTCCAAACAAGATGCTAAGCCTAGACTCATTCGTTGGATTCTTCTTCTCCAGGAATTTGACATTGAGATCAAGGATAAAAAGGGTGCCGAAAATTTAGCCGCGGATCATTTATCTCGTCTTGAAAATCCAAACCTAGAGGAACTCAATGAATCGGACATTCATGATACATTCCCGGATGAGTCCCTAATGGGTATCGAAATTGAATCAGAAACTCCTTGGTTCGCCAATATTGCTAATTATCTAGCCGCGGGCATTCTTTCCAAAGGTTTAACTTACCAACAAAAGAAGAAATTCTTTGCGGATATTAAGTTTTACTTTTGGGATGCCCCACATCTTTTTCGAATTGGGGCGGATCAAGTGATTCGTCATTGTGTTTATGGGAAGGAAGCTCAACAAATTCTAGAGCATTGTCACCAAGGACCCACAGGTGGGCATCTTGGAGCTAATTATACGGCTAAGAAAATCTTCGATTCGGGATTCTATTGGCCTACCATTTTCAAAGATGCTAGTGCCTTTATCAAAACTTGTGATGCTTGCCAAAGGGCGGGAAACATCTCCAAAAGAGATGAGATGCCCCAAACGAGTATTCAAGTTTGTGAGATATTTGACATTTGGGGGATAGACTTCATGGGACCTTTTCCCGCATCCAACAAATGCAAATACATCCTTGTGGCGGTTGACTACGTGTCAAAATGGGCGGAGGCCAAAGCTTTGCCTACTAATGACGCAAGAGTCGTTGTTGACTTCCTTAAAAATCTCTTTTCGCGTTTCGGGCTTCCAAAAGCCTTGATTAGTGATCGCGGTACGCACTTTGCAAATCAACTACTCGAGAAGGTGCTTAAGAAATATGGAGTAACCCACCGTTTCTCCACGGCTTACCACCCTCAAACGAGTGGCCAAGTTGAGAATACTAACCGCGCACTAAAACGCATTCTTGAAAGAACGGTGAAAAACAATCCTAAGATTTGGAACCGGAAGTTGAATGACGCGTTATGGGCATTTCGAACTGCGTATAAAATGCCCATTGGTACTACACCATTCCGTCTCATTTATGGAAAAACGTGTCATTTGCCAGTTGAAGTGGAGCATAAGGCGTATTGGACACTTAAACAGTGTAATACGGACCTTAAGGAAGAGGGAGAACATCGGTTTTTGCAAATTCATGAACTTGAGGAATTGCGAAACCATGCTTATGAGAATTCGTGCATTTATAAGGAGAAGACGAAGTTATGGCATGATGCGCGTTTGAAGATGAGAAAAGAATTTGAACCGGGTGATAAAGTTTTGTTATTTCAATCTAAGTTCAAATTCTCCGCCGGAAAGCTTAGGTCACGATGGTCCGGTCCATTCGTGGTGAAGAAGGCTTTTCCGGCCGGGCACGTGGAATTGTTAGATAATGAGGGTAGAAGTTTTAAGGTGAATGGTCATAGGTTAAAATTATATCACGAGGCATTCGATAACGCCGAGAGGGAGGACCTCACCCTCTACCCGAAAGACACATGAGCATGGGGATGAGTCGAGAAAACGACTCGTTAATAAATCAAATCATGTAGAGTTTTGTATTGTTGTTTTTCTTTGTTAGGTAAATTGTGTGTATTTTTGCTTTAATTAGTAAACCATGAAAAATCCAAAAAACAATATAGAATCTGGAAAAAAAAAATCATTAAAACGCGACCAACCCAATCAAAACGCGACAGAATGGTCAGAACGGACCCCATAGATTGTCGCGTTTGGGTCTACCTTATCGCGTTTGAATTAGACCTGTCGCGGAACGCGACATCTTATCACGAAACGTGACCCGTTCAGCAGGTCGGGGTATTTTAAGGGTTTACAGCCTGATTCATCACCACCACTCTTATATTTTTTATCTATCTCGTATTTTCTGCTCTCAATTGGCTATAACCCATTTATCTATCTCGTATTTTCTGCTCTCAATTGGCTATAACCCATCAATTAAATCTTCAATTTACTCACGAATCTTCATTTAATCAACACTAACATCATGGCTAGGGTATGATTTCACATTTTCTTGCTTGTTTTCATCTTTTTCTCATGATTAATTTCGAATTTCATTAGGGTTTAAGTGAAAAACAAGTGTGGGGGTGTGTTTATGTGTTATTGTTCGATTTATATTGGAGATTATGTATGCTTAACATGTTATTACTTCAATTTTCATGCCTATTGTTCCATAATTTCATTCTTTTATTTCTAGGGTTCTTAGGTATGATTAATTGGGGTTTCTGAATTTGTGAGTTAAATTGATATGTTTTGAATGTTGTAAGATTGTTAGTTGAGTATGATTACCATGAATTCATGTTTAAATTGTCTAGATTTTGATTATGCTTTCTAGGGTTCATGTGTAATTGGGGATTTTGACTTAGTTGACTGGGTTTGACTCAGTTAGACTTTTGGGATTGTGTTTAACATGTGCTTATGATATGTATGCTTTGATTACGTGTTTGGATTGTTGATTTACTTAGTTAATTGCATATGTTACTAGGAGGACGATGTTAGTAGATTGATTTGTGTTGATTTAATTTGACCTTCATGCTTTGAATTGTTTATAACTGTGAGGATTTGTATGGTGATTAAGGATGATACTTGGGAATTTGTTATAAAAGCATGAAAGTTGTTTGAGTTTTATATGATTTATGCTTTTGGCATGTTTTTAAGTGACCATTGACATTGTGAGCCTTAAGTGTCTTTTTGAAGGAATGCAGGTTATAGCTAACGCTAACATGTCCTTTGGGATATATCTTTTTGGTTTGTCATTGTGTTTGTTTTTCAGCAGGAGGACGTGCTAGTGCTAGGGGTGCTTCAAGTTCCGGTACTGCGGCCGGTGCAGCTCAGGAGGTTGAACCGCAACCTCAAATTCCTCAGTCCGAATTACATGTGAATTTCAGGTTTAATGGTCGATCGGAGGTTATTAAGCAAAGAAAGGCGGATGTTCAGGAATTCATTCGGAAAGAATTTGAACCGCATCGGGTGGTTGATTGGAATGTTTTGCAAAGAGGTGGTTTACATGCTACGGTTATGGAGTATTTGCAGTTGGAATGGCATGGTAATGTGTATAATGATTGGGTTGCTTTCTTTGGTATCCATGAAATAGTTTACCGGGAGTTGGTTATTGAATTTTACGCTACATATGTGATGAACCTTCACCCTAAAAACGTTGATGATCCAACGTTTATGACTTTTCGATTGGGTGGGGTTAACCGCTCTATGTCATTATTTCAATCGGCTATTTGTTTGGGAATTTATACCGATGAAGAACGCACACGAGTTAGCTTTCGAGATTATCTTTGGGGTGCCGAAAGGGTTATTGATATGATTGATCCTCGTGAATTTGATGCAGCTAGAGTTTGGGGGGATATTGCTTCTGATTCTGAATGGAGCCCGAGTAACTGTCCTTGTGTTAACATCATGGATCTCGCTCTTCATGCAATTCAACGAATGGTTGCGCATACTATTACACATAGAAGAAGTGGGAACGAGAAGGTCTCTTTACCGGATCTTTGGTATGTGAACCAGTTCCGAACCAGGACACCTACTTTAGTTGCTTATGGAGTGGCTTATTTTCTAAAACATCAGGGTAGTGGACTTCGTTCTGGGGGAAGCCCGATTAGAGGTGGTCATTTTAATACGAGAATTGCATCGGTTTTTGAGATTGATAGATCGGATATGGAGCGAATTATTACTGAGGCGGTTGTGTTAGGAGAAAATGTTTTTTGAGGAGCAAGAGTAATATCTATTGAGCACGGTCAGGTTATTCCGTATAGGGTTCGTCGTCGTCATCCCCGAGATGCGCAGGGGGCACAGGAGGAGGATGAAGAGATGGCCGAGGGTGGTCAAGATGCGGGTCAAGGTGTCAGGAGTCAGCGGTTTACCAACCGAGATTTGATGGAACAGATGCGTACTATGCAGCTCTATAATGAGGAAACCCGAGCACGCTCGGAAAGTCATATTGCATATGGTATTAGTGAGGTTACGTATCATCACGATTGGCATCGACACAACATGGAGCTTGTTTCTCCTAATACCATCTTTACACCTTATGGCACTTGTGTTCCATGGACTCCGGAGTTGACAGGTCCTTATCGGGTTTATGATCGCACAGCAGCTCAGGAAGTTTGGGAGGATATGGTCAGACGAAGAGGAGCAGGTTCTAGTTCTCAGTATGATGCAGGAAACCAGGGAGGTTAGTCAGGTGGTGGAGGTCCTTATGGTGGGCAGTATGATGGCTCTTATGGAGGGTATAACTCTTGGTGATTGGATGCGGTGGTGGCAAGCAAAACAAACATTTTTTAATATCGTTTATTTGTTTTTATTTTGGATGACTGTAACCTTTATTAGGATGATGGTAGTTGTTAGTATTTAAACTTAATACTTTGGATTTTAAATAGGGTGTTTTGGTACCGTGGTGGTACCACCCCATTAGTTATGGTATGTATGTTTTCATTTCAGGTTCCACGGTGGTTGTGCTTTATTATTTTTTAAAGTCTGGCATTAAGTTCAGCACCTTACTTGATTATGATGTTTTGGTGATCGAGTGGATGCCGATGTTCTTATGCTGGCAGTAAGTTCAGCGCCATTGTGCACCGTCTTTCCGCGATCTACGGATCTAAAAATCCGGGTTTTTCTTTTCTTTTCTTTTCCCTTTTTCACTATTTTGTCCTCTCGAATTTATTTTTGATTTTCTGATTTCATGTAAATGAGGGCATTACATGATCTTAAGTGTGGGGGGAGAGATAAATTCTCGCAGATTTTTGAAATTTTTGCATGTTTTAATTGCCTAGTGGTCAAAATTTGTGGAGTTTTTAAACTTTTTAAGGTTATAATTGAGATGTTTACCCATGAGAGCACCCGTAGTGATTAGGGATTGACTTGGAATTTTTGGTTTTGGCCGGTGAGGTTTATTAGTTTTAAACAAATTGTTAGTGGTTTGTTAATTATGAATGACCTTTTTGACCATGACTTAGGAATTCTGAGTGTATAAGTGCTTGAGGAAAGATAATTGATGAAAGGTGGGAAAGTAAAAAGGGATAAATGTTGGATAAATTTGGTTAAAAATGTTAAAAATTTAATCTTATTTTATCAAGTTTAGTATTTGTTTCAAAGATGACAATGCAACTTATTTGTGTCAAGAAATGAAGAATAGCGGTATTTAGGGCTTTAGGGTAAAATGCGAGAAAAATGGTTTAATTAGAGATTAGGATATAAATGGCTTCATATTTTGTGTTTATGGCTTTTTGACTCTCTTAAAGAAGTGTTATACTCATAAGTGCTAGGTATGTAAGCTTGAAAAGGAACAATCACAAATCTTTGACTCCAATGGACCCTTTAAGGGGTGGCTATTACCGACTATGGTGTGAATGGTATTGCTTTATGTCATGAGTTAAAGACTTCCTACAACAAATCATTCATCATCATCGATCACATCATTATCCATCCGCTACATCATACATTACGGGTTCTACAAAGTCACAAATTGAAGACGAGGAAGACATTCAAAGAGAGTACTATTAAAAAAATATATATATAAAAAAAATATATATATAAAAAAAAAAAGGAATTCTTATGAGAACCTAGCTTAAGTAGTAGTTTCTAAGACTCGAACCGATAGATTCTTTGGGGTGCTAGATCGCCTAACCACTTAAGACCTTTTTCCGGTTTGGGATCGGTTGGTTGAAGGTTCGCTACACGGGTCAAGGACGTTACTATCTCAAGGCAAGGTGATCATCTTTAGGTACTCGTCTCATACTTATGCAGCAGTGATCATCTTTGGCTCATGATGTGGAAAATACCTAGTAAGACTAGACCTTGGGAAGAGTTACCTTTGCGGGGTACTTTGGATAAGAGAGATGTGACCAGTATGTGGATAGCTTGCATATTTAGAAATTATCAGCATGAAATGGAATCAAGAGAGTTAAAAAGTTAAACGAATTTCCCTACATAAACACAGGTATGAATCTATTTATAACTGGATCTTTGATTAAATTGTGAAGTATTGGTATTTGCAATAGCGCCTTAAATATTGTTAGTAGGCTATCTTGATGCGAATAAAGGTCATGTTACAAATACTAAACCTTATAACGTAAGATTGTTTTTATCATTTGTAATCATTTTACACCAATTGTATTTGAATGTTTATTGGTGATCAGTTATTGAGGTTGGAAAGTAGGTCTTAAGGGTTGATTGATGCAAAGAAAAGAAGGATATTGAAAGCATAGTAATGTGATTTTTAGGGAAAGTTAAGTGAAAAGAGTTTAGGCTTTGAGATGAAAGGTTTGTGTTAAGAAGTAAAGTTGTGGAAATTTTTGAAGTTTGAGTTATCAACCCAAATTGTCTTTACATCTCAATTCATGACTTAGAAAGAATGTTTTATGAAAATTTGTTTGCGATAAGGGCCACTTAGGATATTGTTTTTGAAAAGTGTTTGAATGAAAATGGGGGGATAAAGGGGGGTGCTTTTGATGGTTTGTATGTTGTTTTGTAAGTGACAGGAATGTGAGGAATTGTTTTATGAGGAAATAAGCTTATTTGTGAAAAGATGAAGAGTACGAGAGCTTGTGGAGGATTGACTTGAAGGCTTGAATCTTGCGGAATTTTGTTGAAGATTATACGTACAGTTATTGTTTCGAGATTGACTTGCTTGAGGACAAGCAAGGTTCAAGTGTGGGAGATTTTGATAACACCATTTTCATACATATATTTTGGGCGTTATCTTGTTCCTTTTGTTGGTATTTTGAAGACTTTGATGGAGATATCGAGTTATTTGAGTTTAAAATGAGGAAATTGTCAAGATTTGGTTCGTTGGCTCATTAACGATGATTTTTATTGAAGATATAGCCAAAACGGAGTTAGAGTTGAAGATAAATGCGTCTCGGGTGAAAAAGTCAGTTTCCATCGCTTCAGGATGATGTTTATCGCGTTTTGGTCATCGTGATACGTGACAAAGTGCATCAGAACACGACATGGAAAAAAGGGTGTTCTGACCATTCTGTCGCGTTTAAATCACTACTGTCGCGTCATGGTTATCGCGTTACGCGATGATGTTGTCGCAGATCGTGATGGTATGTCGCGGAACGCGACCTGAGTCGGTTTCAGCTGTTTTTCCAGATTCTATAAATAGACGAATTTTACCCCAATTTAGGGTATGCAGTTTTATTTACGAATTTTCTTCCACAACAACATTAGTTACGAATTTCTTTGTCTTTCTTCATTGTTTTACAAGGGTTTAAACTACAATATCATTCTTGGTTAGTTTAATCTTTGTATTAACTTTTATTACTTTTATTAATTTGTTCTTCATTCAATTCAATGATTATGTTTAATTCTTCTTTTTATTTATTTGTTCTTTGCTTTACCATGAGTAGCTAAATATTTAGTATTCACTTATATGCATGAACCTAGGTGATGAATTGCGATCTTTTGGTTAATAACAATTAATTAAAATTACACAAGTTTATGTCTAGCTAAGATCCACTGTTATTAAAGCTTATTGATTGTTAAATCACGGAAGTTATTGATTAACTAACGACAGTTAAATTGATTAATAGCTTTTACTAGATTATTGAACGTGAATAATTTAGGAATACGTGAGATTTTATGAGGGACACCGATAATAAAATTAATCGTATAGTGGTTGAACTTGAAATTAGTTGCAATAATTGTGAGGTTGTAAGGGACACCAAACCAACCTAAGTTAGATTATAATCTTGAGTAATATCATTGTGAATTGGTTAGTAACTCTAGGTTAACGACAGTTATACTTAGGTTATTAGTTTTAAACTGTAGGAATCGACAGATAAATACAGTGTCACATCATTGTAATTGTTTACTTAACGAGTTTAAACGAGCAATCCTAGCCTAGGGAATTGTAGCTAAGTGGATACCTTTGCATCTTATTGAATTAAGTTTAATTTACTTTCGCGTTTAATCAGTTTTACAACAAAACCCCCCTTTTAAATCTTAGAATAATTAATAGTTCAAGTTTTCAATTACCTGCTCTCTGTGGAATGAATTGGTCAAATACTTGTTTAATTACTACACGAACTGGTTATAGTTGCATGTATTGTGTGATAATCGATAGGTATTTAGCTAATAATTTAGGGTACGAAATTATACATCAGTCTGGACTTCGACCGTGTCTGCATGTCAAAAGTTTTGCTTATCATTTAATGTCGAAAATTATTTGCTTATCATCCTTAATGTCTAGACACGTCTTACTTCCTCTATTGCATAGACAGTGTATAGATAAATTCATATCTTAGCGTATCTGTTATTGTTACCTTTGCCTGACAGCTTCTGTAGATTCCTCCGTAACTTATGGGATTTTAGTATTATATATGCATATGTAAATTATGTATTGCAGGGTACTAATCTACATCCTATAATCTATTTCTTATCGAAAATCCTTCATCTGATCGTACGAGATGAATCCCTCAACCAGTTCGAGTCCCTCAGATTCCGATAGCTATTTCGATAGTTATTCTGACAGTTATTCTGATATGGATATTCATCTGAGCTCCGAAAGCAGTGTAATCGGAATAGATCAACCAATCAGCCATCATCTATTCTGGATGAAATGGGGATGGGTTTGTAGTCGACTTAATCAATGGAGACGCGAAGAAGGCGATCCTTTCCACCAACTAAATTTCCCTCTTGACGAAGAACCTAAAGCACTTACCGACGAACCTGTCCAAAACACCATCTTCTTTCTCACTTCCAGAGTATCTCGTCACGATTATATACTATCCCAAATTCTAGATCTTATTCATCCACTCATCCGAACAGTCAATCATTCTGGTGTAATAGAAGAAGTCAACGAGCTTCGCACTCGGGTAGTAGCATTGGAGAATATGGTGCAAAACTTACCAGCTTCAGCAGTATCAACGACACCAGTACCACCAACCACCCAAGTTTCAACAACATACGTCTCAACATCACCATCCATACCTCGAACTTAATCATCATTCTACGTATCGTTCTACATCAACTACCTTCGTTCTTCATGGCGATTATGTAATCTCTAATGTTTTAGAGATTATCTATTCTAGATCTAACGATAAATCAAATGAGATTAATATCATATTAACTCATTAAATCCATGATTACATCTGAAGAAAATATATATGTATATATGTTTTCATAAAGATTGTAATTAAAAATCCTTTTGTACAAACTGTTAATGGTGAAAATATTTTAACGGGTAGGTAATACCCGAGGAATATTTTGATTTCACATTAATAAGTTACACTGTACATTCTTCGAATCTGATTCAACAGTCATTTACTATCCTACTTATATCCACAAGATATACGAATCCGTTCACCACAAAATAACCTTTTTCATTCAATTTCATATTTGGATTTTGACTTATCAGAATCCAACAAGTGGCATAATGAAGAAAACATTTGACAAAATAAAATTTGTTAGAAACAAACAAATTAACTATGAGAAATTTTGTTAAGAAACCACGCTAACAAAATCCTAGCTAACTGTTCCTAGCAAACTATTAATTCTTTATTACATTTATTTATCGCAATTTATTTCTCGCACTTTTAATTCTCGCAATTTTAATTATCGTCATTTAATTTCTGTTATTTATTTTACGCACTTTAAATATCTTTGTATAAATCGGGACACGTATACAAGGTTTTGACATATCATATCGACGCATCTATATATATTATTTGGAATAACCATAGACACTCTATATGCAGTAATGATCGAGTTAGCTATACGGGGTTGAGGTTGATTCTAAAATAATATATATACCTTGAGTTGTGATCGAGTCTGAGACATGTATACAATGGGTCACGATACGTATTAATTAATTCGAATATTATATATTAAACTATATATGAATTATTGAACTACTAATTGTGGAATACTAACATTGGACAATTTAAAATGAATTAAAATATTGATTATAACATATGAAACTAAACATTTCTTCAAGTTTGCCACTTGATTTCATCTTAAAACTCGTTTGTATCTTGACGATTACAATCTGCGTTCAAACCTTTCATGATTCTTGAAAATATCTCAATCGAGAGGATGAACCAACCACACTTCATCTACGGACGAAAATATTGATACATATAGCTATGCACCTGAAAACACTCGGAACCTGAGTAAACGTTTAACACATATCTGTGCTACGTCCTTTGGCATTGTTATTACTGAAAATAATATTGCAATTCTTTTTCAAATTATCCAATTTTGTCACAGCTCCAACAAATCAACTTCGACTTTCATTCGGATTAGCTTTATTATAACCTTGATATATAAGTTTGCTTTCCGTCATCATTACAGGAGAACCGTTTATATTTCACCACATTAGCAGTAAACTTACCAGTGACTTCAATATTCATTGGCTTAAGTCTCTCCGAAGAACCATTATATTTGTTCGTTAAAACCTATTCATATACTCATCCACATCTATTAATGAGAATTACCATACCAATTACCGAAAATTAGCAATCAATATTTCGAATCTCGCAGTGTTTCTACATCAACAGTTATATGTATACATATAACATTTATCTCTTAGATTTATGATCTTCCATTCCGAAACTCTGAAAAGCACCCAGTCTACGAATCAATACTCTGAATTCTGAAAAAGCTGAATGAAGCAGCAAAAACTGTACACGACCTTAACAGTCGAAGGTATAAAGATAAAGATTAGTATGTTGGCAAAGTTAGAAAAGTTAGAACTAGAAAACGGATTGAGCAAACCATGAAGGAAACCGTGGACAAACCACAAAGACTAAATCTGCCTTCAAAGAATCCAAATAATTCAGCATCTGCTGAAGTCATTAACGAATACCTTGCTTCTGACTCTAAACCTTTACGAACAAATCTTCTTCATCATCCATCGATATTAGAAACTCTAAGATATCATCGTATCTTTCATTATAAATATCCTTGATATTTCTGAAGATATTTTCATAACTGTTCTTATCTGAAATCATTAATCTCTTCGCGATATTAGTGTTACACCAGAAAGGAAACTATCTTAGTTTCTAAATTCTGAAAAATTCGAATTTAAAATATGAATGATTTTGAAGTAATGTTGGGAACTGAAGCATGAGTTAGTATAATATAATGACACTTGATCAATGTGATTATATTACAGTAAGTCATGCTGAGTTTCTAATGGAACGTGATGATTCACAGATCATAACGTCATCATGTGCCATGTTACATAACTCTTTCATTCTGCTTAACTTCTGAACATATCAAGAAAATATATTCTTGATAGTTCTATTCTCAGTGATTCTGGTAATTTGACAAATCAAATCGTGCTATGACGTTCTTTCTTGTTTAGAACATTAAGTTCATTCGAAACTCCATACTTACAAATTCTGGACCATTACTCGCTTTACTAGAGGTCGAGAAGAGAATAAAAAGGCTAAGAGCTCCAAAATATAAGAGAAAATATAAAGCCCGATAACAACACATGAATTACAAACCGTGTATATCAATGTTTATCGTAACATAAAGACACAGGAGAATCAAAAACACTATAACCCCAAGGGCGAAGTAGAAGAAAACAGATTTCTCCGGTGAAAGTTGGAAAAGGAGAATGATTGTTGCGATAGTCAGGATAAGGACAAGGATCAGAACTGGATTAAGCATTTTCACAATCTTTTAAATTTAGGAATTGAGTATAGAAGTGGTGAAAACTAATGGAACAGAAAAGGTAAATCTATAATGGAAATATCAGACGTAGTAATCGGGACAGATCATCGCATTTAATTAAAGAGATCCTAATTTTCTTAAATCTCGAAGAATCAGATCTTTTAGATTTTCAAGATTTTCTTTTGAATCCCTTGAATTCCAGAATTCAACCATGACTACGTCAAAAGTTATGACAAAACTTATTTTCCTCATTCCACTATTTTGAGATAGCTTCACTCGTACTCTTCACATAAACAATTTGTTTTATCTATATCACTCAATGATGATAAAACTCTAAATTCCAGCTCATATGAGTCATGAAAACATACTTAATGTCAACCATGACCATTCCGATCAAATTTCGGGACGAAATTTCTTTAACGGGTAGGTACTGTGACGACCCAGAATTTTCTGACTAAATTTAAACTTAATCTTTATATGATTTCGATACGATAAGCAAAGTATGTAATGTTGAGTCTAGAAAATTTTGGAACGATGTTCATATATTCAATTGACTTTTGACTATTCCCGACGATTCACGAATAATTGTTTGTAAATAACTGAATATATATATATATATATATATATATATATATATATATATATATATATATATATATATATATATATATATATATATATATATATATATATATATATATATATATATATATATATATATATATATATATATATATATATATATATATATATATATATATATATATAAGTGTGTATAATAAATTAAAATAATAAAATACAATTGATCACTAAGATTAAGTATGTAAAATAATATATAAGATAATAAATTGGTTATTAAAATAAAGCTATATATAAATGTATATGAATTCTATAAATAATTGAATTGTATATAAAAGATATAAAATATTATTATATAAAGATGTAATTATTAAATGATACATAATTAATAATATGTAATATTAATATATTAAATTTAATTACAAGTTATAAACTAAGTTGTATTTATTATTACTTTCATTAATATTGATATGAACATTAACATCAGTATTATTAATATTATTATTTTTTATACATATAAATATGAAACTTGATACATGTAACTTGTTATATCTTAATCATTATTTGTATTATTATTAGACATTATTATACCATTATCATTAAAAATAATTATTATTATAGTTATCATAAAAATAAATACAATTTATAATATTATTATGATAAATTTTATAGTTATTATTATCATTATCATTAATAATAATAATATCATTATTATTATTATTTATAATATTAGGAATATTATATTTATAGTTATAATTAATAATTAATAAGTTTAATTAATATACAGATATTTAAATATATATAATGGATATATATATACACGGATATATACAGAAACATTCATGAATCAGTTTTAAATCCCTTTCAACTTTATATTTTTTCTCTTCTTTTTCTGTACGATCGATTCCATCCCCATTACAAAACAAACCACAACCAATTCATGTTTCTAGCTTTAATTATTCCTTACGTTCTATATAATCCAGTACTGCAAATCATTAAGGGATACAGAAACAAAAGGTCTACACAAGCTCGTACCTCTGCTTATTATCAAATTTTCAAAATTTTGAATTCTTTATCAATTCTCAAAATCTATTAATATGATTATAACAACCCGTCCTAATCCATCTGGAAGAATACATTACATTTGGTTACATCGCGAGGTACTTAACCTCTATATGATATATTTTACAAACATTGCATTCGTTTTTAAAAGACAAACTTTCATTACATTGAAAGTTAACGGCATGCATACCATTTCATAATAGATCCAACTATAATTGATTAAATAATAATCTTGATGAACTCAACGACTCGAATGCAACGTCTTTTAAAATATGTCATGAATGACTCCAAGTAATATCTCTAAAATGAGCAAATGCACAGCGGAAGATTTCTTTAATACCTGAGAATAAACACGCTTTAAAGTGTCAACCAAAAGGTTGGTGAGTTCATTAGTTTATCGTAATCAATCATTTCCATAATTTTAATAGACCACAAGATTTCATTTTTATTTTCATAAACATACATCTCATATCAGGCATTTCGCAAACTGTATAGAGATAAAAATTATTCATATGGTGAACACCTGGTAACCGACCATAACAAGATGCATATAGAATATCCCCATCATTCCGGGACTCTCTTCGGACATGATAAATTCGAAGTACTAAAGCATCCGGTACTTTGGATGGGGCTTGTTGGGCCCAATAGATCTATCTTTAGGATTCGCGTCAATTAGGGTATCTGTTCTCTAATTCTTAGATTACCAGACTAAAAAGGGGCATATCGGTTTAATAATCCAGCCATAGAATGTAGTTTTACGTACTTGTGTCTATTTCGTCAAACATTTATAAAGCAGCGCATGTATTCTCAGTCCCAAAAATATATATTGCAAAAGCATTTAAAAGGGAGCAAATAAAACTCACAATACGATATTTTGTAGTAAAAATATGCATACGACGATACTGAACAATGCAGGGTTGGCCTCGGATTCATGAACCTATATCATTCGTATATATATATATATATATATATGTATATATATATATATATATATGTATATATATATATATATGTATATATATATATATATATATTAAAGTATATACTCGTAATCGAACAATTTCATATCTTATAATATCGTACAATTTCATATCTTATAACCTTATATATTTTATTTTAATTTGTATATGTATTTGAAAATGATTATTATTTATATAGTTATATTAATATATCTATATCTGAAAAATACCTAATTTGTTGTATGTAAGTTTTTATATAAGTAATGTTAATATGTTTTATATATAATGATATGGCTTATTAATATAGTTTTAGTATCTGTAATAAGTATATTTTATATACAAAATATTTATTTGTTTAAAAATGATGGTTTTGATATTAATGATTTACTAATAATAATAATAATAATAATACTAATAATAACTTTATTAAAATGATAATTTTAATAATAATAATAATGATATTGTTAATAATGATACTTTTATTTAATTATAAGATTAATAATACTAATAGTTACAAAAGTGATACTAATATTAATATTAATATTAATATTAATGAAAATAGTGATAACTTGTATTATTTTCATAATAACAATATTAATAATTCTAATCTTAATACTAATAATAATGATACAACTATTAGTGATAATAACAATAATAATAACCATAATATTTATAACAATTGATAATAATAATAATATCCATAAAAGTAATAATGATAATAAATAGAAATTCTACCTCCAAAAGAAAATGGCTTAAAAATAAGGTCCCAATCCGGGCTCAAACTCAGGACCTCTCGCTTATCAACTTCCCTCTAAACCACTCCTCTGCTTTTATCTTCTGATTAAACTACCAACCTAAAATCTTTTAACCCTTCATAATAATCATTAATCTGGCCCAATCAGTAATCTCGGCCCAACGGTCATTTCGGCCCAATTTCAACTTCGGCCCAACATCAACTTTTTATTGCTAAAATAAAAATAATAATGTCGTCCCCTAGTTTCAAACCTGTGACCTCTAGTTCAACACACAACCCCTTAAAACATTGCTCTGCTGATTACATTTCTGTTTTAATTCACAGCTCAAATCTATATAACCCATAATTTGCCTGTTTCCATTTCTAAAACCCATTTATATCTTCATCATCATCATCATCATCAGTCTATTCTCTTAATCACTATCATCATCTATGAAACATCATCCAAACCGCCATCATTATAATCAATATCACCACATCATTTAAATACATCATCATTTTATCATCTCGTAAATCTTCTACACTCACCATCGTTCGTCATCATTGTAACAGTGAACTAAAAAAAGGGAAAGCGAGTAGCAGGTTGATTGTTGGGACGATTTAAAACGGAAACCGGAATATACGTAGCAACAGAAAAATGTACAATAAGATTGGCAGGCTGTTTTCAGTTTAAGTAAACAGCAATCAAAACTAATTGAGAGAATTAAAGAAGCATGATGATGGCTTCGAACATAAACGATTATTTCTTTGGAGCGTTTACAGTTAAATATTTAATGTGAAGAACGAAGGATAAATAAAAGAAATCAGAAATGAGGTTTAACAATATCATACAACAACCATAACAGTTGAATTTAATCGAACGTAGTGGTGCATGGATGCCTCGGCTGGATGTAACAAAAACAACACGAAAAATGAATTGAAAAGAAGAAGAGAAAAAAATGATGAGAGAGTGTAAGATAGGGTGGCAAGTGGTGGTTGTACACTGTAGGTGGTGGTGATGGAGATCGACCTAAGTGGTGGTAAGGTTGGTGTCATGAGGTGGTGATATATTGTTATGGTGGAGGTAATGGCAGCCGTCGGTTGTGGTGGCAGTGTAGTGGAGGACATGGTGGTTGTTTATGGTGATGGAGTGGTGATCATTGATGATGTAGCGTGAGGGTACGAAATAGTATTATTTTTAATACAAAATACTACAAAATATGACACAAGTTTTATTAATTTACGGATGGGATATACCTAAACCTTGCTACAACACTATAGGCAGTGTACCTAATCGTAGAGTAGTGTAGTTTTTAGTAAGTCCGGTTCGTTCCACAGGGAGCTAGTGATTACGTACTATATTTTTATAAAACTATATTTATATAAATATATATATATATATATATATATATATATATATATATATATATATATATATATATATATATATATATATATATATATATATAAGTAGTAATATTATTATAAAAGGGGGTTTTTTTACCGTTTAATGACCGGTTTGTCGATTTTATATTTTTAAGCGTAAAGATAAATGACAATAATTAAAGTGCGTAAAATATACAAATGACGATAAATAAAATAACAATAAATAAAATTGCGATAGAATATGAAATAAAAGGATTATGCTTATTTAAACTTCCGTAATCATGATGTTTAACATTTTGATTTTAATTAATTGTTACTCTGGTTAATTGTCCTTTGTCATGGTTTATTTGATACCTATCTGGTTTTTGTCCATAATAGTCCATCGGTCTTAAATATAAAGTCTGAGTGTTCTCGTCAAATTACCCTTATACCCGAAGTCAAATATTCCAACTAATTAAGGATTTAAACTGTGACGCAGTTATCACTTCTGTCAACAATTACACCAGTTATCACTGTATGTAATCCACCCCTGTTTTGATTAGATATGAATATTAATTTACCCACTTGATCAGTTTGAATAATCAATTACCCAACCCGAATAATTAATTAAATGATTATAATAGATTCCATATGAACGTCACTAAATAGGACAACCATAATCATTATTAATTACTAGGATAATTAATTTGAAGATAGGTTCGACAGACTCCAATGAGTTGTCACTCAATTAGACAATACCCCCCATCTATTAATAGTCAATAGTTCAATTTCCACAAGTGTCGGTCTTTTGCCCAAACCTTAATTATGGTACAAAATCCAATAACCCCATCTTAATACTTAGTCAAACATCACGATTACTTCGACTTAAATAAGCATAATAATAACTTAGTTACGAGACATTAATTTAAAAAGGAAGAACATAACTTACAGTGATTATTAATCGTGTAGCGTTACACGGACAGAGTTTCGACTTTAAAACCCGTAAAACATTCCTTACAATAACCCAATTATTATTAAACTTAAACTAAAATTAAAATTATAATTATAAATATATATATTACATATAAAGAGAAAGAAAGAAGAAAAGGTGTACATAAATCGATCAAATGAATTGCCTTTTATAGGCAAATATTGAATTGAAATTTTCACTTATGACCCCTTAACTATGCTCAATTAACAACTTTTTATTATTTATTATTATTCTTATTATGAATTATTTAAATATTATATTATATTCTTGTGCATAGTTGACTTGTACTTTCAGCTCCGTTGCGTCGAGCGTTGATAGTTGGCTCGGGTACCGGTTCCGGATTTTCGAACGTCCTTTCGTATAATTTAATATCTTGTACTTTGCGTTTTGTAACTTGTACTCTTATCATTTTTAGACGTTTCTCATCAATAAATTGAACCTTTTGAATTGTATCTTGTACATTTGAGCTTTTTGGACGTTTGTGTCTTCAAATCTTCGTTTTCGCCTTTTGTCTTCGCACTTATTTATTTAAACAATTACAATGAAAATATAATACAATTACATATGAAAACCTATTATTTAGAAGGGATATTGCTATGAAATATATGTTCCTTTTTAGCCTTATCAAATATCCCCACACTTGAGCGTTGCTTGTCCTCAAGCAATACAGAACTTGAAATAAAAACATACATGAATCACTTTTTTATTCATCACACTTTGTACATTAGTGATTTTGATATGGTGGTATAAACAATGATAGTAACGATAGAACCATGGTTAAAGGTGGGTGTGTCATCCACAGAACTTGCAATCCAAAGCAAAGTGCACATTTGAAAGGTGGTTTACAGTCCCACATGACTATGAAAATGTAGATCCTTAAGAAAATTGGATCTTTATGAAAACATTTGATCTTTTTGAAAATTTAATCTAGCTTTTACCCTAGATAAGTTTTCCTGAATAACCCTTCACCGGTGTTTGCAAAATATTTTTGTGGGTTGTGTGGGTTTCAGATTTGAAAATTTTAGCTCAACACTTGTGGTTTTGTGTTACCCACTTGCTAACCTTGTATTGGGAAAGCAACACGTCCAGTTTACTTGTTCCGTATATTACCTTTCGGTAAACTACCGTTCGGTTGTAAAGGAAAGCGATGAACAAGAAACTGTTAAGGCAATGTCTAATGACATGCATATGATTATGGTCTTAAAACGTGTCAGATGCTAGTACTATTCTTTGTAGGAGCAATAGTAAAGATCATCCTATGATTTTTCGATCTGGCACAAGGTCCTGTCTCCGACCATGCTATGCAACCACCGTTTCTTACGGTTGACACCCGATTTGGTTCAGGTGACCTAATGAATTCTGATGAATTCTCAGGATTTTACGTTCAATGGTAATTAACGCATTGAAAATAGGTTTTCAGAAAACAAATCGGTTTTATTTTTGATCAAAATATTTTCTCGTTCAAGCTCGAGTTTAGATATCATTGAATTCCATGAGTTTGTAATTCTCAATCTTTAAGGTCAATCTCTAGGATTGAGTAATATCAGTCTTAAAAGCTGGTTTTTGATCTTTAAGGAGATTATCCTTTCTGGGGATTTGATTCAATAGTCTTATCAAGCTAATTTGCACGGTGCCCCCCCATTGTGCGAGATAAATCCTTCTCATGGTTAGGATAAATCTGACCACATGGTGACCCTGTTTGATGCTGAGGTCCGTGGATTTCCTGCTGATTTTAGAGATAACTTTTCTAGATTTTTCATCAACCTACAGCTGGTCTGGACGACAACTTCATGACCTAAATCAAGAAGCGCGTTTCTTTTTCGGAAGACTTTACTTCCTTTTAATGATGGAATTGATTCATCGTGTAGATCCATCTTTCTTACAGTAAATCGGGTAAACCAGTTAATTTAGTCCAAAGTAAAAGCACCTGCAATAACTTTACAAAAACATGTGATAGATAGTTTTTAATTGAATAACTTAGTACATTCTCCCCACACTTGGCTTTTTCATGCGTCTTTTTATATCTTAATAAATAAATTCAAGCGTTTTAGTTGTTTCTCAATTTATGTCCTTTCCAAGGTAACAATAATTTCGGCATTAACACCTAGTTTTATCGTTCATAAATATGTATAAACATGATTTTGAATTCATTTAGTTAAAAAATTTTAAAATTTTCATAATATTTAGAAAATAAGCCAAGTATAAACCCGAGAGAATTTATAACTCTTCCCCACACTTGAGATCATGCAATGCCCTCATTTGCATGAAATCAGACTATAATTATAAATTCATGAGGGTGATTAGTGTAGGAAAGTGATTAAAAATACCCAGTTTGTAATTACAAAGCTCGTCGAATGATTGATGGCGCGCCTCATCGTTCATTCCTTCATTTATTATATCACATTTGTTGTTTTGCATCTTGTCGTCAAAATCAGTAGCTTTTGCTGAACTTAATGTTAGTCTTTGAAAGTGCGTTGTTTTACCCTGTTGTTTACATGATAAAATACAAACATATATACATATTTTTAAAGTTGGGTATATTACCCCACGTTCAAAAATTTATAAAATCAAATATTTTTTTTTTTGCATACTTTAAATCAATAAAATTAAAAATAATGATGACAAAATTTTTCGCCCCGCCCTCGGGTAAAGTAATTTCGGCTCAACGACCTAGTCTTCAACTCACGACGAATTTTAGAAATCATTTTTTTTCAACTTAATGAAATAAAGTAAATTTTTGTTTTTAAATTCACACAAAACTTAAAAAGAAAACATATTAATTTCATATAAAACCTAAAAAACAAAAAAATTCAGAATGCGGGGAGAAAACTAGTTCTTTAGTGTCTGCTAGTGGAAAAGACCAATCGGATTCCATTCTCGGAACTACACGAGAACAGAACAACTAACTCCAAACAGCATTTTCTTTTTAGAATATTTGAATCTCCTCACACTTAGGTAGATGTGGTGTCGAAATTGTGATTAACTTCTTCGTCAATTTCTCTTGGACCATAATAAACTTGCATATTTGTGACTTTTGCTTTAAGCCAGTGACCAGCTTTTTCCGTAATATCCACAAATTCAACTAGCTTCGCCTTTTCTTTAGGCGACAGATTGGATACTAACCGGTTATATAACTTAAAGTTCCCCTTACTTTTAGCATCAATAACCCGTTTAAAAAGTTTCTTCATTGAACTGTTAATAACGGGGTCATTTAATTTCGTATCAACTATGGGGTTCTTTATTATCAAGTCATAATTAGATGTTACTTCATTTTCCCCACACTTAGGCGTTCTATTATTGTTAAGCATTACCGTTGGAGTTGGTAAAACAACATGGTTCTTACCAATCGTTTTTGTCGGTTCAACGGTTTTGGTTTGTGGATATTTAGACTTTCGAATCATAAAGGTGATCAATTTCTCATCATTACTAAGTGTCATTCTACCCTTTCTTACATCAAATAACGCCCCGGTGGACGCTAAGAATGGTCGACCTAAAATTAGAGGAACGTTTGAGTCCTCTTCTATGTCAATGACAATGAATTCGACTAGAAAGGTTAAATTACCTGCTTGAACGGGTAAGTTGTCAGCAATTCCAACTGGGTGCTTAATGGTTTGATCAAGGAGTCGAACACTCATATCCGTTGGAGTTAACTCACCTACATCTAATCTCTTATATAATGAAAGAGGCATAACACTCACACTTGAACCTAAATCTGCTAGTGCATCATACATGACACAGTCACTAAGTAGGCAAGGAACAATAAATTCACCCGGATCACCTACCCTAGGTGGAGGATTTGGTGGAACTGTCTTCACCAGGTTTACTTCTACCGTTTTTGTTTCTTGCACTTTTTTACTCTTCTTCTTCTTCTTTCCAGAGGTATCACAAACTTTATTACCTATTACTTGCTCATACTCAACTCCTTTTCTTGGAAACGGGATGGGTGGTCTGTATGGTGCCACCACTGGCTTTACATACTCGGGTGGTGGTGGTGGTGTAACTTCTTCATTGTTACTTACATCTAAAACCTCCCCATCTTCTGATGCTGGTTTTTCAGAATTTGTTGAAACCATATTAACATTTTCATTCCGAGAATTTACTTCAGTATTACTCGGTAGCTTTCCTTGTTTCCTTTCACTCATCAATCTAACAAGAGTACCTACTTGTTTTTCTAGATTCAAAATAGAAGCTTGTTGAGTTCTAAATGACTGATCAAATCTCTCATTCGTTTGAGTTTGAGTTTCAATAAATTGTGTTTGAGATTCAACTAGCTTAAATACCACTTCTTCCAGATTTGACTTTTTCTCTTCGGTTTGTTGTGGTAGTTTATACAAGCCAGGTCTTTGTTGATTGAAAGTGTTGTTTTGAGTTGGTTGGTTATTCGGACCTTGTTGGTTATACGAGTTATTGTCGGGTCCTTTTGGATTGTAAAGAATGTTTTGATTTCGATTGAAGTTTGGCCTTGGCGGTTGATAATTATTCTGATAACTATTTTCCAGCCTTTGGTTCATGTAGACAACATTCTCACGTTGTTCCATCGTTTGTTCAATGTGACAGTCTTTCATTAAGTGTGGTCCACCGCATTGCTCACAACTGATTCGTATTGCATGAATATCTTTATTCATCTTTTTCATTCGTCTCTCGAAAGCATCTATTTTTGCGAAAACGGAATCAAATTTATGGCTAGAATCGGCTCTAGCCGCTTTAGATGAACGATATATATCTTTCTCTTGGTGCCACTCATGAGAGTGGGAGGCTGTGTTATCAATAATTTTGTAAGCTTCAGTTGCGGTTTTCTTCATAATGGAACCACCAGCTGTTATGTCGATGTCTTTTCGTGTAGCAACGTTGACACCTTGGTAGAATATTTGTACTATTTGATAAGTGTCTAAACTGTGATGACCCGGAAATTTCCGATCAAATTTAAACTTTAATCTTTATATGTTCCCGACACGATGAGCAAAAATATGTAATGTTGAGTCTCGAAAGTTTTGAAAACTATATTCATATAATCAATTACCCTTTGACCATGCCAAACGATTCACGAACAATTATGTGTAAATAAATATACATGTATATATACATGTGTGATTATTAAATTGAGATATATTAGTAAAACATTGAACGGATTAGTTAATATGAAAATAAGCTATGAGATCTATTTTATGAACTTGGAAATGCTATCAAGGTATTGAATGAATAATACTTTATATGAACGTATTTGTTCGATGTAAGTTTATCGACGAGATTAAGAGATAATATCAAATGATTGAATTATCAGATACATTGAATTATGATTTCGAGTCTCTGTTATGAGACCCACTTTGAATTAGAAAACCCTTACTTTTTAACGGTATTCGGAATAAATGGTAAATTGATTTACAAGTAAGAACAAAGTATCACTTATTGGGAGTTAGACAAAAGTTAGTGGAGAATCGAATTTCATAATACTCGATTTATCATATAGAAGGAATAATTGGGATAAGATTCGTTGACTAGATAAACCCATTTGATATGTTATATTAAGATATATTATTTAGAAAGTTAAAGAAATTAAACTAAACATTTACGCATAAAAGAATGAAATCAAATTAAGTTTTAAAGCATAAACGTTATAGGATTTTTCGATTTTGTAAAGGATCTTAAATTATATAATTAGTTTGAAAGGATAACTAGTATGTTATTAGATGAATATTTTAAAAATATGTATAAGATTATAAATTTTAATTTAAATTAGTCATAAAACGTTTTGATATTAAACTAATATTAATAAATAGGCTTTGATAAATAAAAAGATTATGAATTATAAAAGTAAATGACCAAAACACTCAAAAGATTAAGTTACACTTTGAGTGGGTTAGTTTTTAATTAATTTAAGTCTAGTTGTTAATAATGGTACGTGTCACAAAATGTTTAATTTAAAATAAAATATTTTGACAAACAACGAGACTTTGATTTATTGAAGGAAATGACCACAACGCTCAACTTTATAAGTTATATTTTTATAAAGGTAATTTATTGTTATATAAGTCTAATTTTTGTAAAAGGTACATGTCACGTAACGTAAAAGGCTAGTTTTCTAAACATACGAAAGTGCGCCCGAAAAACTGAAAGTGGTACATGAGTCGTGAGACCACGACCGTGTCATTTTTGTAAAAGTTATATTTTTACTACGCACGTAAATATAATATAATATTTAATTAATTCTAAAGATTAAATATATTATATATTAATTAATATATAAATAAATCTATTACTACGTACCATATGTAAAGGAAAGTGTCGGCAACGAGATTTTATAGTGCATATGAGCTGGATACATGACATGCGAATATGAGCTGGGTTGGTGAGGCCACATTATAAAGCTATCCATTTCTCAATCTCTCTGTCTATGTATATTACTCCGTAATATTTACTTATTTATTTTATTTATATATAAATTTTATTATTAAGATTATTAATTTTATTATTATTAGTATTAGTATTGTTAGGAGTGATAATACTAGTATTATACATAAAATACTACGACAAGGGGTACGCGCGAGCTATTGCAACATGGGTTTTATGAGTGGGATAGGGCTAAGGAAATTATGGGTTATGGCTATGGAGGTGATGGGTATGGTTCATGGGTATGCCCGTGAGGTCAATTTGGTAGTTATCATCTCCGTTGCGTCTACGTATCTTTCCTACAATATTGAATCTCAATATTGATACGTGAGTACTCCTAATTTAATTTTTACATACTAATAGTGTATCCCTGACTAGTGCTCGAGAAAATAGGATTATGCATGCTTGTATATTTGATATTACCATTAGATAGGTTATGTTGAATCTTAAAGGTTGTTATACTAGGGATGAGATAAGATATAAGATATGCATGTCGTTGGAAAGCTAGCGAAAAATTAATAACTTTTCATTTAGATATCGAATGGATTCGATGAACGGTTAGAAAGTTATGAATTAAACAATTAATTTCGTAATTAAGATTGCTAATGATAATTAGTGAACTAATTTTCTGAGTAATAAAAAGTGGTTATTTGG
This sequence comes from Rutidosis leptorrhynchoides, assembly GCF_046630445.1. Classification (NCBI taxonomy): domain Eukaryota; kingdom Viridiplantae; phylum Streptophyta; class Magnoliopsida; order Asterales; family Asteraceae; genus Rutidosis; species Rutidosis leptorrhynchoides. The sequence continues at coordinate 139,021,978 of NC_092333.1, forward strand.
ATTCTACTCGTCGAGTAGATGAATTTTCATATAAAGCACGTCTCGTTTCGTTGAACGGTTGTCAAGTTATGGATAAAAGAAGTTTTGTAAATTTTGATGAAACGTCGATACGGAAACTGAAATTCTCGCTGATCTGCGTTGTTTCAGATTAAAACAAAAATACCACTGAATTCTTTGTTGTAAGGTCTAACAAACGACTCTGGCCGTTTGTCAATTCGAGTCTCGACGATTTTTCTAAAAATCGACAAAGTTGACTGTTTGGTCACATTTTAAAATTCTAAAAAGAGTTGAAACTTTTTTATTAAAAATGTCAGTTTTGTATCAGTTGTCATGGTCGGCCTGATGTGTGTTTACTTTTGCCAAAAATCATGTTATATCTTTGTGGTAACGAGAAATTAAAGGCTGTGACCGTTTATCAATCGGAGTTCCGATAATTTTTCTAAAAATCGCTGAAGTGGCCGTTTAGTAATGTTTGACCGAAAAATCATTTTGTTGTATAAGATATTGTATTTTTGCATGCGACCTCGTTTTTATTTTAACCTTTGACTTTTGACCTTGAACTTTGACTTTTCCCGTTAACTTTTCAGTTAATTTTTTTTCGTGTTGACTTTCTCTAAATACTAAAATACTATTTTATGATTATGAAACCATTTGTGTTACGTTGTTTCACACGTCACCTTTTACTAGAATTTTAACTGAGCATGGGTAATATAACATGTTACTATACTGTTGAGTCAGACTCGAGCATTAGGATTGTGGTACACTATGACTTGACCTAAATTGTTAGACAAATTTTGACCGACATATAAATATATATAATTAATATAGGTTCGTGAATCCGAGGCCAACCCTACACTTGTTCAATGATGTTATATGTATTTTTACTACAAAATACAGTATGGTGAGTTTCATTTGCCCTTTTTACTCTTTACATTTTTGGGCTGAGAATACATGCATTATTTTATTAACTGTTTTACAATAATTATATGGTGAGTTTCATTTGCCTTTTTACCCTTTATATTTTTGGGCTGAGAATACATGCGCAACTTTTATAAATGTTTTACGAAATAGACACAAGTACGTGAAACTACATTCTATGGTTGAATTATCGAAATCGAATATGCCCCTTTTTATTAAGTCTGGTAATCTAAGAATTAGGGAACAGACACCCTAATTGACGCGAATCCTAAAGATAGATCTATTGGGCCTAACAAACCCCATCCAAAGTACCGGATGCTTTAGTACTTCGAAATTTATATCATGTCCGAAGGAGGATCCCGGAATGATAGGGGATATTCTTATATGTATCTAGTTAATGTCGGTTACCAGGTGTTCACCATATGAATGATTATTTTTGTCTCTATGCATGGGACGTATATTTAAGAGAACTGGAATTGAAATTCTTGTGGTCTATAAAAATGATGAAAATAAATGATTATGATAAACTAATGAACTCACCAACCTTTTGGTTGACACTTGAAAGCATGTTTATTCTCAGGTTTGAAAGAGATCTTCCGCTGTGCATTAGCTCATTTTAAAGATATTACTTGGAGTCATTCATGACATATTTCAAAAGACGTTGCATTCGAGTCGTTGAAGTTCATTAAAGATTATTATTAAGTAAATGACAGATTAGGTCATTTATAGTTTGGATATTATGAAATGGTATGCATACATGTCAACTTTCGCTGTAATGAAAGATTGTCTTTTAAAAATGAATGCAATGTTTGTAAAATGTATCATTTAGAGGTCAAGTACCTCGCGATGTAATCATATGTTATTGTATTCGTCCCTATGGATTGGGTCGGGTCGTCTCATGTGGTATCAGAGCGGTGGTCTTAGCGAACCAGGTCTGCATTAGTGTGTCTAACTGATAAGTCGTTAGGATGCATTAGTGAGTCTGGACTTCGACCGTGTCTGCATGTCAAAAGTTTTGCTTATCATTTTGTGTCGAAAATCATCTACTTACCATCCTTAAGAAATTACCTGATTATTACTCTTTAGTCTAAACGCGTTTTCTTGCATTTATTGCATAATAGTGTATAGACGAAATCTTATCCTGGCATATCTGTTACTGTGAACTTTGAATGACATTTTCAAAGATTCTTCCGTAATTTATGGGATTTTGGTAATATATATACATATGTAAATTATGTATTGAAGGATACCAAATCTAACCCCTATAATCTATCTCATATTAAAAATTCATTCCCTTGATCATACGAGATGGATCCCTCAACCAGTTCTAATTCCTCAGAGTACGATAGCTTTTCCGATATGGAGTATCATTCGAGCTCTGACAACAGTGTGACCGGAATGGATCAACCAATCAGCCATCATCTATTCTGGATGAAATGGGGATGGGTTCGTAGCCTCCTCAATTATTGGAGACAAGAAGAAGGTGATCCTTTCCATCCACCAAATTGCCCAATTGGCAATGAACCTGAAGCACTTACCGGCGAACCTGTTCGTGAAACCATTTTCTCTCTCATTTCCAGAGTATCTCGTCACGATTATATCCTACATCAAATCCTAGATTTTATTTATCCGCTCATCCCAACCGACAATCATCCCGGTGTACTAGCAGAAGTTAACGAACTTCGCGCACGCGTGACGGCTTTGGAGCTTATGGTGCAAGGATTACAAACACCATCAGCAGCACCAGCAGCATAATCAGTACCGCCAGTAACATCAACATCGCAAACCCCGATACCCTAAACATCAGCAGCATCACACGCCTCAACATCATAATCTGTATCTCGGATACCAACATCACACGCATCATAGATACCACGGAGTACCAACAACAACAAACGATGAAGTATTGATTCATAACTTCATCGGAGGAATATTCTACGGCGATTATGTAATCTCTAAAGTCTTAGAGATTATCTATTTCCACCCTAACCCTAAATCAGATGAGTGAACCAAAATGATTCAAGGAAGAATCAAAACCCTAACAAGGATGGTGCGCGATTTACAAATTAGACTTGTTATACAAGCATCGCTAGCAGTTACCGGAAGTATCATCAGCAGCAACAGTACCGTTAGCATCACCGGTATAGTCAGTAACGTCAGCATTGTCAGAATCAACAACACTTATGACATCACATATTCCGTCAGTTCAAGAATCACTGTGGAAACCATTACGAATTAATAACAAGGATATTGTATCAACAAGTCATGAAGTATTACCTCAGTTCCTCCGAAGAATTTATATGTATATCCTATATATACATATATAAAAAAAAAAAAAAAAAAAAATTTTTACCATAAGAAATCTGTTCGTACTAAGCTATTATGTATGGAACTTAACTATCCGGTTAATTCATATTACTAATATGCTATGATGTACATTCTTCGTTAACAATTTAATCATTGCTAACCACAATCTCTGCTTCAGCTCAATGAATTTTAGTTCATAATAAATCAAGTGTATCATTCAATAACATGTTTGATTTTACACTTTCATCTTCGATGCACTCGAAACTTCCTAGAAAACATCAGTCGTACATTGCAAAGTTCGCAAGAATTATCCCAGCGTCAACATCATTCACTGAGGAATATCAATAAAAATAAATATTAAAGTATTGATTACATTAGTGAGATACTCCGCGAAATTTTGTAATTTCTAATGTTTTAGAGATTATTCATTTCTAATTCAAGCCGAAAATCAAATGGGTTTAATATGACATTAACTCATTGAATCTGTATTACATTTGAAGAAAATATACTCACATATATTTTCATAAAATAAATGGTAATGAAAATTCTTGTTCAAAATATTATTTGTGAAATTTTTTTAACGGGTAGGTAATACCCGGGGAATATATAAAATCACAATTAATATGTTTTTTTTTTTTTTTTTTTTTTTTTTTTTCAATTCTGATTCAACAATCATCAACAATACCAATATACATTCCTCTATAGAAATCAAAACAACTATTCTCATCCAAATTTAATTACCTATTCTGATTATGACAAATCAAAATCCAAGTCAAGATTTAACAGAAGACATCACTCTTAAAATTCCTACATTTATCAACGCTATACTATGACTTCAAAACTGTGATAGAACATCACTTTTAATCGTAACACAAAAGAAGGATATGAAAAATCATTCGGGATTTAGGACGATTTCATCATTTGGATATTGACTATGACAATCTGCATTTAAAACCCTTCGAAATTCTTGAAGACACTTCAAATAATGAACAATCGAGATGATGATCCAACCACACATTACCTGAAGTTTTGTACCTGAAAAACTCTCGAAACCAAAGTCATAATCTAACATGTGCCTGCGTCGAATTCTTCTAGCAAGAACAACATTTCGATTCCTTTTCAAAGTAGCCAATTTTGTCACAGCTCCAGCAAGTCAACTTCGACTTTTCAGTCGGACTAGTCTTATTATAACCTCGATAGATACGTTGCCCTTTCGTCATCGTTACTGGGGGAACCTTTCATATTCCACCATATTACCACCAGCGTTTAATCATCTAAAACACGATTCTTCTGAACCCACCTCGGATTGATAACCAGAGATTCAGATATTATAGCATTAAATGCAGAGGAAACATAAAAATGGTAGAAGGTTTAAACGGTCAAGAGTTTGATGATAAAAGATAGTGAGTTGGTAAAGCTCAGAAAAAGAAGGGATTTGGTACTGAAAAACGGATTGAGCAAAGTATGAAGGAAGCCGTGGACAAATCATAGAGACTGAATCTGCCTTCAAAGGATCCAAATGATTCAGTACCTGCTGAACTCGTTAGCAAATACCTTACTTCTTATTCTAAACCTTCACAGACAGATATTCTTCATCATCATCATATCTTAAATATTATAGAATATCTTCGTATCTTCCATTATACATATTCTTCATATCTTTGGAGATATTTTCACAACTATTCTTATCAAGTATCATTTATCTCTCTGTAATATCTGCAACATAAAAGAAACTGTGTTAGTTTCTAAATTCTGGAAAAAAAAAAAAAAAAAAAAAAAAAAAATTTCGAATATGAATGTTTTTAAAGTAGTGTTGGGAACTGATGCATGAGTTAGTATAATATAATGACACTTGATCAACGTCATTATATTACAGTAATTCATGCTGAGTTTCTAATGGACGTGATGATTCACAGGACATACCGTCATCATGTGTCATTTACACGACTCTTACATTCTATCTAACCTCTAAATATATCAAGAAAATATTTCTTGATGATTCGGTCTTTTCCAGGGTATTCTGGTAATTTAACAAATCAATATTTTACCATTACCCTATCCTTCTTAGAACAATTACTGTGTTCATTCTGAAATCCATACCTACGAATTTCGGACCATTACAAGAGCTATTTAATCGCAAGAAGAAGAAACGAAAGGACAAAGCTTTGAAACAGAAATTGGAGTATAGATCGCAACAAATAGAAGGGAGCATTAACTATGGATGACAATGATTATAGAAGACAGAAGCAGGGACATCGAAGTATAAGGGAAGATATAAAACCCAACAACCACCCGTAAATTATAAACCGTAGATGTCAATGCAAATAGCAATATAAAGACACGGGAGGACTAGAAAAACTATAAACCCAAGAGTATAGTAGAAGTAAATAGATTCTTCCGGTGGCAGATTTAAAAGAAGAATGACAGATATGAAAGTTAAGAGGATATCAAGGATCAGGATGGGATGGAGCATATTAATGAATACTTTAAAGTATGAATTGAGGAAGAAAGAATAGTAGGTGTGAGTTGTAAGGAAACGAAGGGGGTGGATTTATAGACAGAGCAATCAAAGCAGATTATCGCGTATAACCAAAGAGGATCCTAATCTCCTTAATTACCGACGAATCAAATCTTATTATGGAGATCTTCTTCTAAATTCCTTAAATTTCGGAAATCAATCTTGACTACGCCACCTGTTAAGTCAAACCTGCATTTATTCATTTTTCACTCTTTTGCGATAGCTTCACTTATACTCTTCGCATAATCAAATTGGGTTATCTATATTACTCAATGATGATAAAACTCTATGTATCAGTTTACATTCGTCATAGTAACATTCTTACTGTTAGCCATGACGACCTCTATCAAATTTCGGGACGAAATTTCTTTTAACGGGTAGGTACTGTGATGACCCGGAAATTTCCGATCAAATTTAAACTTTAATCTTTATATGTTCCCGACACGATGAGCAAAAATATGTAATGTTGAGTCTCGAAAGTTTTGAAAACTATATTCATATAATCAATTACCCTTTGACCATGCCAAACGATTCACGAACAATTATGTGTAAATAAATATACATGTATATATACATGTGTGATTATTAAATTGAGATATATTAGTAAAACATTGAACGGATTAGTTAATATGAAAATAAGCTATGAGATCTATTTTATGAACTTGGAAATGCTATCAAGGTATTGAATGAATAATACTTTATATGAACGTATTTGTTCGATGTAAGTTTATCGACGAGATTAAGAGATAATATCAAATGATTGAATTATCAGATACATTGAATTATGATTTCGAGTCTCTGTTATGAGACCCACTTTGAATTAGAAAACCCTTACTTTTTAACGGTATTCGGAATAAATGGTAAATTGATTTACAAGTAAGAACAAAGTATCACTTATTGGGAGTTAGACAAAAGTTAGTGGAGAATCGAATTTCATAATACTCGATTTATCATATAGAAGGAATAATTGGGATAAGATTCGTTGACTAGATAAACCCATTTGATATGTTATATTAAGATATATTATTTAGAAAGTTAAAGAAATTAAACTAAACATTTACGCATAAAAGAATGAAATCAAATTAAGTTTTAAAGCATAAACGTTATAGGATTTTTCGATTTTGTAAAGGATCTTAAATTATATAATTAGTTTGAAAGGATAACTAGTATGTTATTAGATGAATATTTTAAAAATATGTATAAGATTATAAATTTTAATTTAAATTAGTCATAAAACGTTTTGATATTAAACTAATATTAATAAATAGGCTTTGATAAATAAAAAGATTATGAATTATAAAAGTAAATGACCAAAACACTCAAAAGATTAAGTTACACTTTGAGTGGGTTAGTTTTTAATTAATTTAAGTCTAGTTGTTAATAATGGTACGTGTCACAAAATGTTTAATTTAAAATAAAATATTTTGACAAACAACGAGACTTTGATTTATTGAAGGAAATGACCACAACGCTCAACTTTATAAGTTATATTTTTATAAAGGTAATTTATTGTTATATAAGTCTAATTTTTGTAAAAGGTACATGTCACGTAACGTAAAAGGCTAGTTTTCTAAACATACGAAAGTGCGCCCGAAAAACTGAAAGTGGTACATGAGTCGTGAGACCACGACCGTGTCATTTTTGTAAAAGTTATATTTTTACTACGCACGTAAATATAATATAATATTTAATTAATTCTAAAGATTAAATATATTATATATTAATTAATATATAAATAAATCTATTACTACGTACCATATGTAAAGGAAAGTGTCGGCAACGAGATTTTATAGTGCATATGAGCTGGATACATGACATGCGAATATGAGCTGGGTTGGTGAGGCCACATTATAAAGCTATCCATTTCTCAATCTCTCTGTCTATGTATATTACTCCGTAATATTTACTTATTTATTTTATTTATATATAAATTTTATTATTAAGATTATTAATTTTATTATTATTAGTATTAGTATTGTTAGGAGTGATAATACTAGTATTATACATAAAATACTACGACAAGGGGTACGCGCGAGCTATTGCAACATGGGTTTTATGAGTGGGATAGGGCTAAGGAAATTATGGGTTATGGCTATGGAGGTGATGGGTATGGTTCATGGGTATGCCCGTGAGGTCAATTTGGTAGTTATCATCTCCGTTGCGTCTACGTATCTTTCCTACAATATTGAATCTCAATATTGATACGTGAGTACTCCTAATTTAATTTTTACATACTAATAGTGTATCCCTGACTAGTGCTCGAGAAAATAGGATTATGCATGCTTGTATATTTGATATTACCATTAGATAGGTTATGTTGAATCTTAAAGGTTGTTATACTAGGGATGAGATAAGATATAAGATATGCATGTCGTTGGAAAGCTAGCGAAAAATTAATAACTTTTCATTTAGATATCGAATGGATTCGATGAACGGTTAGAAAGTTATGAATTAAACAATTAATTTCGTAATTAAGATTGCTAATGATAATTAGTGAACTAATTTTCTGAGTAATAAAAAGTGGTTATTTGGATTCTACTCGTCGAGTAGATGAATTTTCATATAAAGCACGTCTCGTTTCGTTGAACGGTTGTCAAGTTATGGATAAAAGAAGTTTTGTAAATTTTGATGAAACGTCGATACGGAAACTGAAATTCTCGCTGATCTGCGTTGTTTCAGATTAAAACAAAAATACCACTGAATTCTTTGTTGTAAGGTCTAACAAACGACTCTGGCCGTTTGTCAATTCGAGTCTCGACGATTTTTCTAAAAATCGACAAAGTTGACTGTTTGGTCACATTTTAAAATTCTAAAAAGAGTTGAAACTTTTTTATTAAAAATGTCAGTTTTGTATCAGTTGTCATGGTCGGCCTGATGTGTGTTTACTTTTGCCAAAAATCATGTTATATCTTTGTGGTAACGAGAAATTAAAGGCTGTGACCGTTTATCAATCGGAGTTCCGATAATTTTTCTAAAAATCGCTGAAGTGGCCGTTTAGTAATGTTTGACCGAAAAATCATTTTGTTGTATAAGATATTGTATTTTTGCATGCGACCTCGTTTTTATTTTAACCTTTGACTTTTGACCTTGAACTTTGACTTTTCCCGTTAACTTTTCAGTTAATTTTTTTTCGTGTTGACTTTCTCTAAATACTAAAATACTATTTTATGATTATGAAACCATTTGTGTTACGTTGTTTCACACGTCACCTTTTACTAGAATTTTAACTGAGCATGGGTAATATAACATGTTACTATACTGTTGAGTCAGACTCGAGCATTAGGATTGTGGTACACTATGACTTGACCTAAATTGTTAGACAAATTTTGACCGACATATAAATATATATAATTAATATAGGTTCGTGAATCCGAGGCCAACCCTACACTTGTTCAATGATGTTATATGTATTTTTACTACAAAATACAGTATGGTGAGTTTCATTTGCCCTTTTTACTCTTTACATTTTTGGGCTGAGAATACATGCATTATTTTATTAACTGTTTTACAATAATTATATGGTGAGTTTCATTTGCCTTTTTACCCTTTATATTTTTGGGCTGAGAATACATGCGCAACTTTTATAAATGTTTTACGAAATAGACACAAGTACGTGAAACTACATTCTATGGTTGAATTATCGAAATCGAATATGCCCCTTTTTATTAAGTCTGGTAATCTAAGAATTAGGGAACAGACACCCTAATTGACGCGAATCCTAAAGATAGATCTATTGGGCCTAACAAACCCCATCCAAAGTACCGGATGCTTTAGTACTTCGAAATTTATATCATGTCCGAAGGAGGATCCCGGAATGATAGGGGATATTCTTATATGTATCTAGTTAATGTCGGTTACCAGGTGTTCACCATATGAATGATTATTTTTGTCTCTATGCATGGGACGTATATTTAAGAGAACTGGAATTGAAATTCTTGTGGTCTATAAAAATGATGAAAATAAATGATTATGATAAACTAATGAACTCACCAACCTTTTGGTTGACACTTGAAAGCATGTTTATTCTCAGGTTTGAAAGAGATCTTCCGCTGTGCATTAGCTCATTTTAAAGATATTACTTGGAGTCATTCATGACATATTTCAAAAGACGTTGCATTCGAGTCGTTGAAGTTCATTAAAGATTATTATTAAGTAAATGACAGATTAGGTCATTTATAGTTTGGATATTATGAAATGGTATGCATACATGTCAACTTTCGCTGTAATGAAAGATTGTCTTTTAAAAATGAATGCAATGTTTGTAAAATGTATCATTTAGAGGTCAAGTACCTCGCGATGTAATCATATGTTATTGTATTCGTCCCTATGGATTGGGTCGGGTCGTCTCATAAACCGTGTTGAGGACATCCTCTCAACAACTTTCCAAATCTTGTCCACGCCTCATATAGAGTTTCATTTGACTTTTGTGTGAACGTAACAATTTATCCTTGAAGTCTCACGGCTTTAGATGCCGGAAAGAATCTTTTAAGAAATTTCTCAACTAAAATATCCCATGTCTCAATCGCCCCTTCAGGTAACGATTCTAACCAATTTTTGGCTTCTCCCTTTAAAGTCCAGGGAAACAACATGAGATAGATCTGTTCATCCTCAACTTCTCGGATTTTAAATAGTGTACAGATCCTATTAAACGTACGAAGATGTTCGTTTGGATCTTCCTTCGGCGCACCACTATATTGGCACTGATTAGTTACCATGTGTAGGATTTGTCCTTTGATTTCATAATCTGGCGCATTAATGTCTGGCTTAATAATGGCGTGACCTTGGCCCGTGCGTGTGGCTCTCATTCGGTCTTCCATACTTAGAGGTTCCAGATTTTCCATAATTGAATTTGTTGAATACGAATCACTAGAAGATTCTGATTTAATGGTTTGTGGTTCAGGAGGAATGATTAGTGGTTCTGGATCTTGGAATTGTCCCTGAATATTCTCCGGATTCTCAATTGTGAGGTCGGGTTCAAAAGATGGATTATCGGAAATTTGAGTTGGAGTTCTTGGTCGACTAGATGATGATTCTAAAGAAAAATCAACGGCGACAATATTGGCTAGATGTCTTGATCGAGTTATAGGTGGTGAACGTATGAAAGGTGGTGAACGTTTTACTCGGTGCATTCACTGAATATCCTATTAGTTTTTAAAAGGAAAGAAAAATTATATAAGTTATCCAATTAATAGACTTTTCTGATTTTGCCCATGTTTCGAATAGCCAAAAGATGCAGCAGAGGGGCAGGATTCGTTTGGTCTCAATATAATTGAGTACTGTTTGGCTCCAATAACCCGGTCCACGTACAAATCCAACTATTACTACGAACCAGAAAATTTTGATGTCTATCAATTTAACCACTTAAAATAAATTTTCGCAATTTTAAGAAATTTAGATAAGAAGTAGAATAAAAATCTTATCCTAAAACTAGAATAGCGAGAAATAAGAAAGAAAAAAAAAACGCGTCGAAAAAGGTCGAAAAATAAAAGGTCGAAAAATAGGCGTCGAAAAATAAAAATAAGAAAGTAGCGCGAAAAACGGCGTCGCAAAATTCTAAAGCACATAAATCTTAGTCTAAGGAATAAGCACTTAAGGGATTTTACGGCAAACCTAAAAATTCTAGAAATAAAAATAACTATGGCAAAACTAAACTTAATACTAAAAATTGTAACTAGAGTCTAAAAATCTAAAGGTAATAAAAAAAACTTTTTTTTAATTTTTTTTTTTATATTTCGTTTTTTAAGGATTTTAAAACTTTTTTTTTTAAAATTTTTTTTTTTATATATATATTTTTTTTAAACTTTTTTTTTTAAATTTTTTCTTTAAAAAAAACGATTTTTTTACAATTTTTTTTTTAAAACGAATTTTTTTTAAAAAAAACTATTTTTTTACACAATTTTTTTTTAAAGGAATTAATAATTTTTTTTATTATTATTTTTTTTTTAAAAACTTTTTTTTAACTCATTTACTATTCATGAATAGTAAATGAAAAGAAATTAATTAATTTACTATTCACATGAAAGCGACATGATAGAAATTATTAATTGCAAAGTTACATAATATATTCCTGAAATATTTAATAAATACGACTTTTTAAAACTTTTAAAACTTTTACGATTCAAAATAGTAAAGGAAAGAAATTAATTAATTTACTATTCACATGAAAGCGACATTATAGAAACTATTAATTATAAGTTACATAATATACCCCTGAAATATTTAATAAATACGATTTTTTAAAACTTTTAAAACTTTTACGTATCAAATTTGATTCTAAAATATTATTATATTATTATATTTTATTTCAATATTATTATATTATTATATTTATTAAATTATTATATTTAAATTAATATATCTTTAATCAATCAAAAACTAAAAAAAAAAAACTTAAATACCCCGTGAAAACACAAAAAGTGTCCCCGAAATTACTTTTTTTATAACTATATTTTTACAGATATAAATTAAAAATATAGCGTTTTAGCTTTCCCCGGCAGCGGCGCCAAAAACTTGATGATGTAGCGTGAGGGTACGAAATAGTATTATTTTTAATACAAAATACTACAAAATATGACACAAGTTTTATTAATTTACGGATGGGATATACCTAAACCTTGCTACAACACTATAGGCAGTGTACCTAATCGTAGAGTAGTGTAGTTTTTAGTAAGTCCGGTTCGTTCCACAGGGAGCTAGTGATTACGTACTATATTTTTATAAAACTATATTTATATAAATATATATATATATATATATAAGTAGTAATATTATTATAAAAGGGGGTTTTTTTACCGTTTAATGACCGGTTTGTCGATTTTATATTTTTAAGCGTAAAGATAAATGACAATAATTAAAGTGCGTAAAATATATAAATGACGATAAATAAAATAACAATAAATAAAATTGCGATAGAATATAAAATAAAAGGATTATGCTTATTTAAACTTCCGTAATCATGATGTTTAACGTTTTAATTTTAATTAATTGTTACTCGGGTTAATTGTCCTTTGTCATGGTTTATTTGATACCTATCTGGTTTTTGTCCATAATAGTCCATCGGTCTTAAATATAAAGTCTGAGTGTCCTCGTCAAATTACCCTTATACCCGAAGTCAAATATTCCAACTAATTAAGGATTTAAACTGTGACGCAGTTATCACTTATGTCAACAATTACACCAGTTATCACTGTATGTAATCCACCCCTGTTTTGATTAGATATGAATATTAATTTACCCACTTGATCAGTTTGAATAATCAATTACCCAACCTGAATAATTAATTAAATGATTATAATAGATTCCATATGAACGTCACTAAATAGGACAACCATAATCATTATTAATTATTAGGATAATTAATTTGAAGATAGGTTCGACAGACTCCAATGAGTTGTCACTCAATTAGACAATACCCCTCATCTATTAATAGTCAATAGTCCAATTTCCACAAGTGTCGGTCTTTTGCCCAAACCTTAATTATGGTACAAAATCCAATAACCCCGTCTTAATATTTAGTCAAACATCACGATTACTTCGGCTTAAATAAGAATAATAATAACTTAGTTACGAGACATTAATTTAAAAAGGAAGAACATAACTTACAGTGATTATTAATCGTGTAGCGTTACACGGACAGAGTTTCGACTTTAAAACCCGTAAAACATTCCTTACAATAACCCAATTATTATTAAACTTAAACTAAAATTAAAATTATAATTATAAATATATATATATTACATGTAAAGAGAAAGAAAGAAGAAAAGGTGTACATAAATCGATCAAATGAATTGCCTTTTATAGGCAAATATTGAATTGAAATTTTCACTTATGACCTCTTAACTATGCTCAATTAACAACTTTTTATTATTTATTATTATTCTTATTATGAATTATTTAAATATTATATTATATTCTTGTGCATAGTTGACTTGTACTTTCAGCTCCGTTGCGTCGAGCGTTGATAGTTGGCTCGGGTACCGGTTCCGGATTTTCGAACGTCCTTTCGTATAATTTAATATCTTGTACTTTGCGTTTTGTAACTTGTACTCTTGTCATTTTTAGACGTTTCTCATCAATAAATTGAACCTTTTGAATTGTATCTTGTACATTTGAGCTTTTTGGACGTTTGTGTCTTCAAATCTTCGTTTTCGCCTTTTGTCTTCGCACTTATTTATTTAAACAATTACAATGAAAATATAATACAATTACATATGAAAACCTATTATTTAGAAGGGATATTGCTATGAAATATATGTTCCTTTTTAGCCTTATCAATCATCGACGGTTGGTGGTGGTTTGTAGTGGATGATGGTAGTGATAGTTGGAAGTGAGATATAGTTGGTGAAGTGATGATCGTTGAGGGTGGTAGCCGGTGATGAAGTGGCGATGGCGGCTTCACATGAAAGGTGAGGGTTGTGGGTTTGATGTTAAATGTAAATAGAAACAGTAAACACGAGATGGTGTTGATAGTTCCATAATTCACATGTAAGTTATCTATGTGGTTGGAGTGTTAAAATAACAAACACAATAATATGCAAGTGGGTTTGTGTTTACAGAACAAAGACATCAAGGGATATATATTTTCATCAACTGGTCTATCTAATAATTAAAAATAATAATAAATAAATCAAAACTAACATTGCACTTTAAACATATATTTCATTCAAGGGTTTAGTTAGACTATTACCTGCCGACAGTTTTCACGGAGCGTGTCCATTGCTAAACAGTTAATGTATAAAAGTGTTCCTAAAAATCTCAAATTTTTAGATTAAATATATTTAATTATTTTGGTCATTATGGTATAAAATTCGATCATTAATTTAATAAATAAAAATTACATCATCTGTCCCTCTCATTAATGGGTAAAATATGAAAAGTGTTGAAATTTAACAAATAGTTCATAAATACATTTTTAATAAGCCTAAAATTTATAGAACTCATTTTCGTATCACCGTTTATTTTAAATTTACGTAAGTTTGAATTTAACTTGCTTAATTATCAATCGAAACATCAAACGAGTATTACAATCATTTAATATTTATTTTTAATATACTTTATTTATATATAGAGATATATTTTAAATAATAATTATTATAATATCCAATTTTATTTTATTAATTTTTAATAACAACATATAATACTTCAAATTATATTTCGAATTATTATTTATATATACATACATACCTATCTATTTACAATTAATTGTTCGTGAATCGTCGAGAGCAGTCGAAGGTCAATTGAATATATGAAACAGTTCAAACTTTTTGAGACTCAACCTAACAGACTTTGATTATCGTGTCGAGACCATATAAAGATTAAGTTTAAATTTGATCGAAAATTTTTGGGTCATCACAGTACCTACCCGTTAAAGAAATTTCGTCCCGAAATTTGATTGGGATCGTCATGGCTGACCATAATTATGTTTTCATGACTCATATGAGTTAATACATAGATTTTTATTACCATAGAGTAATATGGATAATTCGACTACTCGAAGAGTACGAGTGAAACTATCACAAAAGAGTGAATTGAGTAAATGTAGATTCGTCATATCTTTTGACGTAGATAGGATTGATTTCCAAGGTTCGAGAGATTTAGAGAAAATCTTTGTAATAAGATTTGATTCTTCAGAAAATAAGGAAATTGGGATCCTCTTTGGTTAAATGTGATGATCTTTCTTGTTTGCTCTGTCAGATATTCCACTATAAATCCACCCTCTTCATTTCCTTTATATTTTGGAGTTCCATTCTTTTGTTTTCTCTTTCCGACTTTAAGTCAAGCGAATAATGGTCCAGAATTCGTAATGGAGTTTCGAATGAACATGACTAATGTTATAAGAGAGAAATTGTAATAGCATGATCTTGATTGGTTAAATTACCAGAATTCAAGAGAAAAGATAGATATGTTCTCGATATGTTTGGAAATTAGGTAGAATGTAAGAGTCGTGTAACAAGGTACATGATGACGTTATACTCTGTGAATCATCACGTTCCATTAGAAACTCAGCATGACTTACTGTAATATAATCACGTTGATCAAGTGTCATTATATTATACTAACTCATGCTTCAGTTCCCAACACCACTTCAATAACATTCATATTTTGAACTTGAAGGTTTCAGAATTTAGAAACTAAAATAGTTTCTTTTATGATGTAATACAGATAGCGCGAAGAGATAAATGATTTCAGATAAAAATAATTATGGAAATATTTTCAGAAATATGGAGGATATATATAATGAAAGATGCGATGATATCTTAGAATTTCTAATATCAGAGGATGATGAAGAATATTGTCCACAAGAGTTTAGAGTCAGGAGCAAGGTATTCGTTAATGACTTCAACAGATACTGAATCATTTAGATTCTTTGAAGGCATGTTTCATCCTTGTGATTTGTCCACAGCCTCTTTCATGGTTTGCTCAATCCGTTTTTCAGTTCTAAACCTTCTATTTTTCTGAGCTTTGCCAACACACTATTCTTTATCATCAAACTTTTTACCGTTATGGTCGCTTAAAGTTTTTGCTGCTTCATCAGCATTTTTAAAAATTCAGGGTACTGATTCGTAGACTGGGTGCTTTTTCGAATTTTAGAATTTAAGAACGAAAGATCATAATTCCAAGAGATAAATGTTATTTGTATACATATAACTGTTGATGTAGTAACGCTGCGAGATTCAAAATACTGATTGCTAATCCTCGGTAATTGGTATGACAATTCTTGTTACAAAACATGAATGAGTATATGATAGGGTTTCGATAAAGATAATGATTTTTCAGAAATTCAAAGATCAATGAAGTTGCTGGTAAGTTTACTGCTAATGTAGTGGGATATAAACGGTTCTTGGCAATGATAACGAAAGGTAAACTTATATATCAAAGTTATAATAAGGCTTATTCGAATGAAAGTTGAAGTTGATTTGCTGGAGCTGTAACAAAATTGTCTAATTTGAAAAGGAATTGCAAAGTTATTTTCGGTAATAACAACGCCAAAGGAGCTAGCACAGATACGTGTTAAACGTTTACTCAGGTTCCGAGTGTTTTCAGGTGCATAACTATATGCATCAATCTTTTTTTTCATAGATGAAGTGCGGTTGGTTCATCCTCTCGATTGAGGTGTTTTCAAGAATTATGAAAGGTTTGAACGCAAATTGTAATTGTCAAGATACAAATGAGGTTTAAGATAAAATCAAGTGGCAAACTTGAAGAATTATTTAGTTTCATATGTTATAATTAGTATTTTAATTCATTTTAATTATCCAATGTTGGCAGTCCACAGTTAGCAGTCCATAATTAGTAATTCAATAATTCATATATAGTTTAATATATAATTTTCGAATTAATTAATACATGTCGTGACCCGTTATATACATGTCTCAGACTCGATCACAACTCAAAATATATATATTACTGTAGAATCAACCTCAACCCTGTATAGCTAACTCAAGCATTACTGCATATAGAGTGTCTATGGTTATTCCAAATAATATATATAGATGCGTTGATATGATATGTCAAAACCTTGTATACGTGTCCCGATATTTAAAGTGCGTAAAATAAATAACAGAAATTAAATGACGATAAATAAAATTGCGATAAATAAAATGTAATCAGTTAGCTAGGAACAGTTAGCGTGGATTCTTAAAAAAAAAATTCTCATAGTTAATTTGTTTGTTTATAACAAATTTTATTTTGTCCAATATTTTCTTCATTATGCCACTTGTTGAATTCTGATATGTCAAAATCCAAATAAAAAAAATTGAAAGAAAATGGTTATTCTACGGTGAATGGATAAGTATATCTGTAGATGTAAGTAGGATGGTAAATGACAGTTGAATCAAATTGAAAGAATGTACAGTGTAACTTATTAATGTGAAATCTAAATATTCCTCGGGTATTACCTACCCGTTAAAATATTTTAACCATAATCAGTTTGTACAAAAGAATTTTTAATTACAATCTTTATGAAAATATATATACATATATATTTTCTTCAGATGTAATCATGGATTTAATGAGTCAATATGATATTAGACTAATTTGATTTACCATTAGAACAAGAATATATAATCTCTAAAACATTAGATATTACATAATCGCCATGTCGAACGAAGATAAATGATGTAGAACGTCATGTAGAACGATGATTATATTCGAGGTACAGAATGAGATGTTGAGGCATGTGATGTTGAAACTTGGGGTGTTGGAGGTGTTGCTGAAGCTGGTAAGTTTTGCACCATATTCTCCAAATTGATTACTCGAGCTCGAATTTCGTTGACTTCTTCTATTACTCCGGGATGGTTGACGGTTAGAACGAGCAAACGAATAAGGTTTCGAATTTGAGATAGTATATAATCATGGCGAGATATTCAGAAAATGATGGTGAAAGTGGTGTTTCGAATTGGTTCGCCGGTGAGTGATTCAGGTTCTTCGCCAAGAGGGAAATGTGGTGGATGGAAGGGATTACCTTCTTCTTGTCTCCAATGGTTAAGTAGGCTACGAACCCATCCTCAATTCATCCAGAATAGATGATGGCTAATTAGTTGATCCATTCCAGTTACGCTTCCTTCGGAGCTCAAGTGGATATCCATATCGGAATAGCTGTCGGAATAGCTATCAAAATTCGAGGGACTTGAACTAGTTGCGAGTTCCATCTGGTACGGTCAGATGAAGGATTTTCGATATAAAATAGATTTATAGGACGTAGATTAGTACCCTACAATACATAATTTACATATGCATATATAATACCAAAATCTCATAAGTTACGGGGGAATCTTCGGAAGTTGTCAGGCAAAGTTTACAGTAACAGATGCGCTAAGATATGAGTTTTGTCTATACACTATTCATGAAATCAATGCAGTAAGATGTGTCTAGACTAAGAATAATAAGCAAGTGATTCCCTAAGAATGATAAGCAGGTAATTTTCGACACGAATTGATAAACAAAACTTTTGACATGCAGACACGGTCGAAGTTCAGACTCACTAATGCATCATAACAACTATCAGTTAGACACACTAATGCAAGACCTGGTTCGCTAAGACCACCGCTCTGATACCACCTATAACGACCCGTCCTAATCCATCTGGACGAATACATTACATTTGGTTACATCGCGAGGTACTTGACCTCTATATGATACATTTTACAAACATTGCATTTGTTTTTAAAAGACAAACTTTCATTACATTGAAAGTTGACGGCATACATACCATTTCATAATATATCCAACTATAATTGCCTTAATAATAATCTTGGTGAACTCAACGACTTGAATGCAACGTCTTTTGAAATATGTCATGAATGACTCCAAGTAATATCTCTAAAATGAGCAAATGCACAGCTGAAGATTTCTTTAATACCTGAGAATAAACATGCTTTAAAGTGTCAACCAAAAGGTTGGTGAGTTCATTAGTTTATCGTAATCAATCATTTCCATAATTTTAATAGACTACAAGATTTCATTTTCATTTTCATAAACATACATCTCATATCAGGCATTTCGCAAACTGCATAGAGATAAAAATCATTCATATGGTGAACACCTAGTAACCGACCTTAACAAGATGCATATAGAATATCCCCATCATTCTGGGACTCCCTTCAGACATGATAAATTCAAAGTACTAAAGCATCCGGTACTTTGGATGGGGGTTGTTGGGCCTAATAGATCTATCTTTAGGATTCGCGTCAATTATGGTGTCTGTTCCCTAATTCTTAGATTACCAGACTAAAAAGGGGCATATTCAGTTTAATAATCCAGCCATAAAATGTAGTTTTAAGTACTTGTGTTTATTTCGTCAAACATTTATAAAGCAGCGCATGTATTCTCAGTCCTAAAAATATATATTGCAAAAGCATTTAAAAAGGGAGCAAATGAAACTCACAATACGATATTTTGTAGTAAAAATATGCATACGACGATACTGAACAATGCAGGGTTGGCCTCGGATTCACGAACCTATATCATTTGTATATATATATTAAAGTATATACTCGTAATCGAACAATTTCATATCTTATAACTTTATATATTTTATATTTAATTTGTATATATATTTGAAAATGATTATTATTTATATAGTAATATTATTATATCTATATCTGAAAAATACCTAATTTGTTGTATGTAAGTTTTTATATAAGTAATGTTAATATGTTTTATATATAATGATATGGCTTATTAATATAGTTTTAGTATCTGTAATAAGTATGTTTTATATACAAAATATTTATTTGTTTAAAAATGATGGTTTTGATATTAATGATTTACTAATAATAATAATAATACTAATAATAACTTTATTAAAAATGATAATTTTAATAATAATAATAATGATATTGTTAATAATGATACTTTTATTTAATTATAAGATTAATAATACTAATAGTTACAAAAGTGATACTAATATTAATATTAATATTAATGAAAATAATGATAACTTATATTATTTTCATAATAACAATATTAATAATTCTAATCTTAATACTAATAATAATGATACAACTATTAGTGATAATAAACAATAATAATAACCATAATATTTATAACACTTGATAATAATAATATCAATAAAAGTAATAATGATAATAAATAGAAATTCTACCTCAAAAAGAAAATGGCTTAAAAATAAGGTCCCAATCCGGGCTCGAACTCAGGACCTCTCGCTTATCAATTTACCTCTAAACAACTCCTCTGCTTTTATCTTCTGATTAAACTACCAACCTAAAATCTTTTAACCCTTCATAATAATCATTAATCTGGCCCAATCAGTAATCTCGGCCCAACAGTCATTTCGGCCCAATTTCAACTTCAGCCCAACAGCAACCTTTTATTGCTAAAATAAAAAAAATAATGTCGTCCCCTAGTTTCAAACCTGTGACCTCTAGTTCAACACACAACCCCTTAAACCATTGCTCTACTGATTACATTTCTGTTTTAATTCACAGCTCAAATCTATATAACCCATAATTTGCATGTTTCCATTTCTAAAACCCATTTACATCATCATCATCATCATCAATCTATTCTCTTAATCACTATCATCATCTATGAAACATCATCCAAACCGCCATCATTATAATCAATATCACCACATCATTTAAATACATCATCATTTTATCATCTCGTAAATCTTCTACACTCACCACCGTTCATCATCATTGTAACAGTGAACTAGAAAAAGGGAAAGCGAGTAGCAGGTTGATTATTGGGATGATTTAAAACGGAAACCGGAATATACATAGCAACAGAAAAACATACAATAAGATTGGCAGGCTGTTTTCGGTTTGAGTAAACAGCAATCAAAACGAATTGAGATAATTAAAGAAGCATGATGATGGCTTCGAACATAAAAGATTATTTCTTTGGAGCGTTTACAGTTAAATATTTAATGTGAAGAACGAAAGATAAATAAAAGAAATCAGAAATGAGGTTTAACAATATCATACAACAACCATAACAGTTGAATTTAATCGAACGTGGTGGTGCATGGATGCCTCGGCCGGACGTAACAGAAACAACACGAAAAAAGAATTGAAAAGAAGAAGAGAAAAAAATGATGAGAGAGTGTGAGATAGCGTGGCAAGTGGTGGTTGTACACTGTAGGTGGTGGTGATGGAGATCGACCAAAGTGGTGGTAAGGTTGGTATCATGAGGTGGTGATATATTGTTATGGTGGAGGTAATGGCAGCCGTCGATTGTGGTGGCGGTGTAGTGGAGGACATGGTGGTTGTTTATGGTGATGGAGTGGTGATAATCAATGATTGGTGGTGGTTTGTAGTGGACGATGGTAGTGATAGTTGGAAGTGAGATATAGTTGGTGAAGTGATGATCGTTGAGGGTGGTAGCCGGTGATGAAGTGGCGATGGCGGCTTCACATGAAAGGTGAGGGTTGTGGGTTTGATGTTAAATGTAAATAGAAACAGTAAACACGAGATGGTGTTGATGGTTCCATAATTCACATGTAAGTTATCTATGTGGTTGGAGTGTTAAAATAACAAACACAATAATATGCAAGTGGGTTTGTGTTTACAGAACAAAGACATCAAGGGATATATATTTTCATCAAATAGTCTATCTAATAATTAAAAATAATAATAAATAAATCAAAACTAACAGTGCACTTTAATCATATATTTCATTCACGGGTTTAGTTAGGCTATTACTTGCCGACAGTTTTCACGGAGCGTGTCCATTACTAAACAGTTAACGTATAAAAGTGTTCCTAAAAATTCCAAAATTTTAAATTAAATATATTTAATTATTTTGGTCATTATGGTATAAAATTCGATCATTAATTTAATAAATAAAAATTACATCATCTGTCCCTCTCATTAATGGGTAAAATATGAAAAGTGTTGAAATTTAACAAATAGTTCATAAATAAATTTTTAATAAGCCTAAAATTTATAGAACTCATTTTCGTATCACCGTTTATTTTAAATTTACGTAAGTTTGAATTTAATTTGATTAATTATCAATCGAAACAGAAAACGAGTATTACAATCATTTAATATTTATTTTTAATATACTTTATTTATATATAGAGATATATTTTAAATAATAATTATTATAATATCCTATTTTTATTTTATTAATTTTTAATAACAACATACACACCTATCTATTTACAATTAATTGTTCGTGAATCGTCGAGAACAGTCGAAGGTCAATTGAATATATGAAACAGTTCAACCTTTTTGAGACTCAACCTAACAGACTTTGATTATCGTGTTGAGACCATATAAAGATTAAGTTTAAATTTGATCGGAAATTTCCGGGTCGTCACAGTGATGTTGTTAGGAATCGTTCATTTAAACCCTCTGTAAAATTTCAAGCATCAATTCATCATATTGAAGTTGAATTTTGGAGTCAAAGTTTAGATTTCAAAAGTCAAAGAAATTGTTCTTGGTAAAATTCGAAATCCCTGTTATATTTTAAGCTTAATTGATGATCCAGAAAGTTTCTAGGGGTTATTTAAAATCTATTTCATGTTGAAATTTTTGTCTAAAACGATCTAGAATTCGATATGTGATTTTGAGTTCATGTTCTTGAATTTTTTGAAAAACAAATACTCAAATTCGAATTATATTTTAAAATCTATCAATGTACTCTTGTAAGGAATGTTTTGCTCAAACTTTCTGCAAAATTGAAGGTTCCAATTCGTCAAATCAAATTCGAATTTGAAGAGTCAAACTTAGAATTCAAAAGTCAACTGATTTGTAATTTCTAAAATTCGAAATCGTTTGAATGTTTTAGGTTCAATTAAGGATATATAAAGATTTTAAGAATGATTTAAGGCATAATTCGTGTTGTGAAAATTGTCTAAAACGATCTTGAAATAGAAATCAGAAAAAAAAATCTTCTTCTCCTAAACAGCGACGAACAGGGTCTGTTGTATTTTTTTTTATTTTATTTTTTCGTTTCCAAGGGATTCAACATCCATATCAGTTGTTTACCTTTCGGTTAAATGTCCCGAAAACAAAACTTAATACTCACTTGATGGTTCCCTGGACAATTTGAGTTGGTAATGAAGAAGATGAATATGGTTTTTAGTATAATAGAAATTAAAACGGGTATTATTCAGTAAAAACAGGAACGGAGGAGTGGTAAAGAGTGTTAGCGGGTGAGCGAGAGGTCTTGAGTTCGAGTCCCGTCTGGAGCATTTCTTTTTAGGAGGGCATACACTTTATTCCCATTTCCATTATTATTATTATTATTATTATTATTATTATTATTATTATTATTATTATTATTATTATTATTATTATTATTATTTTTAATGCTAATTATTATTATTATTGTTATTGTTATGATAAATATTATTATTATTAACATTATTATTATGATTATTATTGTTATTATTAGTTTTGTTATTATTAGTATTATAACTATTAATACTATTATTATTACTAATAAAGGAATTAACTAGCAAATATTGTTTTTTATCATGATTATAACCACAATTATACTTATTAATATTATGGTCAAGTTAATTATTAGTATTAATAAAATAAAGTAATTAAATATTATTATCATTTAAATAAGTGTTATTATCATAACTATAATTATTATTATCACCGTAAATATTACTATTTAGGTTGTTATTATTATTACCACTAATATTACTATAAGTATTATTATTAGTTTCAATAAAATTAGTACTTGTATCATATTATAATTAATAGTATTAATAGTATTATTACCACTTGTATTATAATTATTATTAGTATTATAATCATCATTATAAATACCGTAGTCATTATTAGAATTATTATCGTTATAAGTATTATTATTTATGTTATCATGAGTATTACTATGTAGTTACTAAGATCATTATCATAATTAGCATTAACAATAAAAATTAATATTTTTACATTTACTATCATTAATATCATTATTATTATTATTATTAATAGAATTATTAACATTATTATTTATTTAATAATATTAAGTATTATAAAATTTTTTACCACTATCAACATTATTTTAGTATTATTATAACTACTGTTATTAATATGCAAATGATATATTTTAAATACATATAACATAACAAAAATTAATATTTTTATATACAAAATGAATATATGAAACATATATATACTATTAGTATAAAAAGGATATAACTAATAAATATATATATTTGTTCGATTTCAATTATGTATATTAATAAATACACAAATGATATAGGTTCGTGAATCCGAGGTCAACCCTGCATTGTTCAGTATCGTAGTATGAATATTTTTACTACAAAATATTCGATTGTGAGTTTCATTTGCTCCCTTTTTAAATGCTTTTGCAATATATATATTTTGGGACTGAGAATACATGCGCTGCTTTTATAACTGTTTTACGAAATAGACACAAGTACTTGAAACTACATTCTATGGTTGAATTATTATACCGGATATCACCCTTTAAAAAGCTTGGTAGCCTAAGAATTTGGGAACAGACCCCCAATTTGACGCGAATCCTGAAGATAGATCTATTGGGCCTAACAAACCCCATCCAAGTTATGGATGTTTTAGTACTTCGATTTTATATACAGATGAGTGTACCTGTATATTTGAGGATATTCTAGATGCATTTGTTAATGTCGGTTACCAGGTGTTCACCATATGAATGAATTTTAATTCGCAGGTTATGCGTACTATTTTATTACACAGGTTATGTGTAATATAAAAAAAATGAAATCTTGTGGTCTATTAAAATTATGGAAATGATTGATTACGATAAACTAATGAACTCACCAACCTTTTGGTTGACACTTGAAAGCATGTTTATTCTCAGGTATGAAAGAAATCTTCCGCTGTGCATTTGCTCATTTTAGAGATATTACTTGGAGTCATTCATGACATATTTCAAAAGACGTTGCATTCGAGTCGTTGAGTTCATCAAGATTATTATTAAGTCAATTATAGTTGGATATATTATGAAATGGTATGCATGCCGTCAACTTTCGATGTAAAGAAAGTTTGTCTTTTAAAAACGAATGCAATGTTTGTAAAATGTATCATATAGAGGTCAAGTACCTCGCGATGTAATCAAATGTAATGTATTCGTCCAGATGGATTAGGACGGGTCATTAAAGAACTTAGGAATTGAGACATGAATGACCTAGTATACTTATTGACTGTTCCAAAGAGACCTCTTAGAAGCTATTAAGATCTAGCTAGTGCGTTAACTGTATGACCCAAACCTATTGCATGTTCTTGTCTGATTGCTGCCCTAGGAATAAGTCATATCAACTATTTAGGTATCTGTTAGGTTTCTATCTGCTTTACTTTTAGTCTATCAACTATAATGCAGTATAATGTTTGGACTGGTATGATCTCATTAGTATGATAAAATGGTTGTTAGTTTTCATTTAAAGTTTTGTCAACTTAACTCGACGGACTCCTTCAGTTTGTGATCATTGTTCAATCAACACGGCTCGTTGTTATTCAATTAACTAAACTGATAATGAGGGTTAGGATTAGAACTCAACTCAATAATAAACCTAGTGCTTTACTGAGGATAACCTCCGAGGTATAGTTACCTTTCAATTATACAACCAAGTGACATACTTTTCACTACCCAACGAGAACTCCGATAGTCTAGAGATAAGTAGGTCTGTGTAATTGGCTCATTCATCTAGATCTACACCATTCCAATCTTAGCTTTAACATAAACATAATTACCTTTCCCTATACCAGACTAATATCTTGGTCAACATTTCCTTGATCTGCATACTCCGGATATCCTTCTACTTTCTCTACTTTTCCGCAATTAGGACCATTAGCTAAAACCACTACTATCATTTATCTAGGTAATTTAACCAGAGACAATTATCCACTTGATCTTCAATTCATTAAACCATTCAAAAGTACGATCCTAGGTTAACTTACACCTTCTAACATTAGAAAGTTAAAAGTAAATTTAGGCCCCATAAAATATAAATAATAAACCACTGTTCACTACTCTAATCAGCTGATTCTGACGCCCTGGGGCTTAACGACACCGCACGAATAAAACCGTCCGTTTTGGTCATATCAAACAACCACATGCATACGTACATTATCAATCTAGCATGGCAACCATTATCTAAACATGGAAATTACATCACAATAAAGCATGGTGATAAATTAAACTACAGTAGCATGGCACGCTACTTAAACTATATCCGGAGATAGACCCACTCACGGATTAACAGCTACAACTCAGTTATCTTACTTCTGAGCTTCTTCCTTGTTCTTATCGCCTGAGAACAATATAAACCAAGTTAATATAGTGCACTAATCAAAATTAGACACACGGTGACACGAGCAGCATAACAGCTAAAAACTGACATTTGGTAAAAAAATTCACAAAAATGAGACCGTAGAACGATGGTCCCTGACCATTGGACGATGGTCTAGTCCATAGGTTGATGGTCACCAACGAACGTTTGCTTCAATGGTATCAAGCCTCAGTGTGGAAGGGCCCGTGATTAGTTGACAAGCAACACGGGTTCAATTCCTGAGGGCGGAAGGTTTTCTCTCCAATTTTCCGCGATTAGTTGCCAAGCAACTCAGGTCCCGCGATTAGTTGCCAAGCAACCCGAGTAGGAGTTTCCTTCTAGCGTGTGTGCGTGCAAATGATGAGGGTTGTTGAAATAAATGATCCGCTGATGCAAATTCGCCGTTAGAAAAAAAAGGTCGATGGTCTCCCTAACCTAGTTATTTTGGTTTTATTCTAGATAGTAGCTTTTACCAAAAGCCAAAAGCGAAAAAACAAAAAACAAAAATCTTAGAAAAAAAGTTTAAAATAATTAGAAACAGTCTTATAATCATGAATGCCAACTAATTCATGTGAAATGATATATTTTAGGAACGTGTTACGAGGGATGTGCATTTTCTTAATCCAATTAACGTAAAGAATCAATAAAATTGATATTAAAAATTATATACTCCCTTAGTCCTAAATTAATTGTCTCCAGACAAAAAAACATACAATTTAAGGAAATGTCATATAAAATACTGTACTTTCTGTTTACTTTCCAGTTTTACTCTTACGTTTTTCTTTCTCCTGTAATTTTATCCACATATATTAAAGGCATAATGGAACTTAAGTTTCTTATTATTTTCTATTTATAGAAGTGGACAATTATTTTAGGACATCTTAAAATGAAATACTGGACTATAAATTAGGGACGAAGAGAGTATAAGTTTTGCTAACATGCCCATTATGACACACATTAGGGTGCATGTAGCGAGCACGTAACTGAATTTGATTTACTATGTGCATTATGAAGATAAATTTTAAGGTCCCGTTTGATTCACGTAATGTCAACTGAATTTGATAGAATTAAAATTGAATTTCCTAAACCGCTTCGTTTAATTAACATATTTTAGAATGATTTAAATTCCTTAGAATCTTGAGATTTCTCCATCTATGAAATGTTCATTCCATCATGATGTTATAGATTTTAATTCCTTCCAACTTTAAATCTATGATAAATCACAACATCCTCGAATATTTATGTTTATATTTTACGTACATTTCAAAACGCGTTTTCGACGCACTTTTTCGACATCCGTTTTGACAGGTGTTTCCGTTGCGCTTTTTCGACGGGCATTTTCGGCGAGCGTTTCAGACGCGGTTTTTTGATGCCCTTTTCGACGCGCTTTTTTTGACTCGCTTTTTCGACGGTCTTTTTCGACGCACTTTTTTGACTCGCGTTTTCAACACCCGTCTTCGACACTCTTTTTCGACGCACTTTTTCGATACGCATTTTCGACTCGTGAATCTAAAAAATGAAAATGGAAACGTGTGTTTGACAATAAAAATTGGAAACGTAAAATTTTTTGTATAACTTTTTAGTAATTTTATAAAATGGAATTCAATTTAATTATATGTCAATAATGACACATTTTTCACATTCCATGGAATTTATCAATTCCAATTCCTTTGGATTCCAATTCCTTTGACACATTTCATTCCTTTAATAAACATTTTTCCAATCAAAAGAGACCTAAATTTAATTAATTAATACTTCCTCCGTTCCATATTAATAGTCTACAGACAAAAAATATACAGCTTAAGAAAAAGTGATTGTCACATATACTTTTTCTTTATTCTACAATTTTATCGCTTACTTTTTACCTATATTTTTATCTTATATGTAAGAGTTAAAGGCATAAATGAAATCTAACTTATTATTCTTATATATTTATGGAACTGGACTATTAATTTGGGACAACTCACAAAAGAATAGTAGACTATCAAGATGGGACGGAGAGAGTAGGAAATATAAAAAAAGATTTTTTAAAAATTTAAAGGTATAAATAAACTATATACTTACACTTTTGTCCCATTGTAGATTATATAACTAAAAAAACTCTTAGTGTCAGACTATATACTTTTCAAAAAGTGTGCCAATTTAAACCATTATATTTTTTTTACTTGCAAACAAAATAATTGATGACATGACATCTGAGTTGGCATTACACGTCGGATTGGTAGAATTTATTTTATTTTTTTATGATGATATCTATTTCCATATATTTTTCTTATTCTTTATTTCATCTCATTTTTAAAGTTATTTTTCGTATTATTTGTAAAACATCATCATCTTACGAACCGTAAACATCGTCATCATCATCTTACAAATAGAAAACAACTAGTTGTTGAACCCTCGCTTCGCGTCGGGGGTTCGGTTTTCAATGTATTTTATTGCGTTTAGTTTGTAAAATTATTTCGTGGCTAAAGAATGATGTCGTTGAAGCGCAACTCGAGTCGAACTAAAAGGTATAACCCGTGAAAGATTTAAATGTTATTTTTAATTAACAATATATGTCCATCTCCGCGTTTAGCTATGTGATTATCGACTTTTAAAAATTTAACGCAAAATCAACGTGTATGAAAAGTACCCCAAATATTTAGCGATTTTTAAAATGCGTCCGTTTTGCATATAGTTAGTGACATTGTGTTCCTAAAATTATTTCGAGTTTAACGA
The DNA here is from genome assembly GCF_046630445.1 of Rutidosis leptorrhynchoides. Lineage (NCBI taxonomy): Eukaryota > Viridiplantae > Streptophyta > Magnoliopsida > Asterales > Asteraceae > Rutidosis > Rutidosis leptorrhynchoides. The sequence goes on from NC_092333.1 coordinate 139,051,197, forward strand.
TGGTGTCGAAAAAATTTAACTCGTTGCGAGCGAGAAGATATGACCCGTTGAATATTTGGGTGGAGTTTATTTAAGATTTTTTATAAAAATAGTTATTTGACAATTTACCCCCCTGTTTGGGGGGTCGATTTGAATATTTAAAAAAAGTGTGTTTAAAAAAAGGTGAAAAGACGAAAATGTCTCTAATTACTATTCACTATTTTTGTTGATAATATAGTAATTAATTGCAAAAGAATTAAAAGGGATTACTAATAAAAAAAAAAGAAAGGAAACAATTCAGATCCTTAAACATCATCATCTTCAATTTTCAAGATCTACTACACAAATGTGTTTTGCATGTGGTTCATCGATTGTTCATCATCGTATCATCATCATCATATCAATAGTTTCGTTGGCCAATCATCTGGTTCATCATCTTTATCGATTCATGTCTGGTTCATCATCATCATCATCGATCCATTTCTAATCTCTGGTTCATCTAGTCGATTCTTCATCATCATCATCATCATCATCATATCTGAATTGTTTTCTTTTTTTTAGGATTTTTGTGTTTGGGGAAGAACAAGTTGCAATTGTTATCTATTAATCTGCCATCTTCGATTGTTCATATCATCATCATCGTATCATCTCTGACATCATCACCACCGCCTAATTTCCCGGTCAAAATGGCCTTCGATTTTTCGACGAAACAAGCTTTTGATTTTCGATTTTCCGACGTAACAAGTTGTTGCAGAAATTTCCTCAAGGGTTCGACTAGTGTCAATGTGTATTATTTATATCATCTTCGATTTTCGATTTTCAGTTTCAAGAACCTTCGACTTTCATTTTTAATTCATTGTGTTGTGTTGAACTGTTAATGTCTATATAGTGTATTGTTTATATCGTTTTACGTTGTATTTGGTTTTGATTTACATGCGTAGAGTGTCAAAATGAAAGGGTTTTGACTAAACACGAATGGAAAATTGCAAAAAGAAAAAGTTTTGTGCAAATGAATGATAAACAAAAAAGAAAAGGCTACGTAAATTTCATGTCATATTTAAAAAAAAAAAAAAAATTCAACATAATTATTTTAACTGGTTTAGTCGGCAGCAAGTCATTTTTACTGACATGAGTAAACTATTTGAAAGTATAAAGCCGACACCGAGAGTTTTTTGGTTATATAGCCTACAATGAAACAAAAATTGTAAGTTTATAACATATATATAGTTTTAACCATTTTTTAGAATAGATTAGCAAATAGCAATAGCCGGTGTTTTTTTTTATTTAAACGGCAGCCGTTGTTCTCATTTCTGATGGAATTCAATATAACAACATGTTCTTAATGTTAACATAATTACTAAACCAATTTAGTAAGATATATAGCAAGCGGAAGCATGATTTATTAAGAAAACAAGTGTATATATTTAACTATTTATTTGAATTCCAAGTAGATATCAAGTCTTGATAATATGCTTACAAATATAACAAGTAAAGAAGAGTGTTTATACCTCCTCAAAGATTGTTTGAGGGCTGAATTTTGGACAGCAAAATGAAGGAGAAGATGATGGAGAATATAGCTTCTAACTTGAAGCCTCAAGTGTGAAAATACCCCAAGCTTTTGATGCACCAACACCACCTTTGATAAGTTAGGATTTAAGACACTAGAGAGAGCTAAAATAACAAGCTAAAGACTCCTCCTTGTTGCCTAAACAGTTCGGCCAGAATGAGCTGCAGAAGCAGAATTTTTGTTGTTGTTTTATGAGTATCTCTCCCTCTCACTTGAGTCCCATGCTTGGTTTTAGAGACAAGCATGTATATATGGAGTTGTGCACTCAAAAGCAACAAAATACAAGCATGAGATGCTCCCTTGGAGACCCCAAAAATCTGCCATCCATGATGGGTTTTAATATTATAGGATAGCTTATAAAACAATTTATAAAATTCCATGTATTTATTTTGTTACTTTCATATTTTATAAAACCATTTATAAAATATAACACATTATAATTATTTACACCTATAAATAATTAAATCCTCATAGTGTAAATTATCCAAATAATTTATCTCAAGTGATAATATTTTAGAAACCCGATTTTCTAAAATCCAAGTGCCGCGTATTTATTTAACGATCCAATCATTAAGATTAAATACATATAAAGTGTCGGTAAGCTTGTTATTGGGTATGACCCGACTTGGATCATAATATATTAGCCACATTAATTTAATATGTCTCTTGGGCATACGAAATACCTTCAATCTCCCACTTGCACGAAAAACATAAGAAATTAATGCAAGTGATGGATACCACCTAACGACCGTCCATCACCCCCAATATGTTATGACTTTGTGCCATTCAATAACATCATCCCTTTCGAGTTCCATCTCGAATATGAATAGGTGAATCTTTCATTATATCCTTTCGTCCTAGATGTCATGTTAAATCCAAGAGACACAGAGTGATCACTCTCTTCTAGATTTAACTTTATCAGGCCTTAGACATCTGACTCTCAACGAATAAGAGGGACAAATTCCATCTTGACTACATACGTCCTAAATATATACCTTGCATTATACTTGAGCTCTTCCTTATGAACTACCATATTCCAGAATAGCAAAGGAAAGAATCAAGACATAATACTTAGTGAATATCCGAACCCGATATGTATCTCAGGTCAGAGGATACAATGATATTCGCCTTTACTCAAGATTACATGTGATCAACCACAAAGGCTCCATTTAGTGAATCTTGAGGGCGGGTCTTCCAATATTTGTATCCCACAAATATCTATGAACCTTGGTAGCAACCTTGCTCCACATTCAACCTGAATGTATACCAATCCAAGTTCATAATAGTCTAAACCTCACACTTGTTCCCACAAATGTAATCGACTACGAAATTTAGAATAATAGCTTATTCATGGATAAAATATGCAAAATAGGAACATGACTCAATTTTAATAAATTAATACCATAATTATATTAATGAGTTTGAACAAATTTCGTTCCGTTACAATACTTAAAATAGATCATGACCAATCACTAGAATATCGAAGCCCTAATGCACAAACATGTCCTGCATGTTTTGCTCCATGTAAGAGCTTCGTGAGAGGATCCGCTATATTAAGATCTGTGTGAACTTTGCGAATACATATCTTTCCCTTTTCAACTTCATCCCTTATGTAGTTGAATCTCCGCTCAATGTGACGGGTCTTTTGGTAAGCACGAGGTTCTTTGATTTGAGCAATCGCACCCTCGTTGTCACAAAAGATCTCAAGAGGGTCCTGAATGGAAGGGACTACTCCTAAGTCGTCGATGAATTTCTTCATCCATTCAGCTTCCTGAGCTGCCAATGAGGCGGCAATGTACTCTGACTCTGTAGTGGATAATGCAACAACATCCTGTTTTAAACTCTTCCAGGAGACCGCACCTCCATTTAATGTGAAGACATAACCGGATTGTGATCGAGAATCATCTCGATCAGTTTGGAAACTTGCGTCCACGTAACCTTTTACAGCGAGTTCCTCCTCACCAGACCCATATATTAGAAACATATCCTTAGTCCTCCTAAGGTATTTCAATATACTTTTAACAGCAATTCAATGACTGTTTCCTGGGTTATTCTGGTATCTACTTGTCAGGCTAAGAGCGCATGACACATCCGGTCTAGTGCATATCATTGCATACATGATTGACCCAATAGCAGACGCATATGGGACTTTTTTCATTCTCTCATGTTCATCTTTCGTGGTGGGACACTGAGATGAACTAAGGAGCGTTCCTCTTTGAATAGGTACCAAACCTTTCTTAGAGTTCTCCATCTTGAACCTTTTCAAGACCTTTTCAATGTATGCACTTTGATTCAAACCTATCAATTTCTTGGATCTATCCCTGTAGATCCTAATCCCCAAAATGTATTGTGCTTCTTCAAGATCCTTAATGGAGAAGCAGCTTTTCAGCCAAGTTTTAAACACCTTGCATCGTCGGGATGTCATTCCCAAATAATAATATATCATCCACATATAATACAAGGAACATGATAGTGCTCCCACTAGCTTTCTTGTATACGCAAGCTTCATCACCATTTTTAATGAAGCCAAATTTCTTGGCTTCCTCATTAAAACGATGATTCCACATTCTAGATGCTTGTTTCAATCCGTAGATTGACTTCTTTAACTTACATACTTTGTTAGGATGTTTCGGATCGACAAAACCTTCAGGTTGAACCATATAGACATCTTCCTCAAGATATCCATTTAGGAAAGCGGTCTTGACATCCATTTGCCATATTTCATAATCATAATGAGCAGCAATGGCAAATAATATCCTAATAGACTTTAGCATTGCCACAGGCGAAAAGGTTTCATCATAGTCAACTCCTTGAGTTTGGGTGAAACCTTTTACTACAAGTCTGGCTTTATATGTATTTAAGTTTCCATGCATGTCGGTTTTCATCTTGAAAATCCATTTACAATCAACTAACTTGGAGCTAGCAGGTTGTACAACTAGTTCCCAAACTTGGTTGTCATGCATGGATTGCATCTCAGCGTTCATGGCTTCCTGCCATTTATCTTTATCAATCCTTGATAAAGCATCTTGGTAGTTTGTTGGTTCATCCAGATCAACCACATAGCAATCATCCATGAGAAACCCATATCTCTCAGTAGGATTACTAATCTTACCAGATCTGTGAACGTCTTGCATACTTTGATCATCCATTTGATCATTCTCAACATTTTTATGTTTAGTGCTAGTGTCAACCAATTGTGTATCATCTACTTGATCTTGAACCTCTTCAAGATCTATCTTCATTTCACTATTACCTTCCATTAGGAACTTAGTTTCAAGGAATTCCGCCTTCCGAGCAACAAATACATTCTGCTCGGAAGGATCATAGAAATAATATCCCATATCATCCTTGGGATATCCTATGAAGATACACTTCGTGGATCGAGCATTCAACTTATTAGGGACGTAACGCTTAGGATAAGCTTCACATCCCCATACCTTTAAATATGATAGAGATGGAGGTTTTCCAAACCACATCTCATGAGGAGTTCGTTCCACTTTCTTGTTTGGGGCCATATTTAAAATACGAGCCGCGGAGCATAGACAATAACCCCAAAATGATAGAGGTAACGAGCTTCTTGCCATTATAGATCGAACCATATCCATTAGGGTTCGGTTCCTCCTTTCGGAAACTCCATTAAGTTGTGGTGTCCCGGGTGGAGTAAGTTGCGAGATAATCCCACAACTTCTAAGATGATCTTGGAAAACATCGCTTAGGTATTCACCTCCTCTATCGGTATGAAGTACCTTGATTGTCTTATTGAGTTGATTTTGTACTTTGTTTTGATATTCCTTGAATGCTTCAAAAGTTTCGTCCTTATGTCTTAACAAGTAGACATATCCGAAACGACTAAAGTCATCAATGAAAGTGACGAAGTATCTTTCACCTTTCCTAGTCATGGGCTTAAAGGGTCCACATACATCCGAATGTATTAATCCCAATAAGTCTTTAGCCCTTTCATAGGTCCCTTTGAAAGGTGCTTTAGTCATTTTGCCTTGTAAACAAGATTCACATACATCAAACGAGTCTAGTTCATTTGATTTCAAAAGTCCATTCTTTTGAAGTGTATGCATTCAATTCTTGTTTATGTGACCAAGGCGACAATGCCATAAGTAGGAATCACTCAAATCCCTTTTGAGTTTCTTGGTGTTTGCATGGTATATTGAGCTATTGTATGACGTGTCATCATGAACCAATTCATAAATACCATTCACAGGTGAAGCCTTGAAATAGAACACATCATCTAAAGAAACATGGATATCATCATTAATGAAATTAAGATTAAAACCACATTGTTTCAAACGGGATACAGAAATAATGTTTCGGGATAAATCGGGTGCATACAAAACATTTTTCAAAATAAGCTCCAAACCACTTGGAAGCTTTAAAACAGAGTCTCCTTGAGCTTTCACTTGCACCCTTGCTCCATTTCCCATGAAGAGACTTGTTGTTCCCGCATCTTGATCACTTCTTTTGAACCCCTGCAAAGAATTGCAAATATGAGTTCCACATCCTGTGTCTAATACCCATGTATTAGAAGAAGTAATACTGAGCTCTATGTATACCATATATACATTACCTGAGGTTTGCCCTGCATCCCTCTTTTCCTTCAACTCCTTAAGGTAGACCGGGCAGTTGCATTTCCAGTGACCCATTTCACCGCAACCGAAGCACGGATCTTCCTTGGGGTTAGCTTTACCAGCAACCTTTTGCTTCTTGTTGTTGTTGGTTAGGGTAACCATCTTCCCCTTTCCCTTGCCCTTGCCTTGGTAGGTGGGTCCTTTCCTCTTAGCCACCTTCGGCTTAGAAGTGTTATTGTTTTTGGACCCGCCTTCATTGATCGTAAACACGGGTGAAGCCCTTTTACCCATGCTTGCTTCTGCCGTCTTAAGCATGGCATGTAATTCGCCAATGCTTTTATCCCAACCATTCATATTGTAATTCATTACAAATGTGTCAAACCTTTTTGACAATGAGTTGAGAATGAGGTCCGTGGCTAATTCATTAGACACGTTGCAATTTAGACGATTCGCTCGATCAATAAGGCTTTTCATCTTAAGGACATAAGATGAAACGGATTGGGAGTCGTCCATCCGATATGCATGAAGCGCTCGGACTGTTTCAAAGCGCTCGACAGGAGCTTGTTGAAAAAACAACTCCTTCAACTGTGTGATCATGTCATATGCACTATGATGCTCAAAATCCTTTTGGAGTTCGGGTATCATAGTCCCAAGCATGAGGCAAGAAACTTGCAACGAATCAGTGCAATATTTCTCCCAATATGCCATGTCTTCCGTATCATCCTCATCCGGTTGATCGGGAATGGGGTCTTCCAACACATACGCCCTATCCTCAAGTTTGAGGACAATTCTTAGATTGCGGAACCAATCCATGAAGTTCGTATGGTTGAGTTTTTCCTTTTCGAGGATTGACCTCAACGATAGGTTGTTAAAGTTTATTGGTGCGTTTGGAATGTTGTTGTTATTGGCGACCATCTACAAAATTTAACAAAGTTATTTAAGTATCAATTTTAATTTAACAATCAATATCCTTTAAATCCAATTGATATTTATTAAATTTTAGAATCCAATGGTAAACCAAATTTTGGTTAGGTAACCTTTATCCCGTCATTTGATTTAGCTAGGTAGTCATTATATGACAATTGTAATCCTTTTGCAACTTCTAAGTTATGAGATCATGCAATCCTTTTGCATGGCATATTTATCCCATCAACACCTATTTGTTCCTCATGCTTCGGTGACCATAAGTTCATGATTCCCAAATCAAGTCGTCTTACTTGTGTAAACGTGTAAATTCAACATACAAGTGGTTAGGTGACCTTTATCCTACAAGTGTGCGAAATTCACCTTAATCATATTAGTTTGCTCATAACGGTTAGGTGACCTTTATCCCATTATGAGTTCCCTAATATTTTTAAGTGTCACACAAAAGGATGGCGTTTAACTTGTTTGCCTTGTTAATATAGGGATTTTAAGTTTTCGTTAATTCTAGTTTGAGAAAACTATTATGCCATACACCAACATGCATTTATTGTATGGTTTATTTGAAATCCATTTTCAAGTCTTGTAATTAAGCCAATTACTTGATATAAACCATTTTATATGTGTGATCCTTTTAGTGTTCTTAATAACCATTTATTAATGTCCTTTTGCCATTTCAATTTAACCATTTAAATTGTCGTTTTGCATGTAGGTAATAATGTCTAATTTAACCAATTAAATTGTCATTTTGCTTTGTTGTTAATTTGTGTGATTAACTTGTAGCATACAAACATACAATCCACAATCATACAAAACAACCACGCATGCAAAATCATATGTTCACAATCAAGCCATTTTGGTGGACATTTGTTTAGCCGAAAACAAATGCCACCGGTAAAGGGGTTATAACACAAAGTAGGAGATTTTAAATCTCCCACTTAATCTTGCATCCAAATACTTCTTCATGTGTTCTTCAAGTCTTCATCATCTTAATCATTTTACAAAATATATCCTAATACATTTTGTCTAAAAAATGAAAATACAACCTAATCTATTTTACATACCAAATATAAAATAAATTACATAACCAAAATTAATATTACATACCAAATGAATAATTAATTTTACAAACCAAATGAATGAATATAATAACCACATAGAGAGATTAACAAATCAACCAAACAAATATTCATTCAAACACAAGGTCTTGGCAATGATTGTGAACATCAATATATCAACAAATATGACCAAATGGCAAACCCAAAATCACTTTTGGAACCCTCATAAATTCGGCCAAAAGGAAAAACCCTCCCAAATTCATTAATTTTGCATTTTACTTTCATGCATCTTAGTAGAATGCAAAGTTGATGGGTTTTAAAGACCATATATAAGAAGCATATTTCAAAGACTTCGGCTCTAGATACCATTGATGGAATTCAATATAACAACATGTTCTTAATGTTAACATAATTGCTAAACCAATTTAGTAAGATATATAGCAAGCGGAAGCATGATTTATTAAGAAAACAAGTGTATATATTTAACCATTTATTTGAATTCCAAGTAGATATCAAGTCTTGATAATATGCTTACAAATATAACAAGTAAAGAAGAGTATTTATACCTCCTCAAAAATTGTTTGAGGGCTGAATTTTGGACAGCAAAATGAAGGAGAAGATGATGGAGAATATAGCTTCTAACTTGAAGTCTCAAGTGTGAAAATACCCCAAGCTTTTGATGCACCAACACCACCTTTAATAAGTTGGGATTTAAGACACTAGAGAGAGCTAAAATAACAAGCTAAAGACTCCTCCTTGTTGCCTAAACAGTTCGGCCAGAATGAGCTGCAGAAGCAGAATTTTTGTTGTTGTTTTATGAGTATCTCTCCCTCTCACTTGAGTCCCATGCTTGGTTTTAGAGACAAGCATGTATATATGGAGTTGTGCACTCAAAAGCAACAAAATACAAGCATGAGATGCTCCCTTGGAGACCCCAAAAATCTGCCATCCATGATGGGTTTTAATATTATAGGATAGCTTATAAAACAATTTATAAAATTCCATGTATTTATTTTGTTACTTTCATATTTTATAAAACCATTTATAAAATATAACACATTATATTTATTTACACCTATAAATAATTAAATCCTCATAGTGTAAATTATCCAAATAATTTATCTCAAGTGATAATATTTTAGAAACCCGATTTTCTAAAATCCAAGTGTCGCGTATTTATTTAACGATCCAATCGTTAAGATTAAATACATATAAAGTGTCGGTAAGCTTGTTATTTGGTATGACCCGACTTGGATCATAATATATTAGGCACATTAATTTAATATGTCTCTCGGGCATACGAAATACCTTCAATCTCCCACTTGCACGAGAAACATAAGAAATTAATGCAAGTGATGGATACCACCTAACGACCGTCTATCACCCCCAATATGTTATGACTTTGTGCCATTCAATAACATCATCCCTTTCGAGTTCCATCTCGAATATGAATAGGTGAATCTTTCATTATATCATTTCGTCCTAGATGTCATGTTAAATCCAAGAGACACAGAGTGATCACTCTCTTCTAGATTTAACTTTATCAGGCCTTAGACATCTGACTCTCAACGAATAAGAGGGACAAATTCCATCTTGACTACATACGTTCTAGATTTAACTTTTTTCGGTTACTTTTAGTGATATTTTTTCTACACCTTCTTTTACTGGAATATCTATTCTTCCGGTTGATAAATTTAGGTTAAGATGCAAATTATTGTTTGTTTTAACAAGGCATGTGAATGATTAATGAACAGTGCCTTCTAAATGTTGGAGGTGTTTGCGTCAACGATCATGCGGTAGTGTTTCATTTGACCCACTAATTGATTTAAATTGTTAGTAATAAAAATTGTGGTATGAAATAGGTATTGTTTAGCAAAATATGTGGCTGTTTCTAATACTCCATCTATTTAAATTAGGATTTGTTTCTTATTTATTATGATTGATATATTGAATGTTAATATTACAGAATTCCAAGACTAAGGCTTTGTTCCAGAGTTATTTTGGAGAGAAATGAAATGAGATGGAAGGAAAATAAAACGAATTGGTGTTCCAGAGTTTTGTGTTGGAATGAAGGGAAAGGAAGGGAAGTGATTATTATGCCTAATTTTCTCTTCTACACTTCCTTTCAAATTGGAAAGATCCCAATCCCCTCCCTTTCATTCCCTTTCACTTCATTTCATTTCATTTCTCTTATTAATAAACTCTGGAACAGAGTCTAATAGAGAAACGTGAAAGAATTAAAAATTACGGAGTAATAAAATGAATTGTGTTAAAATAATGATGGCAAGGGTATTTTTGGAAGATGCTTCAAATTGTGGTGGAAGTATAAAAATTGTGTGTGGAAATATCACCACCCAAAAAAGAAAGGAAACAATCCAGATCCTTAAACATCATCATCTTCAATTTTCAAGATCTACTGCACAAATGTGTTTTGCATGTGGTTCATCGATTGTTCATCATCGTATCATCATCATCATATCAATAGTTTCGTTGGCCAATCATCTGGTTCATCATTTTTATCGATTCATGTCTGGTTCATCATCATCATCATCGATCCATTTCTAATCTCTGGTTCATCTAGTCGATTCTTCATCATCATCATCATCATCGTCATCATCATCATCATCATCAGATCTGAATTGTTTTCTTTTTTTTTTTAGGATTTTTGTGTTTGGGGAAGAACAAGTTGCAATTGTTATCTATTAATCTGCCATCTTCGATTGTTCATATCATCATCATCGTATCATCTCTGACATCATCACCACCGCCTAATTTCCCGGTCAAAATGGCCTTCGATTTTTCGACGAAACAAGCTTTTGATTTTCGATTTTCCGACGTAACAAGTTGTTGCAGAAATTTCCTCACGGGTTCGACTAGTGTCAATGTGTATTATTTATATCATCTTCGATTTTCGATTTTCAGTTTCAAGAACCTTCGACTTTCATTTTTAATTCATTGTGTTGTGTTGAACTGTTAATGTCTATATAGTGTATTGTTTATATCATTTTACGTTGTATTTGGTTTTGATTTACATGCGTAGAGTGTCAAAATGAAAGGGTTTTGACTAAACACGAATGGAAGATTGCAAAAAGAAAAAGTTTTGTGCAAATGAATGATAAACAAAAAAGAAAAAGCTACGTAAATTACATGTCATATTCAAAAAAAAAAACAAAAAATTCAACATAATTATTTTAACTGGTTTAGTCGGCAGCAAGTCATTTTTGCTGACATGAGTAAACTATTTGAAAGTATAAAGCTGACACCGAGAGCTTTTTGGTTATATAGCCTACAATGAAACAAAAATTGTAAGTTTATAACATAAATATAGTTTTAACCATTTTTTAGAATAGATTAGCAAATAGCAATAGCCGGTGTTTTTTTTTATTTAAACGGCAGCCGTTGTTCTCATTTCTGATGGAATTCAATATAACATGTTCTTAATGTTAACATAATTACTAAACCAATTTAGTAAGATATATAGCAAGCGGAAGCATGATTTATTAAGAAAACAAGTGTATATATTTAACCATTTATTTGAATTCCAAGTAGATATCGAGTCTTGATAATATGCTTACAAATATAACAAGTAAAGAAGAGTGTTTATACCTCCTCAAAGATTGTTTGAGGGCTGAATTTTGGACAGCAAAATGAAGGAGAAGATGATGGAGAATATAGCTTCTAACTTGAAGCTTCACGTGTGAAAATACCCCAAGCTTTTGATGCACCAACACCACCTTTGATAAGTTAGGATTTAAGACACTAGAGAGAGCTAAAATAACAAGCTAAAGACTCCTCCTTGTTGCCTAAACAGTTCGGCCAGAATGAGCTGCAGAAGCAGAATTTTTGTTGTTGTTTTATGAGTATCTCTCCCTCTCACTTGAGTCCCATGCTTGGTTTTAGAGACAAGCATGTATATATGGAGTTGTGCACTCAAAAGCAACAAAATACAAGCATGAGATGCTTCCTTGGAGACCCTAAAAATCTGCCATCCATGATGGGTTTTAATATTATAGGATAGCTTATAAAACAATTTATAAAATTCCATGTATTTATTTTGTTACTTTCATATTTTATAAAACCATTTATAAAATATAACACATTATAATTATTTACACCTATAAATAATTAAATCCTCATAGTGTAAATTATCCAAATAATTTATCTCAAGTGATAATATTTTAGAAACCCGATTTTCTAAAATCCAAGTGTCGCGTATTTATTTAACGATCCAATCGTTAAGATTAAATACATATAAAGTGTCGGTAAGCTTGTTATTGGGTATGACCCGACTTGGATCATAATATATTAGCCACATTAATTTAATATGTCTCTCGGGCATGCGAAATACCTTCAATTTTCTCGCTGACCCATGCAGAGGCGGATTTGAGGGCGTGCAACACGTGCGCTCGCACAGGGCCCATAATCCAAAGGGGCCTAAAGTGCCAGTACTTAACCAAAATTTATAGTGTTTAGCGAATTTATTCGTACATATATTTAAAACTTTCGTATACAAAAAGGTCTATTTATTGTTAATTGAACAGGGCTCATATGAAAAATTAGAATTAACGGGACGACCTTGACCCATGAATAAATTAGCAACCCGTCATATCATATATACAGCAATATATAATAATAATTAATTAATATTAATACTATATATATAATACGTAGTATATAATACTACTGTTAGCATAGTTAACGCCTACATCAGCGGACAATTTATATAGTTTGTCTCGCGTATAAGCACGTTGAATTCTTAATGTTTATTAATTGGTCCGTTTATGTGCTATTGGAGATTTCTTTAGTACTACGTATATGTAAATTAAGTCCTCCTTAAATTTAATTTTACATCATTAATCATCACCAATTCTTATTTCGCTAATACCACATCTTGAAGATGTTAAAGTAATAAAAAAATATTACGGAATAGGTATAGCGCATATCTAAGTAAAAGTATCGCGTTTTCCAAATATCTCTAGACTGTTGGCAATGATGCGTTTGTCTACCCACCCACGCGTAGGTGGCATGACAAACACCCCACAAACGATGGAAATGGGCGTTTGTGGGTGATTTGAGTTGGGGGCGTTGGTCCTTTTTAAACAATGAAAGAAGAGATGAGTGAAGTGAGGTGGTAGACTATAACTGTTTGTGGTTATTTTCTCTCTCCTATATTTTATTATTTATCTACCAAATATCAATCAAATTTTAACATATCACCCACAAAACTTTCTACACTCTCTAAACAAATACCCCTCATTATAGATTTATAACTATCTCATTACTCCATAATTGTCATGTGAGCGTCATAACTTAAAAAGAACTCTTCTTTCACTTCACGTAAACGTCATCATTATCTATGGTCTAACAAAACACACATCTAAATGACTTGATTATTGATTAATTAAATACTGATGTTTTTTCACAAAGCATATACTGTATCAATCGAGAGTAAAAATAAAGTATAAAATAAGAAAATTAGAGTATATAATTTGTGTAATCATTCTTCTCTTTCTTCTATTTTTGCCCAAATATTTAATTTTCCTTGTGGTGTGAATTTGGTTGTTGGGAGTGGGTTAGTTCCAATTTGGTATGGAGTTCATTTCAAGAATTCTCTTGTTTCATACCTTAAAACCAAATTCTTAGAATCGTAGTTCTTTATTAACTTGTACGCCATGCATTACTATTTGTAAAAGAATATATGTTAGTGATTTCAACTACATTTAAAAATGATAGATTTTGACTATTTGTTTGTTTTCTTTTAATGGGTATTGATTAAATTGAGGTTTACTTGATGTCATCATTCATTGGTATCCTTTTACATGTATATAGCATACGTTTTAAGACACAAATATTTGTCCCACAAGTATTTCTCTTGTAATCATTTTAGACACTCTGGTTTAGGGGTATTTTGGACAATGCAACATCCCAAAACAAGGTATGCTCTCCCACTTTCTTTCACGTTATCAAATACTAACATGTTCATATAGTCAATGTAACATTTTCCTTCCATATTTCTCGGTTTCAAATACCATTACCATTTAGTCATTATGTAATCAAAGGTAATTAGTTACTTGGTTTACATGAAATACAGAGGCGGAACAACGAGTTCTCTGGGGAAACCTAAAACCACCGGAGCGAACCGTGACAACGGGTCCTCGCGAAGTTTGTCAACAAGAAGTCCTAAGGCTGTTGACCATCGGTTGCAACATGGTCTGTCTTCCGAGGTATGATAATATTTGTGGGTCTCGTTATGTTTAAAAGAGATAATAGCTACTTTTTAGAAGAATGCTAATCTTATGGTATTTAATTTAATTTTATGGAGTTACCATGAATAAATGCATTTTTTTTTTTTTGGATTAGCGACGAAACTTGTATTACAATTAAATAAAAAAAAAATTAAGTATTGAAAGTTATACAATTAAATAAAATTGAAAGTAGTACTCGATAAATTACTCTGTAATTGAATAGATTTGGAATTGCAACTTTTAGAGTTGTTTTAAGAAAACTTTTATGCATTAATTGTGATGCATTCACAACTACCTACCGGATATTTGACATCTCTAGCATTAAATATGACACATTTAAACCTATAAATGATTTTTGATTACAACTCTTAAATATGTCTATATCAATTGTCAATAATTCTGAACTTCTAGAAAAATATTAGCTCTGCCTCAAAATAATTTGGGGTGAATTGAAATTTTGGTGAATAGTAGAGTATAAATATTGTAAAGTGCCTCAAGTATGCTTAGGATGGTTTTTTTCTTTTTAGTTTGCATTTGTAATGTAATATATACTGTAGTTTTTAGCTAATTTTTATTATTTTTGGTTAAAAAATAATAATATTACAGAAAAGAAGAGTAGGAAGAGTAGCTGAATTAGAAAGTCAACTTACTCGGCTTCAAGATGAGCTCAAGAAAACAAAGGACCAGTTGAGCCAATCTGATTCATACACGAAACGGGCTCATCAAGAAGCCGAGGAAGCCAAGAAACAACTCGCGGCTACATTAGCCAAACTCGATGAATCGCAACAACAGCTCGACGAGCTTTGGGCTAGTGATGAATCTCGAATTAAAGAACTCAGAAAAGTCTCACAGGACCGGGACCGAGCATGGGAGTCCGAACTCAAAGCTGTCCAAAAACATCTAACTGCGGCCTTAAACGAGAACCAAAAACTCAAAATTCGGTTACAAGAAGTTAATGAGTCCAAAGAGGCTAATGATGAGATAACGAGATTGCGGTTAGAACTTTCGAAAAATGTGGATGTTGTTCAAGAGTTAAAGATCCAATTAAACGAGTCAAAAGACTCCGAATCACGAGCTTTAGAACTCGTTAGTCAAACTCAAGAACAACTTGAAATGGTAACGTTGAATGATGAGAATGAACTGGGGTCCGCGTTGGCTGCAAATGCGGAGTTGGAGAACGAGTTAAAAAGGTTAAAAGTGCAAACGGAGCAGTGGAGGAAGGCTGCTGAGGTGGCAGCCGCGATTGTTTTGGGTGATGGCGAAAATGGGAAGTTAGTCGAGTCATCGGAGTCGCTTGATCATTTTCATGTTATTGGTGACAAGTCGAATTCGCCTTATTCGGAAGATGTTGAAGATGATATATCGAGCAAGAAAACTAGTAACATGTTGATGAAGAAACTTGGGGTGTTGTTAAAGAAAGGACCAAAGTAGTACGATGTTTTTACTAGGTTATGTTGTCTGATGTTACATGTGTGTTTTATAAAACTGTTAGTATCTACATGTATATAAAACTGTTAGTATCTACATGTATATTTGTAATGTCAGCATGTTATTAATGGTTGAAAAGTGTATAAAGTATACAACTATGAAGTTGAAGTGTCATGAAAATTATTATGCTTGTGATTGTACCTTTAGTTTGAGGGTGAAAACTATATATTTGTACATGGATAAGGTTTTTTAGTTTAGGTTGAGTAATATTTTTACTCGTATACCATTTTTCAACCTTTTTCATTACCAGCTTAAAATGTGTTACTAATGAAATTTGAAATTGAGCTCTTTTGTGAAGGTATTATGATTTCATTAGTGACATATCTTGAAATGGTTAAAAACTTTATATTTGTGAGTCAATAATTAAATATTTAACAAGTTGTGATGTGGTCCAGCGGTTGGTGGTCTGACTCCTTTAGCTTTAGGGATAGGTTTCAAGGTTTTCTCCCGGGCAGCGATGGGGGCGGGGTTATTATCGCTGCATCGGCATAGTCGAAACGGGAGATGATCGCAATGGTTGGTTTAGTCCCCATCGGGTGATCCCAATCGCTGTTAAAAGAAAAAAAATTAATTAAATATTTAAACATTACTTGTTTGTTTAAAGATATTCGAAATGATCATATATGCCAACCCTACATTGACTTGCAGAATGTGACAAGAAATTACAATAGTTGTGTTTGATTATGATGGTGGATTTTGCTGGTGGAACATTATATTCATCATGTATCATGTATTATTAGAACATGTTTAAATATCAATATCTTTGTGTACAAGTAAAATGATTACGCATGCTTATATTTAAGTTTGGAGTATATGTTGTCGAAATGGTTTAGAAGCTAAGTTACGAGTTTTACAAAGAAGAGCTAATTTTAATACAGATTTATGATAAAACTGTAAACACTTTAATTATCATTACAATATTGTAAATGCAAATGAATTATTGAATATAATTTTATTTTATTTTAGGGAAATGGGTCAAAATACCCCTAAATTTCAAAGTATTTAACGATATGCTCCTAAATTTACGTAATTGCTATTTTGCCCTCAGATCACGCACCCCACACGGTTAAATTTGAAGGATTTTCTTCACAAAAGCGCTCGTGCTTGGTAGAATGTGTAAACGGGTTTGCAAATGCTTTTAGATTTAAGGTATTACAAAATAAAGTAAGAATCGAAAAATTGAAGATTCACATGAAATTTGGCATATCTCACGTTAATGCATGTTTGTGTGTTTTATGCGTTCAAAAAAAGACTTAAGCGCCCTTTTAAAAGTGCAACACGCACAATGCGTGTTGCATGTAAGTTTGTGTGTGTTACTATCTCCAATAAATGCTCGGTAATACGCACCACACACTGACCATCACGCACGGTGCGTGGTCAGAGGGCAAAATGGCCATTATGAAAATTCAACTGCATATTGTCAAACACTTTGCGATTCAAGGGCATTTCGGCCAAAAAATATTTTTAATACCGAATGGGCTATTGAATATGCAAGATGAAATTAAGTGAGAAGGTATAAGTGGGCTAAAACAAATGTCTCTCCGTTACTAAAGAATAATTCAAAAGAAGACTTACTTGGGCCTATATATACTACGACCCAAAACAGAAAAAGTCCATATAAGCTGGCCCATTTTGCTTCTAAGATACTACCAATATAAAACAAAAATACTCAATACCCCAATTATAACAAGCAGTAGGGTTTTCTATCAGACGGCAGCCGCAGCTTCTTCAAAGTCTCGCCGGAGAGTTACTTAAAATTTGCAAACATGGGGTATGATTTCAATTCCTTCTTTTCAACTAATGATCTTATTCTTCTAAATCTGTTCAATTTCTTATGTTTCTGCTATTATTATTGTGTTAATTTAGGAGTTCATGTATGGTTAATATTTGTAGTTATATATAGCTTGTGCCAGCTTATTTGAACACATTCTAGCTTTGTAAATGAAGTATATGCTTGAATCAAACAATAATTTTTTTTTTTATAGAAATGAATAATGAGATGTTAGATTGATTTGTTTTCATTAAGATATATGTAATTTGTAGTTTTTTTTTTTTTTTTTTAAATCTTATTTCAGCATCATAAGCTCAAGTAATTGTGTTTGGGTTTTTTTTCTTTCAAAGTTTCAAAAAAATAAGCTATAGATTAGGTTATATGCACATAAGCAATAAGCTCTTAGAATAAGCCCACCAAACTTACTAAAATGGTATTTGAATTTAAAATGTGTAGGGTAAAATAACTGATTTTTATTAGTATCTCATTGTTGAACACGCAACATATTGTTGGAACAAATTTTTTAAATGTGTTGAACTGCTTAGTTGTATTTGTTAAGATTGTAATTTTTAATTCAGTAGGTAGTGTTTGGTTTACTTATGAGTCAAACTGTATAAAAACATATAGATTTGAATCATTTTTACTAGTTAATCGTTTACATTTTTGAAACTGTTCAATTGTTTGTTGATGTGCACAGTTGGTTATGGATTTTTTGGTCACTATGATCACTTAAAGCTGATCTAATTTGCGTGCTGTATTTGATTTGTGTTTTATTTAGGACTTGCTTGTATATTGTCAGTTGGTTGCTAGTTTGGAGATTTAGCTTCAGTTTATATGGTTAATGTTTATTTGAATTATCATATTGCAGTAAGACACATGGAATGGGAGCTGGTCGCAAGCTCAAGTCCCACCGCAGGAGGCAAAGATGGGCTGACAAATCGTACAAGAAGTCACATTTGGGTAACGAATGGAAGAAACCTTTTGCCGGTTCTTCTCACGCTAAGGGAATTGTTCTTGAGAAAATGTAATATATTTTTTATAACAATATTGAACGAGCTTTATTAATTACTCAAATGAAGTTGATACTTGATTAACTGTTGTTTTCATGTCTCTGTAGTGGAATTGAAGCTAAGCAGCCTAACTCTGCTATCCGTAAGTGTGCCAGAGTTCAACTTATCAAGAACGGGAAGAAGATTGCAGCATTCGTTCCCAATGATGGTTGTTTGAACTACATCGAAGAAAATGTTAGTACTAAATTCTTCCATTTTGAAGAACTTTTGTTGTCATTTTAGTAACTAAATTATTAAAAGTTGTATTCTTGTTTGGAACAGGATGAAGTTTTGATTGCTGGATTTGGACGAAAAGGTCATGCTGTGGGAGATATTCCCGGAGTTAGGTTCAAGGTGGTGAAGGTTTCTGGTGTTTCTCTTTTGGCTCTATTTAAGGAGAAGAAGGAGAAACCAAGATCTTAAATCATCCGAGGTTTATTTGATTGTCTTGTTTTTGGTATGTTTTTATAAGAGTTCAAGTTGTGGCTTTGTTTTAGATTGTGTTTGGAGAGGTCATACAATTGGTACCCTGATTGTATTGTGATTTTGGTAAACACATTTTATTTATACAACTGTTTCTGCCTATTGCTCCAGTATCACTCTTTCTCTTATAGACGTGTACTAAGCTTTTGTCAATCTTATATGTTAAAAATAAAAATCGTCTTTTCAGAAAGCTATGATTTTGTTGCAGTTGGTTTCTATTGCTAGCTTCTTAACCAACTAAAATTGTAGGAAAAACTTGTGTAATTGAAAATTTGCAATTGATGCATCATTTGGTAGTTTATGATCCTCGCATCAATGATGATGTTTTTTCACATAAACGTCACATTAAAAAAATAAAAAAAATACTTTCTCACACACAGAGTAACACATGATTAAATTACTCCAACCATGACATACTTTATTGTAAAGCTAAAAATTGGAACTTCTAAATTAATTATTACGGAGTATATATTTAAACATCAACAACAACAAAATCCATACCACAATGAGTGGTGTATGGGAACGTGAGATGTAGACAATCATTCTCCTATCCGAGAACAAAGACAAGTCATTTCTCCACCCAAAGTGAAAAACAATTTCAAAAGTAGAGAAAGTCATCCCTCTCTCTATTCGACGGATAGAGAGATTGCTTTCGAATGGACCTCCGGCCAATAAGTAAGGAAAAAAATTTGTTGCCAATGGAGCCCTTGAGGGCTAGACCGAGCACGAGAACAAGGTGACATCAGTTGGGAACCCTCTTAATGTGTTATCTGAAATACGTAGCTCAGTTAGGCGAAGTATATCAATTGGTAGTTTTTATTACGATAACATAATCACATTTGCCTCGTCCATACATTTTGATGCAGCAGTTAAGTTTGAGTAAGCCATGTTGCTGGTTTGCTTGGTCCATTTGAACAATTTGTTTTTTCCCCTTGTTAAGTAATGATTGATGATGGATATATCTGTTTATAATGGTAATACATGTCTATCATGAATAAGTTATACTCTCCCCGTCCCCAAAAAAAATTGTCCACCAACAAAATATATTTAATTAAGATATGTTTGTAAAACATTTATTTTGTATTTTTATTTAATAAGTAATTCAAATTCAAATTTATTACTCCATAGTTTTCTATAAAAAGTAACTGGGAGAAAAAAATTTATGAGCAAGTATTTTGCGAACTTTCATATACAAGAAGGTAGTAACATGAACTCTTTCTTTGGGACGAAGGAGTATCTTATCAAATTACCGACCGTTTTGCGTGTTAACGTCTGAATAGGTGAAAAAATAGCATAGATGATAAATAAAGAATTTAGAGTAATTATATTGAGTTAGAAAATAAATGGCAGTCATATTTGTGAGAACAAAGTTTCTAACTGAAACTTACTTGTGTCCACGAGTTTGGAGTTTGATTGTTTGTCCATGTCAAATGTTCATGGGTTAGGGTCGTGCTACTGTTGGAATCAAAACGATTGACGAATGAAATCAAGTAGACTGATTAGAGTCTGGTCAATTTGTATTTCGATTAATCATTTAATCAACTCGGTAGTATAATTTAATTTGTATCTTTTGTGGGAGAGAAAAAAAAATTCAAACTGATATGGTTTTAGTCGATTCACTCTATTCATCCATTCCAAGCTTAAAACATGAACCATCTATCAAATCCTTATATGTAAAAGAATTCTGGAACTTGACTCGCAGTCCTTTTAGTTCTTTACTATTTTGCTTCTCTTACAGAAGTAGCCTAGACTACATCACAAAGCGCCAAAACATGAACCATCTACCAAATCCTTAGATGTCCATGTTTGCTGATCAAACCCGGTCGAAAAACCACACATTGAAAATGCAGAAAATAAATAACGTAAACTCATTTCAAGATTAAAATAAATACATCCCATTTAAGATAATATAAGTATTAGAAGACTATATTAAACATAAAACCTACAAACTCACATAATATCTATCCCCAAAGGAACAACAAAAACGAGAAGCTGTGGGCTACATCTGAAACTGCAAAAGACGGTAGATTTACAAGTTGCCCAAATTATACATGCATACGCAAAAGTACTAGTGTGTACATAATGACTGATGGTCTCAGCTAACTATCATCTATGTCTACCCATCTCAAAAGACATCTTCTGCTTCAACGGTTCAACCACTTAGTATTGGCCTATGCTTTCTCTACCATTTTCACATTTTTGATCAAAAATGCAAACCTGGGAACCTGTAACAATGGCATAAGATGATTAAAATAGTTATTCAAATTCATGAAAAATTTGTTGAAAAACCCATTATGAGATGATTAGTAGGGGTACTCGATGATTGACACACTAATATGCTAAATATTGAGAAACATAATTTCATGCAGGATTTCAGGCAGGATTTAAAACCCATGGAAATTTGATTTTACCATTTTCATGGCGTCTCAATTTTAATTTTATTTTATTTTTTTAAAAAACTTTTTCCTACTTATTGGCCGGAGGTCCACTCGGAAGCAATCTCTCTATCCGTCGAACAAAGAGAAGGATGACTTTCTCTACTTTTGAGAGTGTTTTCACTCTAGGTGGAGAAATGACTTGTCTTTATTCCCGGATAGGGGAAGGATTGTCACATCTCACCTCCCCATACACCACTTATGTGGTATTGGGTTTTGTTGTTGTTGTTGAGAAACATAATCTTTAAAAAAAATTACGGCTTATGAAAGAGTTGATTCAGGCTGCGTTTTATCCCTAACGGATCAGATAGAAAGAAACAAGTCAAATGGGGTAAGAGTTACGTTTAAGACAAACTTAATTATGTTATACACATGGTACTTACTAACAAATCTATCAAATTTGGCCAGAAATGTTTCAGGTTCAGTGGTCGACCCAAACCCAACCCATTTAAACTTGTACCAAGCGAAGCATTGTAACACTTCACCAACCTGCCCTGCCCATCCAAATTTCCACCTCTGGTGAACAGGGCCAGATATTGGGACGTGCAAAGTATGCAATCGCACAGGGCCCAATATCCAAGAGGGCCCAAAAATGGTAGCCCAACATTACGTACCTAGGTCCATTATTTATTAAGGATTAAAAGATTAAAAAATAAAATACCTAATATAACTGGTGACTGAAGAACCTTTTTATCTAGGAAATATTTACGTATATAAAATGTCTACTTTTAATAATTGAACGAGGCCCACGAGATTGAGAGGACGACCCAGCCGGTGAATATGTATAACCCACACAAAGACGATATTTCTTAGTTGCCCACACTAGATATGACCAAGGTTGGAGAATTCGGATCTCGGGGAGATCTCGTTTGAACATTTTTAGGGAGATCTCAGCATCTCGGAATAATCTCGGAGAGATCTCGGACGTTGACTTTATAGTTTTTCTAATAAAAATATACATAAAAACATAAATATATGTATATTTATATACGTTTTTACGAGATTTTAGAAAAATATCCAAGAAATGAGCGAGAAAATCTTTGAAATTACGAATTTTACAAGAAAATGTTACAAATTAACAAGAAAATTCGAGAAATCGTGGCTTTGACTAATTTTGACCCCGTTGACCAAGAAATCTCGGGAGAAGAACATCTCGTCTCAGTTGCCTTCTAAAAACGAGATCTCGGGGGAGATCTCGGGGAGATCTCGGGGGATTTACAACACTGGATATGACCACAATAAGATTCGTAAAAGGACTAAAATGAAATCCACATATATTTAATCTGTGATTCATTTTACTATATTATTACATGTTAACTATTTCTTCCCTAAATACATATTACATATATAAATTACAAGTAATTTTAAAAGATCTATATACATTTCGGTAAACACATAATGAACATTTGATACAAATTAAGTACCACAGTTCTAATTTCAAATATAAATCAAGAGCAATGCTTGGACTCAATCTTCAAAATAGAAAAAAAAAAAAAAAAAAAAAAAAAAAGTTCGGTAATTGATGAGATGAACCAATCAGAATTCAAGTTTCTTTCTCTCTCTTTATACTACATACTATTGATTTATTTCATTGTGTGGATATTTTTTTGTAAAAAATGTGCGGATCAAGTATCTCACAAAAAATCATTGGTGTAAGAGGCTAGAAAAACAATAATAAAAGCTTAAAAAATATTGCTTGATTGGCACAAGAGGCTAGAATAACAATAACAAAAGCTTAAACGTCTCAACTGGAAAAAAAACTCAAACGATCTTAACTGTAAAATATCTGACCGAATCAGATAATTGACCCCATTAAGACCTTAACTTAATAAATAAACTACCCAACAAAGGACTACAGTGAATGAAATTACAGCATGTCAAACTTGCAGCTTAAAGATGCATTTCAAGTATACTACATACCTAAAAATATCTAAAGCATTGACCCCTACAAAACTTGGTAACACACAAGATGATAATATGATATTCACATCCATCTTTTTTTTTTCAGGTAATGCATACCCAAAAGATAAGTGGTTAGACCTAGAGCTCGTTAAAATTCAAATTATATATCTACCACAAAATTAAAAGAACAAAAAAGAAAAACGCACCTATCTTAGGCTGCATCATTCGTCAACAGATTCCATGTTCTTTCTCTTTTTCTTTCGGTCAGTTGAAATAATTTTCTCCGCAACATGCTTTGATTTCTGAGATTCGTTCTTAAGAAGTGCAGGCGAAGGTGACTCAGATAATTGTTTTGCGATTCTTGATATTCGATCACCGATTCTCAAGAAGCTTTTTGGGGCTAAATCAGTTGACTTTTTATCATCATCTTCATTCACATTATCCTCCTTAACACCCTTACTCTCTAAAGTCGATTTTTCCCAATCACTCTTTTTCATTTTACTTTTCCCATTAACCACACTCGAGCTCCCCTTTGGGGTCACACTTTTCACGGTTTCAGCTTTCTTGTTAGGGACCAAATTACAAGCATTCAACTTCTTCTTTTTAGGAGTAACCTTTTCACCAACAATAGCCCGTTTTGTGTATTTAACCGCCTTATCTTCCTCAGAATCATCACTCAATCGTCTTTCTTTCTTGCGTGGTACCGAATCACGGGCCGTTAACTTCCTTTTTTCAGAAACTTTCTCACTTTCAGAAGCCGGTTTTGTATCTTCAACCACCTTATCTTCCTCCACTATAGGAATCTTCAAATTGTCTTCTACCTCATTATCTACTCCATCCACAATATCATGTGCTTTAAACTGATTATAGCCTTTCCAACAGTAGTACGCCAATAACCGACTTCTAACTGAAATAACCTCCAACGTATTATACCCATCAAAATGTTCTCTAGCTAGATCTTGCACCGTTTTAACAACATCCACAGGTTTTAAACTAGCCACAGTTGAAAATTTATCTCCACCATCTATTCTGCTAGCTTCATTCTTAATCCCAGCATTAACAAAAACTTGAGTTTTTACTTTATCATAAACCTCTTTAGACAAACACGAACACGCCAATCCAAACTCGATCCGTCTCGATACCTCATCCAACGCACAATTTACAGCATTACAGAACTTTTTTGAATTACTTTGTTTCTCCATTTTACCAAAACTCTTCCTAAATGGCTTGATATTTGAAACTTTATTCCAAGCAAAACTTTGATCCCCAAAATAAGCTATAAGAAAACCTTTCTTGTTTGAGTATTTTTTAGCTTTATCTGTCGAAGCAGATGAATCAAATATCTGCCCAGGCCACCACGGGTAGCTTTTTACCTTTCCCCACACCAAATCCGTAACCTTATATTCACCTTCCTTTTCTTCATCATTAACAATATTTTCATCAACAAATTTCTCAACGTCCTCCATTACTACGTCTTTCTCATCTCCAAAAACTCGATTGTCGTCAATCGAATCTTGAGCAGCAACATCAGCATCTGCATCATTACCAGAAGACGTTCCCATCGTTCGGGTTCTGTTTTCAAAATCTAACAATTCATCCCCAATTTTAATACTGTTACTAACAGCAATATCACTAGTATTTGGCTGTACAGACGAAACTACAGCATCTTTCTCGATAGATTCCTTAACATCGGCACAATCAGAAGACAATTCTTCCATCGTTACGGTATCCGTCTTCGAATCTAACAACTCAGCCCTAACCGCAACCTTATCACGTTCCTTTTCCTCATCATTAACAGCAGTTTTATCTAACACTTTCTCATTCTTCTCCATTATATTCCCCAATTCATCTCCAGAAACCCTAGTTTCATCAATTGAAAGGTGAACAGCACCAACTGAACCGTGATCAGAAGGTAGTTCTACTTCTTTCGTTAGGGTTTCAATTTTTGAATCTAACAAGTCAGTCTTAATTACATCCTTAATTCCGTTACTTACATCACTAACGCTATTATTAGGTCTTTCAGATGAATTAACAGCATCTGTGCTACTTTCAGTAGCACCGGAGTTTGCAGACATTGATATATATAATCTTCTGCAATTATATCAACTACAATAAACACGAACCTATATTAATCATAACCAAACTACACATACATACATATAACATATACATATGCATATAAATAATAAATTAACTAATAATATAATATTATAATAGTAATAACTGTGTGTGAGGAGTTATTTGCAGTAGCAGTTAAACATACCTGTGAGTCAAAAACGGAGTGGGAGATATAAATCGAGAAGACAAGAACGGAGTCAGCGGCTAGATTATTTCTATACTCCGTATATGTTTTTACAAGTGAAATATTTACACAATTAGCCCTTTAATTATCTAAACTTTTATTTATTGGTAGTTTATTGGTACAAGTTTTAGGGATATTAACTAACATGTTTTCTTTAACAAAAAAAATAAAAAATAAAATATATATATATATATATATATATATATATATATATATATATATATATATATATATATATATATATATATATATATATATAACATTGTGCGAAAAAAAAAATATTCAAAAATGTCCTCTCAATTTCATAATATTTTTAGGTCTGATTTTGCGAATCTTAGCTTTGAATTGCGAATGGCGTTTTTGAATAACAAACCATATATGCAAATCGCAAAAATAAATAAATAAATAAATAAAAGAATACGATTTGCAAGGGCATTCTTGTATAAAGTTTATATTCATTCTAGAAAGTGTATGACGCCATAAAGTGGTGGGATAAGTAATGAAAAAGTTAAATGTTTCTTAATTAAGCTAAACGAGAAATAAGAGTTGGAACATAAAGACGGACTTTACTACAACATTAAGATTATTTGCCATGGTCATTGTGACGTGGAAAATGAGTGTAGTGAGGAAGGTTATATGAGAGGGTAGTGGAAGATCGTGAATAACAATTTTTTTGAATGATGGTTGAGAGTCAATAACATGGTCCGAACACGATGTTGAACTCACCATTCTGATTATTTCTCTGGAAGAACATTAGAGTACTAGTGCCCTTCAGGAGTAAACCCCCACGAAGAATATACACGGGCATCGATTGTGTTAAAAGCCCCTCGGATGAGGCTCAAACGTATTTACGTCTTAAACATATGAGGCCCATGAAATGTGTGAGTAACCACAAGATAAATATATTTTGAAGCACATGAGAGTTGAACCTCTGACCTTCCTTATATGAGAGGGTAATGAAAGGTCGTCAAAAACATGACAATGTAGTATTGAAAGTTGATTGAAAATGAATAAAAAAGATAGAAAAATGACCAAAATAATACTGTAATATTGTATTGAAAATTGCCTTCCAAAACATCAGTTGAAAACCCAAATACGCCCCAATAAAATTTTGTCAACGCCCTATAAGTGGTTTAGGCATTTTAGCTTGCCAAATCAGCCAATCACGCCTTTTATACTCATTATCCGAGTGTTAAATTTTTCTCGTCAAATAATGTGCCTCTCCTTGACGAAAAGTGATGCCTTTAACCCGACGTCACAATCTGATGGATAGGGGTGTTAGTCACTTTCTTGACGGAAAAAAGGTTGCGTTTCTTTTTTTTACCAATCAAGATTATGACTTAGAAATATTTATTATTAGCTTCTTTTTTTTCTCAACAAACTTCCAATCAAATTTTATCACATCGCTCGAAATCTTTCCACTCAAATTTACCACTAACATTTAATATTCACTATTATATTTAACTTCACCTCATGACATTGACACATCACCAAAAAGTACACCATTTACTCTGATCTTCTGACATCATAGTCATGGCTAATAGTAATGTTACAGTGGGGCCTTTTTAATTCTGAACTTATTTCTTATTAGGCATATACTAGTTGAGGGAAGGACTTTTCGGGTATAACTTTTATATGCTTTCTCGAACCTTTTGATTAATTGCCCAAATGTCTTTCTCATAAGCATAAACGACTACGTACAATTTGGCAAGAAACCAAGTGGGTTTGTGGTTACTTGATTTGGAGGAATAGAAATGCAAGGATCTTTCGGAAGAAGGAATGGTCCACAAGCATGATATTATCGGACATTCAAGTTCAAAGCTTTAATTGGATATCGAAAAAAATTAAAAAGGTCTCAATCGATTGCCATCAATGGTTGTTTAACCCCGAATTCTACACATCGGGCACAAATCAGCGTACCGGAGTTGGTTAAGATCTACATCTATCGAAGCCTCAAAGTATCGATACTTTCATATATGTTCCGTTTATAGCAAACAAAATCCATTAACACATTGTATAATTGTAACCCTGTATTCGTGGTTAAATTTGGTCATGGTCCAACCTGCATTTGGGCCTAATCGTTGTACTGTAAATTTTCGATTAGTATTAATAAGTATTACTTGCTTTTCAAAAAAAAAAAAGGGCCAAAAAATTCAGGTGCTTTCAGGATCATCTTATCCCTGCAGTCCATAAGGAACAAGTGCTGACTTGTGGTCAAAGTTAGTTAAGAGTCTCTCTAGAAAGCTTATTTGAGGTTGGGTTAGTAACTAATCCTTCACTATTTCTCGAAAGTTCTCTTCCCTACATTTTGTAGCAGGGTTGTTTTTATATGTTAATGTTAATTCCAAATATCATAAGCATATATCTGTTTGTATGCAAGAAGTTAGGATCTTCAATTTTCAGGTAGCTGACAAGTGACAAGCTAATTACTACAGCATTAGTTGATCCAGCTTCAGTCTTTATACTCTATAATATATATTTTATAAAAGCTTTTAAAAGATTCTGCTATATACTCCTGCATACACAATAATTAGTTGATGCAGCTTCAGTCTTATACTCTATAAGAGAATCGGCCACTGTTACTGACTCCAAAGGCTCAACACATACCAATAATTATTATCATATCATCTGAAAATGCTGCTCTGTGCCTTGCATCTGCGCCATAAAACGTTGAGCCTGTCATTCACAAGTTTCAGCAAACAACTGAATTAAGTCTATGCACTAATCTACCAAAAACATAAGCAGACACAATGATACAAACACCATCTCTTTTTTTATGAATTCGTGCCATTAAAATACAAATACCTGTGAGTTGCCATAATTGAGCCTCTGGGGATACAAACCTTGAGTAGCAAGCTGTAGAAATTCAAGAAAATGAGAATTAGATATACTTCGAGTTAACATTCTATTTGTAGCATATTGACTCCACTTATTTGTTTCTTTGAAGAATTGGTTATTCGCAATACTTAACCTGTCCATTGTTATCAGGCTGCACCACATCTTTCGTATTAGATCCATCATTAC